>NC_133157.1:82220000-82845000 GCF_040802235.1 Manis javanica
GAAGGGTAGTAGGTGTTCACAGAATTTCCTTTGGCAGGCAAGGGGAGGTGGCAGATTACAAACACCTATGATTAAATATTTTTCTTTTATCTTTGTCACAAATGAATTAGTAAACTTAATTACATTTCATAACTGGAGATAAGCCTTCCAAGAAAAAGCTTTAAGAAGGAACAGTTGCAATGCATGTAAAAAGTCTGCGTTGCTCAATTTTTTTTCTTTATCATGGATTCGCAATGTTGTTATGTTTATTATTATTTTACTTAAATATAGTCAAACATAAAATTTCACTAATACACAGCTCTGATTTTAAAAAAGCAAATTCTTTCTTTCTCTTGAGAAAATAAGCCCTCTGCAATAATTTGGATTCCATTAATTTAGAGTACCAGCAGCAAAAATTGTATCATGAAATGTATTTTTACATTTGATTGAATGCATTTCATTTTTGAAAATTTGCATTGAGATACCATGCATTTGTGTTTATGATATGCCCTTCCAATTGTCCCCAACACTAACATAGTTTGATAATAAAGTTATTTTAAAAAATTAAATTTAGAAGTGGAATACAAATTCTATGAAACCAAGCAATTTAAACTAACAATTTTCTGAGACAAATGATGTTGTTTTCCAAAAACAAAATGTCAGTTCAATGATGACAATGGCTACCACAGAAATATTTTGAGTTCATCATGCTTATGCTACTGCTTATTTTGTGATGACTCGGTTTTCCCAACACTTGCCTTTATATGAATTACTGCAAAAAATATTTACATGGCATTCTGTGCTGTTATTTGGACTTCACTTGAGAGGACAGTATCATTTACATATTATTCTGCCTTTGGTATTTTTTCATTAAGCTGGGGTTACTAAAGCAGTGCAATTTGGCATCATTATCACAGCAAACAAAAACTGAAGTGTGGACAGCAAAATCACTTGGCAGTTATAAGGTGGTCACCCAAATAATCCAAAGCATATTTATGCTAATGCTTGGATTAGCATCAAAATGACAAACTCAAACTTAAGCTTCCTAATGGTGAACTCATAAATCTACCCCCAAATCACTGGACAAAAATGGTAAAAAATAAAAAAGACATTGAGTGGAGAAGGATGTGGAGGAAAGTTGAGGACAGCAAAGCAACTTAAGTGCAAATGAGGGAAGGAAGCTGTAGGTAGGATGGTTCTTGTACTTCTCCTACAGCAAGCAGGGTGTTGTCATGGCACTGAGACAGAGGTGTGGTAAGGCAGTGGATTAAGGTCTGTGGTGAAACACAGTGTTCAGGGACAGAAGAAGGATGAAGAGCGAAACTGATGTTCACAGGGAAGGAAGTGGCTCTTCCAAGGAAGGAGCAATAGGATGGGAATCAGTGAGGTCCGGATGCAGAAAAAGGTTCAGGGAAACTAATGGAAGTGGAGGCTGGAGGCTAAAGCCAAGTTCAAGGTGCTGACTGTCTTTGTAATGAGGGCATTCCTACAGGTGGATCTCCAGAGTAAAGAAGGATGAAAACAGGAACTGTGTCTTCTGGAGGCAAACAACTGGCTTCAATAAATAGATAAACAGATAAGATAAAACCTTATCAAGGCCTAACACTCATTAGAACTAATATACAAACACAGAGTATACAAGGCAGGGCGGCCCAGGTGGGACAGGAGTCAATGTGACCGCAGAAAGAATAATGAAGCATTTTCTGTGGCTCTCTGTCCCCCACTGCAGAGTGTGGGAACATTCACCGTCTACCCACCTGTAAGTCCAGGAAGAGGAAATTCCAGGACAGAATACCTCTAAAACTGAAATCAGTCAAAGGGAGAAATAAAGTTTAAAACCCATTTACTGCTTACAAACTGCAGTATGGGGCTGTCTCTTTCCTGCTCCACCGAAGTAAACCAGACCTTCCCCTAACCTCTCAGGTTCAGAAAAGCCCCTAGTTGCCCAGGTAATCACCCACTGATATGGAGATGAACTACTCTCCACCCCTGAGGAATGCCTATTAATATGCAGATGCACTAAAGCCAGGCGAGATATTCTAGAAATATTATAATTTTACCCACATCACCCTCTCCCACAGCAAACCATTCAGACCCTAAATCCTCCCAAATGATTCATCTACTTTTACTTTATTATATTATTAAGTGCCTTTTATTTTCCCAGGGCTAGGCATTGGGGATCTAATGGTGACAAAGACATAGACACTATGTTCCTGCACCCTATAATTACAGCAGGGATATAGAGCAAAGTCATTTTGTGTAGCTTTTGTGCGAGAACTGTGGAAGGATGGTGAGTGTCAGTGGTAAGACATCCCAGTGAAAAGGTTAAGTGGAATCCTAAGGAGATATTTCAGAACCACTGACTTATTTTAAGCATGAAATAAAAGTGTCAGTTGGAACAATCTTAAAAGACTGACTGCCTTATGGATGTGTTCAAATATGACCTTCTAGATAGCCACATGGAATCTGCTATTATATTCCTTATCTGGCTCTTGAAGTAATGTTTCCAGCCACTTTTAGTATTTGCCAGAGATTTCAAATGTAATTGCTGTAATTGTCTGGCAAATAAGTAAAGGCATGAAATGGACTAACAGAAGACATTAGGGAGTGGTAGTGACTCTGGTGAAGGAGGCCCTCATGCCCATCCCTGGATAGCCATTTCTCTCCAACATCATGTTGATGTATGGGAACTCTGGCAGAAATTTTGGTTATTTTCCCTGTTTCTATTTTCTTCAAAAATCCTTAACCTAATAATCAGAATGGTTTAATTCAGGGTTCAGGTGTGTAGTGAAATTCATGGTGAAGCACAGCCTCTTGGTGATCTGAGTTTCATCTTTGAAGAAGTGTCTGTTCAGATCCTCCACCCATGTTCTAATCAGGTTATTTGTTTTTTGGGTGTTGAAGAGTGTGAGTTCTTTATATATTTTGGATATTAACCCCTTATAGGATAAGTCGAAACTTTTCTTTAAATAAATTATGGTGAAATAGACTTCCTTTGTTTCAAATAGAAGCTTAGAGAATTTTTGTCAGTGAATCACACTACAAAAAAATGTTAAAGGAAGTTCTTAAAGTGGAAAAAAATGATACAAAATGGAGAATTGTGTCTACAAAAGAAATGAGCACCTGATGGCAAATGTGTAATAAATGTAAAAAATTTTTTCATCTAAAAATTTTTTTACAAGAATATCAACGAATGAATGCAGCACTCCAGTTTGAAAAAGACAGATGCACCCCTATGTTTATCGCTGCACTGTTTACAATAGCTAAGATATAGAAGCAACCTAAATGTCCATCAGTAGATGAATGGATAAAGAAGATGTGGTACATATACACAATGGAATATTACGCAGCATAAGAAAAAAACAGATCCTACCATTCACAACATGGAGTGAGCTAGAGGGTATTATGCTCAGTGAAATAAGCCAAGCGGAGAAGGACAAGTACCAAATGATTTCACTCATATGTGGAGTATAAGAACAAAGGAAAACTGAAGGAACAAAACAGCAGCAGAATCACAGAACCCAAGAATGGACTAATAGTCACCAAAGGGAAAGGGACTGGGGACAATGGGTGGGAAGGGAGGGAAAAAGGGCAGGGAAAAAGAAAGAGGGCATTACGATTAGCATGTTTAGTGCGTGGGGGACACGGGGAGGGCTGCGCAACACAGAGAAGACAAGTAGTGATTTTACACCATCTTACTATGCAGATGGACAGTGACTGTGAAGGGGTATGTGGCGGGGACTTGGTGAAGGGGGGAACCTAGTAAACATAATGTTCTTTCTGTCATTGTAGATTAATGATACCAAAAAAAAAAAGAATATCAATGAAGTATAAAAAAACTGATTCTTTGTATTTATTATATGTATAATTCTTGCATGTATGTGTGTAAAATATATAGAAATAATAGCACAAAGAGTGAGGGGGAGAAAGAAGATGGAAGAATAAGGAGGACTATGATTAATAAAATGCATATTATAAACGCTAAAGCAACCACTCACACACACACACAAATACAAACCAAGGACATATGGCTGATAGCACTAAAGACAGTATACATAAAGAACAAAAGGAACCAAAAAAGTAGGGCATATAGAAATTAAACAGCATGATGCCTTTGAAAATGGCATTAAATATAAATGGTCTACATAATCCAATTTAAAAAGAGCCTATAAAAAGACATTCCAACTAAATGTTTTTGTCTGCCATCTAACACTTTGAATATAAATACACAAATAGTTTACAAAGGAAAAAGGATAGGAAGAGATATAAAAGCCAATAAACAAGACTGGTGTTGTCATATTAATGTGAGACAAATGCTACTTCAAAACGAGGAATATTACCTAGAATAAGGAGAGAAATTTCATAATGATAAAGGGATCAACACATCAAGATGGTATAACACCCTAAGTATGTATACATCTAATGATAGAGCTCAAGTAGCAAAACTGACCAAGAGAAACGAGAACATATGTTCACACAAATATTTGCGTATTAGTAAAAGCTTCCTTTACAGTAGCCCCAAACTGGAAAAACCAACCAAACAAACATCAACAGGTGAATGGATAAGCATATTTTCTGATATATCCATATATTGGAATACTAATACAGTACTAAAAAAGAATGTCTGATACATAGAATTACATGGATGAATGAAAAGTACATAATGCTTAGTAAAAGAAGCCAATTACAAAACAGCATATACTACATGACTTTATGCATATGAACCTCTTGAAGAAGCAAATCAAATCTGTAGTGACTGAAAGGTTTTCCTGTTTTCTGTTATGTGAGAGGCATTAACTGTAAGAGTGTATGGGAGCATTTTGAGACAATGGAAATGATCTATAATTTGGTTGCGATGGTAGTTACATGAAAATATAAATTTATCAGAATTCAAAACTATACACTTGAAATGGGTACTTTTTATTGTATTTATTTGTTCCCTAATAACATTGATTACATAATAATGAGAACAATAAACAATCCAGCCCCTCTAAAAAATATATCTTTAATTGAAGAGATATTTTGAAGAAAAATAAGGGTGAAACATGAAAGAAAATGAGAAAAAACAGTTATGGAAATCCAAAATAGTAATTTTGGAAAGGAACTTTGGTTTGGGAGAAATGATATGACAAATTCATAACAATAGGCTGCATTTTTTCTGAAAAAGTATAAAAAGTTCATCTTACTACATAAACTATATAATAAATATAAAAATTCCTTCCAGGTGATGGAAATTTTCAGCACAAACTCCTTTACCTATTGCAATATTCAAGGAGAATAGAAACATACAATGTTATCCTGAAACTCTGCAAAATGCTGGTGTAACTCCTGAATTAAGAAAAAAAAAGTACAACTTAATGTTATTCTTGCTGATTTTTTTCATTTTCTAAGATTTGATAATTCAAGCAGGGTTTGTATCAAAACATTTTACAAATAAGAATATACAGGGGAAAATTCCCATCCTATAGTGAAATAAATGAAGTTCTATATGCCAACAGTAAAATAGTCATGGTGAATAACAAAATGATGATGAATACCATTTTTATGCATCTATAAGCTTAAATGATTCTATACCTCTAAACTTCAAAATTTCTAATCCTGGTAACAAAACAGCGAAGTCAGTATTATTTTCCCCTTTTCAGAGGAGAGAAAACTGAAGCTAACAAAAGTGTACAAACTGAAACTGAGAAAAGTATGCATATTTGGCAATGACCTCATAGTAAGTACTAAGAGCAGGATTAAAACCCTAAACCTTGACTGCCTTTTCTCACCCAGTCTGCCAGCCCAAAGTTAACCCTTTCTGGGAACTTTGATCAGAAGTCTCTGGCAGAGTTAATCACTCTCATCTTTATCCCCCAAAATTTGGGCTCAGTTTTATTAGAGAACTTTTACTATTCATAAAACTAAGTGTTTTTTAATAGACACAGCTCCTTAGAGGTAGGTATTACATCTCAGCCATTCATTATACACACAGCAGGCAACAATGTTTATACATCTTTAGTGGACAATTAATGATGGTTTAAGTAATGAATTACTAAAAAACATAAAGGTACACATTGAAGAATGTAAGAGGCAGATTTATTTACAATATACAGAAAGATATTAAAGAAGAGAATATTAAAAACTGTTAGTTAAAAACTATGCATTACACCAGTTATTATAGTTCTTGAAACATAGTTGTAGTTAATAAATACTTGCTGAATTAGTGTGTAACAACATTAATATTGAAAGCAAATACAGCTCCATAAATCAGTAGTTGTCAAATGAGGACCTAAGAAAAAACATAATAATTTGAAAATTAAAGCACTTGGAGAGATTCACTAAAACAAGACATCTTCATATTTGAATAAACCTTGAGTTATCCATTGTACTTGGACAAGGCATTTAAAACAAGAAGGTCATTTAGAGGCAAGGTCTTTCATTTTATACCTAAGAATGATGGGATTGAATTATTTGCACAAGAATACGTCAGTTTGAGTTCTGCTTCCAAACACAGTTGAGTAACTGGTACTGGACTAATCCTCTATTAGTAAACAAACAAAGAAATGGAAAAATACATAAAATAAGGGTTTCACAAGCATTACAAAACCTTGGTTCTTGATAGAAGGGAAACAAGAAAGTCCCACAATCATCCAAGTCTCCACTGGGAGACTGTTAACCAACTAGAGGAAGAGAACGGCAGCTGGGCCAGAGATAGCAGTCCTGCTGGGCTCGGGAGGTAGAGACCAGAGCATGATGCACATGAAGTGGCTGAAATCTTTAGGGAAGGGTGCTGTGAAGAGGTACCTGTGCAGAGTCACCGAAGTCCATGTAGGAGTCTCCTGTGGGACTGTGCCTGAGGGTCGGATTGTACACCAACAGGGAAAGCTTCCTGAGTGTTATGAGTTAGCAGGTCTCCCATGAAGCTGATGGTGGGATGAAGAAGATACTAGAAGTTGAGTTGTGCCAAGATACAACACCAGAGCCCTTGTCCTGCCAGACTACAGAGATAACGTGGTATACCTCATTAGCAAATCTGGCATCCAACTGATATGTCAGACAGGCTGCCTTAGAAGTAAGGACCACATTCTATAGAAAGACCTACTCTAGACCTACTCTGAACATGAACAAACTTAAAGCCACACCCTAACAAACTGCACAGGGCTCAGCTTAGAGACGGAGCCCCACTAAATTGAAGAGGCTTGAGAAAACATTTGGACTTTCCACAGATTCACACTAACAAAGTTTAAAACTAACACAAATTTGAGATGATGGGGCATTAATTGAACAATTTTGGGAAACAAAAGTCAAACTTTCCAGTGGAAGACAGCAGAATCCCAGATCTCAGCAGTGTATTATCTATAGTTTTCAATATTAAATAAAAATCCCTAGATATGAAGACATAAGAGCAAGGGTAGGCTTGAGACTTTTCAGGCTTGATCCACCCAGTAGCATTGGATGCACGTAGAAAGTCCTAAAATCGCTGT
This sequence comes from Manis javanica, assembly GCF_040802235.1. Classification (NCBI taxonomy): domain Eukaryota; kingdom Metazoa; phylum Chordata; class Mammalia; order Pholidota; family Manidae; genus Manis; species Manis javanica. Next base: position 82,227,446 of record NC_133157.1, read on the forward strand.
GATTATGTACACCTGGAGAACAGGTAGGCTCGTAACTAACATCCCCCAAACAACCAGGAGGAGCCAAGATGGAGACAAATACCAAAAGAAGGCTATTTTCCTAAGAATGGCAAAGAGAAATTCATACAGAAACCCATACATTTCCATTCTGAGTAATTGAAGGCCTGGGAAATTTGCCCCTTTGACTGGGATTACTTGTTCTGAGTAGCCATCTTCAAGCGGTTACCAATAATAAATTAACTGGACTAATCTAATCACATGAACCTTTAAAAGCAGAGTTTTCTCCAGCTGGTAGCAGAAGGGTAAATCAGATTTAAAGTACAAACCATGTGCAAGCCCTAGTAAAGAGTCGGTTACCTTGAAAGAGAAGAGGTAGTGGTCCTTTTCCTTTGCCCATGAAATCACATTGAGTTCGCTGTTGGATTGGAGAGGGAGCAAAGTAGGGGCATGTTCAGGGCCCTGTGTGGCATCTGAATCAATCACTGGCAGGCCCAGTTAGCATCAACTGCTCTGACTGTTATGCAGGGCAAGCTGGTCTGGGCAAAAGAGAAACCCTTAGTACCTCATCACTGGAGCTGTAATATTAGAGCCAGTTTCTATCCCTAAGGAATGTCAGACCTTTTGTAAGTCACATATGCCCTTGTTAAACTTCAATTCTTTACTGGTTATAATAAAAGGAATATACTAAGTTATCTCTAACATCCATTTTAGCTTTAGGAATGTACATGCAATTTGGGGGCCCATTTGGCTCTCTGAAGCACATTTTTGCCAATTTATCTCATTTTCTATCGTTCACTTTCAAAATTAGTATCTTCAGATTTAAGGCTCCAGTCAAGCAAGCACTAAGGCCTTGAGGAAAAACCTGAACCCTGCCTAGTGGGGGACACATTTAAGCAGACTCACTCCATTTTTTCTTTATCATCACCCAAAGAATTAGAATGTCTCCAAATAACATAGCTGTTGTCAATGTTTCCAAAAAATGCCTGGAATATAGTGGAGTGGATATTTAATAAGGTGCTTGAATTGCAAGTTGTGTTATTATTTGAGTTTTCAGTAAGATTTAAACTTCAAAAATACCCACATTCATTTGGCCCAAGGAAACATTCTGGTCAATGAACATCAAGATTTTTTTTTCTTTTCTTCTCATAATTGTGTAAGAAACGCCTTTGTCTTGGGAAGGCTGAAAGCATAATGGATAGAGATTGTTTTCTTGCATGATTAAGTCCATTTCTGTACTGCTGTGAATTCGTAAGCAACCATGTCATCAAGATCCGAAGACAGGTTATACGTTACCCAGGTGAGGCCTTCAAGTTGCCACAGTGCGTAGTCTTATTAGTGATTTTGTTTTGTTTTTTGTTTTTTCCTGTTAGTAGCATTGAGCTTAATTCTACAACTATTCCATATGAGAAACTCTCACTGAAGTCAATGGGCATCTCAGAATAAGTTTGATTACACTATTTTCTCCATTGAGCAAATGAATGAAATTTGGCTTTTATTAATTTGGAATTTCTCAATTAAGATCTCAAATTCCCAAGCAATTATTAAATATGTTTCTAGTGGTGCTAATTTTTGTACTCAAAAGTGCATTGAAAAGAGATTTTCCCCACCTGTAGAATGTAGCTTTCTTCCTGATATGAGAAAGAAAAAAAATTTTCTGAAATGTTAATTGGAACTAAATTCTTAGAAAAGAAAAATGAATAAAATGACATTACTGCTTCAGTTTCACATTAGTAAAATATAAAACACTATACGCCTACAAAAATTGTTCTGTTTCAGATGAAGCTTGCAATTTTATCTTTCAGGTTTGGTTTGAAAAGCTAAGACATCTGTTTATCCAGAGCATACAGAATAATTCTCATGTCTCCATATCTCCGAAGACTTCAAAGGCTTTCATTCTGGTTCAAATCCTTTGAAGAGGCAGTAATCAAAGACAAAAATTATAAGAGGAACATTTTTGTTTCCCAATAAATGAAAAAAACAACATTCACCCTCCTTGGATTTCAGGCACCAGCATAAAACTTCAAAATTGGAGATTTGCCACTTGAATCAAAAGTTGATGTGGATAAATAGAGGCAAAAAAGAAAACTAAGAGAACATTTTTGCTACTTCATATCATTGTATAGATTTAAATTCAATATGTAAATAATTTAAAAAATAACATGGTGAGCAACATCAAACAGCATATACTAGCACAATGTGACAGACTGCATCTGGCTGGTGTGTGAGTTCAGATAAAAAATTAATTTCAGGACTAAGTTTTCAATTTTAGTGTGTTTTGCAGATTGAGCAGACTAAAGTGAGAATCCTGAGGGTGATAACAGAGTGAACTGATCACACAAGTAAAGCAAGAACACTCCTGATAAAGCTGTGCATAGGGGACAGAGGTAACTGAGGTACTAGCAGTCTTTACCCCCCTTCATTGGCTTCAGAATATGTAATTTGACTTTGAGCCCACATGAGTCCATGAATTAAGGGGATACATAACTCATTATATCATCCTCTTTTCAAAGAGAACAATATAAAGATAATATCTGTTGCCCCTTTGACCCTGTTTAGTTAAGAGTAAAGCTTTTCTGCATTAACAAAATTGAAAGTAGATCTTCAGGATAGAGGGCTGGTGTGGAAGCTGCACATTGGGATGAAGTGGTAGCTGTCTTGCATCAAAGAGAAGAGAGGGACTTCACTTTTCCTACCTGAAGCCTGGTAAGAACAATTCGAGTACAACTAGGTCTCTTCCCAATACTGCCACCTTCTCCAACAAAGAGGAAATGGAGTTTCATATTATATTGAAGAGTCAAAAATGACCTTTGGGGCAAAAGATTAAAGACGGTGGCATGAGAGGAGAGACAGAGGCTTCCTCCTGAAACCATATACAATTAGAAAATATAGTTGGTGCAACTAATCCTGAAAGAGCAACAGGAAAGAGGATGGCACCAGACTGCACACACCTGGAGAAAAGAGCAGACCTCACAGAATAGGGTAACATACCAAAGCTGTGGCCCAGTGGGACCCAAGCCCCTCCCCCACCCCAGCTCACCGGCAAGAGGAAGAGAAACAGAACAGGGAGGGAGTGGACGGCCTGGGACTGCTGAATACCTAGCTCCAGAGATCTGCTCTGGGAGCGCAAACCTACATTTCATGGTGCTTTCATGATACTCACATGATTACGGGGTTGGAAAGCTAATACAGGCAGAATTCCTGGAGAGACTTAGATTCCAGCCGCTTGTGGAAAGCAGGGATCCATATCTGGCTGCTCTGGGACAAAAGCTTATACCTGTGTGCTCCGCCCACTGGTTCAGGCAGTGGAGAGAGGCATAGCAGCCAGGAAGCAGGAAACAGCTCTTTCCTCCCAGCAGGCACCAATACCGCTCCCCTGCAACCCCCAACATTGCTTCAGGGGCTGAGCAGCTCCAGAGTAGAGCTTCTGGACACTAGAGGGCGCCATATACAAATATGAAACGCCAAAGGAATCTGGTCCAGAGTAAAATTAATATAACTCCGGAGAAAGATTTAAATGACATGGACCTTCTGACTCTTCCTGAATGGGAGTTCAAAATAAAAATCAACATCCTAATGGAGGTACGGAAAGATATCCAAGAACTCAGGAATGAATTCAGGCCGGAGACCCAATCGTTGAAGAGCACGCTGGAGGGTATTAAAAGCAGGTTGGGGAAGTGGAGCCAAGATGGCAGAGTGAGGAGAGCAGCAGCAATCTCCTCCCAAAACCATATATATTTTTGAAAATTCAACAAATACAACTATCCCTAAAAGAGAGACTAGAAGATACAGGACAACAGCCAGGCTACATATACACCTGCAAGAACCCAGCGCCTTGTGAAGGGGGTAAGATACAAGCCGCAGCCTGGCAGGACCCGAGCGCCCCTCACCCCAGCTCCCAGCGGGAGGAGAAGAGTCGGAGCGGGGAGGAAGAGGGAGCCCAGGACTGCTAAACACACAGCCCTAGCCATCCACACTGGATCGCAAACACACAGTGCGCGGGGTGCTGGATACTAGGGAAACGGGACAGTAAAAACTGCAAGTGGGTCCCCACAGCCAGTGCCCCACGGACAAAAAAAAGCGAGTGCTTTTTGAAAGACTTGAAGGGACAGGGACCCAAGAGCTGGACAGAAACGTCCCGGGACACTTAGCCCAGCAGCTGGGAATCCCGGGGAACTATGGGCGCACTAACCCCCTGGGCAGGAGCACAGCTGGGAGGCCCGTCACGGAGATAAACAGCCTCCTGCCTGTTTCCCCTCCGATGCGGCTCCGCCGTAGTGGAGCAGAAGCCTGAGGCTGGCTACGCCCACAGCAGCAGGACAGATTCTTTCACAGTGGCAGGGCAAGAATTAGAAAGCCCTTCTGTGTGCAGCTGCCCAGCACAAGCCACTAGGGGTCACTCTTTTCCAGGAGAGGAAGGCCACAAACCAGCAAGAAGGGACGTTCTTCCAGCCGACACATGTACCAGCTTCTTGCAACTACCTCTATTGCCATGAAAAGAGCAGAAGAATGTGATACAGAACAGACTAACCCAGACAACCACCCCTGAGAAGGAATCTGGGGAGATAGACCTAACCAATCTCCCTGAAAAACAATTCAAAATAAAGGTCATAACCATGCTGATGGAGCTGAAGAGAAATATGCAAGAGCTAAGGGATGACGTCTGGAAGGAGATTACAGAAATGAAACAATCTCTGGAAGGATTTATAAGTAGAATGGATAAGATGCAAGAGGCCATTGATGGATTAGAAACCAGAGAACAGGAATGCATAGAAGCTGACGCAGAGAGAAATAAAAGGATCTCCAGGAATTAATAAATATAAAGAGAACTGTGTGACCAATCCAAACGGAACAATATTTCCATTATAGGGGTACCAGAAGAAGAGAGAGAAGAAAGGATAGAAAGTGTATTTGAAGAAATAATTGCTGAAAACTTCCCCAAACTGGGGGAGGAAATAATCGTTCAGACCACGGAAGTACACAGAACTCCTAACAGAAGGTACCCAAGGAGGACAACACATAATAATTAAAATAAAAATATCAAGGACAAGGACAGAGTTTTAAAGGCAGCAAGAGAGAGGAAAAAGATCACCTATAAAGGAAAACCCACCAGGTTATCATCAGATTTCTCAACAGAAACCTTACAGGCCAGAAGAGAATGGCATGATTATCTTTAATGCAATGAAACAGAAGGGTCTTGAACCAAGAATACTGTACCCAGCACAATTGTCATTTAAATAAGAAGGAGGGAATAAACAACTCCCAGACAAGCAACAGTTGAGGGAATTTGCCTCCCACAAACCACCTGCACAAGGTATTTTAGAGGGACTGCTCCAGATGGGAGCACTCCTAAGGCTAAACAGAAGTCACCAGAGAAAATAAAATCACACCAAAGAAAGCAGACCAACCAAATACTAACTAAAGGCAAGAAATAAAATCAACCCCCCACAAAAGCACTTAAAAGAAACACAACAGAGCACAGCATAAAACAACCAACATATAAAGAATGGAGGAGGAGTAAGAAGGGAGAGAAATAAAGAATCACCAGACAGTGTCTATAATAGCTCAATAAACAAGTTAAGTTAGGCAGTAAGATACTAAAGAAGCTAACCTTGAACTTTTGGTAACCACGAATCTAAAGCCTGAAATGGCAATAAGTACATATCTTTCAATAATCACCCTAAATGTAAATGGACTGAACGCACCAATCAAAAGACACAGAGTAACAGAATGGATAAAAAAGCAAGACCTATCTATATGCTGCTTAAAAGAGACCCACCTCAAACCCAAAGATATGCACAGACTAAAAGTCAAGGGATGGAAAAAGATATTCCATGCAAACAACAGGGAGAAAAAAGCAGGTGTTGCAGTACTAGTATCAGACAAAATAGACTTCAAAACAAAGAAAGTAACAAGAGATAAAGAAGGACATTACATAATGATAAAGGGCTCAATCCAAGAAGAGGATATAACCATTATAAATATATATATGCAGCCAACACAGGAGCACCAGCATATGTGAACCAAATACTAACAGAACTAAAGGAGGAAAAAGAATGCAATGCATTCATTTTAGGAAACTTCAACACACCACTCACTCCAAAGGATAGATCCATGAGACAGAAAATAAGTAAGGACACAGAGGCACTGAACAACACACTAGAACAGATGGACCTAACAAACATCTATAGAACTCTACATTCAAAAGCAACAGGATACACATTCTTCTCAAGTGCACACGGAACATTCTCCAGAATAGACCACATACTAGGTCACAAAAAAAGCCTCAGTAAATTCCAAAAGATTGAAATCCTACCAACCAACTTTTCAGACCACAAAGGTATAAAACTAGAAATAAATTGTACAAAGAAAGCAAAAAGGCTCACAAACACATGGAGGCTTAACAACATGTTCCTAAATAATCAATGGATCAACAAACAAATTAAAATGGAGATCCAGCAATATATGGAAACAAAAGACAACAACACAAAGCCCCAAATTCTGTGGGACGCAGCAAAAGCAGTCCTAAGAGGAAAGTATATAGCAATCCAGGCATATTTAAAGAAGGAAGAACAATCCCAAATGAATAGTCTACTGTCACAATTATCGAAATTGGAAAAAGAAGAACAAATGAGGCCTAAAATCAGCAGAAGGAGGGACATAATAAAGATCAGAGAAGAAATAAATAAAATTGAGAAGAATAAAACAATAGAAAAAATCAATGAAACCAAGAGCTGGTTCTTTGAGAAAAGAAACCAAATAGATAAGCCTCTAGCCAGACTTATTAAGAGAAAAAGAGAATCAACACACATCAACAGAATCAGAAATGAGAACGGAAAAATCACGGCGGACCCCATAGAAATACAAAGAATTATTAAAGAATACTATGAAGGGGCGGAGCCAAGATGGCGGCGTGAGTAGAGCAGTGGAAATCTCCTCCCAAAAACACATAGAGCTATGAAAATATAACAAAGAAAAATCTTCCTAAAATAGAGACCACAGGACACAGGACAACATCCAGACCACATCCACACCTGCAAGAACCCAGCGCCTTGTGAAGGGGGTAAGATACAAGCCCCAGCCCGGCGGGACCCGAGCGCCCCTCCCCCCGGCTCCCGGCGGGTGGAGAGAAACCGGAGCGGTTTTTTTTTTTTTTTTTTTTTTTTTGGCGAGCGCTTTTTGGAAGCCTTAGAGGGACGGGCCCCCGTTGCTGGGGAGGCAGGGTGGCGACCCGGTGAGGAGGTGCCTGGGAACGGCGCCGGAGGACAAAGAATATCCCGCATTTCTCCCTGCGAGACCTGGGGGCGGGTGCCTGAGACCGGTGCCTGAGGACGGAGGAGGTCGCGCGTTTTTCCCCTTTTTTTTTTTCTCTTTTTGGCGAGCGCTTTTTGGAAGCCTTGAAGGGACGGGGACCCCAGTGCTAGGGAGGCACGGTGGCGGGACTGGTGAGCGGGTGGCTGGGACCGGCGCCTGAGGACAAAGAATATCCCCCGTTTTTCCCTGCGGGACCGGTGGGCGGGTGCCTGAGACCGGCACTTGAGGACAGAGGAAATCGCGCGTTTTTCCCCTTTTTTTTTTCTCTTTTCTGCGAGTGCTTTTTGGAAGCCTAAAAGGGACAGAGACCCCGGTGCTAGGGAGGCAGGGCGGCGGGACGGGTGAGCGGGTGCCTGGGACTGGCACCTGAGGACAAAGAATATCCCGCATTTTTCCCTGTGGGACCGGTGGGTGGGTGCCTGAGACCAGCACCTGAGGACGGAAGAAATCGCGCGTTTTTCCCCTTTTTTTTCTCTCTTTTTGCCGAGTGCTTTTTGGAAGCCTTGAAGGGACAGGGACCCCGGTGCTGGGGAGGCAGGGCGGCGGGACTGGTGAGCGGGTGCGTGGGACCAGTGCCTGAGGACAAAGAATATTGAGCGTTCCTTCCCTGCGGGACCGGTGGGTGGGTGCTTTTTGGAAGCCTTGAAAGGACAGGGACCCTGGTGCTAGGGAGACAGGGCAGCAGGACCAGTGAGCGGGTGCCTGGGACCGGCACCTGAGGACAAAAAAAAAAAAAAAAAAAAAATCGCTTGTTTTTTCCTTTTTTTTTTCTCTTTCTTTCTGTTCCCTCTCTCATTGTTGCTGTTGTTGTTTTGGTTTGGAGAGTGCTTTTTGGAAATCTTAAAGGGGCAGGACAGGTCACTTAGACCAGAAGCAGGGAATCTGGGGATCTCTGGGCACTCTAACCCCCTGGGCAGCAGGGAGCACAGAGGCCCCTTACGGAGATAAATAGTCTCCTGGCTGCTCCCCCTCCAACGGGGCTCCACCATTTTGGAGGAACAGCCCCAGCCAGGCCAAGCCCACAGCAACAGCGGAGATAAACCCCAAAGCAACTGGGCAGGAAGCAGAAGCCCTGTCTGCGCACAGCTGCCCAGCACAAGCCACTAGAGGTCGCTATTCTCCCAGGAAAAGGCTACAAACCAACAAGAAGGGAAGCTCTTCCAGCGGTCACTTGTACCAGCTCTGCAAACTATCTCTATCACCATGAAAAGGCAAAACTACAGGCAGACAAAGATCACAGAGACAACACCTGAGAAGGAGACAGACCTAACTAGTCCTCCTGAAAAAGAATTCAAAATAAAAATCATGAACATGCTGACAGAGATGCAGAAAAAAATGCAAGAGCAATGGGATGAGATGCAGAGAAAAATGCAAGAGCAGTGGGATGAGATGCAGAGAAAAATGCAAGAGCAGTGGGATGAAGTCCGGAAGGAGATCACAGATGTCAGGAAAGAGATCACAGAAGTGAAACAATCCCTGGAAGGATTTATAAGCAGAATGGATAAGATGCAAGAGGCCATTGAAGGAATAGAAGCCAGAGAACAGGAACGTATAGAAGCTGACATAGAGAGAGATAAAAGGATCTCCAGGAATGAAACAACACTAAGAGAAATATGTGACCAATACAAAAGGAAAAACATTCGTATTATAGGGATACCAGAAGAGGAAGAAAGAGGAAAAGGGATAGAAAGTGTCTTTGAAGAAATAATTGCTGAAAACTTCCCCAAACTGGGGGAGGAAATAATCGAACAGACCATGGAATTATACAGAACCCCCAACAGAAAGGATCCAAGGAGGACAACACCAAGACACATAATAATTAAAATGGCAAGGATCAAGGACAAGGAAAGAGTTTTAAAGGCAGCTAGAGAGAAAAAGGTCACCTATAAAGGAAAACCAATCAGGCTAACATCAGACTTCTCAACAGAAACCCTACAGGCCAGAAGAGAATGGCATGATATACTTAATGCAATGAAACAGAAGGGCCTTGAACCAAGGATACTGTATCCAGCACGACTATCATTTAAATATGATGGTGGGATCAAACAATTCCCAGACAAGCAAAAGCTGAGGGAATTTGCTTCCCACAAACCACCTCTACAGGGCATCCTACAGGGACTGCTCTAGATGGGAGCACCCCTAAAAAGAGCACAGAACAAAACACACAACATATGAAGAATGGAGGAGGAGGAATAAGAAGGGAGAGAAGAAAAGACTCTCCAGACAGTGTATATAACAGCTCAATAAGCGAGCTAAGTTAGGCAGTAAGATACTAAAGAAGCTAACCTTGAACCTTTGGTAACCACGAATCTAAAGCCTGCAATGGCAATAAGTACATATCTTTCAATAGTCACCCTAAATGTAAATGGACTTAATGCACCAATCAAAAGACATAGAGTAATAGAATGGATAAAAAAGCAAGACCCATCTATATGCTGCTTACAAGAAACTCACCTTAAACCCAAAGATAAGCATAGACTAAAAGTCAAGGGATGGAAAAACATATTTCAGGCAAACAACAGTGAGAAGAAAGCAGGGGTTGCAGTACTAATATCAGACAAAATAGACTTCAAAACAAAGAAAGTAACAAGAGATAAAGAAGGCCACTACATAATGATAAAGGGCTTAGTCCAACAAGAGGATATAACCATTCTAAATATATATGCACCCAATACAGGAGCACCAGCATATGTGAAGCAAATACTAACAGAACTAAAGAGGGAAATAGACTGCAATGCATTCATTGTAGGAGACTTCAACACACCACTCACCCCAAAGGATAGATCCACCGGGCAGAAAATAAGTAAAGACACACAGGCACTGAACAACACACTAGAACAGATGGACCTAATAGACATCTATAGAACTTTACATCCAAAAGCAACAGGATATACATTCTTCTCAAGTGCACATGGAACATTCTCCAGAATAGACCACATACTAGCTCACAAAAAGAGCCTCAGTAAATTCCACAATATTGAAATTCTACCAACCAATTTTTCAGACCACAAAGGTATGAAAGTAGAAATAAATTCTACAAAGAAAACAAAAAGGCTCACAAACACATGGAGGCTTAACAACATGCTACTAAATAATCAATGGATCAATGAACAAATCAAAATAGAGATCAAGGAATATATAGAAACAAATGACAACAACAACACTAAGCCCCAACTTCTGTGGGATGCAGCGAAAGCAGTCTTAAGAGGAAAGTATATAGCAATCCAGGCACACTTGAAGAAGGAAGAACAATCCCAAATGAATAGTCTAACATCACAATTATTAAAACTGGAAAAAGAAGAACAAATGAGGCCTAAAGTCAGCAGAAGGAGGGACATAATAAAGATCAGAGAAGAAATAAACAAAATTGAGAAGAATAAAACAATAGCAAAAATCAACGAAACCAAGAGCTGGTTCTTTGAGAAAATGAACAAAATAGATAAGCCTCTAGCCCAACTTATTAAGAGAAAAAGAGAGTCAACACAAATCAACATAATCAGAAATGAGAATGGAAAAATCACGACAGACTCCACAGAAATACAAAGAATTATTAAAGACTACTATGAAAACCTATATGCCAACAAGCTGGAAAACCTAGAAGAAATGGACAACTTCCTAGAAAAATACAACCTCCCAAGACTGACCAAGGAAGAAACACAAAAGTTAAACAAACCAATTACGAGCAAAGAAATTGAAACAGTAATCAAAAAACTACCCAAGAACAAAACCCCGGGGCCGGACGGATTTACCTCGGAATTTTATCAGACACACAGAGAAGACATAATACCCATTCTCCTTAAAGTGTTCCACAAAATAGAAGAAGAGGGAATACTCCCAAACTCATTCTATGAAGCCAACATCACCCTAATACCAAAACCAGGAAAAGACCCCACCAAAAAAGAAAATTACAGACCAATATCCCTGATGAATGTAGATGCAAAAATACTCAATAAAATATTAGCAAACAGAATTCAACAGTATATCAAAAGGATCATACACCATGACCAAGTGGGGTTCATCCCAGGGATGCAAGGATGGTACAACATTCGAAAATCCATCAACATCATCCACCACATCAACAAAAAGAAAGACAAAAACCACATGATCATCTCCATAGATGCTGAAAAAGCATTTGACAAAATTCAACATCCATTCATGATAAAAACTCTCAGCAAAATGGGAATAGAGGGCAAGTACCTCAACATAATAAAGGCCATATATGATAAACCCACAGCCAGCATTATACTGAACAGCGAGAAGCTGAAAGCATTTCCACTGAGATCGGGAACCAGACAGGGATGCCCACTCTCCCCACTGTTATTTAACATAGTACTGGAGGTCCTAGCCACGGCAATCAGACAAAACAAAGAAATACAAGGAATCCAGATTGGTAAAGAAGAAGTTAAACTGTCACTATTTGCAGATGATATGATACTGTACATAAAAAACCCTAAAGACTCCACTCCAAAACTACTAGAACTAATATCGGAATACAGCAAAGTTGCAGGATACAAAATTAACACACAGAAATCTGTAGCTTTCCTATACACTAACAACGAATCAATAGAAAGAGAAATCAGGAAAACAATTCCATTCACCGTTGCATCAAAAAGAATAAAATACCTAGGAATAAACCTAACCAAAGAAGTGAAAGACTTATACTCTGAAAACTACAAGTCACTCTTAAGAGAAATTAAAGGGGACACTAATAAATGGAAACTCATCCCATGCTCATGGCTAGGAAGAATTAATATCGTAAAAATGGCCATCCTGCCGAAAGCAATATACAAATTTGATGCAATCCCTCTCAAATTACCAGCAACATTCTTCAGTGAATTGGAACAAATAATTCAAAAATTCATATGGAAACACCAAAGACCCCGAATAGCCAAAGCAATCCTGAAAAAGAAGAATAAAGTAGGGGGGATCTCACTCCCCAACTTCAAGCTCTACTACAAAGCCATAGTAATCAAGACAATTTGGTACTGGCACAAGAACAGAGCCACAGACCAGTGGAACAGATTAGAGACCCCAGAAATTAACCCAAACATATATGGTCAATTAATATTTGATAAAGGAGCCATGGACATACAATGGCAAAATGACAGTCTCTTCAACAGATGGTGCTGGCAAAACTGGACAGCTACATGTAGGAGAATGAAACTGGACCATTGTCTAACCCCATATACAAAGGTAAACTCAAAATGGATCAAAGACCTGAATGTAAGTCACGAAACCATTAAACTCTTGGAAAAAAACATAGGCAAAAACCTCTTAGACATAAACATGAGTGATCTCTTCTTGAACATATCTCCCCGGGCAAGGAAAACAACAGCAAAAATGAGCAAGTGGGACTACATTAAGCTGAAAAGCTTCTGTACAGCGAAAGACACCATCAATAGAACAAAAAGGAACCCTACAGTATGGGAGAATATATTTGAAAATGACAGATCTGATAAAGGCTTGACGTCCAGAATATATAAAGAGCTCACACGCCTCAACAAACAAAAAACAAATAACCCAATTAAAAAACGGGCAGAGGAACTGAACAGACAGTTCTCCAAAAAAGAAATACAGATGGCCAAGAGACACATGAAAAGATGCTCCACATCGCTAATTATCAGAGAAATGAAAATTAAAACTACAATGAGGTATCACCTCACACCAGTAAGGATAGCTGCCATCCAAAAGACAAACAACAACAAATGTTGGCGAGGCTGTGGAGAAAAGGGAACCCTCCTACACTGCTGGTGGGAATGTAAATTAGTTCAACCATTGTGGAAAGCAGTATGGAGGTGCATCAAAATGCTCAAAACAGACCTACCATTTGACCCAGGAATTCCACTCCTAGGAATTTACCCTAAGAACGCAGCAATCAAGTTTGAGAAAGACAGATGCACTCCTATGTTTATCGCAGCACTATTTACAATAGCCAAGAATTGGAAGCAACCTAAATGTCCATCTGTAGATGAATGGATAAAGAAGATGTGGTACATATACACAATGGAATACTACTCAGCCATAAGAAGTGGAAAAATCCAACCATTTGCAGCAACATGGATGGAGCTGGAGAGTATTATGCTCAGTGAAATAAGCCAAGCGGAGAAAGAGAAATACCAAATGATTTCACTCATCTGAGGAGTATAGGAACAAAGGAAAAACTGAAGGAACAAAACAGCAGCAGAATTACAGAACCCAAAAATGGACTAACAGGTACCAAAGGGAAAGGAACTGGGGAGGATGGGTGGGCAGGTAGGGATAAGGGGGGGGAAGAAGAAGGGGGGTATTAAGATTAGCATGCATGGGGGGGAGGGAGAAAGGGGAGGGTGGGCTGCACAACACAGAGAGGACAAGTAGTGACTCTACCACATTTTGCTAAGCTGATGGACAGTAACCGTAATGTGGTTGTTAGGGGGGACCTGATATAGGGGAGAGCATAGTAAACATAGTATTCTTCAGGTAAGTGTAGATTAAAAATTAAAAAAAAAAAAAAAAAAAAAGAAAGAAAAGGGGGATTACTCCTTAACAGGATAAAACTATTGGTAAATCAAAGATCAACGCATGCTTTAAATATCCTTAATGTTGATCACTTAAAGGGTGTCAGATGATCAGCTATGGAGGTACTCTTTTCTGATAATATTCCTTTCTCTTAATTAAAAAAAAAAAAAAAAAAAAAAAAGCAGTTACTGTGTGCTGACCTCCAATGAGTTCTGCACAGTGGTATAGAGGGCATGTCAAAGTGTGGGCAAAGGGTCTGTTTGTTTCTATGCAGAAGATCAAGGCCTAGCTTGGATACCCAGAAGATGAACTAAGATACGATATGAGGAGGAGCTTCCGGCATCAGCACTCTCTGGAGGACTCGTGCCGGGGGATGATCATCAAAAAGCCTACACAGGGATCCGGACGATGCTGCGGTTGTGGCTGCATCCAGCCCACCGTCTCCTGGATTTGCCATAAGAATGAGGAGGGAGATGTCTAGGCTGGCATGTGTATACAGTGAGACAACGAATTTGACCGGATCTGTACTGTTGGAACTCAACCAGGAGTTGGGAGGAGTGCAAGTTGTAGCACCCCAAAATCTCATGACTATAGACTATCTATGGTTAAAAGAACATATGGGATGTGAACAGATCCCAGAAATGGGCTGCTTTAATTTGTCTGATGGTTCAAGTACAGTTGGAAAATATCCATCATATCATAGATAAATTTTCCCAAATGCCTAGGGTGCCTAAATGGTTTTCTTGGCTTCACTGGAGATGGCTGGTAATTATAGATTTGCTTTGTTTATGTCACCGTATTCCTATTATGTTAATATGTGTGTGCAAATTAGTTAGTAGTTTAAAACCTATACATACTTAAGGTACTATACAAGAAGATATGTCAAAGAAATAATCAATCCTCCCAAGTTCCTTCATATGCTACATCTATAGCTTTTCTTCTTCCTTCCTAATTACAAACCTTAAATAGAATTCGTGCCTCATATCGAATTTACCGAGTATCATAATTCCTCCAGGTGGTAAAGATACCTCGAGACAAGTGCTGGGCATAGAAGCCACAGGGCATAAATCTGCAAAGAAGTAAAAAGCTAACCTTTGCAAACAATATGGCTTCTCTCTCACTTACCAACTTTACATTTCCCTGTATGGCCCCGGAAGATGACTGGTTAGCCAGAGACGGGTAAGATTCCTCAAGGGAGGAACAACCTAAGACAGGCACAGTCGCAGGGGGGCCATCAGGTGAGAATTTGGGGATCAACAGAGGTGAGGCTCAGAACCTCACCCCCCCTGCTTTGAGAGAAATCTTCTGCATCCGTGGATGTCTTGCTGCCCTTGTCTAGCCTGGATTAATACTTAGTCCATAGGCACACACCTGATCATCTGATCATCTACATTTGCCTTCTTACAGCACTAAACTATGTTTTCTACCTTTATCTTGCATCTACCTACCACTTCAGCATTTTATTAAAAATAAAAATAATAATAATAATAGGAGAAATGTGGGATCAACATATAAATCAAGTACAAAAATCAAATGAATATTCATATTTGACCTGATGGTTTATAGGTCATATTGCATGATCAAAACCGAAAGTTTCTGTGATGAATGCCCTTGTACTGTTCACCATGTAAGAATTTATTCACTCTGTAAGAATTCGTTCACCATGTAAGAACTTGTTCGTTATGCTTCAGAAGATTGGAGACTGACGAGAATTAGGCTTGAGATGGATTAATGATTGTACATTGAGCATTGACCCCCCTATACTGAATTTTATTGTTGTTAACAACCATTTGATCAATAAATATGAGAGACGCCCTCTCAAAAAAAAAAAAAAAAAAAAAAACCCTATAGCTGATATTATAAAAAAAAAAAAAAAAAAAAAAGAATACTATGAAAACCTATATGCTAACGAGCTGGAAAACCTAGAAGAAATGGACAATTTAGTAGAAAAATACAACCTTCTAAGACTGACAAAGGAAGAAACACAAAATCTAAACAAACCAATTACCAGCAAAGAAATTGAAATGGTAATCAAAAACTACCCAGGAACAAAACCCCAAGACCAGATGGATTTACCTCGGAATTTTATCACACATACAGAGAAGACATAATACACATTCTCCTTAAAGTTTTCCTAATAATAGAAGAGGAGGGAATACTCCCAAACTCATTCTATGAAGCCAACATTACCTCAATACCAAAACCAGGCAAAGACCCCACCAAAAAAGAAAATTACAGACCAATATCAATGATGAACATAGCTGCAAAAATACTCAACAAAATATTAGCAAACCAAATTCAAAAATACATCAAAAGGATCATACACCATGACCAAGTGGGATTCATCCCAGGGATGCAAGGATGGTAACACATTCGAAAATCCATCAACATCATCCACCACATAAACAAAAAGAAAGACAAAAACCACATGATCATCTCCATAGATGCTGAAAAAGCATTCGACAAAATTCAACATCCATTCATGATAAAAACTCTCAGTAAAATGGGAATAGAGGGCAAGTACCTCAGCATAATAAAGGCCATATATGATAAACTCACAGCCAACATTATACTGAACAGCAACAGAAGCTGAAAGCTTTTCCTCTGAGATCAGGAACAAGACAGGGATGCCCACTCCTCCCACTGTTATTCAACATAGTTCTGGAGGTCCTAGCCACAGCAATTAGACAAAACAAAGAAATACAACCAATCCAAATTGGTAAAGAAGTTAAACTATTTGCAGATGACATGATACTGTAAATAAAAAACCCTAGACTCCACTCCAAAACTACTAGAACTGATATTGGAATACAGCAAAGTTGTAGGATATAAAATTAACACACAGAAATCTGTGGCTTTCCTACACACTAACAATGAACTAATAGAAAGAGAAATCAGGAAAACAATTTCACTCACAATTGCATCAAAAAGAATAAAATACCTAGGAATAAACCTAAAAAAGGAAGTGAAAGACTCATACCCTGAAAACTATAAGACACTCTTAAGAGAAATTAAAGAGGACACTGGCAAATGGAAACTCATCCCATGCTCTTGGCTAGGAAGAATTAATATTGTCAAAATGGCCATCCTGCCCAAAGCAATATATAGATTTGATGCAATCCCTATCAATTACCAACAACATTCTTCAACGAACTGGAATAAGTAGTTCAAAAATTCATATGGAACCACAAAAGACCCCGAATAGCCAAAGCAATCCTGAGAAGGAAGAATAAAGCAGGGGGGGATCTCCCTTCGCAACTTCAAGCTCTACTACAAAGCCACAGTAATCAAGACAATTTGGTATGGGCACAAGAAGAGACCCACAGACCAATGGAACAGAACAGAGAGTCCAGATATTAACCCAAATATATACGGTCAATTAATATATGATAAAGGAGCCGTTAATACACAATGGGGAAATGACAGCCTCTTCAACAGGCGGTGTTGGCAAAACTGGACAGCTAAATGTAAGAGAATGAAACTGGATCACTGCCTAACCCCATACACAATAGTAAATTAGAAATGGATCAAAGACCTGAATGTAAGTCATGAAACCACAAAGCTCTTAGAAAAAAACATAGGCAAAAATCTTTTGAACATAAACATGAGCAAGTTCTTCATGAACATATCTCCCTGGGCAAGGGAATCAAAAGCAAAAATGAACAACTGAAAAGCATCTGTATAGCAAAGGATACCATCAGTAGAACAAAAAGACATCCTACAGTACAGGAGAATATATTCACAAATGACAGATCCAATAAAGGGTTAGAATCAAAAATATATAAAGAGCTCATGCACCTCAACAAACAAAAAGCAAATAATCCAATAAAAAAATGGGTAGAGGAGCTGAATAGATACTTCTCCAAAGAAGAAATTCAGATGGCCAACAGGCACATGAAAAGATGCTCATCGCTAATCATCAGTGAAATACAAATTAAAACCACAAAAGATATCACCTCACACGAGTAAGGATGGCCACCATCCAAAAGACAAACAACAACAAATGTTGGTGAGGATGTGGAGAAACGGGAACCCTTCTACACTACTGGTAGGAATGTAAATTAGTTCAACCATTGTGGAAAGCAGTATGGAGGTTCCTCAAAAAACTAAAAATAGAAATACCATTTGACCTAGGAATTCCACTCCTAGGAATATACCCTAAGAATGCAGCAGCCCAGTTTGAAAAAGACATATGCACCTCTATGTTTATCGCAGCACTATTTACAATAGCCAAGAAATGGAAGCAACCTAAGTGTCCATCAGTAGATGAAATGATAAAGAAGATGTGATACATATACACAATGGAATATTATTCAGCCGAAAGAAGAATACATATCCTACCATTTGCAACAACATGGATGGAGCTGGAGAGTATTATGCTCAGTGAAATAAACCAGGCGGAGAAAGACAAGTACCAAATGATTTCACTCATCTGTGGAGTATAAGAACAAAGCAAAAACAGAAGGAACAAAACAGCAGCAGACTCACAGAACCCAAGAATGGACTAACAGTTACGAAAGGGAAAGGGACTGGGGAGAATGGGTGGGAAGGGAGGTATAAGGGGGAAAAAAAGGGCATTACTATTAGCAGACAATATGTAGGGAGCACATGGGGAGGGCTGTATAACACAGAGAAGACAAGTAGTGATTCTATAGCGTCTTACACTGATGGACAGTGACTGTAATGGGGTATGTGGGGGGGGACTTGATGATGGGGGGAGTCAATATGTTGCTCATGTAACTGTAGATTAATAATACCAAGAAAAAAAGGAGTAAATCTGAAGCACAATTATATTGTGTGAGGACCTCAAGTAATCAGAGTCAGGATATAAAACCCATGCCTTTTAAAACAGTGGCCCATTTTCAAACCATAATGGCTTCTAGACATAGTCTAGAATAGGAATGGATCCATTATTTTATTTAACCCTGTTAAGGAAGTAATGAAATACTAAGATTAAATTAACAAAAGGAGAAAGCCTTGATGGGTTTAGGAAATAAATCAAACCCAGCTGCATGATGGAAGTGCTATATTGGAAACAAATGGGAGTAAAGGGACTCAGTGATGCCAGAAAAAGTGGAAGAGGTAGGACCAAATAAACAAGAACACTATGTTTATTGTGGCCACTCAGGACATCGTGTAGAATCTTGCCACTAATGCCTCTACATTTCAGGATCTAGATCCACTTCAGATGATTTTTTTTTAAGAATACCTCTTGAAATTGACTGACAAACACCTTATTAACTTTAGAGACTTAGATTTTCCAGACAGAAGAACCTCCATATTCTACCACTGGGCTGGACAGTCTCCTTTTTACAACTCTTGTACTGCTGTTACATCAAGTTTAGAATTTGTTCAGATATTTTGTGTTTATCAAAATACTTTTATTGAATAGTGTAGTTGAGTTTCATAACCTTCCACTTTGAATATCCACCTCCATGTTATCTGGTCATTTGAGACACTTGAGAATTGAGTAAAGTTCTCAATTTTACAATTGGAAAAAAAAATTCTAGTGCAGTGGATGTTCACAAATGATGAGCCACAAATTTGGAGATGCTCAGCCTGTCTTTCTGGAAATATCCATTGAGCAGATTTGAAATATGTAAGTAAAATATTATTATTCTTTTATTTGAAACTCAACCTCATTCCAAAAGGGATTCTAGTAGCATACAATACAAAGAAATAAAAATAAAAATAAATACATGGGGTATCTACAGTAAGAATTTTTCTAACCCAAGTAAAGACGCTTTTCAGCTTGATATAGTCCCACTTCTTCATTTTTGCTTTTGTTTCCCTTGCCTGGGGAGATATATTCATGAAGAAGTTGCTCATGTTTATGTTCAAAAGATTTTTGTTCATGAAGAAGTTGCTCATGTTTATGTTCAAAAGATTTTTTTCTAACCCAAGTCAATGGTTGGACAGAGAGGAAAATGAGATGGGAAAAATAGGCTGCATCTAAGGTTAATGCCTGAAATTCATAACGTAAGGTTACATATTACTTTCAGAGGTGACTCTCAAATTTGACTCTTAACTTCCAGCAGCCCAGTCAAAGACAGAATGCAATCAGTTGTACAAGCCCACTGTTACTAAGGAAAAAAATTTCCCCCAGGTCCACATAAAGGCACTGTCATATTGAAAAAAAAAAATCCTTTAAAAACATCTCCATATAATCTCTAATATATACACCTCTAATAAATACAGAAAAGAATTAAATAGGGCTACCTCTTACTATAGCCTTTAACATAGATGGAGGGAATAATGCCAAAGCAAATTTTCATAAACATCATGCTATAAATGTCCACAATGATGGGGCACAGGCACACAGCTCTCCCGGATCTGGTTTAAGCTAAAAGTAAAATTTAGAGACAAAGTGATTTGAAAATAAGATTCAAACGAAAGATCAGTACATTCTAACATTATTAAAGGACAAGTTTGATGAGTAAAAGCAAAATAAATCAGTAAATATTTTGAGAAAAAAATGCTGAGATTAGCATAATGAAAACAGGAGAGACTTTATCTTAAGGCTAAGATTCCACTTTTGAAAGAGAATTGGGAAGTTAGATTCAGCCAACGACTTATCTTAAGACAGTCTTAACTGGTTTGTTCCCAATACTTGGGAAATAGCCACTATCTTAGAAAGGAACAAATGGTTTGTCCTACAAAATTACCTAAAGGAGCAGCTATAGACAATGAAATATTGTCTCACTGGAGATAAACGTCATGAGACCACTTGACAAGCCTATGTCCCCTGGCCCTATACCTCATTCCTTAAAGCCTTAAAAGACAGAATCCTTAGCCCTTAACGTGCCCCCTCCTCTCTGAGGTTGCCCACACTCCCCTTTCTTGGAGTGTGTACTTTCAGAAGACGTTTTACTGCTCAGCTTACTACACTTTCTCTCTGTGCTCTTCCAGTGGTGTCTGTCACGTTGCTATTCCATTCCATTTTCCAGACTTAAAGCACAAGACTTCACTCTCTCTGTCCTACTCCAGATAAGCAAGTCAACTTGCCTTGATCTACCATGACTCTAACCCATTCCCCCCTTAGAATGTATTCAAATAAAACTTTCATTCTGCTTCACTACCGTGTCTCTGCCCTTCAATTCTTTGTTGTGGGAAGGACAAGATACGAGAACAAACTCATCACCCCAACAGAACCAGCTATCAGCGGCCCTCCTATTGACTCTGCTGGTAACTGAGGCAGCAGCAACTGCCACCACCTGGGCTGATTCACGGATGCTGCTGCAGCAGTGCATGTCCCACACTTCAACCAGATTACAAAAAAGAAAGGTTCAAGGAAGCCAAAGGAAGGGCTCAGAAGCTCCTGGCTGGCCGGAAGGGTGTGCAGCTGCCCAGAGGGCGAGGCTAGGAGAGCCCTGGGCTCCTACTGGACACAGGACTGCCCAGGTCAGAAGGTAATCTACTGACTTCCAGGACTGTAGAATCACTACTGCTGAACAGAAAGGGACAGACACAGGTGAGAAATGACAGAGAGTGATGAAGTCCGAGGGCAGTAAGTCAGAGCCAGGGTTTACACTCATCAGAGATACATCAACCGTTCTCCTTCCCTTCAGTGTAGTAGTTCTGTGGACTAAGTGGGTGGAAGATGTACTGCATCAGGTATATTAATATTTATCATTGTTTAGGCTTCAGAATGTGTTTGTCTCATATTTGATTGTAGGCATCTGACCTACTGAAAAATGATTGCCCTATATCAGCTGAGCTCTGTGAAACCCCAGGCTGCCCTGGAGTGTATCTCACATTAAGAGTCCTGGTATACTGGAAACGTCACAAAAAAATTGCAGATTATTTCCCATCAACTTAGTTAATTTAAAAAATTCACCCTACTGGTCAAAACTGTTTGCCTCTAAGATAAAAAAATTTTTAATGTGAAAATGGGCAACCTGCCAAATGCACAGGCTCCTTCAACTTCCAAAGTTTTTTTTTTCATTTCCTTATTTTTGCATCGGAGTTTTCAATCCTACAAGCAAGTACTGTATATGCAAGCAACCAAATCAGATTAGCTCATTTGACAGCTTCTCCAGTCCAGGAGCTGCTCCTTGATTCCTTTTCAGAGGAGGCGGCATCATTCGGCTCCCAGGGCAGGAGGTGCTCAGGAGGGAGTTCAGAAGTCCCTGCAAAGACCAAACACACCTGAGAAGGCCCCAGCAGCCCCGTCACCAACCTTTTTTTGAGGTTTAAAAGATATTCCACTCTGTCTTAAGCCAGGGTCACCAATACACCACAGGCCATGGTCAGCCTGTTTTGTAAATAAAGTTTTACTGAACACAGGCACTGCCCATTCCTTTATAATTACTGCCTATGGCTACTTTCTGGTTAGAGGACGGAACTGGAGGGTTGAGACAGAGATATTCTCACAAGACTATTATGAGAATTAAACTAGTTAAAGTACGTGTTATCCAGCCCCTAAGGGAAAGTTTGCCAACTCCTGTTCTAAGCCATTAGGGTTAAATGATCAAGGCCAGTGGATTCTCTTTAAATTGCTTTAAAAACGTAGCAGTAAGTGCACAGAATCGCCTCCTCTCTCTTCCCCAACCCCCAATATAAACATCATACTTTCCCTAGTTCTGGAAGGGGGCAGTTATAAAGAAAAATCCTTAACAGCATGGTGACCATAGTTAATAATACTGTACTTCATATTTGAAGTTGCTAAGAGAGTAGATCTTAGAATAAAAAAAAGAACCCGGTTGAGTCTTTCCCTTACCTGATCGTAGACTGCAGCCCCAGCCTCCTAACCTGATGGCCCTTTATCTGGGATGAAATCCCTTTTGCCAGCAGAAGCCTGAGGGATTGGAGGTTCAAATCTAAATTCCCCACTGTAACAATGTGAGGGGACAGATGTCAGGAAGACTCCTTGTGGTCATTCTGCATTATATACAGATAGTGAATCATTATGTGGTACACCTGAAAGTAATTGTCAATTTTACCACAAAAAAAAAATTTTAATAAAGAACTTTTAAAATTAATGTACACATTTAATGTTATGTAGTGGAAATACCAGAACATGAGATGCTAAGTGAAAATGAAGAACCAAATTTCGTTGTGTTTTTTCCAGCACTTGGAATTTCTGAAGAAAGGCTGCTTCCCACAGGGACACCTACATCTTGGCAGGAGCTCCCAAATTTTCCTCTGGTTCAAGAGTTGGCAAACAGCAGTGCACAGACTAAATCCAGCCAGACACCTGTTTCTGTACACTGCCTGAAAGCTCAGTGTTTACATTTTTAATGGCTGAAAAAAAACCAAAGGACTAATATTTCATAACACATGAAAAGCACATAGAATCCAAACTTTTGTGTCCATAAATAAAGTTTTATTGGGACACAACCATGTCCACTGAGCATCTGTGACACAGCTGTCTACCAGCACGGAGCAGGCATCCCAGAGGGTGTAGAAGATGCTCCAGGGGGCTGGGGAAGAAACCCCTGTAAGTTGCATGCAAAAAATAGGAAAGCAACTGTTTTAATGATATAAATTATTACATATATTAATTTAAATACATATTATGTGTATGTGAATTACACTAATTATATTATACTGGCACAAAATACTAACACTGTAACAACAGTAGAAACTGACTCTGCATCCTAAGTCCCTCTGTTGAGGGCCACATGTCACCACCCCTCTGGGGAGCCTGAGGCACCCTTTGGCCTTCAGCATGAGCAGAATGAGGTCGAAGGACAAATTTTAACTAACCTAAATCTTATAGAGGATATGAAACTTTAAACGATCTACAAAAGCACAAATTAAGGTTATAGTAATAAATGCACAAGTGAACAGAAGCCCGTGGTTGAGAAGGCACACGTTTCTCATCCTGAGTCAGCTTTGCTCATATAAGGCATGTCATGAACTAAAATCTATGATGATGAAATCAGATCTAACAAGAAACAGGCCAAAAAAGACTCATCATTTAAGGAGTATTTGAAATGGGGTTTTTACCTCCACTGTGATTAACAATGAACCCAGCCCGATGTGTATATTGGGCCTTGAGACACGAGACAATAGCAGCACATATATATAATTTTAAAGAGGTAATTTATAAGGGGAATGCTAACAATGTTTGAAAATCGAGATATAACTGACATATAACACTATTAGTTTCAGATGATAAAATGTTTTTTTACTAATGAGAATGATCAAAAAAGTTCAAGAACCACAACAAACTAAAAGGTCTACCACTATAATTGTAGTATATGGTACTTTTACATATATTTCCTTCCTGTCAGGCACATTTTTAATCTTCAAAATCATAGCTAGGGTAAGTTCTATTAATATAGCCCTGAAGGGTTTTAAAGAAAAATAAGATCAAAATATACATATCTGAGAAGCCATGCATCTTTCTTTTTTGGAAAGTGTAGGAAATTTCGGTATGAAGCCAAGTAGGCTCTGGGAATTTAGTAGACACATCTTAACCTTCAAGCCAAGTCTCTCTTTTTAATGCAATTTCATCAATAACTTGAAAAGTTAAGAAAGGAAAATGTTCAGTCTGAGAACATTTTCGGGGGGCAAATGAATTACACTTTTCTAAGATGAAAGCAAAGCATATCAAGACCATTCCTTCTAATTTTGCAAAGTTTCAGATAAAAAAAGTTTTTCTTCCCCCCTAAAAGAAGTGCTTTTTTTCCCCTTATCCCAAGTATGGATGCTATTTCTCACATTAGGTCACTAAAAAAAGAAATATTTTCCTAAGGCAACTTTTTTTTTAACAAAGAAAACAAATAATAACAGTAATACAATTGAATTAAAGTCCAGGGCACTGGGCCTCTCATTCCTTGTCCCTGCCTCCCTACCTCCCCACCAGGCTGGGTATTTCAGGGACCATACTACCCTCTAGCTCGCTTTCCTTAAGCACTGGTCTGGGACCCTGCTTCCTGCTCTGCAAGGCCTGCTTGAAGTAATACCCCATCCTTCCACCTCTTTCCAAGGAGGCAGCTTTTCCAGGATTGGTCCTTCTACCCATTGTGCTTCGGATGCAGAAAGCCCACCTGCACGTTCACAGCATTTTCAATAAGGCCAGCAAGTTGCCACCCTGCTCAGGGAAGGTGGCCTCAGAAACGGACTGAATGAAGGAAGCCATTCAACATCAGGCCCAACATCATCAACTCTCCTCAACGTTGTTTCTGTGCCACCCCTCAAAAACCATCATAAATGCAAAATCTTCATATCCCTAATCAATAAGTGGATGGCAGATGGAATCCTTCGCTCCCAGTGACAATGTCCTTGCAATGTGACACTGCATAGCACCCTTTCCTCTTATCCTTGGACATTCATATTTGAGCAAAACTGATGAAAACAATGTGATATCCTCACCCTAGTGACATAAAATACGTCTTGAAGAGCTAACCTGTTTTCTTTAAACTTGCTAACAATTCAATGTCTTTTTGACCACTGACGCCTTGAAAATTGAGTTCTGGCCTAACAGCAAGTCTTAGCAAGTTCCTGGTTTCCATTTACAATAAAACAAAATTCTTCTTTCCAATTGCATGAGTTTAACTTAATCTTCTATAACACAAGTAGAAGTGAGGATGCCCTAGGGGATCCCCCAAGAACCCTCAAGAGATTCCACTGCTTCCCAGGGGGGAAAATTCAGAAATATACTAAAAGTGCCTAAACATAAGTCAATCTGATGGCCATAAGCCAAACACAAATTCACTCTAGAGCCTCTAGAGGGGTCAGTATTGTTGGACATCCTGACAGTGTGCCCCTAGGCATAATTTTTTGCATAATTTTGGGCTGTAAGGCCTTGGAGACCCCAAACCAGTCAAATGAAACCTCAAACTGCAAACACTATACGAGACTGGTTATGCAGATTTGAAATGGGACATCTGGAAATCACGAGCAACACCATGGTATTCCGATTCCTAAATTCTTCCAAAAAGAATATTCATCAAAATTAAGTTTCTCCTATCTTGTTTAACCAAAAAAAAAAAAAAAAAAAATCCTAAAACTGTTAAATAGGGTGTGAAATGTAAAGAGTATGCATTTTTACTAAAGAAGAGCAAAAGTTCTGCGGTTCCCCCACACTGCCAACAGTGGGAAATACACGGATAGGGGGGCGGACCTGGAGCATCCCCGACACGGGCTCCAGGTGCGCCCCGGCGGCACGCGGCCAAGATCCGGTCACCTGTCGGGCCGCGCCCGCTGCCAACGTGGGCGCCCGAGGCGGAGCGGAGGCCGAGGTGAGCGGCGCGCTGCGATCCTCGCTGCCCTCAGGCCCATCCCGCCCGCAGGACGGGCACTCGTGCCACTTCGGCGGTGCACGCTTTTGACTGTGGATGCCGAGGCGCGTGACAAGGCTAAGAACACAAAGAGAAGCCCGCTTCGCCCCAGACGGGCCTCCCAGGGGAAGGGAATCCTCGCGTTGGCCCCGGGGCGGAGGCTGGGGCGCGGGGAGGCGCAGAGCCGGTCCCTAGCCGACGCCGGGAAAGACTGTGGCCGGGCGCCAGCCGGGAGGGGCGTGGCCTCCGCAGACCGCCGCGGGGTCCCTGGGCGCGGGCCCCGGACCGGGGAGAACCGACCACACGCAGTGCGGCCGGGCGGCCGACGCGCACGCGGTGGGCACGCGCGCTGCACTCACCTCCAGCCGCGGCTCGGGCGGCCGCTCGGCGCTGAGGGCCTGTCTCCCCGGTGTCCCCCTCCGCTTTCCCGCCTCCGCTGCCGCCGGCCTTGCGTCGCGCCCGGCTCCACCGCCTGTCCAGCCTCCACAGCGCGAGGCCCCCGCCCCCGGGCGGTGCCGGCCGCGAGGGCGGAGGCGGTGCCGCGCTCGCGCGCGCGCGCGAGGAGACCCACAGGGGCCGAGCGCAGACGCCAGTCCCACGGTGTGCGCGCCCGGCCCCCGGCCGCCCCTCGGCGGAGCCCGGAAACCACCGCTGTCGCGTCCCCTCCAGGCCGCCAGGCCCCTGGCGCTCCTTCGGGACGCAGCTCTGACAGAAGGAGAGGCGCGTTATGCTTCCCGAGGGGGCGCGTGGGTGGGAGCCTGTGGCGGGGCAAAGGGGCCGCGACAGACCACCCAGCCCCACCCCCGACGCGGTCCGGAGGGAATTTTCCTGGACGCAGCCCAGCCGCACTCAGCGCCACGCACCTTGCGCTGGCGCGATCCTCCTGACCCGCTCCAGGGCGGGAATGCCCAGAAGAGAGGAATTAAAGTATTTAGGGGGTCGGTGCTCACAGATGAGGTATTTTTCCTCCACCAACCCTTTCCAGTTGGTCATAATCTTCCATGGCAGCTAAATCTCAAGCCTTTATGTTTGGGGCTGTGACCCTCTGAGTCTTTGCAACAGATGATTCCTGGGCACTTCGCAAATGGGACCTTCCGGGACTAAGGACGAAGCCCGGATCTGTGTCTTAAGCAGCATCCAGTGGTCCCTGAGCACGTGGAAGTTTGGGAAGCGCCCTTAGGCCGTATGTCCCAGAGGATGCCTCCAAACAAACTAACGACCTACAGGGTGACCATACTAGAAAATTCTAAAGCAATGTTTCTTCACCCTGACAGCCCAATATTCTTGTTACTATTGACTGCCACCCTGTTCCACCAAGACCTCCAAAGCCAAGGGAGTGTTGGACATCAGCTCTGGCTTTTCTGACGACTTGCATCACTTCCCTCTTACGGTCTAGTGACCTTAGGTGGCCACCATCAGGATCTTCACAAGGGTACAACAGATTCACTTTATTGCTCCTCTAGCTCTCCTAGTTCTGTTTTGCCATCTTAGACAGTGGACAGTAACTTCCATCTCATTTGTCTTTAAGTAGGTTTCTGTTAATGTCTCTCATTCATCAGCAACTAATTGAGCCATTGATTCTGTTTGGTTTTTTTTTCCCCGTTTTACTGAGAGATGATTGACATACATCACTATAAATTTTAAGGTATATAGCATGATGATTTAATTTACATACATTGTGAAATGATTACCTGGTAGGTTCAGGTAACATCCATCTTCTCATATAGATGCAATAAAAAAAGCAAAAAGTAAAAAAAATTTTCTCCTTGTGGTGAGATCACCTAGGATCCACTCTCTTAACTTTCCTATATGTTGTACAGCAGTGTTAACTAGTCATCATGCTATATGTACATTCCCACTGCTTATTTATCTTTATGGAATAGGTCCATATGTATAGGTGCTGGGACACCTAGTTAA
Organism: Manis javanica; assembly: GCF_040802235.1. NCBI lineage: Eukaryota > Metazoa > Chordata > Mammalia > Pholidota > Manidae > Manis > Manis javanica. Next base: position 82,255,402 of record NC_133157.1, read on the forward strand.
ATTAACTACATCTTTGCTGAGGGGCAATCAGTCCTTTTTAAGTTTCATGAGATTCTTTATGACAAAGCTTAGAATTTTTAAGATGCAACATATATAATTGGATTTATATTCCTTATAAAAGAAAATATATCAATATGCTCCTCTCTTTCCTCTTCCCACCCAGAATATTTAACCTAATCAGTTGCTGGCCCTAAGAATTCCCTTGGAGAGATTTTTGGTTATAGTGGGCATTCATGGTGTTGGCCTGTTGGGCATTATTTCCCTCATTTGCTAGGGACACCTGATTTTCACACAGGAATCTCTACCCTGTTCTCCAAAGGATACAGCGTGGCAGGCCCATCAGTCAAAATGATGTTCTCTCCAGCTCAAGGCATGGAACTTGTGTTGGGTATCTATTTGCTGCCCCAACAAAATGTCACAGACCTCATGACTTAAAACAACAGAAATGTGATATCCCACAGTTCTGTAGGTCAGAAGGCTCGCTGAGCTGAAACGGAAGTGCCAACAGGGCCGCACTCCTTTCCAGAGGAACTAGAGGCGATCCCTTCCATTGGCTTTTCTGGCCTGTAGAGGCTGCCTGCATCCCTTGGTGCATGACCCCCACTGCCTCCATCTCCAAAACAGTAACCCCTTTCTGATCCTGCTTCCACAATCACGTCTCCATGATCCAGTTCGAAAAGGTACTCCACTTCTAAGGACCCTGTGATTACACTGATCCCACCCAAATAATTCAACATAATGATCTTCCTACCACAAGGTCCTTAACTTAATCACATCTGTAAAGTCCCTTTTGCCACATCAGCTAATATTCTCAGGTTAAGACCAGATGTCTTTGGGGGCCGTCATTCTGTCTACACAGACTCCTAACCTCAGCTGAGCCACCACATTCTGTTCCTGGAATAAACAGTGTGATGACCCAGAGACTGAAAACCATTGATGTGAGCATGTCTCAGTCATAGCACCATAGTCATTCTTGCCACAGAAATCTGTTGGGCTGTTTCCTGTGCTTCCCAAAGCCTGACTCCAGTTTATTCTGCAATTCTGAGACTTTCTCCAATAGCTTGAAATTTGCTAGAACTAAATGTAACACATGGTAGAACAACAGTGCAGAAGAGGTCAAAGTTCTTGGTTGCAAACAACAGAAACAGCCTCTATCAGTCTTATTCAAAGGGGAATTGATTGGACAAATGTCAGGGTCTCACAGAATCAGTGGTAAGAACCACTAGAATCATACTGATTGATCAATCAGTTGGAACACCCAGGTGCTTCAGAGGGCTAGGAAGCAGAAAGCACTGGCAAAGTGACCCAGCAGAAAGATTGAGTGTAACACAGATGCCATACTGCTGTATCTTTAAGAAACAGGACCTCCCACTGACCCATGTCCTTGAAACACTTGTTCAACCATCAGAGTGTCTGGCGGCAGCTACCAGTTGGAGGGATATAATGCTATGCCAATCCCCCAGGCTTGCAGGGACACCTCCACTGGTTTCTGTAGCGGGATGTGGCCACTAGTTCTCTCCAAGCCTATACACCATCAGATATTGCCTAAAAGGCAGATTGAGATGCCTATAAAAAGAGGAGATAGGATGCCATCAGGCAAAAAAACTAGCAAATCTCCTCAGATATCCCAAGAGAGATTCAAAAAAGCTATGGAGAAGGAAGAAATATCACTGTAGGAAAACCAGGAGTAACTATAGAAAGTAGACATAAAACAGAGCTGTCCTATAGAAATAGAATTCAAGCTATGTATATAATTTTAAAATTTCAAGAAATTTCTACTTTAAAAAATGTAATAAGAAATTTTGTTTTACTTTAAAAAATAAATAAAGAAGACTGCTCAAATTCCTTGCCTTCTTTTAAAAGCTGGTTGCTTCTCTTCTTCATAGTGTCTACTTGCTTTCCAAAGTTGAAGCAACAACTGTGGTAGTTAAATATCCAGAAGGAACAAAATGGAAGGAAACGGTGGAGTGGCATCTTCAAAGGGCAGGAAGAAAAGAACTTCTAGCCTGGAAGTCTGTGTCCAGGGAAAATATCCTTCAAACACAAAACTGAGGTACAGGCATGTTTTGATAAACAAAAAATATTAGAAAATGAATTGCCAGGATACCCATTTTAAAGGATAAATTAAAGATAGTCCTGCAAGCAGAAGTAAACTAAAGCCAGATTGAAACTTCCAGATGTGGAAGAAATGAAGAGCAATAGAAAAGGTGAATATAGGCAAATCTAAATGAATATTAATTGTATAAGACTTTATAAAATTATGTCTTGTGGGGCTACACACACACACACACACACACACACACACACACACATGTACACATATATACATGTATGTGTGTGGTCACTAAGTTCAGACCTGGGCAGGAGGCCCCCTTCTCTGTCTCTGAGCTCTTCACTCTAGCTTCTTTCACCTATGCAAGAAGTAAGACCTGAGGCTCCGTTTTGTGTTCCTTGTTTCTAACGTGTTCCTGGTTCCTGGTTCCTGACTGAACAGGAGAAGTGTATCCAGTATTGTCCTTATAGGGAGAAGACAACGAGAGCCTGGGTCTGGTCCCTTGGACTTGGACCCCTTGCTGTAGTCTGTGATGCATAGCTTTCTGTTAATGCTTTCGGTGTCCTGCATCCTTGACCTGTAGGCTGGAAAGCAATCTCATTTTGGGTTCAGTGAGCTTCTCTAGCAATCAAACCCTGTTTAACTGCCACTGGCATTGCAATAACATTACTTTAATAACCAAAACTGAAAATGACCCAAATGTTCATTAGCAGCAGAATGGATAAATACATCAGGCTGTTTTCATATAATTGAATCCTTAACAGCAATGAAAATAATTCATGCTCCCCACAGAACACAGATGAATCTCACAGACAAAATGCTAAATTTACATTTGTATAGAAGAGTGCAAAAATAGACAAAACTCACCTGTGATAAGTACTGTCCACCTTTGGAGGGGAGGGATGCCATAATGTTTAGAAGGCATGAGAGGCAGAGGGGTTTGCTGGCAGTGTTCTATTCCATGACCCAGGTGGTGGTTCCATGGTTATGTTCAGTTTGTTATAATACATCAAGCTTGTGATTTTTCTGGATGATATGATATATTTTTAAAAATGCATTATATTAAAACCCAAAACAAACACCAGATGAGCCCACAATACTATTTTAAAAAAGACAGAGGAAAACGCTTCCTTGGTGACCTTTGTAACTAGGCCATCAACTCCTTAATCTTCAAATTGGCAACTAAAGAGGGAAACTTAAAAAATTAACCACGTTTTCTGTACAGACTGTATTTTGGTGTAATCCAATAGCCCTACTTGAGGAGGGAAAGGGTTTTATAAATAAAGTATTCCCAGTTAATAAAGATAGAATTAACAACAGCATTAGGAAGTTATCGATGAGCAAACCTTGATGAAAATGATTAATACAGGCAAAGATCATTGTATTAGTTCTCTGTTGCTGCTTAACACATTACCCCAAAATGTAGCATCTTAAAACAACAAACATGTATTACCTCTCCATTTCTGTGGGTCATGCGTCTGGGCCTGACCTACCTAGGTGCCCCTGGCTCAGAAGCTCCCTCTAGGTTGTACCCCCGGGGGCATCTGGAGCTACAGTCATCTCACAACTTGACGAGTAGGATCTGCTTCCAGGCCCACTCATGTGGCTGTTGGCAGATCTCGGATCCTTGCTGGCTGCTGGCGAGCCATGTGAGTTACTACCACGTGGACGCCTCCATAAGGCATCTCACAAGATGGCAGCTGGCTTCCCTACTAGCTAGCAAGTGAGTAAGAGCTAGAGAGGAGTCCAAGACAGAATTCACAGGTTTTCTGTAACTTAATCTTGAAGTGACCTCCCGTCAGCCTCCCATCATGCCATCATCAAGCAAGTAGGAATAGAGTTTTGAGACAGCAAGTGGATTATGAATATAGGTAAACAGATGGTAGCAAGAAATTATGGCTAATTTTTCTTGGTATACTAATGACATCATGGTTCTGAAAGAAAATGTCCATGTTTTTCTGAGATGCACACCAAAACATGTAAGGATAATACTTGAGACATGAAGCCCAAGATTTGCTTTAAAGTCTTGGGCTTCAGAAGACAACGGCAAACACAAACAAAAGGAATAGATGAAATAAATGTAGTAAAATCTTAGTAAGTGTTGAATCTAGATGGTGGGTATATGCATGTTCATTATACAATTTTATTATTTCTATGAATGTTTAAGCATTTCCACAATAAAAATGGGAAAAAAGATGTCAGGACTAGATGTAATCTTATAACTGAGTTCTAGCTAGATTTTAAATAATACATATTTCTAATATTATTTAAATAGAGCTGTCCTCAATAAAAGATGGAAACTGCCCAATCTGTCTTACAAAGGTAGGATAACTTTTTTTTCATTCTATCTATAAAAAATTTATTTTATGTATTTTTTTCTTAAAATATCATTGATATACAATCTTATATTCATTCCAAATATACAACACAGTGGTTCAACAGTTATGCCTATTATTAAATCCTCACCCTGACTAGTGCAGTTACTATCTGTCAACACTGGAAGATGTTACAGAGTCACTGGCTATATTCTTCATGCTGTACTGCCATCCCCATGACCAACTTATGTTAAGAAGGGTAGCACAACTTTTAAAACATTTTTGAATCACAACATACACGAATAAAAGTTTACAGTTTTAAGTCACTGAAGGAATTTGTGCTTTCTCAACACACTTGGGTGCCCTGGTTCAGATAAAAATCCAGCATATCACAAACATCCAGAAATCTCCATCATGCCCATTTCTAGATGGTATCTGCTAAAGATATCCACTATGCTGACACCAAAATCTGTTTCTTATTTAAAAACACTGCAAAAATTATAAAATGATTTCACTCTATAGGGGCAAATTTTCTGAATATTAGGAAATAAAATCCAGAAACATATATGTAGGATCTCCATAATCATACACAGTATTATTCATAATTCAATTGCTCACTATTATTTCTTGCACTCCCTCTGGGTTCTTGCTTAAGTACATACTTTGCTAGCAGTAGAGCATAATTTTTCAGTAAGTGTGTAAACAATTTAGGCTCTTGTATGTTTTTAAATGTATTTATTTTAACCCTACTCTTTAAAGAGAGTCTGGCTTGGTAGTGAATTCCAAATTGACAGTTGTTTTCCCTCAGCATTTTGAGTCCACGACACACACCACTGCCTTCTGACATCTATTGTTAATGAAAGTTCTACTTGTCGATTTGTCATTTCTTTGTATGTAATCCATTTTCTCTATTCTGTACATATATTTTCTGTAATTATATATTTCTTTGTTTAATGCTTTTACAGTTATGTTATGGTGTTTCTAGGTAAAGATTTATTTTTATTTTCTTGCTAATCATTCAGTGAGGTGAAGTTTTCCATTTTGAGGTTTCATATGTTTCTTTGTTTCTAAAAAAATTACCAGTCATTTTATTTTCAAACATCATCTCTTTCCCATTTTATTTTCTTTCAGCAATTGCCACTGGATATGTTTCTGAACTCATTCGACCCTTCCATTACTCTTAACTTCTTTCAAACTCTGTTGCCTTATTGCGCTATTGTCTAGAAGATTCTCTCAATGCTATCTTCCAACTCACTAATCCTCTCTTAGGATATATCCAGTATACCATTGAGATAGTTTACTGAGGTTTATTAATACCATTTTGCTTTCAAATACCATATTTTTCAAGATTTCCAATTTGTTCTTTTTCAAATCTTCCTGTTCTTATTTCATAGATGCTACTTCCTCCCTCATTTTTTGATCAGTGAACATACTTTTAAGTTATCAGACTGATCTCTATATCCTCAGGTGTTAATTCTTCCATTTGCTGTATCTACCAACTATTTTTATAATTGACTCCATATATGTTTAGATTTTTCTTAAGAGCTGTTCTTGTTTGGAAGTTCTTCATGCACATGCTTTCTCTTCATAAGATCTATGTTTGTGTCAGCCTTGGTCCAGGTAGATTCCATAGTTCCAAAGCAGGTGTAACATTGGCCACCTGGATATTTTGGATCATTTGGATATTTTACTCCATATTCATGGCTTAATTTTGGACCTCCCATGCATAATGTATAGCCTCAGTTCCTATGTTCCAAGGTGCCTATGTTTCTTCACTTTCCATATATAAATTCAGTGCTCTCAAAAGTAAAATCTGCATGCAAGATATTGTAATGAACTACATATTTTATTTAAGAAGTTGCTTTTTTTGGATAATCAACCTGAGAGTGAATTATCAAAGACCTATGAACTAGAGGGGGAGAAATAACACCGGGCATCTCCTGGCTCTCTACAAATCTCTTCTCACTATTGTATTTTATGTTTATGAATGAATCTGCAGTATAGTGCTTCCACTTCACAATCCCTTTATAGTATCTCCATTCCAGATCCTTTAGATCCATGAACTGTTTTCCTGAAAAGAAGCATATTTTCAAAGAATCACTTGATAGTGTAATTTAACCTTCAGTAATTCAGAGATGCTCCATGGACACAACACACTGTGTAGCCATCCCCTTCTGTAGAAAGCTGTTTCTGAAGCTTTCTAAACTAAGGGGGAAACCCATGGTGTTCATCTGATTAAAGGCCTCCTCCAAATAGGAAAGTGCATGGGTCTGGATAATGGGGCTGGAGCAGGTCCTGCAGGGCCATAGAGCAAATAAGTAGAAGCTCTGGCCTGCTTCTGATGGGCAGCTTTACCACTCTTGTGTGGTGATATGTGAGCAGATGACTTATGGCCCCGATTCTGCCCCTGCATCAATCAGGCCTCCATCCTGTACTGGGAAGGGCCTGGGTTTCCCTGAGTCTGCCTGGTAGGAAGTCCTTCTGCATGTTCTGTATGTGCCTGAAGTAGGAGTTTGGGGCCTGGGAGTGTTCCTCGAGTTCATACCATCCCTAGTGGAACAGATACTGATGGTGGCCATGGTGTTCCACAGTCCCTCCCAAGGGCCAGGTGCCAAGTTTCAGGGAACTTCAGAAGATCTTGGCAGGCCTGGCATTGCAAAAACTGGTGACAGAAGGAAGGAAAGGGACGTTTGGCTTATTTTGATACCAAAAAGCGTTACGTGTTGATCTGTGGTAGACACTATAGGCTGGCTCACTTCATGCCTATTACAAATCTTTTTTGCCTTCCTCTACTGCAGAAACCAGAAAGGGCTAAGATCTGTATTCGCCAGCCCTTCACCAAGGTGTGGCTATTAGACTCAGGTCTGGCCAGTGAGCTGTGGGGAGAAGTCCTCTGAGGATGGTGATCTGAGGAAAGCACCTGAGGAGGCTTTGCTTCCCTATTAAAAGGGTTCAGAAGTAGCCAAAAGGGTCCTTTGTCCTAGTGCCCTCTTCTGCCTAGAATGTGGCCATAGTGCCTGGAGGTAAAGGACATGTCTTTTGGCTATGAAGACAAAAGTGACATTCAAAAAGTGGTGGAGCCTCGGTCCTTGATAACATCAGAAAGCATTGCTCTAGCCCTGGTCTAACGGCCTCAGACTTCCAAGGATACAGGAAAAATAACTAGCTGGTCAAAAATAACTTTGCCATTCTTGGTCAAACATTCCTAGCCTACATGGTCACACAGGATGTAGCCTTAGTAAGAGTAGCTCTCCTATGATAGGAGCAAAACAAGATGACAGCACCCACTCTCTTTTCCTCCCCCAGTGCTTGGTGTTAGTAAGGATATGTTCGATAATATTCTTTGGTATACCAGGAGTTCTAAAGTTCATCTGCACTGAGAATACTTTAGGGGCTGGCTGGCTGATAAATGGTAGTACTACTAGGCAATGTAGGACAGCAAAAGATGAATTGTTGCAATACCAGTGAAACCAAAGGAATTACTAGATATTTTTCCTATGGACCCCTACCTGGCTTCATGTACATTCCTGGAATATAAAAGATATGCACCAGAAATTCTACCTACAGGATCTGAGGAATGAGGTCATGGAGACAGAGAAAAACTCCCACACAGAGTCTCGAGGCCACATGAGAGACCCCCGGAGGTTAGGTGGGCAGCAGACAAGCCGTGCAATGGGAGGAAGGGGCAACTTGGCTTCTTTGGGTGGCAAAACCATCAATGTTTAAGCCTACAACAATTCCTCAGTGGGCTTTTCTTCTCCTTCTCCTTCTCCTTCTCCTTCTTTCCCTTTTTAAGAATTAAGGATTCAGTCTTCAGCATCATAAAGCTATTTATAATAGTAATTAAAGTAGTGATAACATTTGTACCCTTATAAAAGTACCACAGAATTCAAATCACAACTCAGATCTTCAAGGATTCAGCATCTATCTTACAGAATAAGGGTTTGGTCAGTTTTAAGATAAAATGCTTCTGGATCTGCTGTCCCATTACTGATTCCCATGCTTTCTCCTCTCTGGCCTCAGACTTAAGCTCTGCACTATTGTGGATTATCTAGACCATTCCTACAATTGCCTTAATTCGTACTTCTTCTACCTGGGCTCCAAAACACACAAAGTATGACTCTATCAAAGGAATCTGAAACCTGAATAAGACTTTGTCAAAACATCAATGTAGGGAATTATAACAAAGACTTATTCAGGATTCTGGACCAAAAATGATCAGAGTAATCAATCTCTCCCTTTAAATCTTTTCCTCCTGTCTTTCCCACTATTTTTAATATAAAAGTGGAAGTGTCAAAATATTTGCTGTGCAAATGGTTTTATCTTGAATCTAGAACATATTTAGAGGGGCTCAAATATTTTACATTATTGATTTAATCTATTTTTTTATAGCTACACAGAATGGTAAAATATGACCTCCCTCATTACATTAGGAAAATGGAGAATATATGAGTAAGATACTCATTTCTCCTTAAAATCACTAATATATGTTTTGTAATTAGTACAGAAGTAAAGGAGATGAAGTTCAAGAGTTAGTGCTTGGATCTGGGATTTCACCCTGGAATGTTTGATTTTCTGCTATCTCACATTGCTACTCTAGGCAGCAAGAACATCAACCACGAACTACAGATCTGCAAGATTTCCATGGGTCAGTCTTTGACTATTTGGGCTCTAGAAATCTAGGTTAATTTTGTAGTAAGATTTCCACCCATTTTCTCCTTCATGGCCTCATTTGTTTCAATTACCTCGATCAGCTAATAAGTATTGAGGAACTTCATCCTTAAAGACAAACTTTTCTGGCGGGACACTGGAAATGCCCTCTCTTTGTAATGTTTTGGTGCCCTGAATCTTCTGTGTGGGGACTGGTGGCAAGGAGCTGGAGTGATCGATGAGAATCTCAAGAGGTGAGGTGTGGTTGGGTGCAGGGATCCCACACTGAGCGAGTCTCTGCTGGGATTTCCAGAATCTTGCCCCCAGAGACAGCGTGCTGGCCAGTAAGCTGCAGGGCAGGAGCTCCGCCAGAGATTCTGGATTTTCCTCCTCCTCCCTAACCTCCTTGCACATGAAAACAGGCTGGGGGTCTTCCGCTCTCAGGTCAGCTCCCTCGGGGAATGGCACGCCACTGAGGTTGGGACTAAGTATCTTCTGTGCTTCACTAGGTGAGATACTGTGAGTTTTTAGGAGATTTGATTTCTTGTTCTCGTTATTAAAATTCTCCACGAATGCATATAATTCTGGCAGCTGTGGAGAAAAAAGCAGGAAGTCAAGAGATGGGTGACAATGTAATCATCTGGCAGACCCACAAGCCCCAGCACAAACAGGATAACCATTAACCGTGAAAAGAGAAGCATCTTCTTTTAGTTGGGAAGACATCTCTGCCTAAATAAATCAACTCAGTAGTGGCAATGCAGGGCAGGGTCAAATCTCAGATTACTTCCCCCAAAGGAGTATAATTTAGACACATCACTTAAATCCTCTGTTATAAAATGAGTGCATTAGACATGGACTCTTAAGTCTGTAAGATCTTTCCAATTCTAAAATTCTGTGAGTTACCTTGGGGAGAGAGACAGCCATCGGGGTTTTCAACCTTTGTTTTGAGTAAGGCTGTATTTCTCTTAAGGAACAAAGGGAGCCAGATAATCTAGATATCAAAGCTTCATCATAGTGTCTGAAGGGTTCAGAGTGTTCAGAATTGCAGTGCAAAAGGGCTGGAATGTTTTAGCAAAGCAAATGACTACATGGTGGGGTGTTTAGGACTAGTTGGCAGAAAAGACATTAAATGCTTCCCCACAATACCTGTCTGTATTTAAAATCCTATGTGGAAGGAATAACATTTTATTTTCTAGAGCATCCTGCCTACTGATTCCATTCTTCCTGAGAGGCTTCATAGGCCATTTAGCTGGAAGGCCAACGTGAGCACCCAATATGGGCCATTTAGCCCAATGCCGTTTCCCTCCCATCCTCATCAGTTCTATTCCAAGAGCAACAAATATGAAGTGGCCTAAGGTTGACAAATGGCTCTTCCAAACTCATGACCATTATCATAAAAACAACTCAGCTCTCCTTCGTACCTGTCCACTGAGGTGTTGCATTTTGCAGTGACAAAAGGCTCAAGTCACTGAAGGGAAATTTTGGTTTCCATGGCCCCCAGGTATGTCACTAGGTATTCAGTAGTTCAAGTTTTTACAGCTTTTAAACATAAAGCTTCCTGTGTGCAAAATGACAGCATTGTAAGCATATCCCTGGGGGACTCTGCGGCCTCGGCCTCTACAGCTAGGTCGGGGTTCCTGAGGAGCACTGCGCTGGGGCTTTGCTCCCTGACCCCTGAGGAATGCAGTGTGAGGGGAGAGGAAAAGAACGATTAAACAATCGGATGAAATATGAAGGGGGAGGGTAACGTTTTTACACCTTCAGGATTTTTAAGTGGGACCCTTTTAAAAATTTTTATCATTTAAATTTTCCTTTTGTTTTCTCCTTACTGTAGGTCTGTCAGATTAATCATATTTCAACCAAATATTTTATCTGAAACACCTCAAGTTCTTATGTTATTTTGGCATTTAATACTAGTTCAAATAATCCTTTATGGATTACTTAATTTTTTTGTCTTAGACACATTTTGATCAACTTTTTGTTTACCTGAAGAAAAACTCACCTACATCCTTACCTGGAAAACATACTTTTTATTCAGAGGAAAAAAACTAATAAGAACAACAACTAACACTTGAAATAATTTGTTTTGGACTAAATAGGCTAATAGGCATTTCACAGATACAATTTTGTTTAATCCCTTTGTGAGGGATTAGAAATGGCCATGGGATCTTTCCAACTGGTCTCATCCATAAGGGACAGTTAAATCCACTCCCATGTATGACCCTGGGCTGGTCTTATGCCGGCTTTGAGTGACAGCATGACGTATGAAGTGACATTGCGTGACTGTCAGAGCCTAAGTCTTAAGAAGCTCTGTGGCCTTACTTCATATTTTTGGAAGCCACAGCCATGGTGTCAAATGGCCCAGCCACCCTTCTGGAGAGACCACATGGAGTCGAGAGCCGCTGCCAACCAGTAGATATGGAAATGCAGTCATCTTGAATCACTGCCCCATGATGACTACAGCTACGTACGTGACCCCAGATGATCCTGAAATGGGAAGAACAACCACCCAGCCGAGCCAGCCCACTCCAACCTTATGGCAAATAATGAATTATAGTTGTTTCAAGACACTGTTCCTAGTGGATTGCTATATGCTGATGAATAGCAAATAAACTCCACAATGCTTAACATTCTTGGTTTAATTTATTCCACTGAAACCTCTGTTTGTAGGTAGGTGAATGTATGCGGGAAAACATCTCCGGGGTACCACTGCACCCTGAGTGGTAGCTGCGGGGACGGAATGAGTGTCAGAGATGAACTGAAGCGCTCACTTGGTGTTTGGGATGAGGCAAAACACTTAGGTTCCTCCTCCTTCCCCAGCAAAACAGGAAAACCCAGGGCTTATATATTCAAATATATATTTATTCTGAGATACTTATCATATATCTAGCTACCAGTCATTTGGAGAGAGATCTCCAAATACATTACCACTACTGTGTCTACTGTTTCAATATGTAGGAGAAAAAAACAACATAATGCAGAAGGCCCACCCTGTTTCCTGAATTTGGACAGTGGCTTCGCAGACATGTCTATCCCTGAGCTCTTTAAACAAAACTTGATTGTACTTTCCCTTTCCCTAACCTGCTTCCTCTAAGACCTCCCAGTGCCTCCTGGCCAGCCACTCCTGTACCTGCTGCGGTGTCCTTCATCCTGGGGGGTGGCCTTCTTCCATTCCCAAGAGACAATACATTTTTCTCCCTTCTCCTTCCCTTAGGAGAGGGCTAGATTTAACCTCCTACTACATATACATACATACTGAACTTCAATCATTGGTGCCACCTCAGATAAACTTAGTGGCCAGCCCTGCAATTCTATATCCATAGATTCAAAGCAATACCTACGACATGTGTGCTCACTGTACCACAGTGAGATTGACAACACAGAGTGTGGCACAAGGAAACGTCATTACTGGATTGTCATTACTGGATTACTATTAAGGATGCTACCCTCTTGCTGATTGTCATTACTGGATTACTATTAAGGATGCTACCCTCTTGTTGAAGGGTCAGGATACAGAATGCTAAAATAGATAATCAGGCAAAAAGATGCTTTTATCCACTTTCATGCTTACTTCACTCACATACTCTTTACCTTAGACCTTTCTTTTGAGCCAAGCCAATGCCTAAACCTTGGTTAGCCCTGTAACCCAGCCTCTTATGACAGTGTGCCTGGAGAAGTCATGAAAATAGAGCCAAGGAGCCTGTTTATAGATTCTTGCAACTTGAGGGAGCCTCTGTGTGGGCTCTTGAGCACTTCTAGTCATCCTGTTATTCCCAGGAATTCCCACAATAAATTCTAGTTTTCCTAAGAAGAGCAAGGGCATCTCACAGGAAACCAGTGGGTCACCCTCTTCTCCATTTGCACTCACACCTAACCTTCCATCGCCCTCCACCCCAGAGGGAGGGCTCTCTCTGCTCATCTATAGTAACTCTCCGACACAAGGTGGTCTATTTGACTCTCCTCCTAACCCTTGTGGAATATTTCTCCTTCATCAGGGAAACAACTTCTCTGTCGCCATCATTCTTTTATCTTCAATCTCATCTTCCTCAGTGGCTCCCTTTCATCTTTGCAGGCACAAAATACCTTCCATTTGGGGGAAAAATCCAACTTCTCTTAACCTGTTGCTAGCACAAACTCTTGACCTTCATCTCTCCTCTACTTCTGTGCTTATTGTTTTTTATATTCTCCTGATCTGATCTTCAGTATAATATTTCAGTTGGGTGGAGAATGAAGTTGCTTATAAGGGGAAATCATAAAGGCATATACTCTCTGAACCTAGAATTTCCACATCTAAATATTATGTATTTTTATATTTGTACACTTGACAATGAGATGTGAGGTTATTCACTGCAGCATTGTCCGCAGCAACATTGTTTGCAGCTTGGAAACAAACTGAGCTTCCTAAGAGAATGGGACCCAAGACAATCTCTATGTCTATCGACAGTGTGAAGGATCAGTTATGGTTTTTCATACAACAAAACAATCTTCAGCAAAGGTTTCTGTACTCTATGTCTCACATATGAGCAAACCTAATCTATAAGGTTAGGGGTCAGCAGAGGTTTTATCTTGGGAGGGGGTCAGTGCTGGTATGGAGCATGAAAATTCCATAGTTCTGGTAATGTATGTTTATTTGATCTCAATGTCAGTTGTATTTGACTTACAGAAATTTATTGAGCTATATCTCCAAAAGTTATGCACATTTCTGCATCTATAGTAGACATCAACAAAAACTTTACCTAAGGGGGAGAAAAGCACTTTCTAGAGAAAAGGGAAGAAAGCCAAAATCCATTCATACTGTTTTTGGGCCTGGATATAACTGTCAATAGAGAATGATTAATGATAACAGAAAGGATCCAGCAGTGATAAGTTGATACCACAAAGCAAGAGAAAAATGTTGGAAGAGAAGAAAGGCATAAAGCAAGCACAATCTAGGTTAAGGGAATTCTACAATAAAACACAAGGAACCATGGTTGAGAATCATTAACTGTAACTGGTTCACTGGAATTCATTATATCCTTTCTCTCCTTTTTAAAACATTTGCAATTTTTCCACAATAAATAATTTTTAAAATGCATAGTTTGTGGATGGAGATTACTCAAGGAAACAACAATTTTATAATACAAATGATCTGAAGGAAAAATAAAACATGGCTTCTGTGCAAAAGAAGTCAAAGAAGAAAAACAATTTGTTGAAAAAAGGACAAAGAGGTTAAGACTCTAAGAAGATGATAATTATAGAAAATAATAAAGAACCAACATATATATATATATCTGGTCTTATTAAGGAAGATAAAGGAACAAAATATGAAAAGGTATAATAGTTTTTGGCTTTACTAAATTAAAGGCCCATAATAATTCATTGTGACTAAAAATAATAATAGAAAACGATGGAGGTGGAGCCATGTTATCAAGGAAAATAATAATCATTGCAAACATGAATAGTGTTTACTATGGGCCAGACACTGCTCTGAGTTCTTTATATATTAACTAATTTGATCTTCATTAAAATCCTATGAGTAAATGCTTATTAGCCCCATTTTACAAATAAGGAACCTGATTAGGTTCAGAATACAGATTAAGACTACAGAATGGCAAGGATGAAAACATTAAAATTATTTCATGTTGACAAGCTGATGGGAAGTGGCAAGCTTACATAGAACATTTGGTGAAGTGCCCATTGGTACAGCCCTCTTGGCAATTTGGCAATACCTTTTATGATTCAAATGTTCTTTTTTGTGACTCTACAGTTGTGTTTCTTAAAGCAGTTTCCTGTATGAATTATTGACCGTGTGTAAGTTAGGAATCAGTTTCCTCATGCAGCATTGTTTATTGCAACAAGAAATGAAGAGAATTAATATAATGTGCAGAAGAAAAGCAGGGGTAAGACAAGTGGAGACAGAGAAGGTTCTGATGCCATTCGACTTCCTGGTGCCCATCATTGCTGAGACAGGCACCATAGTGCACCACTGGGCCCCTGCACTGTGGTTAGGTTTGCTAAAAAATTCCCTTTCTTCCTTATGACCATTTATATTTGAGCCCCACCTCCAGCCCAATTATGACAAATATACTTGATGTGAAAAAGATTTCCAAATCACAAAAAAGATGGACAGTTCATATTAGAAAAAGAAATAATAGAAAAACTGTCAAAGGACTTGAGGAAATTCTCACAATTAAAGATGAACAAAGTCAATAAACATATAAAGATATGCTCAATTCAGTGGAAGTTAGATACATGTAAACTTGGATTTTAATATCACTAGATTGGTAAATGGCAAAATAGTGAAAATGTCCATTCATGGGGAGGGTGTGGAGAAATTAGGACTCTCATTCAATGTTAGCAGAAGTAAAAATTAGCTCAAACTTTAGAGAAAAACTGGGCAATGTTAGAATATGTGGGCTGTTGAAACCAATAGGAGTCTTCTATCGATATGTGCTAAAGAACAATCAGAAAATGGTGCAAAGGATGCTCATTTTATGTGTTCATGATATTAAAAAGCTAAGATAGGGGATGAAGTAAATTTAAAAATTATTTAAATTACCATGCCATGTAACCATTAAAAATAAGAAGGCAACTTAAAAAATATTTTTCTCATTAAATGAAAACATGTAGTAGTAGAGCCATATGAAGAATCTGATCTCATTTCTTTTCAAAATATATGAATAGTAAAGGCGTATATACTCATTGTAAAATCTCAGAGGGTATTCCCAAACAGTGGCAGTCCACAAGTGTTTCAGTTAGAGTGAAACTTTTACTGCCCTTGTATTTAAAAATTTTTCTTTGATAAATTATTACAATAAAAATAGAAAGCACTCCCAGTTGGATGTCAGGGAGTGATATAAGAAAGATGTGTGTAGAAATGTGTTTCCATGGATGTTCAAGAGAGTATTATGTATAATAGAAAAAAATGTGAAACAACCTAAATGTCCAGAGATGAACAAATTAGGGAAATCATTAAGTAGTACAGAAATATTAAATAACAGGAAAATTTTTAATGGTTTTGATACTAAACAAAAACAGACACTAGAAGAGTATTTATATATGATCCTGTTTTATCCAAAAATCCTATGTGTTTCACTTTAAAATGTTCACAATAGTTCTATTTAGGGTAGGGCAGATGGTGAGTCATTTGTCTTCTCCTTATGATTCGTTGTGCTTTTATACACTTAACAATGAGCATTTATTACCTTTACAATTAAGAAACCCCACGTTTTAAATCCAGCAGGAGGAAAAGAGAAAGAACGGAGGAGGGCGGCTGTCTGTAGAAATTGCACCTGGTCGGAGACCAGCCACTGTGTCTCCCCCTGACCGAGGGGTCAGATGAGGGAGGCCCGGGGAGGTAGCTCATTGTACTGCCTGAGGTCCAGGTGACAGGACCGGTTCTAACTCAACAGAGACAAAGGATTTGTGCTGACCTGGTGCTGGAGGTGGGAGTGAATGCCAGTGGGCATCAGGTTTCTTTCCAGGACAATAGAAAAGTTCTAACACTATGGGGATGGGTGAACAACTCGGTAAATTAACGACATCACTGACATGTGTATTAAAAGGAATGAATTTTATTTAAGTCAATTATATAACCATGAAGTTGTTTTAAAAAAGGAGACAGGTCAAATGACAGAAAAACAAAACAAAACTGGTCAGCTATCTTGTGATCTGCCTGAAGAACACTATTAACACACGGGCAGGGGCTTGCTGGGCACCCGTGAGAGGGGCGGGTCTACACGTGGGCAGCCTCCAGCCCTGCTCCGCTCGGCCCTCCTGAGCAGATGCGTCAGATGATGGAGTGACCGGGCTGAACAAACCTGGGCCCCTGACCATACGTAATGGCTCTGAATACTAGCCACACTGGATGTGCTGCAGAACTTGAATTCTAAGTTCCAAGAACTTGAATTTATTATCGCATTTAATCCTCTCATCAACTAAATCTCTGACGCGGATGCAATTATAATCTCCATTTTATAGACGAGGAAGTGGGCGCAGAGAGGGTGAGCACCTTGCTCTATGTAACAGCTGAGAAGTAATGAATTTAGGATGAAACCAGGGAGTCCTTCTACAGAAACCACATCTTTATATATTATGCTATTATGCATAAATGTGATTATGTCACATCATATTTTTCAGTGTCATTTTATTTGATTTTCCTCTGTGTGCCTTCCAGATCAGAGAGCGTCATGGCTTTTTCCTCTGAAGCCCCCAAGTGCGTGTGGCCCCCTGGAGAGGTTACGGGGTTCCATGCTGTGGGAACGCTGGTCCAAGCGAGAAGAGGGCTCCTTGGGAAGGTGAGAGCTCACAGGGGCCTGAGGGTTTGCCTGGACTAGATTAGCTTTGTTTCCTGTGAGCGCCCACCCATATTTGCCTACCACCACTTCTACTCTACCTGCTTTGATACCAAAGGAAAGCCACACAGCTGCAGTGGTGCTGACTTGCCCACCTCTCCTCCGGGGCACTGGCCATGAACTAAACAGGGGTCAAGGCCAGTCTGGAAGCTGCCAGGGTCAGAGCCGTGGCCTGTGTGCTGTCCGCAATACCATGGCGTGCTTCTGAACATGCTACCAGCACATACGGAAGGAAAAGACAAGATGCTGGGTGGGGGGCCGCAGGGTGGGGGTGCAGATCGGCAGCAATGCCCCTCCCTACCGCGGCTGTGCCAGGAATGGCGGCCTGTGCTGCTGCTCCGGTATCCATGGACAGTCCCTAGGGAATGGCGCCTGCTTGGTGCACTTGTTGGAGGGACAGTGGCCTTCGTGGTGGTCTTGAGGACTGACAGGCCTCCTGGGGCAGGGGGAGGAGGGAACACCTGGAAGTGTCGGATGCAGGCCAGTTTGATCAGCTCATTATTTCCACCATTCAGTTTGCTGACAGCAAGCAAAGGAAACTCTCTACCCTTTTTTGATTTCCTGTTCAGATTCTCATCTCTACCAACGCTGCACACTCTCAAGACGGCATGTGGGGAGACGGAGGAGAAAGGACACCGGACATGCTGACAGCAGAGCCAGGTCAGGGCTGAGCGTCGGGGGGGAACCTGCCCTGGGAGGAAGGCTCGGAAACCTGGGCAGAGGGAGGCCCTCGGGGGAGGACGCCCCAAGGGAGAAGGAGGTAGCCGGCTCTCGGGACCGCTGGGGCCAGCTTCCCGGGCCCTGCTGGAGGGAGGTGAGCCTCGCAACCGTCTGTAGGAACGAGCCCATCCATCATCTCATCCCTTAGCCCTGGCGTTTCCTGCTTCTCCTCTACCCACTTCACCCCACCTCTCACTGCCAAGCCTGGATGGGCTTAATTTTCACTCTTCTGTTCTCTCTTATGCGTCCTGAGTACATTAGTCACTGCACTTACCACTTGCTTTACAACCATCTGTTTGGGTGGCCCCCTTTCTCATCAGTCTGTGTGCCATTCGTCAGGCAGCCCCATGGCCGAGCCTGGCCCCTGGCATATGCTAAAAGCTTAGTGAGTGTTAAGTAAATGCCCATTGTGACATATGGACAGTCTCAGATAAAGAGCTATGTGACACTGAGGGTTAGGGGATTATCCCCCTGTAAGAGGGTAAGGTGGGAGGTGGAAGATGGGAAGACTTAAAAAAAAAAACATTAAATAGCTGAATTGTGAATACATTTCTAATCAGTCAAGTTTTCCTTCTATAGATATGGGCAAGGGGTAAAGAAGAATTTGAGGCAGGTCAGTAGACAGCAGACAGGTCCGTGCTCCCTACACCCACCCAGATGATCAGGCTGGAAGTGGATCGGGGCCGCCCGGCCAAGCTAACTCTCTGCCTGAGCCAAGCAGCTGAGCTCAGGGCTCTGTCCCCACCCTTCAACAGCTCCACTGCCCTGGGAGGTCTTCACTGCAATCATCCGGAACTCTGCCCAAACAGCCATGTCCCTAGAATGAAATCTGTGCATTAGTTGGTGTTCTCCAGACAACAGAACCGGAAGGCTACACACACACGGAGATTTATGCAGAACTGGCTCACACAATTATAGACGCTGAGAGGTCACATTATCTGCTGTCTGCAAGCTGGAGCCCCAGGAAAGCCATTGTGGTGATTCAGTCTAAGTCACAAGGACTGAGAACTAGAGTTGCTGATGGTGTAAACAGGGGGATGAATTGTTCCTTCCTCTGTCTTTTGTTCTGTTCAGGCTTTCAGTAGGTTGGAAGATGTCTGCCCACATTGG
Organism: Manis javanica; assembly: GCF_040802235.1. NCBI lineage: Eukaryota > Metazoa > Chordata > Mammalia > Pholidota > Manidae > Manis > Manis javanica. Next base: position 82,274,583 of record NC_133157.1, read on the forward strand.
GGTGGACCATCTACTTTCCTGAGTCCACCAATTCAAGTGCTAATCCCATCCTGGAACACCCTCCCAGACACAACTAGAGATAATGTTTAATCTGGCACCCCTTGCCCAGTGGACACAGAGAATTAATCATCATAATTGAGTAATTAAGTAGTCAGGCCAATTGAGAGTTATCAACTTTTATAAACTGTGGGGAAATACATATAATAAAATTTGCCACTGAGACCATTTTTAAAGCGTAGAGGGATTAAGTATATTCATTTTGTGTAATCATCACAACTACCCATGTCCAGAATTTTTTCACCTTCCCAAACTGAAACCGTCACCATCAAAACATTAACTCTTCACTCCTACCTCCACCAGCCACCATTCCACTGCCTGTCTCTGTGAGTGTGACTACCCTACGTGTCACATTAGAGTGGCATCATACAATACTTGTCCTTCTGTGACTGGTTTATTTCACTTAGCACGTCATCTTCAAGGTTCATCTATGTTGTGGCATGTCAGAATTTCTTGTTTTGTTTTATTTTTTTCAAGTTCAAGTACTTTATGTGAGAAATCATCCCAGAAAATACCAGTAGGGGAACAGGAAAGTAAGACAGGAAGGGAAGGGGGCCAATAAAGGGTGTTTGATCAAGTAAGTCATCACTGTAGGTAACTAGAGGTCAAGTCCACTGGGGAGCTCTGCGAGCCAACGTATGACACAAATGTGGAACCTTGTTACCTAAGGAGAACTGGAGTATTTATCCATCAATTCCTATCTACCATTGGTTGAGGGCTGCTTCAGAGAGGCACTGATTCTTCAGTACTTTTGGGTTGCCATGCACCTGGGCAGAGAGAGCTCTGGTGGCCAGAGAAAATCTTCAGTCAAGTAGATGCAAATGCTAGCAGTTTGAAGTCACCTGGCATGCACAGACATGGCAAGTCACGGGTTGTGTGGGTGGAGCACTGAGAGGGTCTACTACAGAACGGATGTGACTTTATTAAATCACTTCTCATTTAGGTTGCTTACATGTTTTAGCTTATACAAACAAACCTCCAACAAGTATTCCATCCATGCTCCTTATGCACATATGCAAATATTTCTTTAGGATAGATGCTTACAAGAGGGACCACCCGTTACACAATGTTTCTAATTTTAATCTCCCAGCCTGGGGAATGTCTACTGTGATCCACTCTGAACTCCAGGCTGCCAGAATACAGACATCTTCTTTTCCTTAGTCCCTTAATATTGCCTTCTCAGGAATTCTTCCAAAATTGAAGACCTGAGAACATCTAATGACTTTCCTACTGTACTGAATGGGGTTTCCACAGCCTCGTCTTCTCTCCATAGTCTATCCCTATAATTTTACCCTTGTCTTCTGCCTTAAAACCTGCTGCTGCTGGTTTATTCAGATTGTAAGTAGTACTGTAGTAATAAAAAATCTGATTCTGGAGCAACGGGTTTCTTCTATTTGGTCAGATATGTCACCTTTATTTACCTGCATAGGTAGGCTGTCATTTCCAAATAAAGAGCACCTGTACACAGCTTCAGACTGCATCTATGTAATCCCTTTACACAGTAGCTAGGATACAATTATGAATTTATAAAATTTTTCAATTAAATCAATTCTACTTTTTATTTCTACTGTTTAAGTCAACTTTATTAAACTGTAGTTTACATGCAATAAGTGTTTCAAGTTCAATGAGTTTTGACAAACGTATACACTCATGTATCACTACCCCAATCAAAATAGAGATCATTTTTCTATCTTGTCCCTTTCTGGCCAATCCTTCCCACTCTTGATCCAAGGAATCACTAATTTGCTTTCCATCAGTACAGATTGGTTTTGTCTGTTCTAGAATTTCATAAAAATGGAATTATACAGTATGTACTCTCATATGAGATTTCTTTCATTCAAAATGTTTATGAGATTCACCCATGTTGTTGCTTGTATTGGTAAATCTTTTCTTTTTTATTACTGAATAAATTCCATTGTATAAATGGATCACAATTTGTTTATCCATTCAATAGCTGATGGGCATTAGAGTTATCTCCACCTTTGAGCAATTATAAGCAAAGCTGTTAAAAATATGCATGTATACATTTTTTTGTGGACATATGTTTTCATTTCTCTTGAGTAAAGACCTAGAAATATGATTGCTGGATCATAATGTAAATGTATGTTTACTTTTTATTACCCTGCCAAATCATTTTACAAAGTGATGGTAACTGCTTTCTCACCCAAAATGTGTGAGAGTTCCAGTTGCTCAACCTCACCAGCACTTGGGACCTCTTATAAATGATGGTAAACATATTTTCATCTTCTCACTGGTCACTTGTATAGCTTCTTTTGTGAAATGTGCATTCAAATCTTTTGCCCATTTAAAAAATTGAGCATAGGTATACTTTACATATTCTGTATGTAAGTCCTTTGTTGGATATATGTATTGTCAATATTTTCTCCCAGTCTATGGCTTGCTTTTTCAAATCTTCTTAACAGTGTATTGAAGAGTAGTATTTTAAATTTTTGATAAACTGCAATTTAACTAATTTTTCTTTTACAGCTAGTATCATAAAAAGAGATCTTTGCCTACCATAAGACCATAAGATTTTTTTCTTATATTTTACTCTTTTACATTCAAATTTATGATTTACTTAGATTTTATTTTTGTGTATGGAGTGATGTCAAGGGTTTCTTATCTCTCTCCTTCCCAGTTTGGATATCCAGTTGTTCTAGCATTATTTATTGAAAAGGTTATCTTTTTCCGTTGAATTTTCTTAGCACCTTTGTTGAAAAATCATTTGATCAAATATGTGTGTGCCTATTTCTGGAAACTCTATTCTGTTCCATTGAACTATGTGCCCTTATGCCAATGCCACATAATCTTGATTAATATAGCTTTGTTGTATGTCTTGAAATCAGGTAATTTTAGTCCTCCAACTTTGTTCTTTTTTTCCAAAATTGTTTTGCTTAGTCTAGGTCACTTGCACTTCTGTATAGATTTTGGATCAGTTTGTCAAATTCTACAAAAATAAATAAATAAATAAAGGCTTCTGGGATTTTGATTTGTACTTCACTGAGTTCATAGATCAATTTGAAAAAACTTACTTCTTATCAATACTGACTCTTTTAATTGATGAATACAGTATATCTTTCCAGTTACTTATGTTTTCTTTAAGTGAGCAATGTTTTGTACTTTTCAGAGTACCACAGATCTTGAACATACTATATTAAGTTTATCTGGAAGTATTTCAAATTTGTAATGTTATTGTAAATGGTACTGGTATTTAGAAATCAATTGGCTTGTTTATAGTGACTTCGTATCCTGTGGCCTTGCTAAATTCAGTTCTAGTAGATTTTTTCTAGATTTTTGAGGATTCTCTAATTTTATTACTTTAAAAACAAAAACGTTTTATCTCTTCCTTTCTAATACTTAGGGCTTTTATTTCTTTTTCTTGCCTTATTGCACTGGTTAGGACTTCCAATGAACAGTGAGTAGAAAAGATGAGAGCAAACCCCATCACCTTGTTCCCAACCTCAGGGAACAGTGTTCTCTCATTCAGTCTTTCAGCATTATGTATGATGTTATTGGTAGGTTTTTCATAGATGCCCTTTGTTGAGTTCAAGAAGTTTCCCTCTGGTTTTAACCTGCAAGTATTTTTAGTTTCAAGTGTTTATATTTCACCATGCTAAAAGATGTTGGGACTCTAGGCCTTCGTTCTGTTTTCTCTAGTAGTGTGATATAGAGAGCATGGTTTTGGAGTCAAATAGATTTGAACTCTGCCACTTTCCAACTGTGTGACCTTATTCAAATGCTCTGTCTTCCACTTCAAATTTCCTCATTTGTAAAATAAGGGTAACTAATTGATTTTTAAATTTTATTGTGAATATATGATACACTGCATGTATCTGCCACATAGTAGATACTCAAAATATATTACTACCTCTCTCCATCCCTTACCTTCTCTTAGTAAGTTTTTGACTTTATAATGACATTTATAATGTCTGCCCAAGTTTCACAGTAGGGTTTTTTTAAATGGGTATTTGTCATAGGAAGGTCAGGATCTCATCAGTGGGTGAGAATTCCATATGTTGCAGTAACATGTGATATCCAATCAGGTGCTTTCCTCAGCTGACTGTGGGTGGATTCCATAATTATTCCCAGGCTAAGATTTCCTGAGATTAACATGTTGTCCCAACCACGACAAAACAAATGCAATGTTTCAAATGATACCTAAGTATATCATGTTCACTGCTTTTAATAGTACATCCACAAGGAATGATTCACAAGTCTTGGCTCTAATTTAGATGTACAGAGAAACTTTATTGTTAGTCCATATACACGTGTTCTTAGACCTGGAATTCTCCAACTCTTGAGTACAGCAGGAGAGGCACTGTTGCCTGGGGGAAGGAAAGAGCCGTTTCCTGCATCTTGGCTGTAGTGCCTGTCTCCACTGTCAGAACCGGTGGACCAAGCGCACAAGATTTAAACTTCTGCGTTTTGTGTCTGTAGCTGCCATAGGCAGGACCTCCATCTGGCTTTCCTGACACCAGGGTAGGGACTGCCGGTTTGTGAGCCGGTGCAGCAGGCCAGGAGGAAGGCACAGCAGGCTGCATATGACAGTTGGGGGCCTCGTAGCCGAGTAGCCAGCCAGTGGAATGGAGCACGTAAAGCTCCTGAAATTTCCCAACTTGCTGGGCAGAGCATGCCCAGACAACCTTGTCCACTTATCCCTTCTCCCCCACAGCAAGTTCTGGGCAAACACCACCCCTTCAGCAACCCTCTTGCTGCTAGGAAGCCTTTCAGACCACCTGCCTTTCCCTTGTCCCAGACCAGCCAGATGTGGATCCTTGTCCTCCACAAATGGCTGGAATCACAGTCTCTCCAAGCATTCTGCCCATCTTAGCTTTCCAACCCCACTAATCTCCAGAGCACCATGCAATGTAGGTTTGTGCTCACAAAGCAGATCTCCAGGGTGGGGTGTTCAGCAGTCCTAGGCTTCCACCCCATCCCAGCTCCATTTCTCTTCCTCCCGCCAGTGAGCTGGGGTGGGGGAAGGGCTTGGGTTCCACCAGAACAAGGCTTTGGTATGGCACCCTGTTTTGTGAGGTCTGCTCTGTTCTCCAGGTGTATGCAGTCTGGTGCAGCCTTCTTTCCTGTTGCTGTTTTAGGATTAGTTGCATTTACTATATTTTCATCTTATAAGTGGTTTTGGGAGGAGTTCTCTGTCTCACCTCTCACCCTGCCATCTTGAATCTCCCAGTCTACTTTTAAATCCCTCCATTGCATGTTTCATTTCAGATCTGTATTCTTCATCTCTGAGTGGCTCTTTCTCAGGTCTTCTATCTGTTGAAGTCCTTCCTGAGATTTTGAATACTTTTCTGTAAATCCATGAACATGTTCATGACTTTTGAAATCTTTGTCACGAAGACTGGTGGTCTCTGTTTCATTGAGATCTCTTTCTGGGGTTCTATCCTGTAGTTCTACTTGTATTATATTCCTCTGCCTACACATTTTGTTAGGATTTCTTTGTTTCTTCCTTTGTATTAGATGCCTCTGCTATGTTTCCTGGCCTATCTAGTAATAGCTTTATGAAGAACACAGCCTCAGAATTTCCTTTTATGGCTGAATAATATTCCATTATATATATATAGACCACATTTCATTTATCTGTTCATCCATCAGTAGACTTTGGGTGGCTTTTACCTTCTGGCTACTGTGAGTAATGCTCTATGAGCATGGGTGTACAAGAAAGTTAGCAGTTTTAAGCAGAAGTCAATAAATACAGAAAGACCTTAGCATGTTTTGTTGTTGATGGAATCTTGGGGTGACTGTATATTTTATCAGGCAAATGTGGTTACTTCTGAGAGTGAACTACTCTGTGAGTGAGCTACTGTTAATACTTCTTCTGGGACAACAGGCATATAACAGGACTCACAGGGCAAAGTAGGATACAGGCACACCTTCATCTGTGGGGATACAGAGGTAGCATTTTGGGATAATAATGACTGAAAGAATGATGGCAGACAAGTGTGTAGCGTGAAAGGCAAGGTCTTTACAGTTACACAGATCCTTCATGTGACTAAGCTTAGTGACTTTTTTTGTAATTAATTTGACATTGTGTTTGTTGTTTTCCAGTAAGAGGAGGCAAAATATCTGAAATTTTGTAGCATATTTGAGTTTAAGATAGAGAAATTTTGCTATGTTGAAAGAAGCATAATTTCCAAAAATAATCTGTTTTCTCTGCTATAAATGTTATGCTAAGTTGCTCTGTTTTTAATAAATGGTATCTTTGTCTACTACAGAAAGTTTATCTTTTAAAAAGTAATTTCAAAGAGTAATAGACTCTCCCAGTGGTAGGCATGAACTTTTTGACTCACCCCTCCTTTCATGGTGCATAAACCTCACCTGAAATATCAGTAGAAGCCCATCTAACTGCACTTGAGCACCCTGGGAACGGGGCCACCTCCACAGCAGTGGCCTGCAATTGTTACAGCCTGCTCTGCTTCCTAGAAGAAAAACTCCATGTTTTACTCATTTTCCTACATTTTATTCATTTTTAGAAAATTGCACATCATGCAAGATCTGGGGACCATATAGGTTTTGTCAACCTTGGATTCCCAGGGGCTACAAAAAATCCTAGCACATTGTAGGCATGGAGTAAGTTTTTGTTGATTGATGGAATGAATGAATGGACTGAATATTGAAAAATAAGGTATGAGGAAAGGTCTCTGCAGCACCCATTAGTCTGCATGATTTCCCCAGGAGAGTGAAGGAAGTCTGAGATATTTTATTATAATGCTTCTGCCTGAGTCTTCATGAAGAATGTCGTCAAGGTCAGTGGAGTGTATAACTTTAAACACTTTTTTCAAGATGCCCCTCATTGCTCATAAATAACCATCAGCAGACCCATCATCAAAGGACAGTTTCACAGCTGAGCAATTAAGAGTGTCAGGCTAAAAATGGCTTATGGACTCCACTAGTGAGGCTTTAAGAACAACAGTAATACCTGGTTAGTGTTTAGGCCACATCTTAGTCAGATAATGAAGATTAAAAATATATCTCCTCACCAGTCACAAAAGGACGAATGCTCTATGAGCCAGTGATGGGAGGTCCCTGGAGTAGCCAAATTCAGACAGGAAGTGGACTGGCAGGGGCCAGCAGTTGACAGGGGGTTAAGGTGGTGGCAGGGGACTGGGGGCGAGGAAGGGACCGTTGGTTTCATGGAGACAGAGATTGGGGAGATGGGAGAGTTCTGGAGAAGGATGTGATGACGGCTGCAACAATGTGAATGTAGTCAATGGCGCTCAAGTGTACACTTAAAATGGTTTAAATGGTAAATCTTGTTCATTTTACCAGAAAACATAACCAAACATAACATACCACCTCAGAAAGGCAAGGCCCTCTTCCACCTTATGTGGATGTTCAAAGAAGGGAGGGCCATACAATTTTCCCTTCCTTTGATGTCTTCCTGGGATGTCAGACTTGCTTTTTCTATTTGAGAAGACTCTGGTTCAAGAGTGACAGGTTAAAACTGACTTGCGGCCTTCCAGTCTGTCTGGTTCTGGCAGCTGAACTGGGGCCTTGGCTCCCAGGGAAGCTACTAAGCAGAACTGGGGCTGGAGGTTCCTGAGATATCATCAGTGTTTCTGGATGCCTAAAGGAAATCACAGACAGCACTTACAGAGTTGACACATCAGGTAACAGCCTGGCCTTTGAGTTCTGTCATCTCAGGGTGCAACACAGGCCCCTTGTGCTAATCAGAAACCCTAACACCATGGTGAGCATTTTAAAAGAAATGCAGGTACTAATTATCACTTAGTATGACCAGATTCTTCCGGATGTAAGTATTCTAAAACCTTGCTACTCAAAGGGAATCTGCAGAGCAGCAGCACGGACATCACTTAGGGTTTGGCTAGACATGCAGAACTGCTGGCCCTCCTCCACCTTTGGAATCAGTCTGCATATATTAACAAGATTCCCAGATGATTTATTTATACTGAACACTTAACTACCTGAAGACATGGACTCCATGGCAAACACTAAACAGGAAGTTTATAGTCAGCAGCTTGGGAATTACCCATTCATGGAAGGAAAACCACTAAGGAGAGTTTTAGGCTGGGTGACTGCTGCTGGTTCAGAGTCCTTGCTTTGGGAAGGTTGGATTCCAGGCCGCTGAGAATTGCAGCCATTACTCGCAGGTTCCCGGGGAGGAGCAGGGGAGGCAGCTGACAGCACACATCCCACACATCCCACAGTGACTTAACCTCCACGGGCTGCACATCTCATAGGAGGCTGAGGGTCCGGGCCCTCCCGTCCTGTTCTCCCTCTGAAGTCTGGTCCTGCTGACCCCGGGGCCTAGGGGGTTCAGCTGCCAGTCCACAATTAAGGCAGGTTTCTTTCTACACAGGAATTCTCTTAGTAGTTAACCAGAGTTCCATTTCTCTGTATGATAGTTGTGGTTCTTTCCAAATGAGTTACTGTGATCATTTGAAGGAAATACAGCAAACGTCACCCATATTTTAATACAGGGGTAACTTCCTAATTGGATGGAAACCCCATTTTCCTCAGGTCTTGCTTTGATTGATAACCATATGTACGAGAGACCAGAATTGCAACATACTGAGCTGGATGCTGTTTATGTGCAGTTAGCTCATCGCATTTCCCCAAATTCTGAGATTGTTCTAGAGAAGGGGAAACAGGCTCAGGGAAATTACCAAACCTGGGCCAGGCCACAAACCCGTGACCAAATCCCCCCAGTACCCTTCACCCCCAGACCTGTATCTGGCATGCCGGCTTCTAGAGCTAAACCTCAGCATCAGGCTAGTTGCATTTGTATTTACTCAGGGTTGGTGCCGTCAACTGGCCCAGGTCACGTCTGCTCTGAGGCACCAGTGGGACACTGATAGTGAAGAGCTTTGCAGGCGCTGAGGGTCTTACAGTTGCTGGTAGATGGCATGGGAAAGACCAGGCAGCTTCACATCACAGGCTGCTGCACCTCCTGATCTCTCAGGTGTCAAAACATGACAAGAAAGGCTGCTTTTGAAAGGTGATTCCTGCAGAATGAAACCTAAGAGGTACTGGAAATCTTAGGGACATCTGAACTTGAGGGGATTTTTCGGACCTTCTCCCCATGTTTACTCTTTGAGGAAAAAAAATTATCTTGTGGGTCAGAGCAGAGGGCAGAGGGATGCCCTGCAGAGTGGCCCATCTCCTGAAACTCAGAGGAGTATTTTAGTCACTCACAGGAGTGAGACAAACCACTGGCTCTGCCTCTGGTGTGTGCAAAGCTCCCAGCACAGCAACTGGTGGTCCACATGCCACACAGGGCACTACAAAGGTTGCCTGGAGTGGGCGGCAGAGCCTGGATGCAGAGGCAGAACAGGCAGAATGAGGTGTGGCTGACCGGGCTGTGGGCCAGGACTTTGCCAAACATAGTTATGACATGCCTGGTGCTAAAGGAACGTGCGAGTAATGAGAGAGCTTCTGTCTTCAAAAGCCTTAGGACACTGTGCAAGGGACAAAAGCCACGACCTGAACACCTGTACAAAACTGCTGGTGTCATGAGCCCAGAGCCCTGTGCCTGGCCTGTGGAAGTGGGTCTGCTATGCTCTGGCCTCCGAGGCTTCCTTCTCTCCGTCCCCCCATCAGGCCCTCTGTGGGGTTTTCAACAGCTCCCTGCTGTTGTCCTCTCCAGGCCTTCCCCTCACTCCCCAGGGCAGCCAGGATGACAGGTCTGAATGCAGTTGTTTGGAGGACCCCCTTGTCTCATAACCTCTGAGGTACCTTTTCCAAGTGCACCCATCTTGGCCCCTGTGAGATGCATTGTGGCCCAGCTGCCAGGGGCACGAGCTGCAGCCAGACAATGTGGGCTGGCACCGTGACTTGGCCACTTACCGTGTCACCCTCTGTCAACTATTTTATCCATGCTGAGCTTTAAATTCTCAAATATGAGATAGAGACCTACTTCACTGGATTGTTGTAACACTGTGTGTTGACACAGGTAACATAGTGAATTGCACCATTCCTGGCATGCGTGAGTAGGCAGTAAATGCTAGTTATGACCAACACTTACCATTCTCTCCCCATCGGTGTCTGTTATTTGCCAACTCTGGTCTTCAGGGTCAGGGGACTGCCTCTGGTCATCTGTGAAGCCTCAGGGCCAGTGGTGAGCAGGTGCTTACAAATATGCCAGAAGGGGAATTTTAAAACCCTCTTTGGAGGTGAGTATAAAGCTTGGCTGACAGATTTGGAAAAGGCATTGTTGGTAGGGATAATGACAGGGAGAACGTAAGGAAGAAATCTATGTGGGTGTGCGATATAATGAGTCCTAACAAATACATATTATTTCCCAGGTATATTTGGTCTTCATTCACAGTTCCTGAAAACACTGCAGTCTTAACGGTGAAACGGGTGTTTTGCCATGTTAATGAGGGACTTTTTGGACCACCACCCATGGGCAGGCGCTAGAGGCTGAATCAGGCAATGGCCAATCATTTAGTCAATCGTGACTATGCAGTGAAGGCCTCGCTTTCTTGGATCCTGCTTCTTAATCAGAGAGAGCTTCTCTGCTTGGGTCCAGGCCCCAAGCTCCATGAGGATACAAGTTCCTTTATTTGGGACCTTGCCCTATATATCTCTTCATTTGGCTGTTAACTAGCATCCTTTATGGTATCCCATTATTAAACTGGGAAGTGTTTCCCTGAGTCCTGTGAGCCACTCTAGCAAATTAATCGAACCCAAGGGGGAGGTCGTGGAAACCTCCAATCTGTAGCTGGGAGGTCAGAGCACAGGAAATTGCCTGGGGCTTGCAACTGGCATCTGGAATGGGCTGTGGAGGGCTGTCCTGTAGGACTGAGCCCTTAACCCAGGAAATCTGGTGCTATCTCTGGGCACATAGCATCCGAATTGAGTTCTCCAACACCCTGCTTGTGTTCGAGATTGCTTGGTGTTATGTTTGGGAAGACCCCCTCCCACATACCTCCACACATTGAAATCAGCTCTGGGAACCCAAATAGAGTTACACAACTATCACTGCTGTGTTTCATAGCTATTGTTATGTGTATCTATGTAGGAAAAGACAACATAGCAGGGGGGCTGGAGGAAGCAACTTGAGGAGGTGGATGACCTCACAGTGAAACAGGAAGACAAGGATGAAGAATAAAGGGAATGATGGGGTCTCTGGAGCAATCTGATATGTTGGTCCAAGGGCTGCATGGAGCACGTAGCACCTAACAGACTTGATGCAACAGAACAGGAAGGGAAAATTCCTGGCAGCAGGGAGATTAGTTAGAAAAACATGGCATTTATTTATTAGCTACTTGTTAGCTACTGTAACAGTTACTATACCCAAGCCCTTCTACTTTGGAAAGAAAAGGCAATATTATGATCACATAGGACTTTTTTTAAATTGACAACTCATCCTCTACATACGTACAGTATCGAACAAATTGTAAGTGGGTTGACAAGTATATTAATGAATACAAACTCATAAACATTTACATGAAGCGACTGTTCTAGGTTCTGGAGATTTTGTGCCAGGTACTTTAGTAACTATGCCAAATGTAAAGGAACTCAAACTACTTTAAAACCCATGGGAATCAGCTTTCAAAAAAGCATACATGTGATCTCAGCAGGAATTAATGTGTCAAAATCAGGAAAATCACTTATTAAATGGAAAAAGGACTCTGGTAAAGAAAAGTTGGTGATAAAAATGTTGTAGGTTAAAATAGGTTTCAAAGTTTTAGTAATTCGCCCTAGGATCTAGAAAGGATCCTCCGGCAAGGACCCAGGGTACATGCCCCTTCTACCCCCCAATTTTTGAGTTTGTATCACGAAAGGGTGCTGAATTTTCTTAGGTCCCATTTGTGCATCGATTGAGACAGATTATTTTATTCCCTCCCTTTGTTAATTCAATGTGTCCCATTCATTTGGGTATGTTGAACTGTCCTCACTCCCAGGAATAAATTTGACTTGATCATTGTGTATGATCCTTTTAATGTGCTGTTTAATTTGATTTGCTAAAATTTTGTTCAGGATTTTTCCATCTATGTTTATCAGGGATATTGGCCTATAATCTTATTTTATTGTATTGTCCTGTCTAGCTTCAGTATCAGGTAATGCTGGTCATCTAAACGAGTTTGTAAGTGCTCCCTCCTATCCAATTTTTTGGAACCATTAAAGAAGGACTATATTAATGTCTCTTTAAGTGTCTGGTAGAGTTCACCAGTGAAGCCATATCATCTTGAACTTTGCTATTTTGGGAGGTTTTTAAGAATTGTTTCAATCTCATTTGTTCTTGGTGTGTTCAGACTTTCTATTTCAGCTTGATTCAGTTTTGGGGGATTATGTTTCTAAGAATTCATCCATTTCTTCTAGGTCATCCAATTTGTTGGCATATAACTGTACATGAATATCTCCTATGACCCCTTTTATTTCTGAGGCATCAGCCCCGGCCGCCGCAGCTCCGCACTGAGAGCCCGCGAGCTGCTGGAGACCAGCAGCCGCCCGCGCGTCCCCGCCCCCAGGCAGCCCCCACGCGCCCCACAACGGACCCTGGGAGCCGTTGGAGCACCTGGTCCGCGCGCCGCAGCCGCTCCCTGGGCGTGTGGTGCGCGTGCGCGCGACGTGAAGAGGGAATCCGCGGCTGGGAGGACCTGGCTTCAGGGTCCTAGGGCCCCGGAGCTGGACTGCTTTCTGTCGCCTGCGGACTGGGCACCCCTGGTCCGCATCCTGCGCTTGGTGGCCCATGCACCGCGGGGTGGCTGCCTCGCAGCCATCCTGTCTCACAGGCCTTAGGGGCAGCGGGCTGCCTCCCTAGGTTAGCGCCCCGCCCCCGAGTTCAGCGGCGGCCCTCAGGGACGGGCTGCAGCTTCCCTCCAGACCTCATCAATATTAAAAACATTTGCTCTGCCGGTGATCCCCGAACAAGATGGAAAGAGGAGTTACAGACTGGGAGCAAATATTTGCAAAACATGTATCTCACAATGGACTAGTATCCAAAATATAAAAATAACTCTCTGAGAACACTCCTGGCTCAGAGCTCTAGACCCACCCGGGAAACACTGGGGGATCTTCCACGGGCCTGGTGCACTAGGTGTCCCCTTCATGGCACTCCTAAGTGCATGCAGGTTTCCTGGTGAGCACGCCTCCGGGTGGAGGGTGGCGGGCACACCCTGCTCTGTGAGCATGGCGTTCTGACCTGGATCTACACGGGCCAAGAGGCCAAACGAAGTGGCATAGCAGGCGGTGTAGGAGAGCTTTACTCCCCTCCTCTTCTGGAGGGAATTTTGCAGAATTTGAGCAGCTGGCAATGAAAAAAACAGGCAGCAGAAGCCACTTTGGGACTTGAGTTTGTAATGCATTCCCAGAAGCTCCACACACCCGCCTGGCCTGTTGCAAGGTGGGTACCGGGTCTCAACTCTGCAGCTTCACCTACCACACTAAAACCTTGTGTGCACATTTCATCTCCCCATTCTGCTGCTTCTCCCTGACTGGGAGGAAGATCCTCTGTCTGCTAAGGCCTGAGACCCATGTCTGGAGATTTTTGTTTGCTCAAAATACACCTGCCCCTGGCCTTCCTGCAGGAATGGTCAGAAATCAGAGTGCAGAGGACTGTCATCTCACCCTTGCATGACTGGTGTTTTCAAACACATTTGGGCTAACAATTCTATCTGCTTCTGGAGCCTAGGCTTTTTGATGGAGTCATACAAAAAGGGGTGTGGAACTGGGATGAGATAATTTTTCCACAATGCAGTTTTCCAGTTGGTGGTCCTGAGAAGAATAAGTAAATCCTACATCAAAGCCGTGAGGGAGAATCTTGTCCACAATTTGTGGAGGAAGCAAGAGAGAAGCCTGCCTTTCATGAGTGTCTCAATACCATACTTTGCTTCACCATCCCTCTGAATATGAAGTTAACTTGGTGCAAATCATGTAAAGTTTCCCATGATAAAAACCCAAGTCCTGGGAAATGTCTGCAAGTTGTTCTTTTCCAATCCCCAGGAGGAGTTCTGTTAAATAAAGCTCACTGTGATTTGCTTGCAAGGCTGTAAATATCTGCAAATATATCAGAACATAAATGAATTTTCACTGGAAGAGAAAACAGAAGGAATGAAAAAATAAGAAGAGATTGCATTTGCCTTTGGCCACATAGTATATGTCTGAGAAGATCTGCACAATCAGATAACACTGGTTCCCGGTGGACAGAGATCTGGGCTGCTGGGAAAGAGGCGGGAGGAGGACTTGCCGCTGTACTTTCCATGTTTGCAATGGACTGTGAATCATGCAAAGGTCTTACTTGTGTGAGATAGTGCATTAAAATAATTAAAAAGGTAAAAACATATTTAGCAGGAGTGTGATGTCCCGAGAAAAGCAAAGGAGGAATTTCTGGTCTTGGATGTGGAGGCTGCAGGGCCTTTCTTTGACGGGCTGGGGCTTTCCAGCAATGGGGGCCTGGCTGGGGTCTGCAGGGCCTCCACAGATGGCCCTGGGGATGCATGGGCTGCTTCCTAAAGCGCGATGGGCACAGTGCACCAAACAGGCCGCGGCTGCACAGACATCCCCATGTGAAACACAGGCTGCCTGTGGCCATGAGTACCTGGGTGCTTATCAGAGCACACGTTCCCATAGGTTCAGAAAGCCTAGCCTCTGTGGAAGTCAGTCATGAGCGGTAGGAAGCAGTGGGTCCCTGGCCACAAACTAGGTCCATGGAGACAGAATGAAAGTAGCAGGAACAACAGCTAGGACCTTGGTGCTGTGAGCCCGAAAAACGATTTGTAAGCGGCCAAGAGAGGCACCCACCGAGGGTGTGGCCCTGTAAGCTGGAAAAGCACCTGTGCTCTTGCCCACCTGCCAGAGTGCCCATGGAATGCCTCCCCCTCCCTCCTGCCTCAAGCCCGCCTGCCACTGCCCCTCCCCCACTGCAGAATGTCTGGACCCCCCTACATTCTAGGCCTGTTTAGATTCAAACTTACCCTCCCTGAGTGGGATCCTGAGCAGTTGGAGGAGGAGGCTGCTCTCTCAGACTCGACTGGGTCCTTGATGTCGAACGGCCAAGCAGCTGTGGTCGGCTCTCAGCCCGTGGGAATGACTCCAGGAGGAGGTAAGGCTTGAAGGCTGGGTGGGACTGTTTCAGGGGCCCCCACCCACTGGTTCCTGGGATTCAAATGTGACTCTTATCCAGGCACAGTGGTTAGACCATCAAGGGAGGAGAGAGCTCTGGGTCCAAGGGTATCTCACCTTGGAGGTGGGGGGCCTCTGGGAACCTGAGGAGGCCCTGGGAAGGTGGCTTCTGTAGGTGGGTCAGGTGACACAAGGGAAGTGCCCTGAGCAGGGAGAAGGGACGGCCACCAACACACTGCTGCTTCCTAGAAGGGAGGCAAGCCATGGGCCCTGCGTTTGGGGAGGCTCTGGTGGTGGCTCGCAGGGATCCCAGGAAAGCCCGGTCCTGAGTCCTTCTCCTGGGCACACGGCTGGCCCCACGATGTCGTCCCAAGGGATCTGGAGTGGACTTTACCAGACCCCACAGTGCCCTAGGAGAGGTAGAGAGACTTAGTCTGAGCCAGAAAATTGCCCAGGGGCCCTATCTGTGGCCAAGTCTGCAGGCACATGTCCTCTCCATGAGCAAGGCCACAGAGTCCCCTGACTGCTAGAGCCCAGGCCTCCCACCCTCCCTCCAGCCAGAGCTCCTCTCCTCTGGGCAGTGGGCTGTTCTTGGGCTCAACAGGGACAGGGCAGCCGGGTGATGCCAGCAGGATAGGGCTTGGGTTCCTGAGGAGACTCAGTTGTGTAGAGCCACCTCCTCCTGGTGCCTGCGGACCAGCTGGCTCTGACCCCCCACGGGAATGTCCCCGAGCTTGGTCCTCGCTGAGCACGCTTGGTACTGGGGAGGTGCGGCTGGGCCACCCACACTCCTTCCCTGCACCCTCCTCAGCTCGCATCCCTGAGAAGGCCGGGGCCGGGGCCCAGCCCACCACCACCCAGGCGCACCGATACCAGCGGAGCCCGCACACCGAGGCGCTGATTGAGATCCCTCCTGAGGCCATGACCGATGGCCTCGGCATCACGGAGGGGCTGCTGGGGCCTGGCGGCCCAGCTGAGGGGGCACCTGGTGGAGAACAGGGAGAGGAGAGCTCCGGGCCGCCTTCGGGAGAGGAGGGCAACTACCCAGACCCGGGCCTCCTAAACTACCTGGATGAACTTTGTGCCCAGGATAAATACTTTCTCATCAAGGTGGGCTGGCCCTGGCAGAGGTGCCACAAGATTTTGGGGAGCAGCACTCACACCACCCAGGTCTGGGTGGTGCCCAGGGAGCAGGGATTAAGTTTGTTTCTTATTCCTGAGCTCTGGTGTGTGTGTGTGTGTGTGTGTGTGTGTGTGTGTGTGTGTGTGTGTGTGATGGTGGATGTGCACATATAGGTGTGTAAATGTGTGTGTGTGTCTGCGTGTTGTACAGGGATAACCCAGGTGAGCCGGGGTGTGCGTGTTGTTGGTGTGCATGCTGGTGTGTGCATGTGTGCACATAAGTACATGTATATATACTTGTGTGGGTGTGGGTGTGCATGTTTGTGTGTGTGTCTTGTGTGCAGTGTGTGGCATGCACACATACACGTGTGTATATGCTGTGCGTGTGCATGTGTGCCTGTGGTCGGGACCCGTGACCGCGTCTTTCCAACACCCCCTTTTTGTTGAGGCTGGGGCTGGTCTCTGCTTTTCCCTTGCCCTCCGGGTCCTCTGGGTGCCCAGGAGATGCCCTCCAAGGGTGCTCACAGCCTCTTGCTTCTGTGCCAGGTGCACGTAGTGCTGCACCCATGCTTCCTGGGGGAGTTGCTCTCCCCACATCCCGAGTTGGACCTCTTGGCCCTCACTGAGGAGCTGGAGAAGGAGGAAGGACTGTCCATCTTACAGGTGAGCTGGGAAAGGGAAGGGGACAGGTGAGCCCGGAGAGGGGGCAACCTAGGTGAGCCAGGGCAGGGGACCCCAGGACAGGATTCCTTTCTGACTGCCCCCTGTGTTGCATGGCAGGAGTGGCTGGGAGGGCCTCTCTGAGGGTGGGGGCTGGGCAGGAGGATGGCAGGGAGAGGATGGGGAGCCGGGGTGAGGGAGGACACAGGCTGGGGTACCAAGCTGGAGGATGAGGTTGGCAGGAGAGCCACAGCGGCTGTCGTTGGCATGGCACCTCCTCCCCCTCAGGCTGCCTCATGGTCCCCTCTCTCCTCGCAGCTGGAGCACAGGCGACTCCTGGAACTGAGGCAGGAGGAGGAGGATGTGCAGGCCCCCCTGAGTCACGGCACACCCCGACTGGACTCAAGGCCTTCTGTGTCTGAGGCCGGCCAGTCTCCCCAGAGGCCAGGCCTCAGCCCCGCTGGCCCTCCAGCTGCCAAGGCCAGCAGGCAGCCCTCGTGTGCAGGCACAGCCCCTGCTGAGAAGACACCCCTGCCAGGGGCCAGCCTCGGGCTCGCTGGGGTGCCAGCCTTGGGTCTGGGGCAGGGCCGCCCCTCACAGCCCCAGAAGAGAAAGGGGGACCCTTTTGTCCCAGAGAGGTCTAAGAAGCGGCCCTGCAGCCAGTAGGGAGGAGCCGGCCCTCCAGGGCAGCTTCGGGCTCCTCCACACCCCAGTCCTGATCCTGGCTGCTGGGGGACAGGGAGGGTGGGGTGGGAGAGGTGGGAGGGCGGGGACCCTGGGGGTGGGTGGTTGGGGGGTGGGATAAAAGGGTGGTGGGAGAGGTGTGGGGTGGTGGGAGAGGTGTGGGGTGGTGGTGGGGTTCAGCTTTGTATGTAAATGTAAATAAAGCCTGTTTTGTTAGGAAATGCTCTTGGCTTCTCTGTGGAAGGGGCGCCAAAAGCAAGAAGGTCCCAGGCTTCGGGATCCAAGGCGACATCCCCGTTCCCCCTCCAGATTCATGTGCGTTCTCCAGGTGGCTCCCGACAGCCCCCCGCTCCCATAAGCCCCCAGCCCCACTCCTGTGGAGGCCGCTTTTGGGAGTCCACAGGACACAGCGTCATCACAGGACCCCAAATGTCTAAGGATGGCAGCTGCTTGGCCCTGTGCCCTCTGCAGCGTCAGCCGACTTTCTGCACAGAGCCTGCAGACAGCCCTTGTCTAGAGGGGGCCCTCCCTTTCTCGCTGAAGTGGGCTGGTGGGCTGGTGGGGCGCTGCTGAGAAGACACCCCTGCCAGGGGCCAGCCTCAGGATCTCTGGGGGGCAGCCTTGGCTCTGGGGCTGGGTCACCCCTCACAGCCCCAGAAGAGAAGGGGGGACCCTTTTGTCTCAGGGAAGAGTAAGAAGTGGCACTGCAGCCAGTATGAGGGATGCTCAGACATCTGGGTCTCCTGGGGGGGTGAGCAGAGAAGAAAGGCATGTCATGAGGAGACAGGCTCCACAACTGACGTAGAACGCCCCTCCTCCGGCCTCGGTGGGAGCATGACATGTGTAGGCTGGTTGCTAGGCCCTCTTACCTCGGTGAGTACAGAGGGCATCGGGCTGGGAGGAGAATCGGGGCACTCAGAAAGGATATTGGGCGGGCGGCACCTTGTCTCTCTGGGGGATTTCTGTGCCCACTGAGGTAGGAGGCCCCATGCAGCTGTAGCCTGAGAGGCTGGCCTCGGGGCCTTTGCATTTTAACGATGCCCACACTGCTGTCCCCTCACCTCCCCTCAGGGCTGGACCCTCTGTGAATAGGTGTCGATGTTGTTTTGGTTTTGCATGTGCTCCTACTAAGACACCACAACTGACACACACAAGCACAAGAGGGCTGCAGGGGCTCCGGGCTGAGGTCTGCACCCAGGGTTGGGGGAATGGGTCCCCAGGCAGGGTTCTCCTTGGCCCTTCGGGATGGTGACACAGACCTCATGGCACAGCAGTGGCCAACCTGGCTCCCAAGAGGGAGATGAGCACAGAATGAGGGGCAGGAGCTGCAGGTGGAGACCCTGCCTTCCCTCCTGGCCAACACAGCTTCTCCAGGTTCTGAGTTCCGATTCCCTCCCAGCCCTGTGGGTCCTGAGGCCGAGTCTCCCCCAGTGGGGCCCTGCTCCTTTGGGACCCTCAGGTGGCCTAACCCTCTGCTTGGAGCTCTGGAAAGGGAGGGCTACCCCTCCCCAACTCCCACAGGCCCCACCGGTCAGCCCCTGACCGTGCCGTCTGCCTCCCTCGCGTGCCCAGGCCCAGGCGGCCGCACCAAGGACTGGTCCAGGTGTTGTGTCCCCTTGTGGCCACTCTGCTGCGTCCCTCCCTGGGGAGGCCCATGTGGCAGGCTGGGGGGACTGAAACAAGGTGGGTGAAGGTTTGCACGCTGTCTTGGATAGGACAGAGGGAGGTCCACTGGGACGAAAAATGAAATGTTTAAATTTGCATCATGGCCAAGCTGGTTTATTAGAGGAAAACAAAGCAGACTTGACGTTTGCTGGGACGGTGTACAAGGGGCAACTCTGGGAGGCATTGGTAGGAGGTGAAGCAGATTCTGTGTGAACGGCCAGGTCCCTGTCTCTCCTCCAGGTTGCGATGCTCCTCCAGCAGGTGCTGGGCCTCCTGTAGCTTGTGGGCTCCCCACAGAGATCAGGAGGGGTCCCATGTCACCCGTTGCTCTGTGAGGACAGGGGGCTCAGGCTGGTGTGGATCCCGGGGCAGGTCCAGCACTCGGGGCTGGAGACCCCGGGCCGGCACCACTGTGGCCTGGCTTCAGAGTCCCCCTCCTACCTCACCAGAATCAGCCCCCAGAGAGGCCGTGGAGTCTTGGGGAAATCCCAGTGACCCAGAGCCAGCCTGGGCCCACAGGAGCTGCCCCTCTGTTCCGGCTGCAGATGTCATGGTGTCCCGGTCACTGTGCATGGGGGGGCGGAGACCCACTTCTGGGGCCTTGGCCAGCTGCTCTGGTCCTTGCCAATCTGCGGACGGATGGTGAGGCTGCCTCCTCTCTTTGTCTCATGGGTCCTTCACTGGCTGTCCCTGGGCGTGGGTGTCCTAGGAGGCTCAGACAGAGGAAGATGTGTTGGGCAGGTGGGAGGACAGGCTCTGACTGCTGGAATAGCTGGACAGATCAAGTTGGGAAAAGAAGTCCCTCACTCACAACTCGAGAGCTCCCCCACCCCCCCACTGGCTTCTTGGCCAAACTCACCCCTTGTGGCTGCCAGTAGGAGGGACACTGAGGGAATGTCAGCCGGGAGGTCAGTGGTCTGGGTCCTTCCCCAGCTCTCCCATGCTTTTAACAGCAAAGTGCCCGTGGGGTGCCCCGAGGAGACTTGGAGCATTTAAGGAAGCCCAGGGCTTCTTCTACGGGAACACCCCAGAAATCTAATCAGAAATACAGTCTGCTTTGATAACTCACAAATCTGTGTTTGCACCTTCCCCTGTTTTTATTACCTGTTCCTCCACTAGAGTCTTGAACCATGTTCACGGATCCTCGATAAATAATTGTCATACTTTGGATTCTTTGAAAAAACAGACTCAGAGACAGAGTTTAGGGAACACTGGGAGGGGTAGAAGGAGAAAGATTGGGCAGAGGCAAAGTTGAACTTTGACCCAGACCCCAAACAGCCTCAGTCCACTGCACGGGAGCTGAGGTGCCAGCCCGTCTCTTCAGAGGTGTCTCAGTTGGAAGGATTTGGCCAAGCCTTTCTAAAGACGCCTGTGTCTCATATCTGCCTCAACCAGCCTGCAGAGCCACCTGCCATGTCTCCAAACTCACCCCCTCTGCCATTTCTTCACACCGTGAGGGTGTCTTCAGGGTGGTGGTAACTGTGTGTGTGTGTGTGTGTGTGTGTGTGTGTGTGTGTGTGTGTGTTGGGGCTGAGAGTGCATGTACAAGCGTGGGACTTGTGTGAAGCCAGGGAATGGGGAGGGTTGTGCTTGTATGTTGTGGTGCAGCATGTTGGGGGTGTGTAGCTGGGGTGTTACATGAGGAAGACGCAGACTATGACCTGCTGAACGAGGCACAAGCCACCCACAGGGACCAGCAGGCGGCTTCCTCAGCATCCGAGCCCCCACTCGAAGGACGTGAAAACCATAGAGTCCCTTTGATCGGAGGCGCAGCTTCAGTACACGCACACAAAGGTGTAACGTCACAGGTTTATTGCTCATGGAGCCCAGCAGTGGGGAAGGGCAGTCCTCTGCCTCGTATCACTGGTGAGCAGTAGGCAGAGGCTGGGGTGGTGTCACTGACTTCACAGCCTCGACTCTTCAAGTGCCTACCTTCAAGGTGCCCTGGGAAGAGCAACACTGGAACTTGGGCCAGCAGCCTAAGCTCGGGTCTGATCTAAATGTCCAGACTCGGGGTGAGCAGGCTCCCTGCCTTATAAGCCTGGGCAGCCCCTCGGGATGGCCATTTGCTCCCACAAAGGGCAGCTCCGCATACATACGTGTGCTCATGAGGTATGGGCTGTCTGTGCTGGGGTGGTGGGCAGCTCCTGGAAGGCTCAAGGTGTTTGTAGTAAGTTTCCTGGGTCTGCTTTGTGTACATAGTACAGGTTGAGTTGTGGCATGTGTGAACTCAGAGTGTTTAGTAACCTGATGTGTGCATTAGAGGATCGGGGCAGGTCATATACGCCTGTGTCCATGTGCATCTGGACAGCAGGGCTGGGGGTATATTTCTTTGTACAGGTATATTTATTTCTGTACCTATGTAGGTGGTCTGAGAGTGTGTTGGAGGGATTGTGTGTATTTTGAGAGGTTTGAGGGGTTGACCCTATACACTCAGGTCCAAGGGGATTTCATGAGTACTTACTCTCTCAGGATTATCAGGGGCCTTGGAGGAGTGGGGGCGTGTGTGTGTGTGTGTGTGTGTGTGGTGTGTGCACGCGCGCGTGCTAGAGAGGGGTGTGTGTGTGTGTGTGTGTGTGTGTTTTGCATGTGGAAGGAGGCTGGGAGAAGCAATACAGTTCAGGACGTGGTGGGTCATGCTACCAAGGGATGTGCACGTTCCGGGGGTTCACTGGGGTGTGGGATAGTTTGGGGTCACACTCAGGGTGCTCAGGGCCTGTGTAGGTATGACCTGGGGGAGGTGAGGGGCATGAATGCCCTCATCATGGTGTGGGTGTGAACTGGTGTGTGGGGCTGGGCCTGCATTTTGAGGCTGTTGTAAGTGTGCATCTGAGAAGAGGCAGGGTTGTGCATTTTTGTGTTCTGTGTTCAGGCTGTAGGGGCTGTGTGTGTGCTCATGGTCTCAGTGAGAATGTAGGGAGTGCAGTTTTGGTGTGGAGGAATTTGGGAAGAGTGGGGACAACAGCGTTTGGGTGTTGCGAGTTGCATGTATGTAACTGTGGGACGTGGACAGGCACTGTTTATAGATTTTCAAGGGATATGGGTCTGTCTGTACTGGGTGTGAGGTCATGTGCGTTTGAGGGAGTGTTAGGAGAAGGTGGGAAGCCCTGCATGTCTGTCGGATGGTATTTATGTGTCTGTTTCAGCCTCTGACACACTGTCTGGAGTGGATATCATAGCTCTGGGGGACCGTATATGCTGTGTTTGGGACTGGGGGTGTGGGTCTGATATTAAGAAGTAAGAGTTTGGTGTGAATACACTGAGTGATTCTTACAGGGATTGAAGGCCTCACTGGGAGGAGATGCAGGTTTGGGTGATTTCTGGGGGACCAGAGGATGTGTGTGAAAGAGTCTGATTACTGAGGGTGGTTAGAAGTGTTTTGTATTGAAGACTAGCTGTGATATTACTGGGGTCTGGGGTGCATGTCTCTTTGTGGCACAAGGGTGCTGGGGTGCACAGCCAGGCACCTGGTAGGTGGGGGGTTCATGTGTGAGGATGTTCAGAGCTCCAGGGCACTGGGTGATGTTGGTGTAGGTCACTGTGGCTGGGTGGAGCGTGTGTCGGGCTGGGAGGGGTATTACTGGAGACTGTGAGGTTCCCCTATTGGGTGACCCCTGTTCTGTCTGACCTGTGACTCGAACTCCTGTGGTCTCCTCAGGGCTGCCACTCCCCTGGGTGACCAGTGATCTCACCCAGGCCTCCAGAGGTTGAGTGGGCCTGGCTTCCAGGATTCAGGGCTGTAAAGGTCAGAAAAATGACCCAAAGAGAGTGATGGCTTCTCATCTTCTGACCTCTGATAATACAAGAATCACTTCTTCTGCAATCTAACACACTGATTTCATTTCCCAAATGCATCACTTTATTTTCCTCATAAGGCATCTGTACGTTATAAACCTTAAGCACGTGACAGTCACATGATTTCTCCAGCAAGCCCTAGGATTTCCGTGAGGTTACAGCTGGAGTGGTATACATCCCAAGGGGTCAAATATTAAAGCTTTCTCCACAGCCACACGTTCCTTTGATGTTTGGATTATTGAAAACAAACTCACTGGATAATTTATCTTCAACATAGTCCATTTCTGTTCCTAAAAGTGTTAGCTGTGCTTTCTTTTCGATGAACACTCTGACTCCTTGGGGAGAAGAAAACATGTGTCATATGAAGCCTGCACATCTATGGAACCCGCTGATCAAAGCACAAGTGAGCTCTCAAAGGGGACCACTAACGAACATCAGACCAGATGCTTGGGAATCTAGCTTATTATTTCCTTTAAGGGATTTAGCACTCAGTTTCCTGTCTGTGCTGTCTTTCCCACACAATAATAGATATCAAAAACAACTATATTAGGCTAGATGGTTATAGATAAGCAAATCTGATGACAAGTGTAGGCAGAACTAGATATTTGCTTTTTATTATACTTTACCCATTTTTCCAATTTGCATCATGTAGAAAATGTGTATGTTCCCAGTGAGACTCTTACAAAGACTGAGTGAATAAAACTTATGAGAACTCTGCAATGCAATCTGTACACAAACACTGGCAAGCCTAGACATACACACAGGGTGTGATACGGTTGGCTAGCTTGGTAAGACCAGCCAGTACAATGCAGTTCTGTCCTCCTTATGGAAAACTGGGAAACTGGTAAAATGCTAACCCCCCAGTAATTACACTAGCAGAGATTTGCATCTTTGTAAATAGTCAGTTTAAGAGTTTTCTTTCTTGTAAGTAAATCATTGAGTAATTGCTTAAATATAAACTACACATAATCATGAGATCTCTATAAAGATGAAAAACTTTAAATAGTTTTAAAATTTAAGACATTTTATATATTGACTTAAAAAACAATGTATTAACAGATGCATTTATTGGTGTAACTTCAGTGTAATAAAATGAGCCCACAGTAGGAAGCTGTGAAAGCTACCTAGCAGCACACCTCTGACACACAAAGCCACCACTGCAGAACCCATGTATACTGAAGATCCCCCAGAGTTGTAACATTACTTATTTTGTTTTAAATAATTACTTTTATCAGATTACTGGGTAGGGGCAGGGAGTAGGGGCAAAATATAACTAAAGCACATGCTTTAATTAATAAAGATGCTTCACATAAAAACGGCTGACTCACTATGACATTTTATCATCTTAAAACCTTTCAGTACACAATGATTGTCTTTTGTAATTGAGACAGAAAATATCAAGTTTTCCCAATACTCTTTAGTTACTAAAAGCACAACCTCTAGAGTGAACCTAATTGGGTTCAATTTTTCACTAGGCCACTTACCAGCTGTGTGACCTTAGGCAAACTATTTAACCTCTCTGTGCCTCAGTTTCTTCATCTGCACAATGGAGACAATATGGTACCCTTCTCACTGGGTTGCTGTGTATAAATCAGTTAATATGTGAAAGTCTGTCAAACCATGCCTACGTAGTGAGCACTGTATACACAATTCCTACTATTATCATTACTCTTTGTGCTGTACAAGGCTAAAAATTTTAGGTGAAACAAAATGCCCAGAAAAAGGTTACTCAAAACTCACCATCCTGAACAACTTCTTCATCAGAATCTCCTTTTGTCTTTGTATATTCCAGAGTGTAAGAAAGGCCATTACAACCCCTGGTTCGGACACCTACTTTCACACCCACCTGAAAAAAAGCATTGTACATATAAACTTAAAATAGTACAGTTTAAACAATTATATTAATAAAACCCTGATATTTGATATTATTCATTCCTTCATAAGCTAAAAGATAAGTGTTAAATTTTTGGCTTTAAATAACATGTCCCTGTAAGGAAGGAGCATGGGGATCAAGCATTTAAAAAATTTAACATTGTACAAATATCATTACAACACTACCATCCAAAAATAATAAAAATCAATTATATACAAAGAAAGCAATCTGGAGGGGAAAACTCAAGTCATAGCTACTACTACCCTAAAAGAACAGCTTGTACATTTTTTCCTATTTTCTTCCAGTCCTTGTCGTGTATATAATCTAAACAGTTCTTTTACTACAGACATTAAATTATTCTCTGCCTGTTCTTGTCATTTAAGACATCATTTTCTCATGTAATTAGCATTCCCAATTATCATTTGCAAGTAATGCCTAAATATTTCACTATAGTAATGCATGTTTATTACTTAACTCATATATATTAGTCATTTAGGCTGGGAATAATATTTTTTTTATTAAAGTATCACTGATACACAATCTTGTGAAGGTTTCACATGAACAGCACTGTGGTTTCAACATTCACCCATATTATCAAGTCCTCCCCACACCCCATTGCAGTCACTGTCCATCAGCCTAGTAAG
Source organism: Manis javanica (assembly GCF_040802235.1). Classification (NCBI taxonomy): domain Eukaryota; kingdom Metazoa; phylum Chordata; class Mammalia; order Pholidota; family Manidae; genus Manis; species Manis javanica. The sequence continues at coordinate 82,300,128 of NC_133157.1, forward strand.
ATGCTACAGAGTCACTACTTGTCTTCTCCATGCTGTATGCTTTCCTGGGAATAACATAATTTTAAGGGAAGAGTTTTAACTCCAAAAATGAATAATCTTTTTATTTTTTAAGGAAAAAGTACCTGATGGCAGAGATGACTACCTAAAAAAAAACCCACTTTTTAAAAATCATCTGTCCCACCTCACTGTGTGGGATGTTCTTGGGAAGCTTCCTGAGGGCCTGGTTTACCAAGTGTCACAGGTCACCGCCTGGGGGTCATGCTGTCTCTACACAGGGCTGTCATTCTGGGCAGACCTTGTAGCATTCTCAAATACCACCAATCAAAGACTGCAGCCAATATAGACATATGAAGTTTCAAAAGTGACCAAATGGCACTTCTAAAATACCAAAGTCCATCTTAACATAATTTTCTAACAGTGTCTACCAAATTTCTATTCTTGGATCCTATCTGCTTTTTCATTCGAGTATATAGTAAAAGTATTATTATAAAAGGCATTCCTGTGCCAAGCAGATCCTGGTTCTCTTAAGAGCAGCCATGTGTGCTTGCTTCTGGAAAGCAATCACGAAGTGGGAAGATATTTGAGGAAGGGTGTGTTAAAAGTTAAGCTGCCTAGGAGTTTTGCTGAGCTGAATAGTCTCTTTTGTTCTTAAACACAAGGAGACAAAACTATGATTTTGTTCTCCTTCAGAGTGACAGCCTGGAGAGCCTGTGAGGGAGTTTCACATATTTGGCATGATAAACTGCTTGGCTGAAACCCTGGAGTGCATGTCATAAATATTTGTTTAACTTAATTTTTATCTTTGTAAACAGGAAGACTCAAGCATGCAGAACATCCAACTATTAGGAATGGATATACTTAAAGAGTATGTGACAATACAGCTTTAGGTAACTGGAGTGTGCAAGAGAGATTGTGCCATAAATTACACCTGATGAAGTGTTTGCTCCATCTTTTTTATGTCAATACAAACATTCCTCATCTACAAAGCTAAATTTTTGTTTCATTTGGTCAATTTACATTCTTGTCATTAGTCTATCCAAATGGAGTTGGAATACTTATATACTTTAGCATTTAGTAATCCTTATGATGTGCTAGAACTACATTATATTGTAGTTTAGGTATACAATGGAACTTGAAAACCACTCTGGAGTCTATTACTGAATACAAATAGTCTATTACTTGGATGCCATTTACAGTATTCCACACGCAACTACCAATCCACTAAGACTGAGGTGATGCACACTGCTTACTCAACAGTTCCACCTCTAGGAATAGAGCCTAGACAGGTGCACTGAGCTACGTTTTAGACTTGCCTTCAGAACAATGGGCCTGGACCACTATACCACAGACACCAATATTTGCTGAATGTTGTTTGTGGCAGTACTGAATGAAAACAATGCTCAAGGCCTTTAATATGGGGGACTGGTTAGATGAATCAGACCTGTTCAGTGGAATATGCTATTATATGCAATCATGAAAGAGAATGAGGCAGATCTTTCTGCAATAACAGGGAAAGAGCTTCAAGCTTTATTACGAGGGGCGAAGAGCAGACTGTAACCACAGGAGGTATACAACATTGTCTAAGTAGGAAAAGAGATACACACACAAATGTAACAAGCATAGTCTGAGTCAGTGGTCCCCCCTGAAGAATTACTGGTTGTCACAATCCAGGAGTGGGGAGGTGCCACTGGCATCTATTGTGCAGAAGCCAAGAGATTCCATGAAACGTCCTGCAATCCACACCCAATAAAGAAGAACCTGGCTCAAAACATCAACAGAGCTGAGGCTGATAAACCCTGGTGTAGGTAAATAAAATGGAGAGATCATCTTTGGAACAACATCAAGAGGTTGCCTCTTAGAAGGAAGAATGACAATGAAGAGTCAGGGAATGACTTCTTTTTCACTGAATACCATTACACTTTTTGAATTTTTAAAGATCATGAGCATATTTTACATTTTTTAAGTAAAAATCCCTTATCAATGAAAGCATACTGTTTAATACAAGAGAAGTTCATTGTGAAAATGTAACTTTAATTTTTTACTACGTATGTGACTGGTTTTACTTACATGTTCAGGCTTATCTTTAATAAGTTGTTTTATCTTGTTTACTGCTGAAGGTGTCTGAAAGAACAAAATGTTAAGTTTTTAGTTACCAAATTTGTATTCTTCAAAGCTTTCTATTTCCCAGCCTTGAAGATGAATATTCAAGTCTATCTTTAGCCAATTCATGTGACAAATTGTTTCATTCTTGCCAGAATACCTTGTGGATTTTATACACAAACTAATGAAACTCTACTCAATTTAAAGCATTCTATTTTTATTTTTCAAATATCTTCTAGAAACATCCTTTTAATCTTGCTCCCCACAGTCTAGGTCAGCTCCCCTCATAATCTCTATGGTACCACCTACAAACATCACAGATTTAATTCTTTGTGCTCCCACTGCTTGCCCAGCAATAAGCTCAATGCCCAAAACATAAAAGGTGCTGAACAGCCAGTGAATGAATCAAGTACATGACTGGGAAAGCCAACCTTCTGGTGTTTTTTCTGTTATTAATTCCACTGCTTTTTATTAAACCCCAAATCTATTTCAAAATCCATCAAAATGCATACCTAGAGGAAGGAGTGTTACCAGAATCAGCCCAGAGTGTGCTTCTCATACCAGTCCCACCCAGTGTTTAGATTCTAAATGTGACTTGAATCAACATCTTGGGATATTTAGATAAATAGAACTAAGCTAGTCAACTACAGAAACAACAATGGGGGGAGGTTTTCCAGGAGGAGAGCTATTTAACCTAGACCATTAGTCCTCAAGATAAGAAAAACATCACAATGCACTGTTTGGTATCAGTCAGGATCACCAACCCCACTTTTCTGAGGAGGACACTGTCAGGGAGAGGCCGTTTCAGGGCATTCCTGGTCTACCCAGCTATGTCTCAACCCATTACTTGGCTTAAATGGGGATAAGAATCCCTCCTCCTCCTCAGGATTTCTGTGAGGATTAAATAAACAAATTCATGAAGAGTATTTAGAAAAGTGTCAGGCACTAAGAGCTCAGTCTAAACCAGCTATCATTATAATGATGAGAGTATACCATAACGAAGATGGCATGTCCTTCCTACTTTCTGTTTTATTAGCTCCTGAGCTGGCAATTCAGTGCTAGTCCTCCAGTTTTTTGTATTGGCATTTTACTGGTTTGTGAAATCCCAGAGTGGACATTATGACCTATGACTTAAATAGTAACTGTGGCCAGAACTCAAGCCTGTGCTGAGGGAGTAGGTTCAAGGCATGGACCCTGCTGAGTGTGCTCCTGTGGTGGCTTGGCCAGAGGAGAGCAGGATGTTGAAGCAGAGTCTGGGCCCAATTTTGAAGGGTCATGAAACCAATTTAGAAGGCTGAGACCAGCATTTTTTTTTAAAACAAAATAGGAGAAAACAATGCATTACAACTTAATAAATAAAACATGAATGCTTAGTGAAACTTTGATTTTAATTATCAATATACAGTGGGTGTGTACATATAGATATTTATTGTATGTCACTATTAAAAAAAAAGTTAAAAAAAAATCACTACCAATAGATGGTCTACAAAGGCTTTTTCCCACGCTTCTATCAGAACAAGGGCCAAGCAGCAGCACAACAGAGGGAAGAGACTATTCAGGGGGAGGAGGACGGAAATGCTCAAGAGCAGAATTATGGCTTTTTTTTTTTGAGATCACAACATATCGGCCTCATTTAGTTACAGAAATATTTCTAAAAAATTTCTTTTTGTTTTTCATTTGCTCATTTGCCTCCTAAATGACTACCAGTAAAACCAGCTTCCAAAATTTTCATGGTCATTTTTCCCACATGAATCCCTAAGAAATTAATCTAATTACTGACGGCCATAGGAAAATATTTGTTCAAAGTACAACCCACAACAAAGCCTTCGATGCTGGTGGGTCAAACGTATGGAGGGTTCACCACTTCATGACCTAAACAAAGCCTATGGGGTGAGCGCACTACACTGTCAAGCCCCATGTATTTTTACCTTCAAGTGATTTTCTAAATTATTTAATTTGGTTTTACAAAGTAATATATTTTCTTCTTTTTTCAACTCTAGTAGAAAACACTTAAACACAGTAAATGAAGGTAATTCATGACGAGTGGTCCACTTGTCACGAAGCAGCTGATGTTCATGTCTTAATTACACTGTTTAGGGAAAAGTAACCCGTGCCTGGGAGCTGTTCTAGGAACCAAAGCGGGTCTTAATTTTCCTGTGTCAGGTAAAAGCCAAAAATACTCCACCGGGAAGAGTGTTAATCATGGAAACCCAGCCTAGTACTTATTTAAGGGGAAAGATATGGCTCCTGTAATTTTCCAAATGATGGATTCAATTTTCAGAACAGGTCAGAATGACTAAACAGGGAACATTTGAGACTTAAAAAAAATTTCAGCTATAGGAAGTATTTGTATCACAGTACCAGACAGAAGCTAAGGCCCTACTTTGCTCTAAGGCTATTTATGTACTTGGCAATTTTGTACTTAACATTAATGTGGGAAACGGTATAAAAACTTCAACCAAACAACACACTGTAGGCCTACCAGCCGTCCAACTGCAATGCAGTCTCCCAAACAACTGAGAAACCCAAACCTTTCCAAGAAATTTATGTATAATTAATGACTCTAATTCATCTGAGATTTGGTTAGTGAATTAAAATTTAAGAGATATTTGAACCTCAACATAACATGGTTTTTAATCTTACTCATACATATCACAGAACAAGACATTCTTTAAAGTGAAAGAGTATTTTTGAGTGAAATATTTTGGCTCATTAAAAAAAGATTTCTAGTCTGTTTTTGTTGTTAAAATTAAGGGACAAGGCACTGTAGATGAATGCATTTTACGACTACTTTGTAGCAATACCCTTCTGCTTTACCCAAGGCTATAGGATTTCTATTCCTTGTGGCAGAAACTTCTCATCCTCAGTACTGTATTTCCTTAAGGAATCCCCCCCAGCAACTTAAACTTTTTTGCTGCTTAGGAACACAAAATTAACACTCAATGTTAACTCCATAATTATGTGCATGAACATGGACAACCTATTTTAATCTCTTCATAAATCTGGTAGGTAAATAGCAACCACTGAACAAGTTTCAGTATGTTCTGTTTAAGTCATTCTTTAACAGCTATGACTGGCATTATGGTATTGTTTCCCTTTTGTCTTTTCCTATTTGCATGCACATGTGTATTCATACAGATACGTATCTCTAATTGTGGCATATATACACAATTTTGTAGCCTATATTTTAAAAACAACATGTTTTTCATTTAATACATAGTAATAAACATTACTGAGCACCTTCTAAGTGCTTACTGGTCTGTATGCATCATCTTTTTATTCTGTGATTTAGGTGTTAAACTTTCAATAAACTGCACAGGGCTAGTAAGTCAAAGAATGAAGACTTACTTATGAGTGACTCTCAAACTTACAAAAAAATTATTTTTTTCAATGACTACATATTTCACCAACAGGATCTAATCTAATCTATTTAACCACTCTCATTAGGCAATCAGACTACTTTCAATTGTTTCCTGGATAATATATACAGAAGTCTTACTGCTAGGTCACATTCCAAAGGACTTCCTTTGGAAGTGCTGGTCCTTCAACCAATCAACTGCCCCTCATTGCATTGAACTTGTATTACTCCCCAGCGCTTCTCACTCATCGGCTGAGCTTTATGCACAGCTGTAGGTATATCCCTATTCCTAAATTAGGGCTGCACTAATTCTGATTTGTACAATGATGGAAATAAAGGCTTCTGCCAGCAAGGTAGTGTTAAATCTTTGGGTTCTTTAATAATATTTTACTCTGGCTCAGACAAACTCAATTCCATTTGTCACTTCCTGGGTAAGGAAATAAGTAGGGGCAGGAGGGGCATCACCTTCTTGGATGTTCTGTGCTGGTGTCTTGAGGGTACCACTTGGGAACCATGGGTTGGAGGCTGAGAACATTCAATCGAGGAACCATCTCCGGGTTGCATAAATTTTATGGGGAGCCTGTCACCAGTCTAAACCTTTCTATATAGCAAACCACCAATCCGCTCCTGGACTGACACCACTTGATGCCGATAATTTGATGCTGACAACATGGATCTTGTTTTCATTTCAATTATTTTACTTAGCCTCTCGCTGACCCCTGGTGGACTGCACAGGTACAGCACCTTTCAAGGTTGCAATGTCATATTTATCTACATAGTACCTATCTGTTCTTACCCATTTTACTGAATTATCTCTAGTTTCACTTGGTCACATCTGTCACTTCCTTTGATCACTTCCTTGCTTGTGCACTTAACATGTTGGGGCTTAAAATGTTTGTAAAAACACTGAAAAACGAAGCACGAACAGTGTAATACATGCATGCCACAGTATCCTGAGACTAGGGAACATATGCTAGGATTAAGATGCCTACAAGCCTGCTACCACAGGTCATTGGGGGAAAGTAGCATGGATATGCTTTTTCTTTGGCACCGGCTTTTAAGGCCAGGGAAAGGAATTCCTAAAGTCAGACAGTTAAGTAGGATGAGTTCAGACAATGGACTCCTGCAAGCTAATTAGAACAGATAATCAAAGAAACACGGAACCCTTGTGAACTGAGAACTGATAAGACAGAGCAATGCTATTAGAAGGATTCGCCTGGTAACTACTAACATGTAATGAAGTAGAAGACCAAGCTCAGGTCTGAGAATGCGGACTGTGTTATGATTGCTAGTACTTCTGAGAGGTGGCAAAGGCCTGGCCCTCGACTGGAAAGTAGGGACTGGGTAACTCACATCTGCTCCTGAAACACAATAGGTCTTAATTGCCTGCCTGGAGAGGAAAGGGGATAGCTCAAAAATTTTGAAGAACAGGTAACATGCCAAGGGGTGGAGAAAGAAAAGACAAAAAAGTGGTTGCACTTTCTCTTTCTGGCTCTACCATTACCAATGGCAGAATTCTTTTTAATTCTGAATAATTGTTACTGAGATTGAAAAAGAAACAAAATGAGTCCTGCTCTCTAGTTCTTGTGATTTCCAAGACCTTGGAGGATTCTAACAGCCCCTGGGTGTATCCTTCAGACATGGAAACGGATTCAGTGGTACAGAAAAAAATAAAAGAAATAGAGTGCGTTATGTCATCATGGTACCCTCTTCATGGGCCTAAAACCTTCTCTATTATAAAATAAATTCTCCCACCTGATCCTGTCTTCTATTTTTCTATAGCTCATTTTCTAGGAATAGACCTTCTAGGACATTTGATTGAAAGGAATCCATGATTCAATTAAATTTATTTTCCTAGTCTTTAGGTGCTGAATGCTTGCACAAAGCCTTCTCCTTACTAGGAGTGGGGTGTGTGAGAGTAACGTTGACTGATCACAAGCTTTCCTCTGAAATTCAGCTCACAAAATGACAGTGACCGCTTAACGGATACAGGGTAATCCCTTGGAGTGGAACTAGATAGAGGGATGGTTGTTCAACATTGTGAATGTACTAAACACCAATGAGTTGCACTCTTTAAAACAGTTAATTTTTATATTGTTAATATTCCCTCAGTTAAACAAAATAAAACCACACACGGTAGCATCTCTGGGATCCAGTATGCCGGGTAAATTCTTTAAGCATCTGCGGTACCAGCTCCGCCGTCCTTTGAAGGTTCTGACCTTTCACCTAGAAAACGCTGTGGAAAATTTTATTCTTCTTTGTCCTTTCTAAGAGCCAACCACGGCCTAGGATGGCTGGATGGATACAGGGTGTTTCAAAAAACCTCCTCTAGCCCCGACATCAGGAAGTCACCCTTTGTGCGCGGCCGCCTTGATCTCAGCAAGGCGGCTGGCTTCGCTGTCGCCCGCCCGCCCCGCGCGTCCCCCGCCCGCTGTCCGGCTCCCGGGCCCAGGCCCCCGGCGGGCGGGCGGGCAGGCTGCGGCGGGGCCCGAGCACACCGTCCCCTCCCCCACTCGCGGCGCGGCGAGCGGCCTGGTGGGAAACGTAGTCCCGCGGCGCCCGGCCCCGCGGCGCAGCCCTCTAGCCTCCCGGACTTGTTTATCGCTCTAGCGGGAACAGGGAACAAGGCGGGGACCCCGGGCTGCGGAGCAGGTCAGGCCCTTCTGCGCCCGCTGCCGTGACCTCCCCTTGAGGGGCGAAGGTGAACCAGTGTCATGGGCCAGGCCGCGCGCCCCAGCCACTCACCAGAGTGAGGGCGGCCCGGGTGGGCTGCAGCTTCCTTTTGCTCACAGCTCGGACGGTGGCCCGGACTAACGAAGCCGACATTCTCGCCGTCCGGCGCCGTCCTTGCCTCGGGCCGGAACTCAACCTCCTCAGCCTCTCTCCATGGACACTGCCGACTGCATTGACGCCACAAGCACGAGCGCACAGCGCCTCAAGCCCCGCCCTCGCTGCCGCCATTGGGCGGGCCGTGTGAATGACGGGAGAAGGGCTGGGCGCGGCGCCGGGGCTGCGGGACGTGACTCGGGGCACAGGGGCCACGGAAAGGTCATCCCGCGAGGGCGGTCTCAGGCCGGACAGGGAGACGAGCCAGGGTGCGCAGTGACCTCCGACTTGTATACCCTGGAGGTGCGTCGCTCCACGACCTGCCCCCCGCGCAAGGTGCGGCGCCGCGGCTTCAGGGCTCTGAGGAGTCAGCCCAGCCCGTTGCTGGTGTTCTTTAAGGCAGAGTGGTCCGAGGTCCCGAAGCTACATATTTTCAGCCTTCCCTTTTGGCCCAGCTAGGCCGTTCTTAACGTCGAATTAGCTCCAAAAGTCATGTAATAGACGACTCCTTTCTCCCCTTCCCCAGCGTGCTGTACTGCTCTGGATGTTGAAAGATGGTGCGAATGCCACCTTTGCTTTAGGAGCTGACTTTGGGGCTCGACCCACCGTTGTGTGTGACTGGGACAGCTCTGTGAAAACTCACACTAACCAATAAACCTGACTGAACACCTACCTGCTGCTGGTCAGATCTTGTTGTGGCCGCTCAGGGGCTTCTAGAAGCCTTTTAATTCTGTCTATAATTCAGCGAGTATTTCTGAGCACCTAGCACTACACCCGGGCATACACAGGAAGACTGGTGAACGGAGGGGCCAGGGAAGAATGAGATCCTGATAGGACAGACGTGCAGCATTAGCAGGTGGGAGAATGTTAGGATAGGTGTCATTTCTCAAGAAAGTGTTAGAGGTAAAGGGAAAACCATTCTGTGGAGTGCTGGGGATGGATTTTGGCTCGGGTTTTTTTTTTACGGAAAGAACTAACCGGTGCAGTGTTTTAGAGCCCACGTTATCTTTCATCCCCTACAGCCTACAGGATTGGATAGTTCAAAATTCCGTTAAGTAGTTCTCTCTCTGCTACTGAAATTGCATTGACAATAAAAGCATGGCATTTTCTCCCCCTAAACCCCGCTGCACACAGAAAAAACTGTGGAGTTAGGTTGTGAGTAGTGTGGTTTTAGTTGGGAGATCTGGGATAAGGTGTCTCATGCCCTTCCTCCTACAGATAACTATGATTAAATGAAAATCCTTTAGAAGAGTGCATGACACATGGAAGCACTCAATAAACGTTGCTAATTGTTACAAAATTGTTAAATCGTGTAAAGATGCAGACGTTGTGAAAACTACTTGGTATGATACAGTGATGGACACCTGCTATTATACACATTTGTTCAAACCCTTAGAATGTACCACACCAAGAAATGAATCATAATGTAAACAATGTACTTTGGGTGATAATATGCCTATGTGGCCCCACTGATGTGAATAAATGTCCCATACTGATGCAGGATGTGATTAGTTGGGGAGATTGGCTTGTGTGGGAGCCAGGGTACATGGGAACTCTTGTGTACTTTTTGCTTAATTTTGCTGTAAACCTGAAATTGCTCTAAAAAATAAAGTTGAATGAAAATGTAGGAGAAAGAATTACTGAAATAATGTTACACAGTTGTGCAGCACTTCATGGTCCCACTGCAGCCTCACAAGTTTGAGCTGGGTGGGGTGGGAGCATTGGCACTGCTATCACAAAAGATCTTAACTCAAGCCTTTCAGTATTATGCATCAGATAGTTTTAAAAAATCTAGTCCTCATTCTTCTGATTTAGGAGTCTGTGTATATTTAACAGCCTTCTTTCCTCTATTTAATACACACTGCTCAGTTTTTTAACCTGGTTAGCTGTTCGGCATGTAAGTGCTAAATCACCTAATCTACTAGTCAATGGATCAGCATACATGCCTTATGTTACTTGAAACTGGGGCCAGTCTCTGAGATAAACTGCTCAGTTAGAAGAGTTTTCATGCCTTGTAAAAAACATGTTAGCTCCTTTATCTCTGAGCAGCAACTGTCCTGTGGTGTGGAAATGAGGTGGGTGTGGGAACTGTTGTAGATTTCCCTAAAGGGCAAATAGGTAACATAGGGAAGTCACTGCACTTCAGGACTTAAGTGTCAGGGTTCTAGACATTAAAAAAATTGTTCTACTAATTAGCCGTCAATCTTCATTATTCAGTGGGAAGGCAGGTAGGATTTCCCTTTTACAGGCGAGGAAACCACTCTGCCAAGAGTTTGGGGGATTGCCACACTCGCAGCTGGAAAACCGGCAGAGCCAGACCCTAATTAAGCCTAGAATTCCACTCGGTGAAGTGTGCTAGATTCTTGACTGCTGCTCTCCCAATATCCCTGCTTTCAAAGAAAAATAACAGCACATCTTTTGTTTTACGGGTGTTTGTTAAATTCTGGTTTTGGCCTGTAACATTACGAACCCTTCTGACCTATCTATCCAAGGTTTTTTTTGTGCAGGAAAGGTTTTGTTATTTTAAAAAATAGAACCATTTGTGAAACACATCTCAAGATGAAAAATAAACTCAAATTATGTCAGAAAATTTTAATAACATCTCTAAGTGTGCACACTGCTGACACTACACACACTGTACAAGATTAAAAAAAGTGTAGACTGGGGCTACAAAAATGGATGTAATATTTTTGTTTGTTCTTGAGAGAGAGAAAGTAAAGGAGAACCCTTATAGGGGCATTTGGGGAGCTTGTTAAGAGAGACAGGCCAGCTGCATTTGAAAGATAGCTACGCCCTGGGCACTGGACTCGGCATGGAGCAGACGCGCCTGTTGCCTAGCTGCAGTGCTAAGAGGCTGTGACCAGCATCCAAGCAAAGCAAGCACAGAACCAGGTCAATCTCTTCTCCAGGTCTGGCAAACACTACTCTCGTAGTGATCCAGCATGAGGGATTGAGAATCAAACAAAAAGCCTAATACACTGGGCAAAATCTACAGCAATCAGAATAAAATGTAGGAAAATTTGTAATATCCTTAAAAGGTTATTAAGAAAACATACTTTCCATGAAAAGGGACATAATAAGAACAAGTAAAAGAATGAGAGGAAAAGGAAGGTGGGTGTGGTAAGTTAAACTAAGAGGTGGAATGACAAAATTCATGTTAAAAACAGCAGAATAACACTAAAAAATTAAGCTGGTCATGTGGAGGCTAAACTTGAGTTTTCCTAGCATAAAGGAAAGATGATTGGGAGATGAATATTGAGCAAGGAAGTATTTTTGAGAAAGAAGAATTAAGAATATGAATACTTTCTCAAATTGAGGAAAAAAAGTAACAAAAGATACCTTGGGTAGGGAAATACATTGGATTCACTTTTGTTTCAGACAAAAGTCACTTACATAGAAGTTACAGGGATAAAACAAACACACAAGCATCCAAGAAAAATAAAGCCTGTAAGAGAACAAAAATTGGGCTGGCCTCAAGTCTTCTGCTACAGTGCCGGAAGATGAGTGTGTCAATAGGCTTTCCAAACCAAGTGTGACAAGAAACATATGCTTAGTCAAGCTGACTTTCATGCACAAAGGCAAGAAATCAAAAAGCAGCAGCTGAGGAAAGTCACGTACAGCAGTTTGAGCCCATGTTGTGTAATTCATTTGTTACTTCATGAATTTGTGGTTCATTCAAACACAGAAAGGAGTGATCACTAATTCTTTCTACCATAACTTCCCAATTCTAAAATTAATTTGGGTATGACTCTTTTTAGCTCAAACAAGTCTTCAAGTCATGTGTTTAAAAGAAGGGCACTCAGGTGTTCTGAGCTCTCTCCTACCTGGGAAAGCCTGCCCAGCAAGCAACCTCTGCATCCCTCTCTAAGTATTCATCCTCCTATGTCTGAGCCTCTTATGTGCGAGTTCCCAGTGCTTGGCACACAGTGGATGTCAATGAGTACCAGACTGCAGAAGCACAAGTACAGAGAGCATGAGATGAAGAAGAGCAGATCTGAACGGCCCAGGGATTTAGACTCTCTCTAGGAAGTAATGTGGATAAGCTAACAGGCTGAAATTGTTTTCAAAATGATAAATAAACCTAGACATAGTTCTGACCATGTATTACTTCTGAAGGGCTTTTGAAGTTAGAGACCATGAGGGTTCCAGTCAGACCCATGATGACACCAACCAAATTTGTGATTGGCAGAGATAGCCTCTTTAATCTCCAGGGATTTTTAAAAATTCTCCACCCTAAATTTTGAATATCGTAAAAAGTAAAAAGCACTTTTATTTTGTTATTTTTTTTCCTTTGAAAATGTTTTTAGCAGCAAACAGGACTACTTGTTTTCCTTACTTCATTTTTATGAGTACAGTAGTTATAAGTCCACTTACTTAAAATTAGAAAGGGAAGAACCCAACGCCCCTTGGTGGCACTGCTCATCCACAGAAGGCTCACATAAATAGGTACTCATGTTCATGTTACCACTTTGACAAATAGCAATAAAATAAGGCTTGTAAATCGTAAATACAGTAGTAGCAGTTCACACATACTTGATATGCTTCCACACAAAAGATTCAGTAAAGAACAATAAATATAATTTCCCCTCTTCAGAACAAAAGGGAATATAAGGGACAAAAAAGGATTAATTTAATTGGGGTTTATCAGTACACCATTTTTAGTGTGCTTTGAAATAATTAAAAAACATGAAATTGTATTCACTGAATGCTGGCCCAGTTACATTTTTTTTTTAAACCTGGGTTTAAATACATACATCATAGCTTTCTTTTAAAATCTTTAAATCTATGGGGATTTGTGGTAGGTAAGATTATATTCATTATTTTTTTTCTCATCAACAATTCATTAAGTAAAAAGAAATCTGACATTTCCTTTAAATGTTAAGTTGAAGCCTGATCTATGCTGCTATGTCCTGTGAAATGAACCTAATTTTCAAAGTGAATAGATGCCTGAGTAGCCATTTAGAGTGCTGCATTTTCTTTCCCTCATGATTCCTGGTGGGTCCTCTTCGCTGAGGCTTTTCCCTGAGTCATATATTTACTGGAAAGGCTACCTAGAGGAGGGGAAAAAACAAAACCCAACATAAATAAAACAAGCCTTACTTTATCGCAAAAGCCATAAAATTACTTATTGTTATTTATAGAAACTTTTCATACTGGCATTGGTCATCTGCTTTGAATCAAGTAATCAAGTGAGATATGAAAAAGTATATATGGAACATGATCTATTAAATACAAGCCTAGTCAAAGTTCTTTCTAAATGCTGACAACATATGCTTCACATGTTCCCTATTTTCATGCTGGTGCAGACGGCTGATGAACTTTTCAAAGGCTCTGCTTTGCATAGATTAGTCTTCATTTGCAACCACACAGAATAGATTGCAAATAATGTTTTTGGTCTTGCATTGTTGCTCTGCTGTTATGAAGCTATGAATGGTGGCATTCTAGCAATAATTTATTGATATAAAAGGAAAAAAGGAAATTTATATCTACAGGACAGAAATGAAGATTACTAATTAAAACCATACCAAGTAAAATTTAATACATATTGTTCTGAAGTCTAAACAAATAGATCAATGAAACAAGAAAAAGTGAAAAGTTCTTAAGTGATTAAGAGAAATCTAATCCCAGTTGAATTAGAGAATTAAATACAGGAGAGTTGAAATATAAGAAGTAGTGAATATTTATATAATCTTGGTGTTGGGAAGAATTTCCTAAGCATACCACCATAGGCTGTATCTATGAAAGTCTTGCTATGCTTAGTCCTCAAGAATTTACAAATCAATAGAAAAAGAGGAACACCAATAGATAGCTGGGGAAAGAAAAAGCAATATACGAAGGAGAAAAAAATCATGAGCCACATGCCAATGAAAACTGATGATGGAAAAATCAATCATTTGATTATCTCAAAGTTAAAAACTTTGGAGTGGCAACAGACATGAGTTAAAAGACAAGACATACTGCAGGCAGATAACTGGGGGGTATAGAATAAAGGAGCAGTACTCAGAATAAATGAACACTTACAAATTAATAAGGAAATGATAATGAAATAGGAAAATGGGCAAACAATTTGGACAGGCAATTTACAGAAGAGGAACTCCAACTGGCCAATAAACATAAAATGTGCTTATTAGCATTTGTAGAATCAAGAAAATATACATTAGAACACCACCAAAGTATTTTGCCTGTCAGATTTGCAAACATAAACACTGCTGGTGGGAGTTTTGACCAAAAATTTGGTAATATCTAACTAAACTGAAAATGCTCCTATGCACCTAACAGTTTGACTTCTAAGTATACAAATTGTATATAATCTCTCATACATGCTTAAGGAGACTCCCACAAGAATGTTCACTATAGCACTATTAATACCAGCAAAAAATCTGATGCAATCTAGATGCCCTTATGCTAAGTAATATACACATAACATTTGTGTTCATATGATGACATACTAGAAGATACAAAAACTAAATGTATATACAGCAGCATATATAAATTGCAAAATCATTCCATTAAGTATGTGAAAAAGTAGGTTGCAGAAATCCTTATTATACAGTATGATACATCATTTGAATTAGAAAATTCACCAACGATACACACGTAAGTCTAGAAAAAAGAAGGGGAAAGACACCTGAATGCCTAGTAATGGATGCTTCTGGAGTACAGGGGATATGATCGTCGGAACAGACTTGGAGCGGTAGTAAGTCCACCATCTTAACGATCTCTTATTAAAAAAAGATTGAAAAGAAAATGTGAAAAAAAAGTGCCAATTCTCTAGTACATGGGTTATTATATTTGTACCATTCTATATTTTTCCCAAAATGTTAAGAGACCATTCTTTTCTCAGAATAGTACTAATAGTTTTATTACTTTATCACTTAAATGTAATCCCCTATATAAAAAATATATCTCATCTTACCTGAAGAAATTTCGTATACAAAATTTCCACATAAAAAACAAAAATACTGGGGCGGGAGCCAAGATGGCGGCGTGAGTAGAGCAGTGGAAATCTCCTCCCAAAAACACATAGAGCTATGAAAATATAACAAAGAAAAATCTTCCTAAAATAGAGACCACAGGACACAGGACAACATCCAGACCACATCCACACCTGCAAGAACCCAGCGCCTTGTGAAGGGGGTAAGATACAAGCCCCAGCCCGGCGGGACCCGAGCACCCCTCCCCCCGGCTCCCGGAGGGTGGAGAGAAACCGGAGCAGTTTTTTTTTTTTGGCGAGCGCTTTTTGGAAGCCTTAGAGGGACGGGCCCCCGTTGCTGGGGAGGCAGGGTGGCGGGACCGGTGAGGAGGTGCCTGGGAACAGCGCCGGAGGACAAAGAATATCCCGCGTTTCTCCCTGCGAGACCTGGGGGCGGGTGCCTGAGACCGGTGCCTGAGGACGGAGGAGGTCGCGCGTTTTTCCCCTTTTTTTTTTTCTCTTTTTGGCAAGCGCTTTTTGGAAGCCTTGAAGGGACGGGGACCCCAGTGCTAGGGAGGCACGGTGGCGGGACTGGTGAGCGGGTGGCTGGGACCGGCGCCTGAGGACAAAGAATATCCCCCGTTTTTCCCTGCGGGACCGGTGGGCGGGTGCCTGAGACCGGCACTTGAGGACAGAGGAAATCGCGCGTTTTTCCCCTTTTTTTTTTCTCTTTTCTGCGAGTGCTTTTTGGAAGCCTAAAAGGGACAGGGACCCCGGTGCTAGGGAGGCAGGGCAGCGGGACTGGTGAGCGGGTGCCTGGGACCGGCACCTGAGGACAAAGAATATCCCGCATTTTTCCCTGTGGGACCGGTGGGTGGGTGCCTGAGACCAGCACCTGAGGACGGAAGAAATCGCGCGTTTTTCCCCTTTTTTTTCTCTCTTTTTGCCAAGTGCTTTTTGGAAGCCTTGAAGGGACAGGGACCCCGGTGCTAGGGAGGCAGGGCGGCAGGACTGGTGAGCGGGTGCGTGGGACCAGTGCCTGAGGACAAAGAATATTGAGCGTTCCTTCCCTGCGGGACCGGTGGGTGGGTGCTTTTTGGAAGCCTTGAAAGGACAGGGACCCTGGTGCTAGGGAGACAGGGCAGCAGGACCAGTGCGTGGGTGCCTGGGACCGGCACCTGAGGAAAAAAAAAAAAATCGCGTGTTTTTTCTTTTTTTTTTTCCTTTCTGTTCCCTCTCTCATTGTTGCTGTTGTTGTTTTGGTTTGGAGAGTGCTTTTTGGAAATCTTAAAGGGGCAGGACAGGTCACTTAGACCAGAAGCAGGGAATCTGGGGATCTCTGGGCACTCTAACCCCCTGGGCAGCAGGGAGCACAGAGGCCCCTTACGGAGATAAATAGTCTCCTGGCTGCTCCCCCTCTAACGGGGCTCCACCATTTTGGAGGAACAGCCCCAGCCAGGCCAAGCCCACAGCAACAGTGGAGATAAACCCCAAAGCAACTGGGCAGGAAGCAGAAGCCCTGTCTGCGCACAGCTGCCCAGCACAAGCCACTAGAGGTCGCTATTCTCCCAGGAAAAGGCTACAAACCAACAAGAAGGGAAGCTCTTCCAGCGGTCACTTGTACCAGCTCTGCAGACTATCTCTATCACCATGAAAAGGCAAAACTACAGGCAGACAAAGATCACAGAGACAACACCTGAGAAGGAGACAGACCTAACTAGTCCTCCTGAAAAAGAATTCAAAATAAAAATCATGAACATGCTGACAGAGATGCAGAAAAAAATGCAAGAGCAATGGGATGAGATGCAGAGAAAAATGCAAGAGCAGTGGGATGAGATGCAGAGAAAAATGCAAAAGCAGTGGGATGAAGTCCGGAAGGAGATCACAGATGTCAGGAAAGAGATCACAGAAGTGAAACAATCCCTGGAAGGATTTATAAGCAGAATGGATAAGATGCAAGAGGCCATTGAAGGAATAGAAGCCAGAGAACAGGAACGTATAGAAGCTGACATAGAGAGAGATAAAAGGATCTCCAGGAATGAAACAACACTAAGAGAAATATGTGACCAATACAAAAGGAAAAACATTCGTATTATAGGGATACCAGAAGAGGAAGAAAGAGGAAAAGGGATAGAAAGGGTCTTTGAAGAAATAATTGCTGAAAACTTTCCCAAACTGGGGGAGGAAATAATCGAACAGACCATGGAATTATACAGAACCCCCAACAGAAAGGATCCAAGGAGGACAACACCAAGACACATAATAATTAAAATGGCAAGGATCAAGGACAAGGAAAGAGTTTTAAAGGCAGCTAGAGAGAAAAAGGTCACCTATAAAGGAAAATCAATCAGGCTAACATCAGACTTCTCAACAGAAACCCTACAGGCCAGAAGAGAATGGCATGATATACTTAATGCAATGAAACAGAAGGGCCTTGAACCAAGGATACTGTATCCAGCACGACTATCATTTAAATATGATGGTGGGATCAAACAATTCCCAGACAAGCAAAAGCTGAGGGAATTTGCTTCCCACAAACCACCTCTACAGGGCATCCTACAGGGACTGCTCTAGATGGGAGCACCCCTAAAAAGAGCACAGAACAAAACACACAACATATGAAGAAGGGAGGAGGAGGAATAAGAAGGGAGAGAAGAAAAGACTCTCCAGACAGTGTATATAACAGCTCAATAAGCGAGCTAAGTTAGGCAGTAAGATACTAAAGAAGCTAACCTTGAACCTTTGGTAACCACGAATCTAAAGCCTGCAATGGCAATAAGTACATATCTTTCAATAGTCACCCTAAATGTAAATGGACTTAATGCACCAATCAAAAGACATAGAGTAATAGAATGGATAAAAAAGCAAGACCCATCTATATGCTGCTTACAAGAAACTCACCTTAAACCCAAAGATAAGCATAGACTAAAAGTCAAGGGATGGAAAAACATATTTCAGGCAAACAACAGTGAGAAGAAAGCAGGGGTTGCAGTACTAATATCAGACAAAATAGACTTCAAAACAAAGAAAGTAACAAGAGATAAAGAAGGCCACTACATAATGATAAAGGGCTTAGTCCAACAAGAGGATATAACCATTCTAAATATATATGCACCCAATACAGGAGCACCAGCATATGTGAAGCAAATACTAACAGAACTAAAGAGGGAAATAGACTGCAATGCATTCATTGTAGGAGACTTCAACACACCACTCACCCCAAAGGATAGATCCACCGGGCAGAAAATAAGTAAAGACACACAGGCACTGAACAACACACTAGAACAGATGGACCTAATAGACATCTATAGAACTTTACATCCAAAAGCAACAGGATATACATTCTTCTCAAGTGCACATGGAACATTCTCTAGAATAGACCACATACTAGCTCACAAAAAGAGCCTCAGTAAATTCCACAATATTGAAATTCTACCAACCAATTTTTCAGACCACAAAGGTATGAAAGTAGAAATAAATTCTACAAAGAAAACAAAAAGGCTCACAAACACATGGAGGCTTAACAACATGCTACTAAATAATCAATGGATCAATGAACAAATCAAAATAGAGATCAAGGAATATATAGAAACAAATGACAACAACAACACTAAGCCCCAACTTCTGTGGGATGCAGCGAAAGCAGTCTTAAGAGGAAAGTATATAGCAATCCAGGCACACTTGAAGAAGGAAGAACAATCCCAAATGAATAGTCTAACATCACAATTATTAAAACTGGAAAAAGAAGAACAAATGAGGCCTAAAGTCAGCAGAAGGAGGGACATAATAAAGATCAGAGAAGAAATAAACAAAATTGAGAAGAATAAAACAATAGCAAAAATCAACGAAACCAAGAGCTGGTTCTTTGAGAAAATAAACAAAATAGATAAGCCTCTAGCCCAACTTATTAAGAGAAAAAGAGAGTCAACACAAATCAACATAATCAGAAATGAGAATGGAAAAATCACGACAGACTCCACAGAAATACAAAGAATTATTAAAGACTACTATGAAAACCTATATGCCAACAAGCTGGAAAACCTAGAAGAAATGGACAACTTCCTAGAAAAATACAACCTCCCAAGACTGACCAAGGAAGAAACACAAAAGTTAAACAAACCAATTACAAGCAAAGAAATTGAAACAGTAATCAAAAAACTACCCAAGAACAAAACCCCGGGGCCGGACGGATTTACCTCGGAATTTTATCAGACACACAGAGAAGACATAATACCCATTCTCCTTAAAGTGTTCCACAAAATAGAAGAAGAGGGAATACTCCCAAACTCATTCTATGAAGCCAACATCACCCTAATACCAAAACTAGGCAAAGACCCCACCAAAAAAGAAAATTACAGACCAATATCCCTGATGAACGTAGATGCAAAAATACTCAATAAAATATTAGCAAACAGAATTCAACAGTATATCAAAAGGATCATACACCATGACCAAGTGGGGTTCATCCCAGGGATGCAAGGATGGTACAACATTCGAAAATCCATCAACATCATCCACCACATCAACAAAAAGAAAGACAAAAACCACATGATCATCTCCATAGATGCTGAAAAAGCATTTGACAAAATTCAACATCCATTCATGATAAAAACTCTCAGCAAAATGGGAATAGAGGGCAAGTACCTCAACATAATAAAGGCCATATATGATAAACCCACAGCCAGCATTATACTGAACAGCGAGAAGCTGAAAGCATTTCCACTGAGATCGGGAACCAGACAGGGATGCCCACTCTCCCCACTGTTATTTAACATAGTACTGGAGGTCCTAGCCACGGCAATCAGACAAAACAAAGAAATACAAGGAATCCAGATTGGTAAAGAAGAAGTTAAACTGTCACTATTTGCAGATGATATGATACTGTACATAAAAAACCCTAAAGACTCCACTCCAAAACTACTAGAACTGATATCGGAATACAGCAAAGTTGCAGGATACAAAATCAACACACAGAAATCTGTAGCTTTCCTATACACTAACAACGAATCAATAGAAAGAGAAATCAGGAAAACAATTCCATTCACCATTGCATCAAAAAGAATAAAATACCTAGGAATAAACCTAACCAAGGAAGTGAAAGACTTATACTCTGAAAACTACAAGTCACTCTTAAGAGAAATTAAAGGGGACACTAATAAATGGAAACTCATCCCATGCTCATGGCTAGGAAGAATTAATATCGTCAAAATGGCCATCCTGCCAAAAGCAATATACAAATTTGATGCAATCCCTCTCAAATTACCAGCAACATTCTTCAATGAATTGGAACAAATAATTCAAAAATTCATATGGAAACACCAAAGACCCCGAATAGCCAAAGCAATCCTGAAAAAGAAGAATAAAGTAGGGGGGATCTCACTCCCCAACTTCAAGCTCTACTACAAAGCCATAGTAATCAAGACAATTTGGTACTGGCACAAGAACAGAGCCACAGACCAGTGGAACAGATTAGAGACCCCAGAAATTAACCCAAACATATATGGTCAATTAATATTTGATAAAGGAGCCATGGACATACAATGGCAAAATGACAGTCTCTTCAACAGATGGTGCTGGCAAAACTGGACAGCTACATGTAGGAGAATGAAACTGGACCATTGTCTAACCCCATATACAAAGGTAAACTCAAAATGGATCAAAGACCTGAATGTAAGTCACGAAACCATTAAACTCTTGGAAAAAAACATAGGCGAAAACCTCTTAGATATAAACATGAGTGATCTCTTCTTGAACATATCTCCCCGGGCAAGGAAAACAACAGCAAAAATGAGCAAGTGGGACTACATTAAGCTGAAAAGCTTCTGTACAGCGAAAGACACCATCAATAGAACAAAAAGGAACCCTACAGTATGGGAGAATATATTTGAAAATGACAGATCTGATAAAGGCTTGACGTCCAGAATATATAAAGAGCTCACACGCCTCAACAAACAAAAAACAAATAACCCAATTAAAAAATGGGCAGAGGAACTGAACAGACAGTTCTCCAAAAAAGAAATACAGATGGCCAAGAGACACATGAAAAGATGCTCCACATCGCTAATTATCAGAGAAATGCAAATTAAAACTACAATGAGGTATCACCTCACACCAGTAAGGATAGCTGCCATCCAAAAGACAAACAACAACAAATGTTGGCGAGGCTGTGGAGAAAGGGGAACCCTCCTACACTGCTGGTGGGAATGTAAATTAGTTCAACCATTGTGGAAAGCAGTATGGAGGTGCATCAAAATGCTCAAAACAGACCTACCATTTGACCCAGGGATTCCACTCCTAGGAATTTACCCTAAGAACGCAGCAATCAAGTTTGAGAAAGACAGATGCACTCCTATGTTTATCGCAGCACTATTTACAATAGCCAAGAATTGGAAGCAACCTAAATGTCCATCTGTAGATGAATGGATAAAGAAGATGTGGTACATATACACAATGGAATACTACTCAGCCATAAGAAGTGGAAAAATCCAACCATTTGCAGCAACATGGATGGAGCTGGAGAGTATTATGCTCAGTGAAATAAGCCAAGCGGAGAAAGAGAAATACCAAATGATTTCACTCATCTGAGGAGTATAGGAACAAAGGAAAAACTGAAGAAACAAAACAGCAGCAGAATTACAGAACCCAAAAATGGACTAACAGGTACCAAAGGGAAAGGAACTGGGGAGGATGGGTGGGCAGGGAGGGATAAGGGGGGGGAAGAAGAAGGGGGGTATTAAGATTAGCATGCATGGGGGGGAGGGAGAAAGGGGAGGGTGGGCTGCACAACACAGAGAGGACAAGTAGTGACTCTACCACATTTTGCTAAGCTGATGGACAGTAACCGTAATGTGGTTGTTAGGGGGGACCTGATATAGGGGAGAGCATAGTAAACATAGTATTCTTCAGGTAAGTATAGATTAAAAATTTAAAAAAAAAAAGAAAGAAAGAAAGAAAAGGGGGATTACTCCTTAACAGGATAAAACTATTGGTAAATCAAAGATCAACGCATGCTTTAAATATCCTTAATGTTGATCACTTAAAGGATGTCAGATGATCAGCTATGGAGGTACTCTTTTCTGATAATATTCCTTTCTCTTAATTAAAAAAAAAAAAAAAAAGCAGTTACTGTGTGCTGACCTCCAATGAGTTCTGCACAGTGGTATAGAGGGCATGTCAAAGTGTGGGCAAAGGGTCTGTTTGTTTCTATGCAGAAGATCAAGGCCTAGCTTGGATACCCAGAAAATGAACTAAGATACGATATGAGGAGGAGCTTCCGGCATCAGCACTCTCTGGAGGACTCGTGCCGGGGGATGATCATCAAAAAGCCTCCACAGGGATCCGGACGATGCTGCGGTTGTGGCTGCATCCAGCCCACCGTCTCCTGGACTTGCCATAAGAAGGAGGAGGGAGATGTCTAGGCTGGCATGTGCATACAGTGAGACAACGAATTTGACTGCATCTGTACTGTTGGAACTCAACCAGGAGTTGGGAGGGGTGCAAGTTGTAGCACCCCAAAATCTCATGACTATAGACTATCTATGGTTAAAAGAACATATGGGATGTGAACAGATCCCAGAAATGGGCTGCTTTAATTTGTCTGATGGTTCAAGTACAGTTGGACAATATCCATCATATCATAGATAAATTTTCACAAATGCCTAGGGTGCCTAAATGGTTTTCTTGGCTTCACTGGAGATGGATGGTAATTATAGATTTGCTTTGTTTATGTCACCGTATTCCTATTATGTTAATATGTGTGTGCAAATTAGTTAGTAGTTTAAAACCTATACATACTTAAGGTACTATACAAGAAGATATGTCAAAGAAATAATCAATCCTCCCAAGTTTCCTTCATATGCTACATCTATAGCTTTTCTTCTTCCTTCCTAATTACAAACCTTAAATAGAATTCGTGCCTCATATCGAATTTACCGAGTATCATAATTCCTCCAGGTGGTAAAGATACCTCGAGACAAGTGCTGGGCATAGAAGCCACAGGGCATAAATCTGCAAAGAAGTAAAAAGCTAACCTTTGCAAACAATATGGCTTCTCTCTCACTTACCAACTTTACATTTCCCTGTATGGCCCCGGAAGATGACTGGTTAGCCAGAGACGGGTAAGATTCCTCAAGGGAGGAACAACCTAAGACAGGCACAGTCGCAGGGGGGCCATCAGGTGAGAATTTGGGGATCAACAGAGGTGAGGCTCAGAACCTCACCCCCCCTGCTTTGAGAGAAATCTTCTGCATCCGTGGATGTTTTGCTGCCCTTGTCTAGCCTGGATTAATACTTAGTCCATAGGCACACACCTGATCATCTGATCATCTACATTTGCCTTCTTACAGCACTAAACTATGTTTTCTACCTTTATCTTGCATCTACCTACCACTTCAGCATTTTATTAAAAATAAAAATAATAATAATAATAGGAGAAATGTGGGATCAACATATAAATCAAGTACAAAAATCAAATGAATATTCATATTTGACCTGATGGTTTATAGGTCATATTGCATGATCAAAACCGAAAGTTTCTGTGATGACTGCCCTTGTACTGTTCACCATGTAAGAATTTATTCACTCTGTAAAAATTCGTTCACCATGTAAGAACTTGTTCGTTATGCTTCAGAAGATTGGAGACTGACGAGAATTAGGCTTGAGATGGATTAATGATTGTACATTGAGCATTGACCCCCCTATACTGAATTTTATTGTTGTTAACAACCATTTGATCAATAAATATGAGAGATGCCCTATCAAAAAAAAAAAAAAAAAAAAAAAAAAATACCGACAAAAGATCATATGCACTCTCATTTAGTTCCTTTACCTAAAAGATAATACTTCTAAATGTTTAGGGTGGCCTTCAAAATGCTACTACCCTGCTCAAAAATTGATAGGGACTCCCTATGACCTACTATATTGAAACATTTAAGTATTTAGAGTTCTTCATCAAATAACCCCTCTTCTGCATTTCCCAAAGCCTTATTGATTAAACATTTGTTGAATATACATGATTTCTACTTAATAAACATTAATGTGATTATGGTGACCACATTTGTCAATCTTATTGACAAGAACTTACAGACATAATAGAATCAAGTATCTGGACTCAGACCATCCTAGAATATTTGTAGCATTCAATTTCTATAACTCAAACATTTACCTCGAAAATAAATTCTATATCTCAAAAATAATTAAAGGATATGCAAAAAAATTGAAAACAATTTTTCTCTGCAAGCAAGAGCAATTCTGTGTGGTACAAGCTACTCTCCAGCAATTTTTGACCTTGTCCTGTCAGAGTCCTGGCTGCCCCCAGACCTACTTTGTTTCACTCCCACTTTGCTTTTTCTTTTGCTATTCCTTTGAACTTGAAAATATTATCTTGTGTATTATCATTCTATTCTGTGTCCCCCACTTGAGATAAAGTAAACCATCTTCAGAAAGTTTGCACTTACTAATCTCTCTATACTCTAAACAATCCTTAAAACACAATAAAAACCTATCTTTCCTGAAAAAAAAAAAAAAAAAAAAAACAAAAATACTAGAAATAAAATATGAATGAACGTGGGGGTGGAAAGAACACTGAATTCCTAAAATTGTGTAAGTATGACTTGAAACTACCCAAAAGTCAGCCAAATCAGACTACTAAAACAAACAAGCAACCAAATGTCTGTTAGCAAAACAAACCATAAATGAGCCTGAAAGAATAATAAACTGCACTGGTGATGGTGAAGGATGTTGTAGCATGTTACAAAGCACTAATGTATTTCTATGTAGGAAGAGCTAAAAACAAAAGATGAATACACTAATACAAAAACACAAAAACATGAACATGAAGAAATACAAAGGAAAATGTGAAAAATATTAGTATTCAATGACAATAATAGAAATTTAAGCAGATTAGCAAAACAGACTATCCCAGTTAAATGAGAGAAAGGGAAACAGATTGAAAATATGACTTTGGGGTTGTCAACAATCACATTTTAACATCACTGCCATCAATGTCAAAATGTGCATACCTTTGAATCCATCATTCTTCCAACTAGGAATTTATCCTGAGGAAATTACTAGGTACGGATGCAAATATTCATCATAATGTGTGATATATATAACAGTGGTCTTCAAACTTGGATAACTGTATTCCTGACCAACTTAACAGGACAAGTGGGCAGTGAGTTTAAGAGTCAACTGTAGCATCTCCACTTCTATCTCCTTCTCCACTGTGGTTAAGGCTGTGGGCTGGTTCCAGGAATTACACCACTTTTCCTTCCCAAGTGCCTTTCACAACTCTTCTTTCCCTACTTTATAAAAGAGGGGCATATGTCCTAATCATTCAAACCCTAATGTGGTAGCCCTGGGGTGAAAACACCTGGGGAGGCAGGAGGCAAACAATGCTGATATCTGTGGTAAACATGAATGCCCCTAATAAACACCCAAATTTTTAGCTTTTGTTAAATTACACTGGTAGATGATGATCATCATAAATAATTCCTGCTCATACATAATTATGTGATTTTTGGTCATTTCATTAAAAAGGAATGAAAATAACTCAGTGGCACTGTTGCAATACATTTTCCATTCCCAAACTCTTGGAATTATTTCCATTATTTTTAATTTGCTATCATAAAGACTACTGAGGTTTGTCAATGTTTACCAACTATAAAAACAAAAAAGATTAATAGGAACAGTAAGGAACACTTTTACTTCTGCGATAAGTCATACTGATGCAAAGATAAATGATGCATGGTGAAAAATTCCATCAATCTCATTAAGTGGCAGTTATTTTTCATAAGTAAACATAAAAGTAATTTTTAATCAAAATTTGTGATATTTATCAATTATATATTCTAATAATTGTAAAAACTGAATTTAGAAGAAAAATTTTCACTGAGACAATAAAAAATTTAAAAATCCTATTTGTATATTTTTGTTGCACATAAGCTTGATAGGCTGATAAAATGCTTGAAATGTATATGATAAAAATGTATCTTAAGAAAAAGTTTTGTGAAAGTAAAACAAAGGAATCCAAGGAGAAAGGGAAATGATGTAAAATCTCTCCCTGCTAAAGAAGAGCTGTAAATGGATGATGGTAGGTATGAAAAGGCAATTATATTTATTTCACTTGATACAATATAAGGGTGATTTAAAGTTTTCATTTTGAAACATCTATATTTACCAAAAAAAATTTACAAAGAAATTACATGCTTTGGAACTATGATAAAAACTTAGATGTCATCTTGAATATTATAGGAGATATATATGGGCTTTCAACATTTTGGGGAAGAGTGTGAAAGGCAAAAAAGTTTTGAAGACATTGATATACCAAACATTTAAAAATAGCTAGCCAATTAAATAACTGAGTAATAGTTTATTCATATACTGGAATCATTAAGAAGGGTATAAGAAATGATCTATATTCACTGATAATAGGATTTCTCCATACTGTTTAAAGAAGTACTTCTATTATTTTAAAAACTTTTACTATCATGAAGACCCTTTTTATAAAAATAAGGTGTCTTTCAAATTATCATCAAGGAAAAAAGTTCTAATAGTATACATCATAATGAGGAAGAGAAAGATACCCACTGGTCTCTTATAATACCTCCAATTTTACAAGTTCAAATCATGAGATTAAAACAGAATAAATGAAGAGAGAGGTAGTTTTTTTTTCAAGTGTAATTTTCTTTGCAAAAAAGGGGGGAGATGATGGAATAGAACATTAGTTTCTTGAGATTCTCATACTGAGAAAGTTGTTATATGTAAACCAGAGTAATTAACTTATGCATAAAAAATCAGTTTGACTATAGTTCTGCAATCTCCACACATTGTTTTCTAAAAATTTCCATCATATATTTGTCCTATACATTAGAAGAGATAAAATACAGCAAAGTTGGAGATGTTCTATCAACATATTAGCGATAATCTACTGAGTAGTAACATGTGCCAGATGCTGTGTTAATGACTTTGTGTTTATTAAATTCTTACAAATGCTCTGTGAGGTGTCAGCCCCATTTATTGATAAGGAAACGGAGGTACAAAGAGGTTTGGTAACTTGACAGAAATGACACAGCAAGCAAGTGGTTCAGCTGCACTTCAGACTCAAATTTGTCTGACTTCAAAACTCATGTTCTTGACCATTTTCCCACTTAATTCCTTCAAAATGAGTAAATCTCTAATCAATGAAACTTACTGAACATCTAAAGCATTGTGTTAGCCATGTGTTATGTGGGGAAGGGAAGTAACAATGAAGAACAAGGAAATTCATGGAATGTTCTATTCACCACTACCCTGTTTGGGAGTTAAGACTTAATATGTGCATCCTAGTGGGAAGGAGTGGAGGAGAGTTATCAGGAAAGGTAAGAGAACTTGGCTGAGTGATGACTATAGGCTGGGTGCTTTAATCTTCTCAGTTCCTGATGAGACTAACACTGTTATCGCCACTTTTCCAGATGAGACACCTGGAGCTCAGAGAAGCCTGTCTCTTGCCTAAGGTTAGTTAGTATAGCTAACGTGCGAAAGCAGGAGTTGTCTGTACCAATGGGCTCTGGTCAGGACCCTACCTGTGTGTCACAGGCATATTGAATACTATGGGAAAGAAGAGCCCCAGGGAAATTTAATACTACTTACAGCTGAGACATATTTCACATTTATAATTATGTAGACAATTTGGAAATTTATAATGGATAATTATATTTGACAGCCTTAACAGTTGTCATATACTTACTTGAAGAGTTAATTAAGATTTTAGCAACTCAGATATTTTCTTTTCTTCTGGTATAAAGAAGACATATTTATTGTAGTAATTTTTTCTGTAGTAAATTTAGGTTTTAAGTTTTATAGTTGCTCAAAGATTTATAAATATGTTAAGTCTTTTACTCAGAAGATAAGTACAGAGATCCTAACTTACTGTTAATCGGTAATGCCATTTCTAACACCTAAACATAGGTATATTCATCTGTATTCCTCCCAACTTAAAAAAAGAAACTTATAAAATCATACTAAATTCTACTTTCAAGATATGTAAACCCTTTAGCTGGAGCAATGCTGATGGATGTTCTGCAGGAATATCTATGCAATCACCAACCCCCTAAACCTCTGCTTTGCTCTTGTTATGTGCCTGTGCTGGTCTAAGTGCTTTCACATGGATTTCTCGACATCTCATGTTTATTATTATTCTTATTATCCCCTTGTAACAGATGAGGAAACTGAGGCAAGTGGAGGCTGAGTAGGTTTTTCAAGATCACAAAGCTAAAAATCATACTGTGTAATCTAACTGCAGAGCTGATGTTCTTAACTACCTCATCCTTGGCAAAGCAAACATCTCAACTACACAAGGGTCAGTGCACTTCCTATGTGAAATGTTCTGGGAATATCTGTTCCAGGCTGAAGCTCAGAAAACAGTACTCTTTGGCTTATTTACATGTATTAACTATGTGATCCTCAAACTCTCAGAGGATCTATGGGAAACCATCCTATAAACCATATTTGGGAAAGTGGAGCCCATTTCCCATTTACTTTCATCTGCTGACGTGGCTTCCAGAGGCGGACTGTCAATCTCCTTATCCACCTGTCCAGGTTGCTCTCACTGTTATCAAAATTGTCTCACCACAGGTCCCATTCTCATTTCCCTTCTATTTGATTCTGGGGTTTTTCCCAGAAAACTTGCTTATTTTTAAGTCCATGCATTCCACTGAGAACAATTACAAATCTTCCCAGGAAACAGCTGTCCTGTTTTCTCAGAGCACCTCCTGCGTCTGTACCCTTATGTACACCATTCTTCTTTGGTAAGTGTAGTAACTAAAGACTTCTGTTTCTTTCTCTTTGAATCATCCAACCTCACTCTGCATAGCAACCTCAATCCCCATGCCTTTTGATTGTAAAGAGATTTGATGCCACTGCAAATGTTTCCCCCTACCATTTAAAAAAATAACCAACCATAAAATTCACATATCAAAAGAATAAATGCCAATTTCTATTTAGAATGTTTCATATACTTGAGATAATTCATTTTGTTGCCAACAGAATTGGAAGTAGTTAAATAAGTTGAAAATTGTGTTTATTTTTCTCTTGTTAATAACATTCAAAGTAGAGACACCCGATATTCTTTGCCTGTAGCCTTCTTAGCTCTCCCAGGGAAAGAGCAGCATGTCCTAGTTATGTCAGATTGGGCTGATGCAGGCAGGGAAGAGCCCCCCTACTGTGGGATTTAGGAGGCTGCTGAAGGTCTGAAAGTGACACCTCAATAGCTGACACCCAAAGGCAGAGACGACTTAGTCTTTTCATACTCTGTAACTCACATGGGTATCTCTCCAATCTAAAAGCAAACAGCGTTTGCATATTAGAAGCTGAGCATAAAACATGCGGGGTGTTTTACATCATATACAAAACTATCAGTTTATATCAAAAGTTTTAAAATTTCAAAACTTAAAACTTTTCTCACAAACTATAATCATGTTAAAAAGACTACACATGCTCTGTGTGCTCATGTAATTTCCCTCCTTTACCCCAATTTTACTGAACAAGATGTGAAAGAGAGGAGAGACAGAGACAGGTATTTAAGTTACTGAGGGTGTCTGCAGGCCCAAACTCAGGATGTTTGCATTAAGTTTATAGTTTCATCCTTTCTTACTAAAAAAGGCTGAAGAGGGTACTCATAATGTTAAAGTTACTTTGTTTTGTCTTTTTCCCCTCAATTCCTCCTTTCTCTTTCCAGACTCAAGAACACTCTTCAAACATCAAAATAAGGCCTCCAGCACCTCCCTGTTCCCCCTCCCTTTCAGTATCTGTCCATAGGCCTGGGGCCTTGGTGGGGTGAGGGTCCTGGTGCTTTGCACCCACAGCTGTGGTGACGGTGCCCCTAATTCCTCTGGCAGCATTTCTCACCAGAAGTCCTGGCCGCCAGGTTTTGCTCCCCTCCACTCCAAAGAAGTCACTCTTTTCAAAGTCACCAGTGACATGCACATTGCCAAATCCAATGCTTAATTCTCAGTCTGTAACGGCAACAGCCTATGTATGTATGAGCAGCAATCCCCACAAGTAGACTGTCCCTTCTCCTTGGCCATTTCTCTATTTGGACTCCAGGACCCAGCTCTCTTGCTTCTTCTGCTCTCTCACTGACCGTTTTTTTTTTCTGTCTCCTTTGTTTATTTGCCCTAAGTGCTTTTCTCTCTTCTATCTGCATTGACTTGCTAGGTGATCTCATTCAGACCCAGGCCTTTAAATACTATCTACACACTGAAATAACTCAAATTCAGATCTCCAGGCCGGACCTCTGCTCTAAACGCCAGACTCGTATATCCAATTAACTACTCAGCATCTCTACCCTGTTATCTCGCAGGCCTCTTAAACTTACATGTCTAAAACTGAGCTCTGTTCTTTCTAGCCTTCCCTAGCACAGGAAATTCAACCTCCATTTTCCTAGTTGCTAAGGCCAAAAATTGTACTGTCATTTCTGATTCATTTTCTATCATACTTTATCATGTAACCCATCAAAAAATCATGTTGGCTCCCTTCAGAATATCCAGATTTTGACCAGTCCTCACCTCCCCCACAACTTCCACCAAAGTCTAAGCTGTCATTATCTCTCCCCTGAACGCCTGCAGGAGCCTTTTCATTGGTCTAAGTTTCTACCCTCATTCCTCACAGCAGCCATAACAAACCTTTTAAAACAGAATTCAGGTAATACAACTCCTCTGCTCAAAACCCTCTCATAGCTGCCCAACTCACTTAGAAACAAAATCCATCCAACCATTGCTCAAGGCTCTCCAGGATCCAGAGCTATTTGCTCTGACCTCACCTCCTACCACCTCCCTCCTTGCTCGTTCCACTCGGTGATGCTGTAAGACAAAAGATGTTTTTAGTTCTGCTGTAACAGAGGAACTCCAATTTCTCCTTGACTTCCCCTTCCTTTCATTTGATTCTTTCCTTAAATGTTACTTTATCAAAAGCTGCTTCCCTATTCGACATTTTCCTTCCTCTTTCTTGCTTTGTATTTCTTAGCACCTGTTGTCACATGAAATATTTGTTTCTCTTCTGATGAGAATTTACAGTAAAGGAGAGAAGGAGCTTTGCTGATTCATAATGAATCTACAGTACTTAGGTCCATACTCTGCACTTAGCAGGGATGGGAGGACATAAAAAATACTTATTGAAGGAGTGAGGAAATGACGTGGCTGAGACAGAGTGTGGAGTTCAAACCAAAAATTACTATCTTTTCTAATTTTGGTGCATGGCAAATAATCTCCATGAGAAGAATACACTGCTAACAAGACAGTGGCAATTTCAAAGCAGAAACAAAAAGCATGGAAGAGGAACAAATAATTAAAGACTAAGGTTCTTACTCAGAGATAAAGTTCCCCAAGTGATTCTGATGTCCAATCCCTATTACAACCATTTATTCAAAGGAGGAATCTCAAAAGGCATGTGGTAAACTATGCAGTAAATAAAATAACACACATTTTTTTAAAACCCACATACCTGACTGGGGACTCAAAAATACAGTTGTTTTTTGTTTCTTTTTGTCTTCATGTAAAAGCACTGCCTAAAAAATGAAATAGACTGGTTTACAAAATCGAAACGAATAGCATCTGAAACAGCTTTAAAACTGTAACCATATCCAAGGAGAGCTGAAATTAGGCATGTGGGTGGCAGAACTTGGCAAGTTAACTGAAAAGAAGACACATATGCAGGAATCCTCAAAGCACGCCCTGCCATCCGGTGCATAGCAAGCCTCCCCGTGCATGCCCCCCACACTGAGGGCAGTGAAGAACAGGAGGGTTAGCCAGAAGGAAAGGTGCAGGGCCTAGGCCTGCCAGCACCTTGCCGACAACCTGGCACAGAGCTGCTAGTACTCAAGTGTTTGCTGAATAGACAGATGATGAATGGCCTCCTGCTCAGGGTTGAGGCAGGATTACCTGAACAAATGTGCCAGCCGGTCTCAAAGGGCTAGGTGGAGAAGGGGCGCCAAACACACAATCTGATTTAGACATACCTGAGAAAGAAATCAACACTTTTTGTTCCTACTTTAAACTGAAAGCAGTAGTCCTGTGTTCAAACTTTCAAAGAAAGATTTTCTGTTGATGTGACAGAGGCTCCGTTCAGTGGACAAAATAACATATTTGAAGAATGGAGAGGGAGAAGTGTACTTTTCAGACAAGAAGCAGCAGCTAATTATTCTGGACTGCTAATGGAGGAAACTGACTAGACTCCAGCCCCACATGGCCTTATTTAATTTCATAACATGGTAACTACTTCATTCAATGTGTAAACACTGCATTCTGAATAAAC
This sequence comes from Manis javanica, assembly GCF_040802235.1. Classification (NCBI taxonomy): domain Eukaryota; kingdom Metazoa; phylum Chordata; class Mammalia; order Pholidota; family Manidae; genus Manis; species Manis javanica. The sequence goes on from NC_133157.1 coordinate 82,332,611, forward strand.
CCAGATTTCAATGCTTCTCCTTAGTTTTGATAATGCCTCAGCCCCCACCCCAGGTTATCTCCTCTCTCTGATTTGCTTCTACCCCATGTCCCTCCCACTCCCAGCCTGCCAATTGCTGCTCTATTTTGAAAGTTGCACTAGTAGACAATTTATAACTTGCTACTAGGTAAAAGAAGAAATCCATCAAAGCTGGGGGAAGGCAAGAGCTCCCCTTCGCTGCCTTTTACCAAAGAACACAATGACCACGTGCTCTATGCTATCAGTAAACACAGACCTTGAGTTCTTCTGAAGACAGCCTACAAAAATAATTTTGGTAAAACTTATCCTGTCTATACTGTTTACAGTTTCCTCATCTGTAAACTGGGGATATCAGTAATACCACATTTTGTGGGCTGTGGTAAAAATTCGATGATTATCCATGTAAAGTATTTCAAACAGTGGTTGACCCATAGTAAGTGCTCAGGGAATGTTAGCTATGGCAATTTAAATTTTCTCTTAAATATATTTACCTATTTTAAGCATAAAAGAAAATCATTTTATTCTGATTTATGTCCCACATTCAGGGCAAAAAAATTTGAGTTTGAGTTTGAGTTCCTTACAAGTAAAGCAAGCTGCATCTTCTATACCTATTTAAGACCTATTTTAGAACTAATAATTAAAGAATTAAAAAATACACTTCTTTCCATTAAAAGCTACTTAAAAAAAAAATAAGGATAGGTGATCTAAAAATTCTGTCTTAACAGAAAGAGGCACTGTATTACTGATATAATACTATGAAAATGGAAGAGAGGTACTTGTGTTACAGGAACAATGAACACTAGAGTATTTTAAGGCAATTGTCAGCAATGCTGACTTTATGCTGTCCATAAACATATACAATTAAGGACAGGAATAAAGCTTCTACTTTAATAAAAAATATTACTTTTCAGGGTTTCTTTTCTTTGCTAATCAAATATCATCCACTACAGAGGTTTGTTCGGGGAAACAAAGTGAGGGCATATAAATTGCTTTGTAAATCATAACTTATTACACACACACACACAAGGCACCCTTACTCTGCAAGGCCTGTTCAAAAGGCACCCACAATGGGCACTGTCAATTTAATAGAAAAGGCCAATTCAGATCCACTGGATGATCTTCCACTATAGACGGATAATACATTTTTCCTCATCATAAGGATAATCATGCCCAATATACACAAAATATTAAAATGATAAAATCTCCCATTATTCTCTTCTGCATTAGCCCTCTTAACTGTGTAGTGTATTTACTTCTAGTACCTTATCTAGTCATATATTTCAACAAGAATACAAGTGGCTCAGGTACACACAGTATGGTCCTGAGAACTTTAGCTATGCTTCTCCAACAGCTGGTCAGTGCGTCTACTTCAAAAGTGCACGTAAGGGTAGGCAGCTTTGTTTTTGGTCACTTGGGTTACATTTTTTAGGTACGAGGTTTCTAATTCATCGATAATCTTAGAACTGTCAACGAAGTGGCTTTCATAAGCTTCTAAGAAAACCAGGAGTAAATGTTTAAACATACAGAAGGTCAGAAATAAAGAGAGAGAGGGACTTCCCTTTGTTTCTTAAAAACAGAATCTCTTTCAGTAATAGATTTGTTAAGGAAATAAATATGATTAAAATAGTAAGGAGCTCTAGAGATTTCCCTTGAGATGTGAGTACAAACATCAAGGTGAAACTGGTGTCCATACCTGGAAAGCCTTTAAACTGTGGGCATTCCTTTTTGATGTGCCCTTCTCTTCCACAAATAAAACAACGCTTTTCTCTCAAGTCTTTGTCATCCTGTCTCTTCCATTTTTCCACTGGTGGTCTGAGAATCTTCTCTCTCCCCAGGTCAACAGCTGCCCTCACTGGCTTGGCTTTCTGAGGTGTGCACTGCATGGGTTTCTCTTCTTTTGTTGGTACATCCCTTTCTGTGGACTTGTTTTGAATTTCTTTGTCCTCTCTGTTTCTTTTCTCTTTGTTCTCAGGATATCTTTGGTTCAGGTTATCTTCCTGATCTCGCCGTCGTCTCACTCTGTAGAAGATATAAGACTAGTATGAAATATCTAAACAGAAACCTAACAAATATTAGGACCACTCCAGGTTTGGGAGATAACCAAGAAAGAGAAGATACACACAGTATGGTCCTGAGATAACTTTAGCTATGCTTCTCCAACAGCTGGTCAGTGCGTCCACTTCAAAAGTGCATGTAAGGGTAGGCATGAGAAAAACAAGAATTTAACAAATTTAAGTCCATCTTCTCTATTAAGAAGCAACCTCAGGTCTTAAGGGTGTAGTTTTTTTTTCATTTTCACAGTTACACTAGTGCTGTAAAACTAGTATTTCCAATTAGTGCAACTCCGTGGTTCAGTACCTACTCTGATACTGATGTAACAATGCTTAAATTATCCTGGGAGCTTTCTTGGCCCATCAGCATTCTTTACAAGGCACTGGAGATTTGAGATGTGAAACTTTAAGTTCACAAGGGAACAATGGTTGTAAGGAGATTTATGTTCTTAAAATGTCAAAATCATTTCTTGCTTGCTCTACATGATCAAATGATTATTTGAATAAAAAACAAAATAAGTACTAAGTACTATATAAAGCTATAAATTCCAGATAGTGACTTATTTAAAGTAACATGCTTTTAAATGGGAATATTACTGTTCAGTTAAAAACACTGCCACCACCCAAAACAATCATCTGTGCCAAGTGAGCAATCAAACACATGCCCTGTCGCCCTCCCACAAACCTCGCCAGGAGTGAGCAAAGTGACTACACTGAACAGGTCGCCACAGTGGCTATTTAGGGTTCAGCAGCAGACAAGTGAAGGGTCCTCTACTCTAGTAAACTATTAGTGAGTCTAAATCCCAACATGGCACACTCTGGTTATTGTACAGTAGAAGTGTCACTGATCTCTGAAGGAACCCATTTTACTTGTCATTGCTTGGAATGACTCTGAACCACTTCTCACTGTTGTAAAAGGGAAGTTAGTTTCCTCTTCTTCCATCCCTACTGGAGAGGCTTAAAACCAAATGACTGGTTAAAGATTAGAACTGTGATCAAATTAGGAAAGGGGACCAGACCCGGAAGATTGTCACCTGTATACCTGAATCAATCTTAGTCATCTGCACTTAATGTCATGTTTTAAATCACTTTGTCTTCATTGTAAAAAATCTTAAATTTATCTGAGAAACTGTTAGGTTTAATATAAGTCTATTTGCTTTTACAATAGAACCTCATTTAAGAACTAGTACAACAAGAAAATAACAAAATCACTTCTTTTCAACATTTACTTACTTTCTCCTCATAGGACAGTCCTTCATGAAGTGTCCAATTTTCCCACAAATTCGGCAACATCTATCATTCGGGGCTAGCTCTCCTTCAGTTAGTACGTCCGGATCAAAAAAGTATTCCTAGCAGAACATAAATACATAATAATCTGAGTTATTAATGTGAGATCAAAACACAAAAACTAACCAGATATCAATCAGAAATCTTATTTCTCAATTTTAACATGTTGTTATTTTTGATAATTATTATTACACTGCTTAATTCCAAAATCTCAAACCACTAAGAGGTCTAATTCAGGCTAGTTTTACCTGAAGTCATTTTTATTTATTGTTGTTCATGCAGAACACTGTTTAACCGTAACCATAAGGATAGCCTTTTTTTCCCAGCACACTTCTAAGAGCATTATACATCCCCGAGTCAGCTTCCCCAGCACTTGGGGGAGGTGGAGGCCAGGTACAAAGGCCTCATTTTCTCATAAAATGAAAAGGTTAGAGCCTAATGAACTGCAGGACATGATTTGCATCACACAGATTATACAAAGGAAAAGACACTATGTGCTTTTATTTTGTTTTTTGTGGCTTCTGAAGATAATGGAAGAAAGGAAAGACAATGGTCTCAATTCTAGCCTCTTTGCCACTGATACTAAGGTGGGAACCAGCAACAGGCATCACTTGGGAGCTTTTGGAAGGCAGAGTTTCCGGCCCCACCCCAAACCTCCTGAATCAGGATCTACATTTTTAACAAAATCTCCCGGTGATCTGCTTGAACAAGTTTCAGAAGTACCAGGAGAAGACCACCACAGCAATATCTAGCAATATCTAGCAAAAATCAGAACAGATGTAATGAAATGTTGAATATGCCTGTGCATCCATACACTTTAAGGTTCTTTTGAAGTCTTTATTAAGGAAAATAATGCAGGAAAAAAAAATATTCTTAACATAAAACCCCCTTGGTTTCTCACTCTCTTTTCTCTCACTGAAATAAGTTTTGTGGTTTTTAATGACTATGGTGCCATAAAAACCTGAGGATCAGGTTACGTGGAACAGACAGTTCTCCAGCACAGGCAGCATTCTCTCTCTTAGTCTCATTAAGGGATTTATTGCTCTTTGCAAGCAGACTAGAATATCGGGAGTTCACATGGGGAGGGCGGAGGATGTTCCCTAGATATGTGCAAACTGGCCCGGCCCGACAGAGGCTGACACAGAGTACTCAACTGGCATTGCTGGTGGAAAAGAACACTACCCACACATCAGCAAAGAAACCAGCAGAAAACAACATTCACACTTTTGCCACCCAAGCTCCGCTTCTGGCTATTTACCCGTTCTCCTGATAAATGGCCTCAAAACAGGGTTTAAAAAAAAATGCTTGTAGAAAAAAAAAAAGTTTTTAGGAATTATTTTGTATTGTAATTGGTTATCTTGGCTACACTCATTAGGTGTACACAGTATGTAAGTAATTAATGAAGTAATGTGTACAAATTAGGTGCTTAGTAATGGCTTTTAGAAATTTTTTTTGTATTTCCAACAGACACTTACCATTTTTGATGGGTAGTCCTTTGGAAATCCTTTGACTGGAATACCAAATACTCTTCTTCCATTAATAAAAGCCTTCATTATAAAATTTGTCACTAGAAAAAAAAGAATAAATGCTCAATTAGATGGATTAAAAGAAAAAAAGATTAGGGTAAAATTTATAAACAAAGTTAACTTACTTTTCCTTGATAATCCAGCTCCAAGATTGTGATTCAAATCAAAGGGATCTAAGAAAATTCATGAGAACAAAAAAGATAATCAAGTAGGAAATGCCACTATTCATACATCGAGGTCTATATAACGAGAAAAAAGTGTTACTTTATTATTAATAAAAGTATTAAATGACTGCCTTTTTAATGAGTTTCAAATCTGTAACATAGCTAAATAACATATATTCCTAAATATAAGGCAAGCTTTTCCCAAAAGTGTCCATCAGAACAGAGGGTGTTGCTTGTTATTTGAATCCTTATAGAGTCCTTCATATTAACAGGGAGTTGCCTTGTTCTGAACAACAAAAAAATGTTTGGAGAAGACACATCAGTCTGATATTACCTAATGATGCTAGTTTTGGAGGCACAGTGACCACAAATACATTTAAAACATTTTAGCACTGAATGTTCCTCCTAACTAACAAGGCTTTCAAAAGAAAATAATTAATCATGGAGATCATAAAGCACTTTTAAAATAAGTTAAAATAAAAGACACATATGCCTGTCCTGCTGGCATGCCAATGGCTACCTGGATCTCATTTCCAGTAAAAGCTTCATATAAGGACTCCCATATGATCTTAAACATCTGCATCTCAAGTGCCTTAGATATACAATTGATGTGTTCTGGAATATTATTTGTTAGATGACCCAGGAAATGGTAGGAATGATGAAAAAAATGCCAATGTCAAAGATATATGAGAGATCTGAATTAACTGGTTCATGAAATAAATGGAGGTAAAATACTACTTCTAAATCAAAATACTATTTTATATTTTGATTTAAAATATTTATGATTTAAAATAAATATACACTCTTAATAAATTAATAATGTAAATATCATGTGTATTTCGTTTCATTATTTCCAACAAATTTCCAACAAACGCCTAAAAACAAATGCAAGAAAGCAAAGGAAAAATAAAACCCAAAATCTTTTTTTGGGATTATCTCATTAAGAAAATGGAGGACTGCATGTATAAAGTATACATAAAAGGAGCAAAGAAGTAAAAAGAGTCATCTTTTTGGTTGTCTGTTATGCTTCTAAGTAGTATACCTGGGGTATACCATCTGGGATTTAGGCTCACTAAGTTTACTGTACTTGTAGGACCTTTCACTCAGTTTAACCCTACACTAATAATTGCTATAAGGTTTACCTTCCTAGTAGGTTTCATTATGTTTTTTTCTGGTGATTGCTATGTCTGTGTGGAGATGTATTTCCAGTTGTCTGCTTGGTGTAGCAGAGATACTGCAATATTAGCCAGTGCAGTTACAAACACCATACATCCCCACCACTGACATTTCTCAGTTCTAAAATAGCTGACTGAAAGTTTTTTTTCTAATTTAGCCTATTACCAAGGGCTCATCTGAAAGCAACGTAATGTAAAATATAAAGGTTTACTAAAAGTAATGTGAAAATAAAAAGCAAAAGATAATGAGGCCTTAAAAATTAAAAACAAAATATTAATAATTGGCAGACCCTAAGAACCCACTGTGATAATGGAAAGGGTTAGGATAAAGTTCTATGCTTTTGATGAATGAGATTCTAGAAGTTAAAAGCATGTCTATAACCCACTGAGATCTGAATTTAACTTTGCCAGTGTTCAGTGTTCCAAAGCTCCCAAATGGAAGAGGGAGCAATGAAAGCACAACCTTGCAACCTAAAGCAACATGTACACTTAAGTGATGTGAATGCACTAAAAAAATTAAAGGAGTAAAAAGAGATTAAAATCAAGGAAACATTTCTTAAGCTATTTTTCAGTTCATTTTTAAGCATTTAAACTCCACTTTCTCTTTAAAATTAAAATCCTACAAATTTGAAATAATTAAATACAACATAAATGGTCCATGGATCCTTGCATTCAATGGAAGAAAAGGCTTCAGAATGGGCAAAATGTCAAAATTTAAGTATTATTTACAGGCAAACCCCTCCCTCAATAAGAGCAAATAAGGATCTTGAAAATTCACTTGCTGGCACTCTTCAAATCTTTAATAGGAAGGTATGAGAAAGTCCCACTATTTTGAAGCTGGCTTATCTCTACTGCAACCTTATTTTCCAGTCTGTGTTCAACAAAGGTAAAAGATCTGTCATGATGAACAAAGACTTTTGAGTGTGTGAGAGGCCCCACAGGAGGGCATGGCATTTAAAAATAAATCTTTACGCTGGAAACAGATAAGCCTGACTGATGTGGACAGTTAACAGGATGGCTGTGTGCACATCCTAACTGCTGGCACACTGCTGCTCTGGAATAACTCTCTTAACGATGAAGAAAGATGCCCTCATAGTTCCAACTCTAGATCCTATTCAATTTTAAGTTAGATTTTATTTGTACCTTCAATAACAATGTATTTGGAGGTCCACTGCTTCTTAAAAGTTGTAAGCAGACTTTTTCTTCTGATGCTAATAACATGCTCTTTGAAATCAAATTCCTCTGTGTAGAAACGAAGCAATCCCAGCCATAGCTGCCCAACAGATTCTGTATTTTTTCCATATTCTGGCCAATAGGTGGGCTAGAAATAGAAGGGAACAATAGATATCATGCTCTATAGTAAACTGTTAATATCAATATTCATATGTATCTTTAGGGAGTAAATTTGGACTTTTTTAAATTAATTAGTTTAAATACATAAAAATATAATTATATAACTTTTCTTTTGTTTTTAAAATACCATTTCCATGAGTTTATTAATCTCTACCCTATGACTTGGAGATAGGGAGAGCTCAGGGTTTTAAATGTCAAACCTCAGAATGCATGTTTGTGGAAGAATCTGGAAATAAACTTTAAAGAGCCTTGGTGTTGCCTGCTTATTAGGTCTCTGTAACTCAAGGAAGTCTTCCCAAACTCCCTACAGAAAATCACAAAGCAAGTATTTGTTCTTTTGGAATAAAGTTACTTTTTGGTATTACTAGGCATTAAAGAAATCCTATACATAATCCCTAGAAACTCACCTGACTTAATGAAAGTGTTTTCAACTTCAAAGGCAACATCTGTATTGCTAGCTTTTTGCTATCATAACAAATAAATAGCAAGTGACACTATAGTTGACCATCTACTCTGTAGCATAGTATAGCTAACTTTATTCAAGGATGTTAAGAAAATCTTTACTCTTAAAATACGTACCAGTTCATCTATTTGATCAAAAAAATAAATATTCCAGCCATCAACAAATATTTCAGGTTTCTTTTCACCTTTGTATATCTGAAATTAATTTTTAAACTATTAGTATGGATTACAAACTTAATGCATTGATACAAAAACTTGAAGGAAAATAGTTAAAAATTTAATTACAGAACCACAGAATTTGAGAGAAGGAAGAGGGCTCAAAGAGCAGAAGGCTTTACAGAAGAGAAACGCAATTTCATGTACTAATACCTCTTGAAGGACAGGAATGACTGGCGGGTTCCTTTGCTGGAGGAAATAGAGCACCATGAGCGTGTATGCATATGATGATAAACTGCCTCTGGATGCATCGCCAATATCACACATCTCGAGAGAAGGGACATGAGGAACAAAAGATCACCAATGTTTTCAATTTAGTTTGCAGTATTCCATTATTGCTAAAAATAATGCTTGTATAGGGCACTAATAAAAAAAGGACACCTTCAAATGCTAACATGTGCCAACAAAACCACACAAGACCAACCAAAAGAATATCCAAAATAAAACAAAAAACACTCCTAACAAAGCAGAACCACCAGCCACAAGCATGACCAGATTACCATGTAAAATTTAAGACAATACAATTGTACATTGCTGAATAGGGCTTCCCAAATAGTTCTAAGAAGCACTTAACATGGCTATAGTCCTTTAAAAATATAGACTTATTTTTTCTACAAGGTTTGAAGATGCAATGAAATTTCCTGATAAACCACAATAGGAAGGACACTCACCTTTGTAAATACTTTCATGGTGTAGCACAAGTATTTCACTCTGGGATCAATGGCTGAATAAGCAGATAAGAGTCTTGTGTTATGAAGAGCCTGTTAAAAGGAAAATTATACTATAAGGCTACCAATTAGAAGACGTTTTAAACTGGAATATTCTGGAAAGGTTTACACTGTAATTCACTTCAGGATAAAGAAATTTAGACTAAAACTAATCTTTCCCCCAAAGACAAGCTTCGTTAACTTACTAGATAATAATTAAGAATTGTTAAGTGACACCTGATTTTATGACTCTCATTTTGTTAATATGTCCTTTGAACAGTACTCCTAGAAAATAAGGGCTATCAAAATGATCAGTTCCCTTTAAGTAGATGTTTAAGATTCCCCCACCCAACCCTGGTGTTATGTCCTTAGGGGCCAGAGAGGTCCCATAAAGCCCTGAAGCAAATCAGGAATGAAATGAAAGACAAGAGGACAGAAACATAGACAGACACAGACACACACACACAAACACACACTTTGACACTAAAACAAAACTCAAACCAAGCTGAAAGCACCTGCCACTATGACCTCATTTCAAACAAATATAGTTGACCCTAGAGTAACACTGGTCTGAACTACATAGGTCCATTTATATGTGGATTTCCCCTAATAAATATATTGGAAAATTTTTGCAACAGTATGAAAAACCATTTTCTTTTCTCCAGCTTACTTTACTGTAAGAATACAGACTATAATACATATAACAATCCAAATATGTATTAATCAACTGTTCATGTTATTGGTAAGGCTTATGGTCAAAAGTAGGCTATCAGTAGTTAAGTTTTTGTGGAGTCAAAAGTAATGGTAACTGCATGGAAGGGTCAGAGTCCCAACCCCCTCGCTGTTCAAGGGTCAACTGTACCAATATTAACTTAATTCTCTGTTATATCCCGGCCTCAGAGCACTGCCAGGAACACAGCAAGCACTCATAAATAACTGAAAGAATGAGTGGCTTAATTTTGAGATTCTGTAAATTTGTTTCCCTTAATCTCCCCAAGGAAAGTGCCTAGAGAGATATATTACCAATGTGTTATACAAACTGATGTCCACTTCCAGACCACTTCTCAAGTGGAAGAACTTGACAATTGGCACCTTTGCTGTTGTTATAGGTAAGATGTTTCTCAGACCTAAGTTGGGAAGTAAGATAGTGTATCAGTAAATACAGCAGCTGAAAACATAAGTTGATCTTACATTAAAATATTTGAACACAAAATGATGTAAACTTAGCTTTAGCTTATTTCACTGTAGTCACTAGGACTAGTCAAAGAATTGTTATTAGCAGACATTTGGGAAGACTTTTCTGCAAAGTTTACATTTGTTAAACACATTAATATTTGAAGTACAAGAATCAACAAGGCAGCCACTGCCCCCCAGGAGCTCACCAGATCATATGTGTGCGTGTGTGTGTGTGGTCTGTCAGTCTAATAAACAGCAAAACAGAGGAAACTACTAGAGTATGGACTACATGGGCCCTACCTATTCTCTGCATCTGACTATGTCCAATGTGGAGAAAAGCCTCTGGCACGATCATCTGAATCCTCAGAATAAAAGTTACTCATCACAGAACTAGAATTTGACAGAAGAAAGGAATCAACTTCAATGGGAGAGGAAATTGCCTGAGAAAGGTGCTGAAAAAGGAGAATAGGTAAACACATAGGTAAGCAGCTGAGGGTATTTAGCAGACAAGGAAGACTGCACATGGAAAGGGTAGATGCCTGAAACAGGATGGACAGACACCATGTTCCAAGAACTTCCATGGAATCGTGCAGGCTCTAGAAGGTATGTGAGGGAAATGATAAGAAAAGGGGTAGAAACTGGGAAGAGTCCTAAGAAAGAACATACATATCCTGCTAAGAATTATCTTTAGAGGCAAAGAGAAGCCAATAAACTGGGACAGGCTGGGGCAAATTGGACCACTTCTATTTAGACAATCCTGTGGCAGTTGCTAGATGGGAGCACCTGGAATAAAGGCCAGGTGCCTATCATGAAGTCATCAGGGCCTGAATTACCATGATGGCATGGAGATGGAGAGAAGCAGCAAGAAAGGCGTGAGGGCGTTTACAGCTGGATGGTTGGGGATGTGGAGGTGGCTATAGGGGAGAAGGGAGCTGTGACAGCAAGAGCTACTGTTTCCTGAGTGCTCAGAATCCATCATAAACACTGCCTCCTAAAACTGTTCACACTTACCTAATGGATGAGATGACAGAGACCCAGAGAATTAACTTGCCTAGGAATATGCAGCTGGCAAACTGTGGAGTGCAATTCAAATCTATGTATGACTGACTCTAAACTTCTTTTGAACCTAGTTGAGAACAAGCTGATCATCAATTCACCCATTTTGGTGATTACACAGATGTCAATGTCAACAGGCAAGAAAGCAGACTCAGAAGGGAAGGGCAGGTGGTGGTGGCTGTGGCAGAAGGCAGACAGTAAAGAGAAAGATGAATTCATGCTGAGATGCAGCAGCCTGAGTTTCTTCTGAGAATTAAGTGGTGACACCTAGGAGGCAGATACACAGTGATCCAGAACTCAGGAAAAAAGTATGCACATAGAGTACGTTTTAGCAGAAACCATCTATGTGGGAGACAGAAGAAGTCTAATTTATACTGATGGGGAAGAGGGGCAGGAATTTCATATTTGCTGAATATATAGCACAAGCTATACCCTGTACTTCATTACCATTTTTAACATTAGATGCTATTATTGTTATTCCCACTTGACAGATGAGAAACTGAATACTTACGAGGTCAACTGACTCTCTGGCATCACACAGCCAACAAGTGAGGGGCCAAGATTTAAAACCAGAGAGAGAGTCTGCTTCCAGACTTCCACTGCTTTGCCATACTGCCTCTAAATCAAACAACCTTTTTCTCTCTTTCCCATTCTGGGACTTGACACTTAGAAACTGACAACAATCAAGATGACACAAACCTATCCTCGAGGACTTACTTGCAGCATATCACCCCGATTCTTATTATATCATTCCAACAGCTTCTTTTTCAGTGTCTTTTCTTAATTTCCACCCACAGAAATTAAGGCTGAGTCCTCAAGTTCTCCCAAATGACTCCTTAAAATTGTTTTATTTTTCATGTCTCTCTTCAAGGTTTCCAATGCAAGACTGCTTTCCTTCGTTCTTCCATCCTGACAGCTCTGCACTTCTAGTTGTCCACTGAACTGTCCACTCTTGGAGATAATACTTTCACGACAAACTAAACATCTGCACACAGGTGTTCTCTGCAATTACTTCCATTTCTCAAGTGCCCAGAAAACAGCCTGAACCCCTTTTTCCCACTTGTAGGTACCAAATCTAGGAAATTTCCTTTGGGAATCCCCCATGTCGTTTTTCTTTTGGGACCACTGGTATCTGGTTATGGGCCTTCTGCCCTCTCCCTTAGGTTATATCTTCCCTAAGATACTATACTAGCTGCCTAAAAAGTTTAAGTTTTGCTTTTATGGGGTTCTTCGCCTCCTGAAGAAACTTCAGTCGTTTCCAAATATGTTAGGCTTCACCTTATCTCCTAATAGTTCCTACTCAAAACTCCTTGAAATGTACCAGTCTTCTCACTGTCCTCCAAAACATACTGTAATAACTGTCAGGTTCATGTCCATGCTTTCTTAGGAATAACTTCCTTTTCAAACTGTATTCATCATCTGATGAATCAGAACAAGATGATCAGAACAAGACCATCCCTTCCATGAACCTCCCCTATGTAACTCTTTCCCAGAATCTCTCTCCTCAGAAGTTACTGAATGAACAGTCTCTGATACTACTGTTGACAACATTTTAATAAATGAATACTCTTAGATTATTATATGTCTGTGAAATTATCTTATATTTTTTAATCTGAAAACTGTCAAAGGAAAGACTTGTATTGACTTATTTGTCTACCCCTAGAAGCCCAATTCAGTGCTGGGAAACTAGTAGGTATCTAATAAAATACCTGGTTTTTAAAGATATTTAGTTTTTTTTTTTTGAGAGGGCATCTCTCATATTTATTGATCATATGGTTATGTTAACAACAATAAAATTCTGCATAGGGGACTCAATGCACAATCATTAATCAACCCCAAGCCTAATTCTCAGCAGTCTCCAATCTTCTGAAGCATAACGAACAAGTTCTTACATGGTGAACAAGTTCTTACATGGTGAACAGTGCAAGGGCAGTCATCACAGAAACTTTCGGTTTTGATCACGCATCATGAACTATAAACAATCAGGTCAATTATGATTATTCGTTTGATTTTTATACTTGATTTATATGTGAATCCCACTTTTCTCCCTTATTATTATTATTATTATTTTTAATAAAATGCTGAAGTGGTAGGTAGATGCAAGATAAAGGTAGAAAACATAGTTTAGTGCTGTAAGAGGTCAAATGTAGATATCAGGTGTGTGCCTATAGACTGAGTATTAATCCAAGCTAGACAAAGGCAACAAAACATCCACGGATGCAGAAGATTTCTCTCAAAACAGGGGGGATGTGGTTCTAAGCCTCACCTCTGTTGATCCCCAATTTCTCACCTGATGGCCCCCCTGCGACTGTGCCTGTCTTAGGTTGTTCCTCCCTTGAGAATCTTACCTGTCTCTGCCTAAACCAGTCATAAAGATACTAAGTTTTAATCATAGCCCTTTAACTATTATTGAATTATTATTCCATGCGATTTGTATTCTCTTATATTGTCTGTGTGTTTAAGTCATTTCCGGTCTAAAAATGACCTGTGTTTAATAAGGTTAATTCTTAGGAAATATACACTGCAGTATTTAGGAGAAAAGGACATGCTGTTTGCATTTTGATCCCTAGTGGTACTGAAAAAACTGTGAGAAAGCAAGAGATAGAATGATTAATCACATGTGGTAAAATGTTAACAACTGGTGGATCTGAATGAAGGAATAGAGTTCTTCATACAGTTTTTGCTATTTTCCTTTAAGTCTGAAATTAATTCATAAAGTCAAAATCTAGCCAAGCCGTAATCATTAATAGTGCTGGCAACTTAGTATTTTAGTTTCTTTGCATAATCTTCAAAAAAATTAAAACGCACAAGATTTTCAGAAGCAAAATTCTCAAGTGAGGGTAATGACTATTTCAATAACCAAAAAAAAATTATATCTATGCACATTAAAAATAATAGTGATGTTTCAGGTTAACTTTCAGAGGGAATAAATAAAAATTAAGGTTTTTTTTTTTCTTGTTACTTAAATAACATGGTATCTTCTGTATTTAAACTCCTGGAAATAAAAAAAATAAAACAAGGGGGCACTCAAGGTGTACGTTTGTGTGTGTGCATGTCCATGCTATGAATTTAGGTCTACTCTTAACTGAGATATACGAAATCTTTGCAAGAATAGACCATGGATTTTAAAGTTCTATGAGAGCACAGACCATATCTTATTCACTTTCATTCCCAGCTCTTAGCACAGAAATTCACTGAACCGCATTTTAAAAGAAAATTTCCACTGTTAACAGCATCAATAGCTGATCCTGGTGGCAAAACAATCTGTTAATGGCATTTCAGCTCTATGCATTTTAAATCTATAAATACTTGAGAAATACCCAATTCAGTTTACTGAAGAGAGAAAAGAGATCAGGCAAAGTTAAGTAAATAACCTGTTTAGGGTTGCCCACTGCTATAGAGCAGCACAGCTGCAAATATAATCCATAACCCAAGTTCACAGTGCCTCCCCTACTGTGGTTCACATCACCATCAGCAGCCCTGACACTGTCATTTACACTATGTCAGTATGGCAAAATGATTTCCAAGGCTTCGTGCAGTGTAGTATATGCTTTTGTTTTGAAATAAAACTGAGCTGGGCAACATATCCACACAAATTATCACTAATTCCTCAGTCTTTCACACTTAATCACCCATGTTTTTAAGGATGCCAGTATTGCAAAGATGCCGTAAATGAGCCACTAAACTGATTCACTGGCATTAGTGAATTCTAAGAATGTAAAACACTAACAAAAAGAGACAAAATTATTTTTAGGAACACTTTACAGAGGTACCTGAATGTTTTTTGAGGACTCTAGCCAGTTCTTCAATGGTTCTGACACAGTCCAACCCCTGCAACAAAAATGGCACAAACTGCTGTATCAAAAATGGAAGACAGGTTCCTAACCTGGTTATAAATGGTTTCCATTACATTCAGAAATACTGATATTAATTTAATCTCACTCTGTATATATTTTTCCTTTTCAGGCAAGCACTGGTTCATTCATAGGAAATATCTTACAGATATAAAAATCCCCATAGGTGTTATTTATGATTGCTTTTGGAGGTGTAATAAAGGCTGAAATCAAAGCTCCCAGAAAAGTCTCTGAATCATGAGACTTTTTTTTCCCCTCTGTGTAACAGTGTTACTCAGAAGTACCCTACATGCCAGTAAAAGAGAGGGAGCATCGGTCTTCCCTCTTACTCATTCTGGGTAGGCCTTCACTGGAGCTTAATTAAGAGCTGATGGACTGCCATGGAGAATGATTAAATGCAGATTATTTCTCCACAGGACCACCCAAAAATGTAACACACAGATGAAAGTCTTACAGCAAATACGAGTAACATTTCAAATAAATCATATTCAAAAACATTGGACTGACCTTGTTTAACATAAGCCCTTATGATTGTGATACACATCTCAGAACGTAATTGGAATTTTCCTCCAAATCTGGAATTCTATTTCCAAATGAAATTTTAGAAATGCCCTTAAAACTAATTTACAAGTCATGTAAAAATTCAATCTTGATGATGTACAATAAGGTTGTTCCAAATATTGGACCCAATCTTGCTTATTCTCCTTTTCACCAAACTCAGGCTGTTATTCTAAATCAGATACATCCTCAAAAGACAAAGACTTGAAACTAAGAAAAGGCATAAGAAGACTTGAACAGGAGCAGCATCACTCATGTTGGACACACAGCATTTGGACTGTTGTTAAAAATAAGAAAGGAAAAGGGACATAGGACTTCTCTGGCTTTATACCTTTACACAGTATTTTGTATTTTATAAATGCCTTCATATTCATTAGGGGCCAGCAAACCTTTACTGCTTTGCAGACCATATGGCCTATTGCAACTACTCAACTCTGTAGTTAAAGAGTAAGTGCAGCCTAGACAATACATAAATGATGGGTGTGGCTGAGTTGCAATGAAACTGTATTTACAAAACAGGCAGTCAGCTAGAGTTAGCCCTTGGACCACAGTTTGCTGACTCCTTATGTAGCTGATTATGTACAGAAGTCTCCTGAGGCAAGAAGAACAGAAATTAGCATTTCCATTTTACAGATTATCAACCAAAGACCACATGTTTAGGAATTTGTGAAACCAAGTTTGTCTTGAACCCTGGTCTCTGGAATGTAAATTTACTGCTCTTATCATTGCACTGCATTGCCTGCCTTCAAAAAACCTTTAAAATATCTGTATGTGCATCAAAGTCAGCCTAGTGGCCATGCCAATGGGACATTGAAGAGTCTCATTTGGCTTTGCAGAATTTCCACATGTTGCTCTCAAGTCCTCTTGGTACTATGGGTTGAAAATATGTGCCTTGGTACTCCTCATTCACCTTCACACTTCTTAATGTATTTGGCCAGAGAGACTGTGCCAAATGGCATACTCCTTTGGTATACCCTGATAAATCTGGAAAATACCAAGCTGTCCTGTCAGTCAATACTGTCAAATCACACTGCCACAGCAAATTCAAGTTTTATGTGATCACTGTACCTCAGCAGTTTCAAGTCCATTTATTGTCATACAGATGTCAAGGTCACTCTGTTTGAACCCAAATCCATTTTTGGAGGAGCCAAACAAGCTCAGTTTAGTTCCTGTTAGGGATATATGAAAAGTAGTACTTCATTACCTGAGTACATTTAATTTTCTGATCAAAATGGCCCTCTCAGGAATAAAAAATACCCAGTTCTTAACTATCTGTATTAATCTCCTTATAATTACGTTCTCTTACCAACCAGCCATTTATTATAAATTATTTTCTCTCAAAATTTACTTTAAATAAATATAATCTGTACATGGCATGAAAGATTACTGGGTGCCACTCTATTCTTAAGTGAAAGGACATTTCAAGAAAAATGTGGGTCATCTCAACATATTTAATATTGTAAGCTTACTACTATTATAAGTTTTTTTTGAGGTGTGAATTTGACTTCAAGTATAATACTAAATGAAATTCACTTACAGTACCTGCTAAGAGAAACCCTACACTGCCACTCCCTTCTCTTTTGATAAGCTAGGATTGGACAGAGGGAAGGCCATCCTAGGTGAGCTAGAAAGCACTGCAGCCCTGCCCCCACCATTACCGTGAGATTACTTTCTTATTACCAAAGTGAATGTGCTTGTGTGACACAGGTCCTCCTTCTAAAGGAAGGTCATGCTACCCTTCTTTTCTTTAAGGTTAAAAATTATTTACCTGGAAACTCCTGTCTTATAAAACTTTCCAGGTTTTGCCGAATATGTTCACGTGCCTGATCTTCTAAAACAGTTGGTGAAAAATCCTCTGTTTGAAATAGAAACATTCAGAAATAAAGATTGGTCACATTCTCTGAAAGAAATTTATATAGGTATTTTTAAATAAAACCTAGCAAGTTAAGAAAAAACAAACCTAAATTGCATGTGTCTTCTTGGTAAGCAATAATGTAAAATAGAGGATGCCTTTTTTTAAAGGAGAGTCTCTCTAACCAAGAAACTGCCTGAAATGTAAATCCATCTAAACTGGGGTTCTGCTCCTGAATTTCACAGAGACCCCAGGAGTCTATGAAGGTGGTCTTTACGGAATTACCCCAAAGTGTCAACACAAAAATTTGACCCATAGTTTCCTTTTATAGCTTATAAACTCCAAAAAAGGGTTTAAAAAAAAGAAAGAAACCAGGATTTTATGATGCAGCAAAGCAATGCATTAGGTCCTGCCCTTAGCAGCTGCATGCCCCTCCTTTGGATGTTTTTTCTTTGTACAACTTTAAACCTCTGTATCCCAATGCTTCCCCAAACCTGTGTTCCTTAAAGGGCTATTATGAAGGCTAATAATCAGCACTAATTTAAAAGGATTCCATGCTCAAATTTTGGAAATGTTGGATTAAAGAGTTAAGTAGGTTCTTTATCATAACATTTCTCAGAAGCCATTATTAGGTTAATGTACCCTTCAAATCTCTAAAGGGAAGAGGGGCACTGGGAGTTTATTCCCCACTTGACTTGTGGAATACTTAGTCACAAAATACTAGTAACTGTCCTAGAAAAACATTTCAAGGACACCAGTTGGGAAATGCTAGTACTCTGATCTTTAGATGTAAAAGATCCTCCCTCCTTCCTGTCTTTCTTTAACAAGTATTTATTATGTGTCTCAACCAGAACAAGCACTGCACAGAACATTATGGATATGTCAGAGAATGGATCAGACTTAGTCCCAATAATGGAGCTAACAGGTTTGTGATTCAGATGGCTTTTTTTCTTTTTTTTTTTCAACTGAAACAACAATTTAATGTTTCCTCAGATGACTCTTGAGAAAATGTCAATGCAATATATTGACAAATAAGAAAAAATGTTAACGACTTACTGTAACACTGGATACAAACTTGATCTAAGATATCTGAAAACTTGGGTGTCAGTGGCGGCAAAGGTTCCAGCTGGATTCTTTTGAAGTCTTCGGGGCAGTCCTTCTTTAGATGCCCCTCTCGTTTGCATAAACTGCACACTACCATAGGAGACTGTAGGAAGACAGCAAAGCAAAACAGGACTTAAGATAAAGCTTTGTTGGCCAAATAAAGAGGTCCTGAATCTTTTTTTAAAAGTTCACTTTCCAAAGCAATGGAAATACGGTGTGTAGCCACTCCATTCTGAGTTAGGACACCCTACTATACACTCAGGAGGAAAGGCAGGTATTTCCACTACCCACAGCACTCCCTTTCTCCTATGCAAATTCTCATGAGTCCAGGGAGGGAAGTAGACTACATGGTTGTACTGGAGTGAAAGACCAGCTCCATAAAGACTACCAAAACAGGGAAGAGCCCTGTTTAGTATATAAAAATTGAAACTGTATGCATTGAAACTGTTTAAAGTCTCTTTATATTTAGGAGTGGCAGTGATTATTACCTTGCCTTTGGTGAAGGTGAGTTTACTAAATTCATAGAAAAAAACAGACTGATCCACAGCTGAGGTTTCCTCACATACATTTTCTTCTTTAAGACTGATTTTATTAAGTTCCATTAGTAGAGCTGCATCCACATGTTTTTCACTTTCTTTCAAGTCTTCATATATAGCAGACACGCCTAATTCTTCCTCCTCTTCAGACAGGGCATCTTCGTCCCCTGACCCGGTGCAGATGTTATCTAACTCATCCTCATTACTGATGCCATCTTCATCTTCCCTCTGGATAATGGTGAATCTGGGTTCTTCCTCCTCCTCTTCCTCTTCCTCCTCCTCCTCCTCCTCTTCATCAGAGTGAAGAATTCCTGATGTGTGGCCCTGTCTTGAAGGGGCAGAGAGGCTTAGAGCATCTTTGAATTCATCAGCACCTTCTATGCTTTCTACATCAACATCGGCCTTGTCATCTGAAGTAGCAAATCCATCACACTCTTTAGCTGTAGGATTTTGGAAGCCTTCTAAATCCAAAGTGCTGTCTGTCTTGTTATTTCGTGTGCTGTCACAGATGACAAGCTCCCCATGTTTGCTACTGCTTAGACCTTGATCACGAGCAGCCAAAGGATGCCTGCACTCCCTTCCTATTTTTTCTTTCCCATTTTTGCTTCCTGTTTCTTGATGGTGTACTTTAATGTCCTCATAATCAACACAATGGACCCCTGTCTTGATATTGTCTGAATTTTTCAGGTGGACACTGATGTGGGCATTTCCCGTTTCTTCCACTGGTGGGCTTCCAAGGCTTTCTGCAGTCTCTTTGAGAGAGGGTGGTTGGACCCTGCAGGTGTTTGCAGTTGAGTTGGCAGCACTGGGCCTTTGAGCCAAAACTGAGTTTTTGAGTTTATCATCTTTCACTCGTACTTCTAGGTCATGCTTTGCTACTTCTTTAGAATGTTCGGACATACACGTAGCAGTACTTGGAGGCTTTGGAAGGCTGGATTTTGTAATCTTGTGTGGAACAGCAAAGTATTTATATGTTGTCCTTAAACAGTGAAGTATATATTCAAACACGGGTTGATTATTTAGAGTCCTTGCCACGTTTCTTTTAACAGAGTAGGGATCTGTAACAATAAAAATCCACCACTTAATACATTCCTATTTCATATTTTAAAAATTAGTCTGCTGTTAGATAAAAATAGACAACAAATAAAAACCAGTAAAATTTATCATGAATCTTACATGCTTTTAAAAATTGGGGATGGGGAGTAAGAAGATAGAATTTAAGGAAAAAAAGAAATGTTTTCTTAAACACCTGCTCTATGAAGAGAACCCATTCTGTTCAGAACCAGTACCCCTTCCCTACTTTGTTCTGTGACTGTGGAGGTAAAAAAAGTCATCAGCGTGGCTCTTGTGCCCTGGGGAAGTGAGGTCTTCCCACCAGGCTCTGCTGAGTGCTCTGCCTCCCCACTCAGCCAGGTCCTGGGGTTTGTAGAGCTTACCTCCACTCTTCTGCCCTGGGAAGCCCCATCACTGAACTGGCTGGACTGAATTCAGGGGCGAGAGGGAGGCACCAGTAGGAGACACCACTTCTCTCAATCTTTTCTCCTCCCCTAGAACTCCAGCAGGTTAGGCAATTGGCCAGAAGAGCTGAGCCAGAGAAACTGCAGGGGAGGGTTTAAAGATGTGAGATCCCCATGACTGCACACAGAATTTATGCAAAATCCAAAAAACCCTCTTATGCAATATAAAGCTTGAAAAAAAATCAAGCAAAAATAGGAGAATTCCATTAAGGAGGTTCTTTAAATTATCTGAAGGAGGAGAATTAAGATTTCTAGAGGGGTTTCAACATCCTGATTTCGCAAAGCTTAGAAAGAACTAGTCCATTGAATGAGGTCTACAGAGCACATCAGTGTATCTTTTATACAATGGTTTCAGTTAAATGAGTCTTTGCTAGAAAAAGTGTTTTTATTAATTAAGTTCTAAATGTTACTGCAGATATTCAAAAAGTAACTATCCTTTCTCTATGGAGTGGAATCCAAAGAAGATTGTGTTTTTCACAAGAAAAAGTGCTTTCTCATTTCTGTAATGCTAGACAACATCAACAAAAATCCATGGGAGGACTAAATCTAAAAATCCACACATGGGAACAGTAAATAGGAAAAGGGAAAAATCACACATCACTGGGAAAAAACTTAAGTGTTTATGTCATTAAGGAATTTACAGAGAAAGCAAGGACTCAGCCAGCCATTATTTTAGTTACTCAAGTAGTTAAGATGTTTTATTGCAGCATTTAAGAAACCCAGGGTCAACAGTTTGGTTCCTTGGAATGACCCACTATAACACATGCAAGACTCTATTATATATTACTACACTTTTGGGGGCAGGCCTACCTTACATGTAGGAGCTGAAAAGAGATGGAAATAAAAAGCATGCTGTTAGATTGTTATCTTAAAAGAAGGGAATTAAAGATAAACATTTTGAGATTACCTTCAATGGCAATGCGCTTCTTGGGCCAATCCTTTGATTCACGTGATACCAATTCTTTGACACGGATACTTATCACTAAATCAGCCAAATTAAATTCTAAAGCATAGAATCGAAGCAATTCCACCCAGAGCTGCCCAACTGGTACTTCAGGCTGGTGTTTTAAGTCAAATGTTAATGATACCTATTAAAAGCAAAGAGAAAACACATAGGAGCTATTAGATGTCAGCACAATCTGGAAATCTAGAGATCATTCAAGCATCAAATTAAAAAAAAAATCTGAAAAACTTCAGCAAAGACATGAATGATAATCCATCTAGGTAAATCACATTCTAGGTTCTATTTTGCTTGTGGGAAAATAGCATTCCTTCAGTGCACTTCTGGGATTAGAGGATGTTAGAATCGAATCACTACCAGAGGAATAGACAAGCAGTTTTATGTAGCCAGGCAGCACTCCTACTCTGAAATTTTAGTGACAGGTGGGGAGAGCTGTGCTCGGATGGCTAGTACTCAGCACTGAGCTCTCCCCCTGTACTGCCGCTGTAGGGCACCTCTACAGCTACACACCCAGAAATGGGCGGCAGCTAAAGGTGTAGAGCAAAAGGCAAAACACCCCTCTCATTTGCTCTGACAAACTACAAAAGTTCACTGTATCTGCCAGCGGCAATTGATTTTAAAGTCTAAAGTCAAATAACACTTGGTATCAGAAATTGATACTAGTTTTACATTCTGAGATTCTTGACAAACTGGAACATACTATGATGTAACAATACATTAGAAAGTGCACAGGACTTAGAATAGGAAAAAAATGGGTCTAAATACTGATTCTGCTACTTCATAGCTCTTAACTGCTCTAGGATTCAACTTCTTCCTATCAGCTGGCAGTACAGCACAGTGGCTAAGAGAACTGGCTCTGGAATGGGACACTTGAGGTCTGAAACCCAACTCTGCCATGTACTAGCTGTGTATGATTCTGGTCAAGCTCTAGAAGCTGTCTAAGCCTCAGTTTCCTCATCTGAACAATGGGGATCACAGTACCCACCTCATAGGGTTGTTGGGAGGATTGAGTGAGAGAGTGTCTGTAAAGAGCTTAGCACAGTGCCTGCACACATGTTCAAAAAATGGTCGCTACCATTATCTGCAGAGTAGGGATGATATCACCTATAACACAGGATAGTTATGAGGATTAAGTCAGGAACATGGGAAAGCATCTGTATTGGTTGCTTTCTGTATTTTTTCACTTAGGTACAGTCTTTTAAGTACAAGAAATCAATTTATCATTGAAACATAATGTCACAACTGTATAAGATGCTCTTAAAAGGTAATCTAGTTCAACTCCCAAATGTTAAAAGAGAAGGAACTGAAGCCCAGAGAGTTCATATGACTTGTCAAAGGTCCCACTGCTTGCCAGCGGCAGAATGAGAACAATGTCTTCCAACCCCAGTACAGTGTTCTTTCACCAAACCACGTAATTTCCACACTGTCTGTATCTCAATTTCAGAAGTGGTAGCATGAGTAGTCTCTCCAAATAGCACAAAAATGTGAAGATAGAGTATTTAATTGCACTTACAGCAACAGCTTTTCCTTTTAAGGTATATAAATTTGTTTCCAATCACACTTTACTATGGTATTTTATGAACCAGTAAAATATCAACCACAAAGGTTCTGTCTGTCTATTAAAATTAAATCATTGGGTGGACTGACAAAGCAGAGCTAATTGAAAATGGAAGTTGTCTAGGTCCCAAACACTACAGTTGAGGACACAAAGAAAACCACCAGAAATTAAAAGTCTCACTAAATTTCACCTTTATCCATAAGCCTTACTCAGTATCACTAAGGATTTTTAAGCATCTCACTGAAATGAGTCGGTAATACTGCAATATGGAGTTTAAGAGACCTTCCAAGACTAGTAGTACTTAAGTTGTTTTTCTTTTACTGTCTTTGTTTCTTAAAGTACAGAATACATTTTTTCTCAAAATAAGAGTAGCAGCTAACATTTACTGAGTGCTTACCACATGCTTGGCACTGAGTTAAGCATTCTGTGAATCAATGACCCTAGGAGAGGGTACCAATGTCATCTCCATTTATAGGTGAGGAAACTGGGGCACAGAAAGAGTAAGTCACTTGCTCAAGGACACACAGCCAGGAAGAGGAAGAGCTGGGATACAGAGTCACATATTCTGGCTCCACAGCCTATGCCCTTATCCACTCCTGGAACCCCAAGTGGAAAACAGATAAACATGGTGTTGGTGGCAACAGGGGGAGCCTGGTCGCACCTCTACCCTTCCCGCCCTGTGCTCAAGGATTCTAGAAAACACAACTGGAGAATCTACAACTCACCACTACCTCCTCACTTTAGGCATGGACTAGGGGAGTGACTTGTTTGTATAAAGCTGGCATAAAATCCTCGTCTCAGAAGTACTTTGTGGACAATCCTGTCATTTCATCAAAGGGTTATGGGGAAG
This sequence comes from Manis javanica, assembly GCF_040802235.1. Taxonomy (NCBI): domain Eukaryota; kingdom Metazoa; phylum Chordata; class Mammalia; order Pholidota; family Manidae; genus Manis; species Manis javanica. The sequence goes on from NC_133157.1 coordinate 82,356,592, forward strand.
AATGCGGGGTCAGAAACTATTCACCTATTTGGGGCAGAACCCTACTCCTATTACTAGTTACATTGCTTGGACTTTTGTTTGAGATTCAAATGGCAATTCTCTCCTTGTGCATACATTTCCCTGTCCACCCCTAATGGTATGAGTGAGGACAAGTACATTAAACTATATACCCATTCACAGTTATTTCAGTCATGAAGTTAGTTAACCTTTAATATATTTAAAACTCGTACCATCTAAGACCTAAGCTCCTTGAAGGTAGACAAAGGATTTATCTGAGTTCTTATTATCTTTCACAGGACCCTGCTCACAAAAAAAACTATATAAATAACTGTGGATTTAGAGATCTGAACTGTAAGTTTTTTCATTACTTGTCTAATCAAAGGACTGAAAAGACCAGGAAATGAAACATCCATGAAATAGGTAAGATAGCTGAGGAAAGAAGAGAGGAAGACTGATTAACTCATGAACTCCACAATTAACAACTGAATTTAAAATACACAGTAAAATTAGGAATGAGAGAACAGACCTGTCCCCTTCTAATGGGCATTTTTTTTGGTGTCTCTCCCTCTGCCGTGTTTGCACCCACTGCGGCACTCTCAGTATACTCCCAGACCACAGCGTCTTTCTGAATGTCTTTGAGGTTGAAGTTCCCTAGTTTGTTTAATGAGAATCCTTCAATCTAGGAAAAATTAAGACACACATACTGTTTGTTACAAGGTAGAAACAATTTTGTATCAGAGCATATTAATCCTGGAAGAAATGAAAAGATCAAATACTTAAAGTACACTGAAAACATACAAAGTATTATTTATATAATACCTCTTGAGAAAGCTGTAAATTTAAAAATATTCTTCAAGGTAAAAAACAGGGTTTTGGTGTTACAAAAGAAAAGAGTTCTTGAGTTTGTGAAATAATTCTTCAGTCAATAGTCTAAGAGAAGGTAACATGGCCGAGGCCTAAGGCCATGGCATCTGGAGTAAAACTGCCTGGGCCCAAATCTTGACTCCCTCATGTGAGGGCTAGCTGTGAGGCCTTCAGTAAGCTGCTCACTTTCTTTAGGTCTCAGGTTCCTGTGAGGAGAGGTAACACTAGAACCTTCTTCACGGGGAGAGCTGTGACATGTAATAAGACACAGAGCACTCATATAGAGTATGGCATGCAGCAAATATCCAATAAATGCAAGAAATTGCTTCTGTTCATACTATTGAGATGCAAATTGCTCAAGACAGGCTAGACTCAAAAGGCCAAAGAAATGTGAGTTCTGTCTTTATTGGATGTTGGCATTTATTACTGCCTTTAAACAGGTGCATGTTTAAAGGTGATGTACATGAAGAATTGTGGGTGGGTGTGGATACGGTATTCCATCTTCCTGAATGTATTTCCACATCAAATAAACTACTTCTTTGGTTCAGCAGACAGAATGATCCTTCTAAAACACAACACCTTGTCTACCCACTCACCATGGTTCCCTTACTTGGGATGAAATTCACAAGCCTTTCCAGGGCCTAGAAAGAACCTTAAGAAATCTGGCTGTTCTTTGACTCATCTTTGGTATCATCCTGGCTCAGAGCTGACCTCTGCTGTTCCCTGTTGGGAAGGCTCTCCCCGCTAACAGAGCCCATCTCCCTCACTATAGTCGGGCTTTGCTCAAATCTTTCTCTAAATAGCTCCTCCCCTTTGACTTTCAGTCTTTCTTGCTTTGGTTTGTTTTTCATCAGAGACATTACTGCCACTTGATAAGTACTTCTCACTCTACTGAATATACAAACATGAGGAAAAGATTTTGTTCACTGTTCTAACTCTAGCATCCAGAATAGTGGCTGGCACAAGATAAATGCTCAATAAGGATTTGCTCACTGACTGAATAAACCACTATCCTATAGAAAACATTCTGGAAAATACCAGGTTAGATGTATGTATTTACTATTTGCTTCAATTCTGAGGCTTGTGTTTTTTTTCCTCTTAACATTTATGGTTTTTGAAGAATAAAAGTTTTAAAGTTTGGCAAAGTTAAATTTCTCAATATTTTTCTCTATTGATATAGTTTATGCTTTTAATGTTCTTACCTACTCATAGCCTGCAAAGATTTTTTCCTAGGTTTTCGTCTGGTAATTTCATGATTTTAACTTTTACATTTAAGTTTTTATCTATCAGAATTAATTTGGGGGTATGTAGTAAGGTAAAAGTTTGATGTTCATTATTTTTTGTATGGACATCTAGTTTTTCCAACATCAACTGCTGAAAAGACTTTCCCCCAATGAAATCCTGTTGAAAACCAAATGACCATCATACATGATGACAATATCAATGATTCCAATCCATGGACTTTGATATGCCTCTACATTTACTTATGTTCTTATTTAATGTTTTCAGCAATATTCTAGCTTTCAGTTTGGAGGTCTTGCGAGTCTTTTGTTAATTTTATTTTTAAATACTGTTATGTTTTCAAGCACTATTATGAATTGAATTTTTTTAAACTTATACTGCTAATTATCAAAGTACAATCGTTTTTTGTCTATTTTTTGTATTCTATGATCTTACTAAATTTAGTTGTTAGTTCTAGGACTTGTTTAGTAGTTTTCTGAGGATTTTCCATATAACCATGTGACCTGAGAAGAGAAACTTTCTACTCCTTCCTGATTTTTATACCTTTTTCTTTTCTTTCCTTATTATAATGGCTAGAACTTCCTGTAAATATTGAATAGTAATAGTGGACATAGTTTTTGTCCCCAGTGGTACAGGGAAAATGTCCAGGATACCAATATTAAGTACAACGTTAACTGTATATGTTTTTTACAGACATCCATTTTCACGCTGAGCAGTTCCCTTCTGCTCCTAGTTTGCAGGTGTTTGAATTTTATTTTTTTCTTTCCTACATTTATTGATATCATTTTTATCCCTTTAATTGTTAAAATGGTGAATTATATTGCCTTTCAAGTGCTATATCAACCTTATATTCCTGGAAGAAGCCCTACTTGGTTGTGAATATATTCCTTTTGTGTATTTCTGAGTTATTTGCTAAGATTTTACTAAGGATTTCAGTGTCCGTGCTCATGAGGGTTTCTGGGGTATAGCTTTTTCTTTGTCTGCTTTTGGTATCAGGGTAATGCTGACCTCTTATTTCTTCTCTTCTGCTTTCTGAAAGATTTGTGTAGCTGGCATTATTTCTTCCTTAAATGTTTGACAGAATTCACCAGTAAGGCCATTTGGGCCTGGAATTTTCTTCATAGGAAGGTTTTTAATTACAAATTCAATTTCTTCAGTGGATAAAGGCTCCTCAGGTTATTTTTTCCTGAATGCTCTTTTTGTATTTAGTCTTACAAGGATTATGTCCATTTTACCTAGGTTTTCTCATTTATTGGTAGGAAAGTTGTTTGTAATATTCTTTTTTATCCACTTACGTCTGTAAGTCTCTTTTCATTCATGATTTTGTGTTCTCTCTTCTTAATGAGTCTATCAGGGGATTATCAATATTGTTGATAAAAGAATTAATTTGGTTTTGTTAATTTTCTTTACTATTAGTCTATTTGCTACTTACTGAATTTGCTCCTCTTGTTTTCTTTATTCAACTTACTTTGGATTTATGTTGCTCTTTTATATCTAGCTTCTTGTGGTGCAAATTTAAGTCACTGATTTTGGATCTTTCTTTCTAAATTTAAGCATTGAAATCCATAAATTTTCTTGTGAACATTATTTTAGCTGCATCCCAAAAAGTTTGATGTCTTATATATATATATGTATTTTTTTGAGAGGGCATCTCTCATATTTATTGATCAAATGGTTGTTAACAACAATAAAATTCTGTATAGGGGACTCAATGCACAATCATTAATCAACCCCAAGCCTAATTCTCAACAGTCTCCAATCTTCTGAAGCATAACGAACAAGTTCTTACATGGTGAACAAATTCTTACATAGTGAATAAGTTCTTACATGGCGAACAGTGCAAGGGCAGTCACATCACAGAAACTTTTGGTTTTGATCACGCATTATGAACTATAAACAATCAGGTCAATTATGATTATTCGTTTGATTTTTATACTTGATTTATATGTGAATCCCAAATTTCTCCCTTATTATTACTATTATTATTATTATTATTATTATTTTTAATAAAATGCTGAAGTGGTAGGTAGATACAAGATAAAGGTAAAAAACATAGTTTGGTGCTGTAAGAGGGCAAATGTAGATGATCAGGTGTGTGCCTATAGGCTAAGTATTAATCTGATCTAGACAAGGGCAACAAAACATCCACGGATGCAGATTTCTCTCAAAATGGGGGGTGAGATTCTAAGCCTCACCTCTGTTGATCCCCAATTTCTCACCTGATGGCCCCCCCGCGACTGGGCCTGTCTTAGGTTGTTCCTCCCTTGAGGAATCTTACCCGTCTCTGGCTAACCAGTCATCTTCTGGGGCCATACAGGGAAATGTGAAGTTGGTAAGTGAGAGAGAAGCAATATTGTTTGAAAAGGTTAGCTTTTTACTTCTTTGCAGGTTTATGCCCTGTGGCTTCTATGCCCAGCATTTGTCTTGAGGTATCTTTACCACTTGGAAGAATTATGATACTTGGTAATTTCGATATGAGGCATGAATTCTACTTAAGGGTTGTAATTAGGAAGAAAAGCTATAGAGGTAGCAGTGATGTCTTATATTTTTATCACCTAGTTCAAAATATTTTCTAATTTCCTGTGTGGTTTCTTCTTTGAACCACAGATTTTAGAGGTACACTGTTTAATTTCCAAATATATTTGATTCTCCTAAATACCTTATTGTTATTGATTTCTAATTTAATTCCATCGTGGCCAATAATAGTTATGATTTCAATCCTTTGAAGTGTACTGGAAGTTCTATTATAAACCAGCATATGGTCTATCTTGGTGAACATATAATATGCATTTGGAAAAAAACATGTGTTCTACAATGTAGTGTTCTATGAATATCAAGTAGATCCAGGTGGTTGACAGTGTCTATTGAATTCCTATGTCTTCACTCAGTTTTTGTTTAGCTAACATAGAAGACAATTGCTGAGAGGGTGTTAAAATCTCCAACTCAGGTGGTGGAATGGGTTCTGTCAATTTTTGCTTCATCTATTTTGGTGCTCTCTTAATAGATGTAAACATTTATGACTGCTTTTCCTTCCTGAAAAACTTAATTATAGTGAATTGTTCCTTTCTGTCTTTGGTAATATTTTTTCTCTTGCAATCTATCTCATCTAATAATAGCATAGTCTTAGTTTGACTTTATATTTTTCCTGACTTTATTATACATATAATTGACAAAAAGTTTTATATATATATTAAGGTTTACAATGTGATGATTTGATGTATGTACACACTGTGAAATGATTACTTAGTGGTTTCTGATGAGTAGTTGGCCATCACTCAAAACATTGCTCATTTATGTAGGGTCTGGCTGCTTTTCAGTTTTGCTGTTTGTTTTTGGTTTCCACCTTTTAGGCCAAGATGTGCTAAGCATGCTTCTCTGAATTTATCTTACTTGAGGTTTGCTTAGGTTACTGAGTCTGTAAATTTATGTCTTTTATTAAATTTGGGAAGTTTCTGGCTTTATTTTCCCTGCTCCATTCTTTTATTCCTCTCCTTCTAGGACTCAAATTACCCACAGATTAGATTTCTTTGAAATTGCCCTACAAGTTCCTGATGCTCAGTTATTTATTTTTTTTAAAGTATCACTGATATACAAATTTACGATGGTTTCAAATATACAACAGTGGTTCAACATTCACCCATGACAGCAAGTCCTTACTCCCTCCAGTACGGTCACTGCCTATTAACGCAGTAAGGTTATAGAGTCATTAAATGTATTCTCCGTGTCGTACCACCGTCCCTGTGATCTACCTATATTGTGATTGTGAGTTATTGTGACTCTTAATCCCCTTCTCCCCACCACCCCAAACCCTCCCTCTTAGTAGCCACTAGTACCTTCTAAGTGTCTATGAGTCTACTGCTATTTCGTTTCTTCTGTTTTGCTTTGTTTTTATACTCCACAATGATTGAAATCATTTGGTATTTGTCTTTCTCTACTGGCTCAGTTGTTTTTTATAAACTTTTCTTATTCTTCAGATTAGTTTCTATTCATTTATCTTCTTATTCACTGACTCTTTTCTATGTCATCTCCGTTCTATGATGCCTTTCCAATACATTTAAAAAACTGATATATTTTTACTTCTAAAATTCCCACTTGGTTCTTTTTACATTTTGTATTTCTCTGCCTGATAGTTCCTATCTCTTCATTTATTGCAAGTGTATTTCCTTTATATCATGGATAGTAGTTACAATAACCTACTTAAAAGTTTGTGATAGTTCCCGTAGCTGTGTCATCTTGGGTTTGGCAGTCCGTAATTTCTCTCTCTTGAGGGTGTGTCCCATTTTCCTTGCTCTTTATATATTGACTAATTTTGAATCATACTCTGGATATTGTGATACTATACTGTAGTGTGAAAAAATACTGGATTCTTTGTTACTCTAAACACACTGAAACTTTTGTTTCTCAGGTAATTAACTTAGACAAACTGTAGACTGTCACATCTCAGGTGGATGGTGGCTCCAACCTCAGTTGTTTTTCAAGTCTTAGCTCTTAACTGTCTTTTTGTCTGCTTCACATGTGTGATTTAGAAATGTGTCATAAATTTTGGAAAATGCTTAGTTATTATTACTTCAAGTATTTTTTCTATACCCTTCTCTTTCTTATCCTTCTGGTATTTCCTTTATAGATACAGTACAAAGCTTAGTAACTGTCCTGAAGTTTTTAGTCTGTTCCTTTTTTTTTCCCTCTTGGCTTTTCAGTTTGGGACGTTTCTATTGAGGAAAGCTCAGGGATTCTTTCCCTAGCTGTACAGTCTACTGATGAACCCATCAAAGGCATTCTTTGTTACAGCTTTGATTTCTAGTATTTCCTTTTGATTTGTTCTTAGTTTTCATATCTCAGCTCATATTACTTATCTGTTCTTGCATGTCATTCTTGCATTTTTTCCATGAGAGCTCTTAGCATATTAATCTCAGTTGTCTTCAGTTCCTGGTCTGGTAATTCCAGTGCTTGCTCTGTCTCTTCAAATGATGTCTTTTGCCCTTTAGTATGCCTTGTAATTTTTTGTTGAAAGTTGGATATATGTACTAGGTAAAAGGAACTGAGGTAGATAGGCCTTTAGTGTGAGATTTTATTTTATATGGATAGGAGTTAAGCTGTTTACTGTTTGATGAAGATGTAGATTCCTCCAGTGTTCTCGTTTTTGTCTCTCTTATTGTCTTTGGGTTTCCCAAAAGACTTCTTCTTAAATGAGGTCTTTCCATTGTTATCTGGTCACTATACTGGAGACCTAATAATGTGGTAGTAAGGTGGGGGGAAGGGGGAAGCATTTTATAATCCTATGACCAGGTCTCAGTCTTTTACTGAGCCTGTGGCCCAGGGCTCTGACCTTCACAAAGTACTTCTCAGTCCTTCCCACCTGAGGTGAGAAAGGAAGGTTAGAGGTGGGCAGAGCTGGATATTTTTCTTTCCCTTTGGGCAATTAAGCACTGGTAAAAATCAAGGTGGTTAGGCTCTGATAAAAGAGTTTCTCTTGAGGGCAGGCTTTTGTTTAGGAGAATAGAATGCTCTGGGCCTATTTCAAAACGGCTGTTTTTATTCCTTTACTCTGCCCAAAGTACCAGGGGATAGATCTTCACCTTGAGAACCTGGTGGGGTACCTGGAGGTAAAACTCATGAAAATGTTGAGGGTCCACTAAGACTGGGCCCCTGGTTTTCACTTAAGCTTGTCCAAACTGAGCGTCAAGAGCCACAGTCTAAATTTTCCTTCCCTAGTATTGGCTCCAGGGGTAGGCTTCCGTTTCGACAAGCTACAGTTTGCGGTATTTACCATTCTCTTCAATTCCAGAGGCATTGGTTTCCCTTGTGATCTTAACTCTTTAATGGCTCTAAAAAGTTGCTGATTTCAGTTTCTTCAAGTATTTATTTTTTTTGTGAGGATGGAGTGATGACTTCCAAGCTCCTTATATGATGGACTGGACAGGTTCAGGAGTTAGTCAGAGATGTACTGAGCTGACACCTAGAATTAAGAGATCCACTTCTCTATATCTTTCCTCTCTGGAGTTTTCATCCTCATTATCTGGTGGACCTAGTTCCTGTGACCAGAAAGAGCACTAGTTTTTCTATAAGAGTTGCCTCTAGGGAAGGCTTAAAGATAGAGGTGTGATAAGTGAGAAAGCAACCTCCTCCCAAAACCACATGTAATACAAAAATACAGCAAATACAACTAATCCTGAAAGCAACTGGGAAGAAGACTGTGACAGACTGCCTACAACTAGGGAAAAGAGAAGACCTCCCGGAAAAGGGTAAGTGGCAAAGCCATGATCTGGTGGGACCCAAGCCCGCCTCCCATTCCAGCTCACCAGCAGAAGAGAAATGGAGCAGGGAGAGGGTGGAAGCCTAGGACTGCCCCAGAGATCTGCTCTGGGAGCACGAACCTACATTACATGGTGCTCTGGAGATTAGTGGGGTTGGGAAGCAAAGACAGGTGGAATACTTGGAGAGACTGAGATTCCAGCTGCTTGTGGAGAACAGGTAACCACAACTGGCCGCTCTGGGACAAGAGAAAGGCAGGCACTTTGAAAGACTGTCCAACAGCGAGAGGGCTGCTAAAGGGGCAAGGATTACACAGAGCTTGCTGTTCAGGGAAAAGGACAGGAGGACAAAATCGTCCTGTCACACTCAGCCCAGAAAGTTGGGAACTTAAAGGAGCTTCAGGAGCTCCATCCTCCTGGCTGGCGACAACCACTGAGGTGCCCCATTGTGATATGCAGCCTGCTGTTCCTTCCACCCAGCCAGCATCGGTTAGCAAAACTGCTGTCTCTGCCATTGCACCAGGCCAGCCAGAAGGCAGCCCTGACTACAGCAGCTACAGGGACATAATGCAGAGGCTCCTCCCTGCGTGCTCAGCTAATTATGAGGGATATAATGCAAATAAAAACCACAGTGACATATCACCTCACACCAATTAGGATGGCCAACACTGAAAAGATAAGGAACAACAAATGCTGGTGAGGATGCGGAGAAAGGGGAACTCTCCTACACTGTTGCTGGGAATGTAAGCTAGTTAAACCATCATGAAAAGCAATATGGAGGTTCCTCAAAAAACTAAAAACAGAAATACCACTTGACCCAGGAATCCCACTCCTAGGAATTTACCCGAAGGAAAAACAAGATCCCAGGTTCAAAAAGACATATGCATGCCCACGTTTATCACAGCACTATTTACAATAGCCAGGATATGGAAGCAACTTCAGTGTCCAACAGTAGATGAATGGATAAAGAAGAAGTGGTACATATACACAATGGAATATTATTTAGCCATAAGAAGATAACAAATCCTACTATTTGCAGCAACATGGATGGAGCTAGAGGGTATTATGCTCGATGAAATAAGCCAGGAGGAGAAAGACAAGTACCGAATGATCTCACTCATTTGTGGAGTGTAAAACAAAGCAAAGCTGAAGGAACAAAACAACAGCAGACTCACAGACTCCAAGAAGGTACTAGCAGTTACCAAAGGGGAGGGGTAAGGGGGGCAGTGTTGGGATGGAGGGAGAAGCAGATTGAGGGGCAGTATGATTGGCACATATGGTGTGGTGGGGGTCACGGGGAAGACAGTGCAGCACAGAGAAGACAAGTAGTGACTGTGTGGCATCTTAGTCCGCTGATGGACAGTGACTGCAAAGGGTATGGGAGGGACTTGATAATATGGGTGAATGTAGTAACCACAATGTTGCCCATGTGAAACCTTTGTAAGATTGTATATCAATGATACCTTCATTAAAAAAAAAAAGAGTTGCCTTTAGTAGAGTCACAAACAGAAACTCAGTCTGTTGGTCACTTATTCCAAGTTTTGACTTCTCTCCATAGTCTGCTGGCATTTGCTCAGTCTCCAGGACTTTCAGAGTTTTTTGTTTTTTGTGTTGTGTCAAGAATTTACAGCTGCTATTTAGAGAAGGATCACTGAGGAGTTCAGGCCTGTGTACCATAAGTGGAACTTGATTTTCTATTGGAAGGAAAAAGGACTACATTTGTTCTCCTACCTTGTTTCAGGAGCTTTACATTCAGTCTCATTTCAGAATTCTTCAGGTGACAATACTTGGCCCAGAGATTAAATAACTTGCTCAAGGTCATAAGGATATAGTGGTAAAACTAGGATGAATCACAAGGCTGTCAAACTTTAAAACTACTTGTCCATTATATTATCTGGCATCCTTAAAGGTTTAAATATTGTTTGCTGTATGTTGCACTTACATAATTCAAAATAAGGCAGACTCCAAATAACATCAACAAAAGATGTTAAGGAGAAAGGGCTCAATCCATTCATCATTCATAATTCACTATGATTGACTTTTATATCAAGAGCTTATGACAATAAAATGGGAGTTTTAACTGGGAGTCAAATGTTGGAGAGGACAGTCTCCAACTGGAATAGAACCAAGTAGGTTGGGAGAAAATGGCTAAAAGATTTTTGAAAAGACAGATCAGGAGCACAGAGGCTTGATACTCTAAACTTTTCGATAAAGACAGTTTATTTGTATTCATTTGTGTATTCCCCTTAGGATCTAGCACTGTTATGACTGACATACACAGTGTGTTGGAGATTTTGAAGGAATTAACAGTTTAGATACTTTCATACATGTAATTTTGAAGTTTTTAATGGATTTCCTGCAGAAATAATGATGTAAAATATCCGGCATGTGTAAGGTATTGAATTTCAATTCTTTTCCCTCACTTCCTTGATATATTTCACTAAGGACTCTAGCAGAAGCCAGCACACTGATGCCCAACTAGTTTTTAAAAGGCTGAAATATGTGGACCATTTTGGTTCAGGCAGTAAGAGTTTGTCTTATTTGATCCATAGAATGCAATCCACTGTTTGGTCACCACATACCTACTTTATCATTAAGCCTTAAATAAATAAAAGGAAGGATCAAAGCCAAATTCAGTGTCACTTTAGAGAATGTCCAGTATCACTGCAAAGGAAATAAACTGTTCATAGAAAAGGGTATTTGTACTATTCTTAAGCAATTCCTGAGGAGAATCTCTCATCACCAGAATAAACACAACTTTCTTGCATCTTCACATAAGTGACAAATGACTACTTAGAGATGATCCGGACATAAGAAAAGGCAGATCTCACTAAGACAGTTGTGAACATGGCAATACATCAAACCTGTTCTAAGGCCAATTTTGACACAGGAGTGTAACTGGTTTGGTTCCATCCTAAAACTCCTGTCACTCTTGGATTAAAATGCAAGGAAAATTTCAAAGACTTTTACAGATCCATATTTTGGTCTAGTGGAAAGGGTTATTTACCAACTAAGGGTTGACTTTGTTTTCTCACTGTTTTTTTTTCACCAGAACAGTCTAGCAGAGATACCTTCTTAGCGCCCTGAATTATTTCATTTCAGTACCACAAGCACAAAGAGAGCCCCATTTAGGCAACTAGGACACACAGCAGACTATAATCCTTATGCCAGGACACAATTTACATGGGGTTTACTCTGCACTAGTCTTTACTCCTTAGAGCCTAGCAGATAAAGGTCCATGCTTATTTATCAACTTATTAAATATAAAGACAACATTCCCTGTAATACTATTTTTTTGATATGTACTCCAAGTTAAGAGCTACTGCTCTATATAATACACCCTCCTTATATGAGAATCCTACATACACTAAGAAAAGTTAAGAAAGGTAGTTAAAATATTCAGTGTGCCAAAGTAAGCATTCCATCAAGTGAATCTTTTTATAAAGTAAGTGTACACATAAGATTTTATCAAAATAAACACCTAGGGATTATAAGTGAGGTTTCCAAGAGGATGGGAATAAAATCATTTTGCCTTTGAAATGGCTTCTTCTGAAATCTCATTATTTGAATAAATCAACTGAATTTCAATTTATCTAGCAAGAAAGAGTGGTAACATTGCTGAAGTCAAATTCATCTTAAATGCTGAAATATTACTCAAGAAGTCAGGACTTAGTTCTGCATCTTGTGGTACAGGCAGCAATCTCAACACTCAAAATTTTCTTTTGTTTTACAGGGAATGGAGAATAAAGAGAACTAGAAATAGAAAGTAATTTTCAGTGAACCAATAATTCCTACAGTCTGTCTGAAGGTGATATGTAAACTCAAGTATCAAAGTATAAAAATCTACCCAAAGTAAGTGTGTACAAAATGATAAATTTAATATAGGTTCACATTTTCTTGTTTGAAACCCTCAGGGTCATATGTGTTTCACAATTAACAGGTTTTTTTCAGTTTAGAAAAGTATTAGTATCTCTAGTAGAGTATAGGGCAGCATCCTATAGTCAAGCGTACTAATATTTCAGCAGTGAAAGGTAGGACTATTAACACTAGTAGGATAAGTAAATGCATGTCAGTTCTGGTTAGGTTTTTAGATTTTGAAACTATGCATAAGGGATTGGGGCACTGTAATAAAATCATTATCAGATATATAAGCAAATAAAGGTTTATACCCATGATCCTAGATAAACAGGCAAAAGGGGTTCTTTTCTCTGTTGAAGAAAGAAAATGGCCATCAGGGCAAACACATAAGGCGGCAAACCTCCTTCTTCAGGGCGATCTATACTGCACAGCTACAAAGGAGAGAAAAGAGGATAAGCATTCCATTGAACCAACTGTCATTTACACAACTTGGTCTAAAACCTGAACCTTACTCCTGTGTATTACATGATTTACTGATGCTTCAATTCCAAGTGCAACCCAATTACCTTTACTCAGTTTAGTGGTCCCCTCATCCTAATCTGCTCCCTTGAAAATGCATGCTTTGGTCAGAAGGATGATTAGCACTAACAGAAATAACAACTAAAAAGCATAGCTTACATAGTGATGAAGCAGAAGGCAGCTTTCAAAGGATGGCATATTGTAATTAACAATTCATCTAGTTCAGACTGGGCATCCTCTATCCATCCTGGACTCAAGCACCAGGAACTATATATTGTTACTGCCACTATCAGTGAAGCTTTAGCTTTTCTCTATAAAGCACCTACACAAAATCTCCATTTTATAATGATGAGGGGATCTTCTATTTTAGGGGACTATTAAATGCTATAATATTTATTAGTGCATTTCTATCAGGATACCATACTTAAAACCTTGTGGAACTATAAAAGACCAGATAGTGGCTTTCATTTTTTAGAGTCTCTGGTGTAATTCTGGAAATGGTATGAGAGGTTTTATCTCAAACTTTCCTGTGCCTGAGAATTACCTTGGGAAATTAGTCAAAATACAAATTCTTGGGACATATCCCCTGGGATTTGACCCAAAAGCTGAGGTTTATTAAGCACTATCAATCGTTTTGACCTTTTGAGTAATACTGTTATAGTGAAATAGAAACACTAAATTTTTCTTTCTGTACACATTACATTTCTGTTCTAATACTCATATGCCTACTCTGATGTCTATAAATATACATCTAAACATTTAAGATTAAATTAGCCACGGAAAAATCAAGGCATACTGCTTATGCATACATAGAATGTGTTCATACATTTAAAGAATTGAAACCTACCTTTGCCCAGTACCTAAATGCAATCACCAAAGGAACTAGCTTTGATTCGAGTTTGCCCAGGGCAGTTAAATGACCTGTTGTCAGACAAGCATTTTCATTTCCTGCGCTCACTTTACAAAGAAGACCACTGGTAGGGTACAGGGTGAGAATAGGAAAAAAGAGAAAGATAGGAAGTGTTATACATATGTCAAATATCTTTTATACCAATAACTACTAATTTAGACTGATAACAAATATCTTAAAAATGAAATAAAACACTTTACATTCACTAAACCTTTATGGGTCATTTAAGATTAAAGAAAGATAAAGCAGCTATTTTCTGAGTAAACTCAATTTTTCAGAACTAAATCTTTGTGTTTCACTAGGACGATTTTTTTGGGGAAAATACTGTAAAAAGCTTCAAATGGGAGCATGTATTCATCTTTGCAAAAGGGTGTTTTCCAAGACATGGAGGAATCTACCAAATGAAGAATCAGTACAGTTTACAAACCACCCATGTACAGCGGTGAAGATAATGCTTCCAGACGGAGGGAGAGAGGTATGCGGGTGAAGTCATAGTAATTGTTACTCAGCACTGCTAAAAATGTGGCTAAGAAAGGATGGCAAATAAAGGTGATTAGAGCAAGCATCATTTGATAAAGTTATTTTTTACTGTACTAAAATGAGTCAAAATGCTTTCATTCCTGTATTTTTTCCTTTTAAGTAACTTTATTCTTCTTAAAATAAAACTTTTTCTTCTTGCATCAAATACCAAAAGTATAGGGAGAATACTAGTAGTGAGGCTGTGAAATTAATCACATAAAGAGCTTGTCACTCTACAAACTGGACATTAAGACACAGTGAAATACATGTGCCCGTGGCAAGTTAATATCTAATACATAAGCAGCTTAAAGAAACCGAGACCTTTGCTTTTCTCTACACACCACCACCGGCACCCTAGCGTGGAAATCTGCATCAACATCAATAAAAGACTCTGAGGAAAGAAGAAAAAAATATTCAATAGGTTAATTAAACCTTTGTTTAGAAGCAGAACTAGATAAAGTACAAGTACCACCTATGACTTATTTGTCTGGCCTTTTGAAAGACCATAATGAAATAAAGTTCTGTGATAACTTGAAAAGGAAAATAGCATTCATTCAGGAATCAAGTAATCACATTGAAACCCTTTATTTTGTAAAACTAATGTTTGATAGGAAAAACTACATTATTCAATCAGAATATTTAAATGTTATACAGATAACATAATCAGAAAAATGGGTAGGACATTCAAAAGGATAACTCCTGCAACAGGTACTAAAATATTTGGGGTCAGAATACATACTGACTGAAGTTAAGAAGAAATGTTTAAACTTTAAATATTCATTTAGCTGAAATAAATAGGATTGGAAGGAATAACTCAAGGGATGAGATAGTTTGATGAGGCCCACAGAAATCAAAAGAAGCTGTAACACCCTGAGCTAGATGATACTTTTGGATAACTGGGAAATCTAACTGGAAGAACTATTTGATTCATCAGTCAGGGCTGGGTCACACCTATTTATCATTTATAAGGTATTAATTTAAGCCATGGAATAGAGCAATTATCCTTTAGTTTTACTGTCAAGAGTAAATTTTATATATTTTGCATTTTTTTCTCAGTCTAAGACTTCAATCTATAAATTGTGACATTATCATCAAGCTAAAAGCTTTACTTACAAAATAATTATTCTGCATAGAACAATTAACACGACTCTAACATGCTTCTCATTTATGGGCATTTGCTTTGGTATTACCCATATAAACAGTTAAAGAAAGAAAACACATGACTTCCTATTTTCAAAGTTTGAGAAGTAAGATATATTCAAATTATAGACAAAAAAAAAAGTTTAAGAGCAAAAGGTGGAAAGAATTTGACCTTACCACTGTTCTTTAAACATTCTTGAACAAGTAAGAGAACATCTGGCTGAGACATCTAGAAAATAAATCAATGAATAATCAAATAATTCTTAAGTACTTTTGTTTCACTGAGATAATACACAGTCATCTGAAGTTATCCAAATTGCTTTCCAAATTAGAAAGCACAATGCTACCAAAGTAAAAATACTGAATTATTGTGCTGTGTGCACACATCAGTCAGAGACAGAGATTAGCACCAATGGAGGATGAATGGGGCAGAAGAGGTCTACTACACAGTTAACTCCTGAAACCTAATTCCTGAGGTAAGCCTCTCAGTGAATCTCAGAGCTGTGGCTAGAAGCTATCAAACTATTAACACTATCAACCTCTCTATCAGACTAATTCAGCTGTTTGCTGATTGACTTGTACTGTAGTCCTGCCTTTGTCTTTCTCTAATCCTTGTCCTACCTGGGAACCAAAACCATTTAAAATCATAAAGTGGACCTAGTCTAGGCTCTTCCTTAAAACTCCATGGCTTCTTACTACCCTTAGGTGAAAATAAAATTCTTTGCATGGACTGCAGATCCTGCATGGAGACACCAGCCTACTCTATTCTAATCTTATGTTCTTCTTTCTCTGGTCTGTTCAATCCTCCTTTTAGCTCCTCTAACAGGCCAAAACTCTTATTGATTTAGGGAGCTTGAAAAAAAAAAAGCTGTTCCCTCTGTCTGAAACACAGTTTTAACCCTTTTGCTACCCCCACCCCTTTTCATCTTTTAGAGTTCAGTTTAAATGTTCTCTTTTCAAAGAGGCCTTCATGACCACTGTTATCTGTCCCTTGTTTTCTGTCATAGTGCCTTATTGACCTGCAAAACTCTCATTATAATGAATTGGTTTATGTACTTACTTCTGTCTTCACTAGGTATGAATTCCACAAGGGAGGAATTATATTTTGTCCTCTAGAATCTCATATTGTGCCTGGCTTACAACATGGACTCAGTGAATATTTGCTAAATGAATGAGTGATAAGAGATCAAAACAAATGCTTTGCTGGTTAATTACTAATCAGAATTTAAGGTTAAAAGGATAGTAACATCTAATCATCAGCTGACCTTGTAGCTAGAGTAGTCAGAGATGGCAAGGAATGAGAGGTTATGAAATACAGAATCTGGGGGTGGGACCTAGGAATCTGTATTTTTAACAACCCAGGTAAATGGGCATAAACCATCTGCAAATTGGGCTACGTATGGATGAATGGATACTACTAAAAGGCCTTCCAGTTAAAAAGTTCTGATTTATCAACATATTTTTGTATCACGTCTAAACCAGATATCTAGGCAAGGTGTGATTCTATAATTATTTCAACAAAGTAGGTATATAAGAGAGGAAACTCAGGAATGAATTCAGCTTTCACGTCATGTACGTTTAGATATCTATAGTGTTGAAAATCTGAAATTCTTTCCTGCCATTGGAAAGTAGACTTTACCAAGACAATCTTTTCAGGTTAACATAACCTAAATAGCCCCATTACTGACATGGTTAAAAAAAAACAATGTTTGAAGTAAGTATGAAAATCTGTAAAGTATTGAAAGAAATGCTCTGAAATTGAAGGCAGGCAGAACATAAAAATAAAAATTTTAGGAGAAGAAGCTGCCACCATTATCCTTGAACTGTCTTCAAATATCTAAAATATATTCATATATAACTCATATTTGTAAAAAGAATTTCCATACCACTCTAAAAATTCCAACATTTCATTTTGTACTTACAATGGCTGGAAATTGAATGTCAATGTTTACATCTGAATTTTTGAAGCCCAGTCGGCTACAGGATGACCCATATAATCTCAGAGAACAAGCTAAAAAAAAATATAAATGAAAGTCATTACAATTTCTCAAAAGCTATCATGAAACACTGCTGTTTCAGAAATGGAACCATCAATTAAAATACACACAAAAGCAAAACAGTATTTAGGTCTGGTATAGCAAAGGATAGCAATGTGTGGCTCTTTGCTCTTGCCTTCAAGGAAGGCTTCATTGACTGTGGTTTTGCTTAACAATCACTCTTCATGTCAGTTGTAAAACACATTAAAAAAATTCTTACATTGTGATTTCACATTTTGTGTAGGAAAGATTATTTGAAATAATTCTTAAAACATGAAAGTTGAAAGGGATGCCTAACTTTGTTTTACATTTTTAAACCTGATAGTATATTAATAAAGAGTGAATGCAAACATTTCACCTCTTAGAAAGCACACATAGGTGTTACTGTAAATGTAAAAAAATAATCATAAAGTCACTTTTCAATACTCACTTTTGACTACTCACTACATTATGTACAAAAATTGCTTAACATAAATAATCCCTTGAGGAAAATCTTTGGAAAATAATTATAATATTACTGACATAATTTAAAATGCTAGGCAGCAGGTGATTCACTCTTCAGAGGAAGACGTGTGTGCATGTGTACTACCTGTGTTTACTTATGTGTTTCCCCCACTGTGCCAAAAATTATCCCTTTTTGTCAGGAGACTTTGTGGTTTTAAGTTAAATGACTCCTCTGGGTCTTAAGTTTTCCATGACAAAGTATATTCAATTTTACAATGGAAATCTGTGGCAAAAGTTACCAAAATTACAATGACTTTTTGGGAACTTGTCAACAATATAAAGGATGGAATTAATACCTATACAATGAAATGGTAGATTCTTGCCCTTTATTCTTATGAAAGTATATATGAATAGGGATGATATAATTTATGAATGATCTTTCAATAGAATAAATAGTTCTGTGGATGATACGGTGATAAATTTAAATAGTGATTCCACCTGTGTTTCAGAATCCCTTGTGGGGCTTTCTAAGAAATAGTTTTCCATGGCCCCACAGACATAACTTGGAAATTTAATTAAACATTTATACCAAATCTACTACAATTAGTTTTCAAAGCTCATTTTGGATGTTGCAGCTCTTTTAAATGGGTTAAATAGAACTTTTTTTTGGATCACAGAGAACCAGAAATGACTCCAGGATACTTCTCTTTAACACAAAATATTGTGTCAATTTAAATAGGTAGAAAGGTAATTTATACACACGAATCTCAAATAGTATCTGTGCCCCAATAATATGGGACACTTAAATTACATGCACACAGTGAAATTCATAATGAAGACAGGTTTAATGACTATGCATGTCAAAGTTTTTGTTACCTTGGGGGAAGCCAGTGAAAAACAAAAATATACAAAAAATTAAGAGCTTATGGACATGGAAAATCAATTTCTATTACATGAAAATTATTCTGGTAGGAAAAATGAATGAGGTGCTTTTAGACAGCTGAACAGAAAAACAAACTTGAAAATACCTGGTAACTTGTGTTGGAACACATTTTCCATGATCTGTTTAATTTCTAGTCTCTGTTCCAAGTCCTCATTGAGTAAGCCAAACTCCTGTACCACTCTGTCAATGGCAATACCAATTGCATATATCTGGGAGGGTGTAGGCGGGGGTAACGTAGTAAGCAATTCTTCCTCCTGCTTCTCCTTTTAAGATCAATGTTGAGATTAAAAATGACTCACACAGTTTTTACCTTCTACCATTCACTGAGACAATACCCTTTAGAATATGCCAGAATATTTTTCTTAGTTCTCCCTCTCACCTTAGCTGTATTAGTCTTTACCTTATCCAACACACACACTTCTTTATGCACATAAAGTGATAATACAGGGAAGGCAGGAGTAGGGAAAAAGCTCAAGGGAAGAACACTAAAAACAGCAATGATAAATTATTTGCTTTACTATTCCTAAGGATTTACTGGCCTAAGGATATGTACCCAGGTCCTGTCAATGACTTCATTTATCCTGATACTGTCCTTAAGGAAATTCACAAGACTGCCTGGCAAAACGTATCTGAACAGTATAAAGTATTTTGGCTAAACTCAATAATACAGCAGTAAAGTTATTACTATCATAGCCTTAACATGAGAAAAGTGACAAAGATGACAAAAAACTGACAAGTAAACATGAACTTACCTTAATGTTTTTTTTGTGTCTCTTCTCTTTGATATGCTTATGAGCAAATGCAATGGATTCAATTAAAACATCACAAAGTTTGCAGGTGTACTTTGCTGTGGGATAATTTCTTGGTCGCTAAAATTTGGAGAGATTTATAGACATCTTCACAAATCCAGGCAAACAAAAGTTAGCCAAAAGATGATCTTCCCTTCACTTGTAAAACTTTTAATATATGATTGTCATTCCTTACTACTATCCTAATAGTCATTTGTATTTAAGTGATTCTATTAAACTGAGCATCACTCTGAACTTGTAGTATATAAATGCTAATAACCAAAGTACGATACCTAATTCATCCAAGCACATTTTCCCAATTACTAACACAGTTTGAACCAAACAAGGATTTTAACTAACATAAAATATGTTACCCTTTTTAGCCTGTCAATGCAGTCTCGTTTCAATCGCTCCTCGGCCTGCTGTAAGCCCAGCAGCTCCTTGGTTGAGAGCACAGATTCATCGATCACAGGACCCTCCAAATCTCCGTCCTGTTCATTTTCATTTCTAATTCTACGTGGCTTCCTAGGTCTGGACCTCTGCTTCTTGTTTTCTTAAGTTAGGGGAAAAATATTGGCAATGTTGAAAAATAGCACTCTGAGTGAAAAGCACAAGTCTTTTTACATATTAATTAAATCACTTGATATCTGAATGATATCTAGCACAGAGCAAAAGGAAAGGTATATAGCTCGCCCATGAATAAAACACCTGAATGCTCATTAAGCACCTCTGCATACATCAAGCCACAGAAATCACCTTTTTGGAAAACTTCAATAGAATTCTACTTCAACCATACAATTTGATTTTGTCATTTGTCCTGTTATATACTGCTGAGCACACTCAAGTAATAGTAGAAATTATTCTCAAAAGGCAAGAATATCTATAATTCTAATATACTTAATATATCACAGTAGCTAACGTACATGTATCTAATTCAGTGTACTTGTCTAGTATGCCTGTAAGTATATCTGTTATTCTCATGAAAACTATCCACATTTGCTTTTATTTTTGGAAGTGAAAAATCTCAACAGAGCAAAGGTGTCACAGAACTCCAGAGACTCAGAAATCAACTACATTGTCTGGAGTGAAAAATCCCTTGCTCATTTGTAAAGTTAGCCTCCACATAATTGCACCCTTCCCCACATTAATATCAAGAAGTCCAAGCCAAAATTTTATTTACTAAGGACAATTATTTCCCATTTTATCTTTACTTTCATTTTAGCTTCTTTGAACGGGCTCCAGGCTAAGCACACTTCAAAGGAGAAAAAGAATTATTTGAAATAAAAGTTTTCTTTTATTTCAGACTAACTGACTTTAAAAAACTCTGTCGTTAGCTTTACAATCCTTACAACTAATGTCTGTTCCCTTTTTTAAACTTACAACTTTTCAACCTGTGAAACTGAAGATGACTGCAGAATTGATCTAAAAAAATTGTTTTAAGCTAACTTCTCTCAAGTTCTGAAAATGAAGCTATTAGTAACATGTAAGATTAAAATAAAATTCATTTGCCCAATTAAAATTGCGATAAATGGATTCAATCACTTTTAAAAGGCATACCAAAAATTAGTCTTTGACAATATAAAGCTACTGAAATGCCCTGCAAGAGGCAGTTGGTATGTCAAGTTTTGAGCAGAACTCATTACTTGTGCAGTAGTTACAATGAAACAATTGACTGGAAAAAAAAACTGTCAGAAAAGGGAGACACAGGAGCTTTAATTCTAAAAAAGCTATTGATAACAGCTCTAAAGGAAAAGCAATGAGCATTGTGCTCCAATTACCATAACTTTCATATAGTGAAAATCTACATACAGCTTCTATACAGTAAGTGGCAATTTAAAACAATTAAAGAAGTTAGGACAAATGCAGTTTTGTTTTGTTTTTTCAAAAAGCAATTAAAATGGACCAAACAACTAGAATACTAAAAGGTAAATAGTCATTTGAAGAGATCAGTCCAACTTGATATTTGTTTTTTAACATGTCCCCTACTCCCATTTAAATTACCACAATCTTTTAAGGACAGGGCTCTTGGTCTGCATATATGAGATAAGCACTTTTTAGTTTAGAGGTGTCCCTATCATTTAATTTGCTTCTCATTACAAGCTCTAAATAACTGCTTCTGATGTGCATGTTCACAACATAAGTTTCTTAGGCACTCATTAAAGATTTACACTATTATGTGCAATCCCGTTAGAAAAGTTCCTAATAGTTCACAAAATAGCAACTGATATGGAACCTAAATCCTTTTTTAATCCTTCTCTTTATCACAAAGTCTTCTCAGTATAACTATATTTGGTGCCATTTTCTAAAAAAGTGACTTGTTTTCCTCCAAAGAATACAATTAACTCCTTATTGTTTTTATTGAGAAGTGGACAGCTGCAGAAATTGTCTGATGATAATGGCAGCTACATTATTGGGTCTTTTATTATGCCAGAGATGCAATGCATACACTTTATGTGCATTGCCTTATTTAATTCCGATAGTGACCCTGTCACAATATTATCCCCATTTTACAGATGGGGAAAATGCTGGCCCAGGAAAATAAGTAACTTGTCTAGGGTTACATGATTAAGTCAAAGCAAAGGGATTTGAAATGGAGATTAAAGCATGGATGTGAGTTAGGGCAGGGAAATGCCACAAGGGTCATGTCATTGCAAAATCTACTTAGCCTCCGAAAAAGGCCCAGTTTATTCTTTAACTTAATCTATATGCTGTTCTTCCTCTTCTTCCAGTTAAGTAACTTTGTAACCAGGACAGGAGATAGACCTCCAAAGTGTAAACGAAGGTATGTGGATAAAGAATGCTAAAGATCTGGACCAACACAGTGACCTAAATAATCCTATTCTTAAAACAAAACTTCAAAGGAATTATGAATCACCTATATACATCATACCTTACGTCGACCCCTACCTAAAGGTCCTATAAAACCCCAAACCCTACACCCTTAAGTGCTCTTCCTCTCTCAGATTGCCCACACTCCTGAGTGTGTACTGTCTTATATCATATAAGTTTTCTTGTTGCATAAGCTGACTGAACTTGTCTCTTAACTCTTTTCCACGATAAAGACAAGAACATGTTGGCCTCCAACTCTGGTGGTAAACGTCATTGTCATTTTGCTATTTCATTCAGCTTTCTAGTCTTAACACAATCCTTTTCTCTCTCCCATTTTGTTTCAGACAAGTAGGGAAGCTGAAGTTCTCAGAACATAGACTCATTCCATCCAGTGCTCTGCAGCTTCTCCAGATCCTGGGGTGGTAGGGGCTCAGTTTCCATGCTGTGCAGATTCAAATGGACACTGGATACAAGGTGACCCGGGCTTCAGGAGTTGGCAAGGGATTTGCCTTATGCCAAGCAGGAGTTTCATGAGTTTCCCTTTCCATTCTCTGCTCTTTCTTGCTCTCTGCTGCCTGCACAGCTTCTGCCATTCATTGCTACTCTCATTTTAATGAATTGCTTCCTTACCAGCATTTGTCCAACCTGGTCAAGAATTCTTTCTCAGAGTCAAGAATCCTCCCCTGTCCGAGCTGCCGTTTCACCTAGTGCGCAGGGAGAGACCCTCCCAAACGCAGCTGCCTGGCAACAGATGGAATTTTGAAATTCAGCCTTCTGTCTTAACAATACAATAACTGAAAGAACTCAGTAAAAAATCTCTTCTGGCAGCATATGCATTCATATCTAGACTAGCACAGAACTGACAAGGCCTACATTGTAAAAAACGGTCCAGTAAAATCTCATTGGAGAGAATCTTGGGAGGCAAAGCTGGGTGTTGCTAAAAAGTTCCTATAATTACTTAGGGGAAGTCTACTTGACTCATCTCAGGTTTTTTGCCATATGAATTCTCTATATACAGTATTCCAAGTTTCCCATATTTTATTTGCATATGGCCCATTATTCCACTCACAAAGGACGTGTATTTGAGTGGATATTCTCCAGCTATGATCATTAATGGCACTGTCCCAAATACATTATACTGGCAATCTAAGATATCTGAAGGATGAAATAGGGGCAGTTAATGTAGAACTGAAAACTAGGAAGTATTAAAAAACAAAG
Organism: Manis javanica; assembly: GCF_040802235.1. Taxonomy (NCBI): domain Eukaryota; kingdom Metazoa; phylum Chordata; class Mammalia; order Pholidota; family Manidae; genus Manis; species Manis javanica. The sequence goes on from NC_133157.1 coordinate 82,380,153, forward strand.
CAAATCTAAGATAATTTTCATTACATCTTCTTCCATGATTTAACAAGACTGTTCCTTAGTAAGACATCATTTGGTTTAAGGAAAATTTCATTCCCTTTAGTGACATCCTTTAGGATATTGGGTGCAGTGCAAAGTTTATACTTTAAAACTGAATTTCTCTCTACAGTAAGCAACATTATATGAAGGCTTAATATTTCCTTTATGAAGATTCTGAAGGGATAGAAGCTGACCAGTTCTTGATGTAGCAATTGTGAAGGCACACACCTGTATTTCATAGAGAACATGGGGGCTTTAGGATTGCCCTCAATAAAAAAAGATAATGAAAATGTATCTATGTCCTATTCAAAACCATTTAAAAGCAACTTCTTTAGTTGCTTTTAAGACTAAACAAGAATATGTGCCTTATGAGGTTTTTGGTCTGTAAACAGTCCCTTTTAATACCTGTCTGGTTGCAAACTTCATCTATAAAACTTCTTATAATGCTGCTCAAGATCAGCCTTTTCTTTTCTAAAATACCAACTAAGGTAACTAAATTAAAATATCCATGTCCCATCTGGGCACAGTAATATGGAAATACTGAAATATACACCGAATTTTAAAATACACAAAGCAAAAGGATTCTAGGTTCAGAGAGGCTGAGCTAATGGCCAGAGCAACACAGGACAAATTTCAGTTTCACTTCCTCTTCTAGCACTCTGTGTGAACAAGTCTGGATAAACTTAACCTCCTCCTAGCCTCAGCTGCCTGCCTGCTTTGTAAAATTTTGATTCTACCTTTGATAAATCACAACAGAGCACTGCATTAGACAATTCCTTCAAGTTCTTTCTCCTCTAAGTATTTATGAGGCTAGGGTTTCATCTCTGCCTACTGTTTGATTTCTCTATAATACCCCATTCTGTTTCTCCTGTTTGATATAAGGCATTTTCTCTTGCTTTTCCTATTTTAGAAAATGAAAAACAGCACCTTTTCTCCCACTTAATACTATCATAAGACACTCTAAAAATAAAAAGCAGCCTTTTCCCTGTTAAGTATTCTAAATGTCCAGGTTACAGGTAACAAACATATATTTAAACTGACCACTGTAAAGTAACACGAAGGAAAGGGGCTTCTGGCATCAATATTGCCCAAATGCATTTAAACTCAAAACATTTAAAAAGTGCTGGCTAGTTTTCAACACATTCTATATGGTCACTAAAAAAAAGGCTTATAGCTAATAAACTTCAAAGCCCGTTTTTCCAAGTATAATTTGTATTTTCAGATTAAACATTATTTTTGCCTTGAAATTTATGACTTTATTTCACTTCAGTAATTATTGCACACTACATAAAAATAATTTTGTTTACATAAATTACTGCTACACAGACAAAATCTATTATTTGCCTTTTAGAAAACGTTTAAGCAATTATTTTGTGGCAGTTGTTATCAAGCACACAGGGCACTTAGAAATGAATTTTGGTTTTACTCTAACTAAAAGGCAACGTTTTATCTGTATTTCTGACTTTCAAAACTTAATGCTTCTCAACCTGTTTGCCATACTTGCTTTTGAGAAAAAACAATCTTGGACTTTCTTCCTCTGGAGACTGATGCTCCACCCAAAAGACATTTATCCCTCTGTGACAGGAGATATATGCAGTCTATGTTTTTATATCAAATAAAGTTTTTTTTAGCTTTATATTCTGTCATTTATATTGTAGACACATTTATTATTCAAATACAAAATTTAGAGAATACATACATGCCACTCAGAAATTACGATACAGCCCCCGGGGGGACTGAACACCCTTTTCTGTAGAGAGGACCAATGGGAAATATATTTACTCAAGTAAAATGAGCCTCATGGTAAACTTTTAAAGGGACCAAAACATGCAATATGTTGAAATTGCTCAAATATGATTACAATCATCAAAATAATCACATTAAATAAAAAGAAACTGTGAAAAAATGGAATTGTATTGGTGAAAATAATAAAACTCATTTGCATGAAAAAGAAAAGACATAGCTGACTTTGAGTTCTAACTTGACAAGTTGGAACACATTACCAGGGCTTCCTGCTTCCATCTCTGATGTGGTTTCTAGGCTTGTCAGGTCTTTATTGAACAGTCTTCTTACAGTTCTGCAGCCTCGACCATCTTGCCACCTATATCCATCTTCACTGTCTTGAAAGGAGTCTTTTCTTGGTCGGTTTGTAACAGGAAATCTAGGTCCAGGTTTGAATTCTCTCCAACTGTCTGAATTACCAGCAAGTTCATCAGATAGCCATCTCTTATTCTGATCTTTGTGGCTGTCATTTATCCAAACGGGTTGACTGTAAATTGGGTTTTTAAATGCATATGGATTGTTGGAAACAGCATATGGTCCTTTCCTGGGGGTATTCCCATAGTTCCCTGGTATTTTTTTTTTTGGAAGGCCTTTTTCCATTTTATTGCCATAGCCTTTAGCACAATCATCCATTATTAGATAATCTTGTTGGGGGTGACCTCTTCTGAAATCCTCATCATCAACAGTCCCTCGGTCTTTACGCTTCACAAAATAAGGTTTTGCTGCATCTCCCATGGTTCTTGACTTCAGTTTTCTTCCTTGCACCTGAAGGAAGGCATTTTCGGGGAACAATCAAATTATAACAAGATATCATACCAAGTATATAAAATGCCACACAATTATTGTACAGATGCTCAAAAGCCTGTAAGACTTTCCTTCCTAAATTCCAGTAATCAATGTATTACAAGAGAAGTGAGGAGGCTTAATCAGTCCTATAATATTCTTCTTGAAAACAGTACTTACTATTCAACATGAAGATTACATCTGTAAATAAGGGAAGCTTCTTAACAGTTTCAAGAAATGTAGTATAAAAATGTTTATACAAAAAAAATTGGTTGGCTTTTACCTATATAACAAAGCGCTTCTCTTCAAAATAGGCGAACACCTCATCCCAAGAATATACAGTTAGAAAACTTCTGAAACAATCTTAAAAAAAAAAAAGTTTGGCAATTACTTTTAAGTGTTATACAAAGTAAACGAAACTTTATGTGAGTACCGTACATCTCAACTCCACTTCTCCGTCCCGGGGTCTCAGCTCCCTTCACCACGACTATTCGGAACCACAGCCTAAGATCTCTCGGGTTACGGAGGGGCAGGGCTCCCCACCAAGGTTCGGCTTTAGTCAGATGGGCTGGGTTGCCAACCAGGGGACAACTCCAGCTAACCTCCCCAGTCCTCTTTCTCCAAACCCAAACGAGTTGGGTTTTATCACGAACAGCAATCCTCCCTCTTCCATCCCCATCTGATGCCTCAGTTTCCACCCTTCGGGAAAAGGTGAAAGAGGAGGTGTCCCTGCAACTCCTGGCCACGAAGACACCGCGGGGACCAGGAAGCAGGAAGTGACCTGCCTCCTCGATGGGGTTCCGGGGTCCCCCCAGCCGGTCAAGGGGCCGGGGCCGAGTGTCTCCACCCGAATCCCTTCTTTTCCGGCCCCCGCAAGGTTTGACACAAAGTGAAGATGCGGACTCGAACCAAAGAGCTCAGTCCCCGCCGGCCTGGGGGTTCCCCGGTCCTCACAACCGGGGTGAAGAGGCCGGGGGTGGATGGAGTCAATGAATCTCCCGGGCCGGACCCGCCCTCTATTCTGGAGGCCGGAGACCCCACCGGAGATCCACCCCAGAGGCGAGTCTTGGAGGGACCTGGGGAGAAGGATCCGGGAGCACTCACCGCCTCCGCCGCGGTCCCCCGCCTCTTCCTGTCCCGGCTGGGCTCCCTCTCCGTGTTTTCCTTCGGCCCCACTTCCGGCGCTCAGCGCTGTCTCATTGTGCGCGTTTAGCGGTCGGTGGTGCCCCCGCCCGAGCGCTCAGCCGTTCACGCCGGAAACGCGCGCCGCTCTCGGAGGGCTGCCCGCCTCCCCGCCCCTCCCTTCCAGCTTCCGCCCCGCCCCTCCCGCTTCCGCCGGTGGGTGAGCTCCGTGCGCGATAGGAGTCTCTCCAGGCCGTGGTCCTCCTTGCCGCGTTTGCCTCGGTCAGGTCTCGCCCAGCTAGAGGCGCCTCTCTTTCCTAGGCCTTAGAAGCGCTGGGAAAAAGACGCGGGGAGGAAACCGCTGGTTCTCGCTGAGAGACGTGGAGCCCGCAGTCGGCGCGGAGGCTGGGCTTTGCCCCGGACACACCTGGTTGGCTCCAGGGCCAAGTTCAGCCCGTTCTAAGGCCTCGTGGCGCTCTTGCTGTGTTTCTGATAATTCCGAGTGTTTTATCGCCTCAAGGAGGTCTAGAAATGCCAGCGTTTAAGCAACTGCTGCTTACCCAGGTCTCAGTATGGTCGAGGGCAGTGCTCTGCTTTTTACCCCTTAGACTGTGTACGGACTAGTTTTACTAAAAACAAAACCGTGATTAGAAGAGTGTGTGATCGGGCAGGAGCACACTGGAATTTTTGAACGAAGAATGAACACCTGGAGCCAGCAAACAACCCGGGGTTTCTTTCTTTTGACAGTTCCCTTTCTTGCTGTCTGCAGTGTTTGAACGCCTCGAGGAACTAAAAATGAGGGATTGTTGAGACAATGTGACAGTTTTGATTTCTCTGCTTTTAAAGAGCATTTAAACTTAAATCCATGAGATTCTGTGAGGCAATGGTCTTAATAATGAAATGTTACTGGCTATCGCTAGGCACTGTTCTGAGGCCTTTACAAATATTAACTCATAATCCTCACACCTGCGAGGAAAATGCCACTATACCCATTTTAAGGAAGAGAAATAGCGTTTATGGTGAAGTAAATGGCACTGCTGGAATCCAAACCCTAACGAGCAGAGGCTATCCATAACCAGTATCTGTACTAAAAGTGATTTAAAACCTGTTGGTACAGATTTTGTATAATGCCTTATCTAGATGCTTTCGTTCTGAAAGTACCTGAGAATTAAGCCAATAATTGGTTCGACAGGCAGATAATGACTTAATAAAGTTCAAAAGGAGTGATGATACATGATTACCTTTATTATGGGACAACAGCATCACCACGCCCAGTCAAGTAATTCCTGTACAAAAGAACTGGTTTAGGAAGTCTGCCTTGATTGTCTACAGTTCTAGAAGAGCAGTTGAGGATACATCTTTTTTTAAGAGTTTACAATATTTTGTATTTGCAATGTGTTTCCGAAAGCCTAATTTCTATTCTAAATTTGTTTTTAAGAGTCATCTTGAGGATAAATGGGACTCCCTGAAACCAGATGCGATACTAATCAAAAGATACTGACAGGTAACATATCTCTTTTTGTTCATGTTATACTGCAATGAGAATTTATATTTGTCATGGGGATCCTTAAAAACCAGTTGAAAAGTTTAGCCTGCTTTTTCTTTGGATGTCACTGGAGAATACTGAGTTTCTCAGAGTCTTTGTGGGTATTGCTTCATGGCCTAGACTTACTTCCAACAACATGAAGCAGAAATTTGGAGGCTGTCTGGTTCAGAGGTCATTAACACTGGCCCATATATTACTGTGTGTCTTCTGTCTTGACCCAGAAGCTTAACATCTTGACAAGCCAACCTTTAACAGTGTCAGTGCTTTTTTTCTTGTAGGGCCATGAAGTCAGAAATGCAGTTTGATTCATAGCTTTGTCAGCCAGTTTTCACCCTGGTGTTTTTTATCCACTTTGTTAGTGAATTAATGTTGACTCCTTCAGGTGACTTCTCACCACCTTCGCTGCTTCCCACCTGACGTTTAGTCATCACCTTTGCTTTGCTGTATTGCTGCAATCATCAACTAATACCTTTCCTCTTTTGTTCTCAACATTATAGATGGAAAACTCATGTTAAAATCTGAGCCACATTGCCATTTCCCCTCAAAACCCCTCAGTAGCCCCCCTGCCATTTCTCTGAGAGTAAAAGCCAAAGGCCTTACAATGGCTCAAAGCCCCTCTCTTACTTTTGATCCCATCCCTTATTTCTCTAACTCCCTTACTCCACCCTAGCTACACTTGCCTTCTTGCAGTTCCTTCACACACCAGGAAAGCTCTTGCCTGAGGGCTTTGCACTGGCTGTTTCTTCTGTCTAGAATGCTTTCCCTCCCTTGGGTGTCTGTATTGTTCATATCTTCATCTTCATATTTTTACTCAGTCACATTCTCAATGAGGCCTACTTTGACCACCCATTTAAATTGCTATCACCACCTTCTCCTCTGCCTTCCTAATCCCCCTCACCTACTCTTTTCTTTCCTTGTAGCACTAAGTGTACCTTGCCACCTGCCGTGACTTTTATTATGGATATTTGACTTTTTATTATGGATATTTGTTTCTTTTCTGTCTCCCTTCGCTAGAATGCAAGTTCAGCAAGGGCAGAGATTTGCCTGTTTTGTTTGCCAGTATGTCCTCTAGGACCTAGAACATTTCCTGACTCATGTCAGACTCTTTACAAATATTTGTGGAATGAATGAAAGATACAGGACATGCTAGGCTCTGCAGCAGTGGTTCTTTGTATGTGAACAGGTAGAGACCACGTGAACATGATTCCCTTCTCATTAAGGTGTATTAGTACTCTTACAAAGGTCTAATACTATGACAAGATTAAAAATGAACTCAGAAACTGTAAAATATTTTGCCCCTCCCTCATTCCTCCTACACTGTCTGCCGAGTTTTCAACATTCCTACAAAGATTTTCTTTTTATCTTCTTTTTTTTTTCAAATTTGTCAGATAATTTAGAGTACTTCTTGAGTTGTTTAGGATGTGTTGGGGTGATAGGAGTTTGTTCTCAGTTCTTGTCCCTGCCTCAACAAAGAACTGAAGGGCGGAGATACAGTAGTGAAGCGGAATGAAAGTTTTATTTGAATACATTCTAAGGGGGGAATGGGCTAGAGTCATGGAAGATAACGGCAGGTTTACTGGCTTATCTGGAGTAGGACAGAGAGAGTGAAGTCTTGTGCTTAAAGTCTGGAAAATGTAATGGAGTAGCAAAGTGACAGACACCACTGGAAGAGTGCAGAGAGAAAGTGTAGTAAGTTGAGCATTAAAAAGTCTTTTGAAAATACTCCAAGAAAGGGGAGTGTGGGCAACCTGAGAGAGAAGGAGGCACACATTCAGAGGAAATGGGAGAATAGGATTCTAGGAGAGTGATCTTCAAGGAAACTCTGGTCTGTATACTTGCTTGGTCTCAATTGGTCAAGGTTTTGGCAGTAACTACAGGTGCCAGCGTAAAGGTGGAAGAAGGGATGGGAGGTGGCTTTCAACTGAGCCCCGAGTCAGCAAAAGGCATAGAGAGAGGGTTCTGTCTAGGCAAGTGTCCTGGAGATCCAATAAAGCCTTGTCAGAGGGCAATAGGAAGTCAAGGTTTGGACCCAAAGAAGCTACCAAGCTAGTTAGGAAAGATTGTCTCTGGTTGCCTGGGCTGAGAGGCAGGCAGCTGTGAGAGAAAAAAAACTGCTGGGCTGAGGTAGAGGTTTTTGCCTTAGGCCATGTTGCTCCTGCCGGTTGCCTGTTAGGAGAGGTGGGTTCTCAGTGGGAGGTCAAAGTTAAGTCGACTTGCAGATCTCATCAGAGTAAAAGTGTCTGTCTGTTTCCCTCTAATGGAAAATAGAACAAATAGAGCTGATGAGATACTAGAAAGAACTCGACAAAGGGTCATACTATCAAGGCAAATGAGAAGGCTCTTAGCTCCTGCAGGGAGCCATTGGTGAAAAAGACACTAAAGGGAGAAATCTTTTGACTACCACTCTGGGTGATATTCTTGAGGACCTAATCATGACCCACCTCCTAGGGAGGGGTTCCCTGCAAGGCCAGCACAAGCAGTACTGCCTCCGCCCGCATCTGGTGGACTTCTTACAACCAAGAGGATCATAAAATGAGGGTCTCTGCTGGGGGTGGGGGTCACCCCATTAGCCAACCAGCAGATAGTACAAAAAGCGTAGAGGAAGGGAAGAAAAGAAATGCAATGAGTAGGAGAAATTTGAGAACATTAAAAAGGAAATCTTTGCATGGACATATCTGAAAGGAAAGGAGCGACACACAACAGCAATTTACCGGAGAGTTCCGCTTTATTAGGGAAAGGTGCTGGGTTATATAGGATGGGGCATAGGGTGATTGTGGTGTTACTTCTACGGGGCTGGTGGCTGTTGGCTAGGTGCTGGGATTGGGAGGGGGGCGAGAGGTGATTGGGCTTCAGGTGGCGCCGGCGGGAACCGAGGACCCCGAAAAGAAGCCGGAAGTTCGCCATCTTACTGGTGGGGACCCTTCATTCCCCCCTTTCTCTTCTATGGGTTTGTGGACGTTGCTTTCTCTCTGACTGCTTCCTGCTGAACAGGGGCGGAGAAGGGACTGAGGGTTTGAGGACTGGGAGGAAAGGGTTGATAGGACTCCCCACAGTAAGGACGAGTAGATGTGGACTTCTTCAGGTTGGAAATCAATGAAGGTTCCCTGTAACCATAGGTTGAGGACCTGTTGATTCTAATGGTGCCAAGAGGATATGGGTGTCAGGAGCCAGGCGTCTGCGGCTATTGTTTCCAGGAACAGTTTCCAGCGGAGAGAGGGGTCCATCTCAGCATGTGGTGAGGAGGTCACGTGAGGGTGAGGGGTCTTCCGTGGCCAGAAGCTGGTAGTTCCTGAGTAAAAGCTGGTTGAAAGCTTGATTAGAGATTTTCCTGACTTGGGATTTGATGAACTTTATTATACAGGGTAAGAAGAGACAGACAAGAAGAATGACTATTATGGGGCCTGCAATGGGCCAGAGCCAGGTGAGGAGGGGGTTTGTTAGTATTGACGAGAATGGGTTGGAATTGAAAGCAGAGTGGAGGCTGGAGGCAAGGTCAGTGAGTTTGGTGATGTCAGTTTCTACAATGCCGGATTCGTTGATGTAATAGCAGCACTCTTCCTGGAGGAAGACGCAGGTGCCGCCCTTCTCGGCTGTAAGCAGATCTAGGGCCCGCCGGTTTTGAAGGGTGACTTTAGCTAGCGAAGTGACTTGTCTTTGGAGAGAGGCTAGGGATTCGGCAGTGGATGCCAGGGCTCCCTCAAGTTTGGCGTCGAGATCTCTAACTGCCCATAGAGAGTGACCCAAGGCTCCTCCTGAAAACCCCACCCCAATGGCTGAGGTGATTAAAGAGATACCGACCATGATGGGAAGGAAAGCAGCCCTTTTTGTGCGCGAGTGCAAGGGAGGTTGGAGCTCAAGGAATTCTGCCATGCTGTAAAGTGTAAGCTGTGGGATTAGGGTGACGAGAATGCAGGGTGTATCGGAGTTGAGAGGCAGTGAGTTGGAAAGGCTGCCATTACACCAAAAGAAGTGTCCCGGTTGTGTAAAAGTCTTAGAGCCGGAGGTAGGGGTGTAGATAGAGAGGCAGTGAAGTGCACTGGAGGGGGGTGGAGTTGGGCCTACACAGTGGTGGATGGTGAGATTATCTGGGTATTCTGGCTCCCATAGGGGTATGTCTGCCAGGGGACGGAGGGGTTGTCCTTCTGCATGGAAGGAGTAGTTGGAAATATTAAGGGGCACGGCGGCCAGCAGTGGGCGCTGTAGTGATGCGCACAAGAAACAATTGGCGGTGTTGAGGGTGTGGTTGAGAAAGATGGTGGTGTCTTGAATGAGCTGTAACCAAGAGTAGGAGGAATAAGAAGATGAAGAGGCGCCGTCAAGAGTTTGGATAATGACTTTTTCGGAATGTCTGATATCTGATGCAACTTGAGAGATCTGGGAGCGAGAGGGAACATACTCTCGAGAGATATGAAGGGTACCATGGGGGGTCGAGGACCCCTTGTAGTAAACTGAGGCTGTTACTCCAGCAGCCCATCGAGAGTCCCAGGGATCTGGGATTGATAAGGAGAATGAGCCGTTGGGATATTTCATGAAACGGTTGGAGGAGTAATACTGTGGGTACTGGAAGTCACCCATGTAGTGAATGGTGCAAGACCAGTAGGGGCATCCCCCGTAGGTGTCTGGCCATCGCCTGCAATAGGCTTGTCTTTGGTCATAGAGGAAGCAGAGGTAGGGAGAATAAAGGTAGCTGTAAATGAATACTTCGGTGGAGGGAGGAAAGTGGAGGTACAAAGGCTCAGAGCAGCCTTTCAGAGGGCAGTCTGATGTGGCAATGAGGGCAGTAACTTTTGTTTGATGCTGTGTGTAAGTCTGCTTGACTTTGAATCGCCATACAAAGGAGGATGGGGCGGCAGGGAAGACAATAGGAATGAGGGAAAAAAGCGAGAGAGCAGTAAAGGAGGAAAAAGTCATGATTCAGGTATGGATGGCAAAGAGGGTGCACGGGAGATGCGGAGCTTCAAGGGATCAGAGGGATGAGGCGTGGTAGAGTAGACAGCGTCTTGGGCTGTGTCCGAAGGACTCTGGATTGTGACTGATGGGTCTTGGGTGTCCAGAGAAGGTGAGTCTTGGGTATTTGGTTTCAACCTGGAGATATGAATCCAAGGGGTGACAGAGTTATCAGGCAGTGAGAGCTTGGCAGCCGAGGGGGTGCAGAGAATAACTGGGTGTGGACCTTCCCATTTCGGGGTGAGAGAGGGCTGATCCTCTGGTGGCTTATAAAACACTAGTTGGCCGGGCTGTAAGACAGGAGGATTTTGGGAGGCGGATGGATCAGGAAGGAGCCAATCTTGATATTTCCACAATTCAGTGCGGAGGAGAGAGAGTAGTGGAAGGGCTATATTGGGAGGAATTGGTCCTTTGTGGGAAGGGAGCCCCGGGGGTAGAATCGGGCGGCCGTACATGATCTCAAAGGGTGACAAGAAGGAAGGTTTCTTTGGGAGGGCTCGAATGCGGAGTAGAGCTAAGGGAAGTAAGCGAACCCAGTCAAGGTGTAGTTCTAGAGAGTTTGGTCAGGATGTCTTTTAGAGTCCTATTGGCTCTTTCTACTTTTCCTGAAGCTTGTGGTCGATAAGGACAATGTAAATGCCAGGGGAGCGAGAGCGACTTGGAGAGGTTCTGGATAATTTGGGCAGTGAACTCAGGGCCGTTATCTGATTGGAGGGAAGTGGGCATCCCGAACCTAGGAAAGATCTGGGTGAGGAGGATAGAGGCAACTACGGATGCTCGTTTGTTAGTGGTGGGGAAAGCTTCAACCCATCCTGAAAATGTATCTACTAGCACGAGTAGGTATCTGGTACGTCGTACAGGGGGCATGTTAGTGAAGTCTATTTGCCAATCTGCAGCGGGGACATTACCCCTTGCTTGATGAGCCGGGAAGGGTCGGGCTTTGAGGGGGGTATTAGGATTAGTGCGTTGGCAGATGGTGCACTTGCAGGTGATTTGGTTAAGTAGGGTTTTGTCTTCAGGAGAGAGAGGAAAAAAAGATTGTAAAAAATGGATTAAGGATTGGGGTCTGGGGTGGAACAGGTCATGTAAGAGGCGGAAGAGAGACTCTTTGTCCTGAGAGCAGAGGGCATCTTGTGATAAGGCTAAAACTGCAAGGGCAGACGGATTGTTGCCTGGTGCGTTTTCTGATAGGGCAACTGACCGGGCTACTCTGTCGGCCTTGTTGTTACCTCTTGCAATGGGGGAGTCATCTTTTTGATGTGATTTGCAGTGGACTATGCCTAGTCGGTGTGGGAGTTGTGAAGCCTCTAAAAGTTTAGTAATTAAGGCTGAATTAGTTATGGAATTCCCTTTTGTGGTGAGGAGGCCTCGTTCTTTCCATACTGCCGCGTGGGACAAGAGAATGTGGAATACGTACTTGGAGTCAGTGTACAATGTGAGAGACGTGTCCCGGGCCAGAGTGCAAGCTCTGGTGGCTGCAATGAGTTCAGCCTGCTGATTGGTTGTACCAGGGGGTAGGGCTCGTGCTTCAATGACATCTTCGAGGGAGACTACTGCATATCCTGAGTAGTGGATGCCCTCATGTTTAAAGGAGGACCCATCAGTAAACCAGATGAGGTCGGAGTGTGAGAGGGCTCCTTCGGAGATCGTGGAGTGGCATGGAAGGAAGTTGTGAAGGGCTTCTAGGCAATCATGCGAGGGAGTATGAGGAGAGTAGGGCAGAGGAAGAAGAGTGGCTGGATTTAGGGGCGGGCAGGGGAGGAAAGAAATGTTTGGATTTTGGAGGAAAGAGGACAGTAAGGTGAGGAGTCTGGAGGGGGGGAGAGTCTGTAAACTTTTGTAGGTTAAGAGATCTTTTAGGTGATGTGGGGACAGAATGGTAAGTGGCGCTCCGAATGTTAGTTTATGAGCTTCTTTCTGCAAGAGCTGTCCAGCGGCTAATGCCCGTAGGCAGGGGGCCCATCCCCGAACTGTGGGGTCTAATTGCTTGGAGAGATAAGCTACTGGGGCAAAGGATGGGCCATAATATTGGCCTAGGACTCCTAGAGCTTGACTGGACCTCTCATGAATGTATAATGAGAAGGGTTTTGACAAATCAGGGAGATGGAAAGCTGGAGCCTTTACAAGGGCTTGACGGAGCTTAATGAAGGAGTGTCGGGGTGAGGATGATAATGGTTCTTCAGGGGGGCCCTTGCTGAGGTCGTATAGGGGTCTTGCCAACAGGGAGAAGTTAGGGATCCACGCTCTAAAATACCCAGCCAAGCCTAGAAAGGAAAGGATTTCTGTCTTGGTTTTGGGAACGGGCAGGTCAGAGAGGAGTCGTTTTCTGTCTAAGGTAATGGACTTTCTTTGCTGAGACAGAAGGAATCCAAGGTAAGTGACAGAAGGGGAAGAGATTTGAGCTTTGGCAGGGGATACTCGGTAACCTCTGGAAGCTAGAAGGTTAAGTAGAGACGCAGTGTCAAGTTGAGACTGTTCCCACGAGGGACTGCAGAGCAGAAGATCATCTACATATTGTAATAAAGTGGACTCGGGGTGATCATGGTGAAACTGTTTGAGGTCTTGAGCTAGGACTTGTCCAAAAATATGGGGACTATCTCGGAAGCCTTGTGGTAAAACTGTCCAAGTAAGCTGAACAGAATGTCTGGTGTATGGGTCCGTCCAGGTGAAGGCAAAAAAATCTTGGGAGGAAGGGTCTAGGGGAATAGAAAAAAATGCATCCTTGAGATCTAGGACTGAGAAGTGGGATGCAGAAGCAGGGATCTGCGATAAGAGGGTGTATGGATTTGGAACTAAGGGATGGATAGGGACAACGGCTATGTTGATGAGGCGAAGGTCTTGGACAAGGCGGAAAGATCCGTTGTTTTTTTTAACAGCTAATATGGGGGTATTAAATGGGGAGTGAGTGGGTCTGAGGTAGTTTTTGTTTAAGAGATCTTGAATGATGGGTTGGAGGCCTATGAGGGCTGAAGTGGTTAGGGGGTATTGGGCCTGACAGATATACTGAGAGGGGTCACGTAATTTGATAGAGGCAGGGGGACATAGGGCCATGGAGGGGCTTGTAATGTCCCAAACTTTGGGATTTACAGGGTGTATAAGGGCAGAACCGGAGCTTTCATTGGGTAGAGGGGGGTTGTCGGCTATGAGGGCCATCAGAAAGGGAGTACTGGGGGCTGTGGGATTGGATATAGTTATGGAAACGTGGAGGAGGGAAAGGATGTCCCGTCCTAGTAAAGGGATGGGACACTGGGGCATAACTAGGAAGGAGTGGGAGAAAGGTATGGGACTGTCTAGGATTGTGCATAAAAGGGGGGGGGGGTTTTAATGGGAAAATCTGTTTACCTTCTACCCTGACTATAGGAGTAATGGCTGGCGTGGTAGGGCCCCGGTATTCTCGCAAGACTGAGAAGGTGGCTCCTGTATCTAGGAGGAAGGAGATGGGGCGACCGTCTACTGTTAAAGTAACCCTGGGCTCCAGTTTGGTGATGGAAATGGTCGGGCGAGAAGCCCCCGGGCCCCGTCAATCTTCTTCTGCCAGCCCCACTACGGTGGGCTTAGGATGGGGGTTGTTCGTCCAGCCTCCCCTTCGGGTGGTTGGGCAATCAGACCCCCAGTGGCCCTTTTTGTGGCATCTGGGGCATGGGGTGGTAGGAGATCTGGGGGAGGGGCACGCCCTTGACCAATGTCCCTCTTTTCCGCACTTGAAACAAGCTCCTTGGGGGGGCTTGTCTGTAGAGGGGCGCCCAGGTTGTGGTTTTATCAGCTGGGCCAACATCTGGAAATTGGCCTGATCAGCTTTTTGTTTACGGCGTTCTTTCTCCTCCTCCCGGTTATGGAAGACTTTAAAGGCCACTGTTAGGATCTCAGTCTGTGGGGTAGCGGGGCCCTGTTCTAACTTTTTGAGTTTAGCTTTAATGTCGGGGTAGCTTTGAGCTAGGAAGTATGTCATAAGGACCTGTCTTCCTTCAGGTGTTTCTGGGTCCAGGCTGGTATACTGTAATAGGGCTTGAGTGAGTCTATCTAAGAACTCGGAGGGGGTTTCATCTCTCTTTTGAATTATGTCTTGGAGCTTTTGAAAATTGACTACTTTACGAGCTGCCTTTTTTAGACGTGCTATTAAGCAGGAGGCAAAAATATCTCGAGAGTGGAGACCCACAGCGGTGTTATAATCCCAGTGTGGGTCTTGTTCGGGGACAGCAGTGGGACCAGGGGGACAGGTGGGGTCAGTAGCATGCATTTGGGCGTTTCGGTAGCATGCATTTGGGCGAAGTCCCAAGCTCGTCTACGCTCCTCAGGGAGGAGAGTATTGGCCAGGAGCATGAAGATGTCATGATGCGTGAGGCTGTAAGACTGGAGGGTCCATTGAAACTCCCTGATGTAGGTCGTGGGATCAGTGGAAAAGGAACCTAGGCGTTTCTCTAGTTGGGCTAAATCTCCTAAGGAGAAAGGGACGTGAACACGCAAGATGCCTTCGGATCCTGCTACTTCCCGGAGCGGGGCGATAATTTTGGGAGGCCCTCGGGACCGAGTCTGAGGGGGACTGAAGGGTTCTGGCTCAGTCTGTGCAGGGGAAACAGGTAATGGGGGCAAAGCCGCGATAATTTTGGGAGGCTCTCGGGACCGAATCTGAGGGGGCAAAGATGGACGAGGCTCTTGGAACTTAGTTAGAGGGGGGCTGAAAGGCTCAGGCTTGATTTGCGGGATGGGGGAAGGTGAGGGGGACGGAGGAGGAGGTGGTGAGGTGCAGGAGGAGATGGTGGAGGAGGGGGAAGGGAGAGGATGGGAGGCTTCTGCGGGGGTGGAGGCGGAGGAGGCGATAGAGGAGGGGGGAGGGGGTGTTGTAGGAGAAGAAGGGGAAGGGAGAGGATGGGAAGCTTCTGCCGCGGGGAAAGCGGCAGCGGTGGCGGCGGTAGAGGAAGGGGGGGGGGCTGTTGTAGAAGAAGGGGAAGGGAGAGGATGGGAAGCTTCTGCTGCGGGGGAAGCGGCAGCGGTGGCGGCGGTAGAGGAAGGGGGGGGCTGTTGTAGGAGAAGGGGAAGGGAGAGGACGGGAGGCTTCTGCCATGGGGAAAGAGGTGGCAGCGGTGGCGGAGAGTGGAGGGGTTGTAGGAGGGGGAGGGGCTGAAGGGGGAAGTCTGTATTGCGGAGGCTCGTTGGCCGGGTCAAAGGTAATTGAAGAGGGACTGGGAGTGTGTGGAGGGGAGGGAGACGGCTTGCAGGCTAGGAGAACTTGGGGCGGGGAGCAGGTGGTGCAGAGGCTGGGATTTTGAGCTAGGAGGCGAAAAGCTTCGATATAGGGAATCTCCTTCCATTTTTTCAGGCGCTGGCAGTAGTTAAAGAGATTGCGAGTGATGTTAGGATCAAGAGTTCCCCCTGCGGGCCATTGGTTGTTATTGTCTAGGGGGTATGTCGGCCAATCTTGGGAGTAATATTTACGGAGAAGTTTTGGTTTTATATCAGGCGTCAGGGAGAGGGTAGCCAGATGCTTAAGCAGGCATTCAAGAGGTGAACTTTCAGGGAGGGATGAGGAGGCTCCCATGGCTAAAGGACAGAGAAGGAGACAAACAGGGGAAGACAAACGGAGATCCTCAGACTGGAGGCAGACCACAAGGAGACAAAATGGCTAAAGGACAGAGAAGGAGACAAACAGGGGAAGACGAACGGGGATCCTCGGACTGGAGGCAGACCACAAGGAGACAAAGGGCGTCCCCAATGATCCTTGGTGGTCTGCGGAAACTCATATACGAGTCGGAATTTCTTGGGAAGTGTGGGTCGTCACCCAGACTTCCCTAAGAAGGCAGAGTGCCGGAGTCACGAGGTACCTAGCGCTAGGCGTTTTCGGCAGGCCGAACAGGTTTCGGCGGACGGAACAGAAGGAGGAGGGAGCGGGAAAAGGAGCGTTCTCATCCGCAAAGGAGTCACCTCATTTATGGCTGTTGTGGCGGGGGGGGCTGAGAGTCTGCTGCAGCTGTGAAGGCCTGAGGTGGGGGTTTATGGCTTTTGGAGGAGGGGCCTGAGGGTCCGCTGCAGCCGTGAGGGCCTGAGGCAGGGATTTATGGCTGTCGGGGGAGGGGCCTGAGGGTCCGCTGCAGCCGTGAAGGCCTGAGGCGGGGAGCGTTCCCTCCTCGTCCCCGAGCGTCAGGGCCTTGCCGGACGGTCACGGTCAATGGCACTGCGATAGCTCAGAGAAGAGTGGCCCACCCCGGGGAGATTTTGCTTAAAAAGTTTCAGCTGAGGCGGGGGTTTATGGCTTTTGGAGGAGGGGCCTGAGGGTCCGCCGCAGCCGTGAAGGCCTGAGGCGGGGAGCGTTCCCTCCTCGTCCCCGAGCGTCAGGGCCTTGCTGGACGATCACGGTCAATGGCACTGTGATAGCTCAGGGAAGAGTGGCCCACCCTGGGGAAATTTTGCTTAAAAAGTCTCAGCTGAGGTGGGGGTTTATGGCTTTTGGAGGAGGGGCCTGAGGGTCCGCCGCAGCCGTGAAGGCCTGAGGCAGGGAGCGTTCCCTCCTCGTCCCCAAGCGTCAGGGCCTTGCCGGACGATCACGGTCAATGGCACTGCGATAGCTCAGGGAAGAGTGGCCCACCCCAGGGGGGTGGGACTTACCTAAAGGCCAGAGAGGAGTGGTGAGTGTGATGAGCCAGCGCCGGAAAAAGAGGACGAGGGCAAGCTGCTGCTGGTGTTGGGGGAAGACGGGGCCCAGTTGGGGTGTCCCGTCTCCCGGGTTTCGGCACCAATGAAAGGAAAGGAGCGACACACAACAGCAATTTACCGGAGAGTTCCGCTTTATTAGGGAAAGGTGCTGGGTTATATAGGATGGGGCATAGGGTGATTGTGGTGTTACTTCTACGGGGCTGGTGGCTGTTGGCTAGGTGCTGGGATTGGGAGGGGGGCGAGAGGTGATTGGGCTTCAGGTGGCGCCGGCGGGAACCGAGGACCCCCGAAAAGAAGCCGGAAGTTCGCCATCTTACTGGTGGGGACCCTTCAATATCTGTTTGTGATCCATGAGAGACAGAGAAGGAAGTGAGTGCCTCCCTCCAGGGGGCAAGACATATGCAGCTTACCAGGAGTAGGAATCTGAGTCGGCACCAAATATGTTGGGGTGATGAGTTTGTTCTTGGTTCTTGTTCCCCCCTCAACAGAGAATTGAAGGGCAGAGACACAGTAGTGAAGCAGAATGCAAGTTTTACTTGAATACGCTCTAAGGGAGGAGTGGGCTAGAGTCAAGGTAGATAAAGGCAGGTTTACTTGCTTATCTGGAGTAGGACAGAGAGAGTGAAGATGTAAAGTCTAGAAAATGGAATGAAATAGCAAAGTGACAGAGACACCACTGGAAGAGCACAGAGAGGAAGTGTAATAAGTTGAGCATTAAAAAGTCTTTTGAAAATACACACTCCAAGAAAGGGGAGTGTAGGCAATGTGAGGAGGATTCTGTCTTTTAAGGCTTTCAAGAATGAGGCAGAGGTAAGGGGTTGGGGGTGTAGGTTTGTCACGCAGTTGCATCTCATGATTCTCTGGTGAGAGACAGTATGTCATTGCCTATAGCTAGTCCTCTAGGTAATTTTTTAGGACAAACCTTTTGTTTCTAAGATAGTGGCCACTCCCAAGTACTGGGAATACATCAGTAAAGACTGCTTTCCTACCCTTAGGATAAGTCCTTGTTCATATTATGTTAATCTTGGCATTTTTAGGAAAATTAATTATGGTGCTTGTCTCAGGTCTCTGCCCTATCTCACCTGCATTAGCTAAAGCAAGTCTCAAGGTCAGCCCAGATTCAGAACATATGGAATGAACTAACATTGCAAGGGGCGTGAGTCTTTTCTAGCTCTCTGGCTTAATCTGATTAACTCTCTGAGTTCTTGGTGGGCCTCACCCTTTTTTATCCCACTCATATCTATCTTTCTGCCTAACAGATGCATCCAACTTTGAGTTTGATATAAAACCCAACTTAAACTGGCTTACACAATGAGGATATTGGCTCACAAAACTAAGAGATCAGAGGCGTGATGTAGACTTCATTGCCAGCTTCATCCAGTGATCATGCTCTCCTGTGTATGGGGACCTTATTTTCAGGCTGCTGACCCAGAGTGGCGCAATTCAGTGCCAGTTACTGACTTTAGATCTGTCCGGCACAGTGTCTGGTAGGAGAAAAGGTGGCCTCTGGAAGCCAGGGCAAAGTTTCCAAGAAACTTGCAAACTTCATTTTACTTCTTGGTATCCTTAATTGGTCAAAGGCTTCTTAAGTCAGTCTCTGTTAAGAGACTGGTAATACCATTACCCTTAGACCAGGGTTTCTCTATCTCAGGACTATTGGCATTTTGGGTTGGAGAATTGCTTGTTGTAGGAGGCTGTCCTATGCATGGCAGGATGTTTAACCAGTTCTTGGTCTCTACCTATAGATGCCTTCCCCCTAGTTGTGACTATCAAAAATATCTTCAGGCATTGCCAAATGTCCTTGGAGGGCAATATCACCACCTGTTGAGAACCTTGTTCAGCCTCAGCCTGGGAGCTAGGGGTTAGGATCAGCTTGCTTGGGGCACTTGAATTGCCTGAGAAAGGATGGGACATTGTATGAGATCTGGGTCCCATTAGGAAGGAGAAATGTGAGAATGGTTGACAGCCAACAATGTTTATTCCATTTCATTAAACAAATTTGTCCCTAGACTTTGGAATGAATTTTGACTTTCCTATAAATTAGGGTATGAGTGGGAAAATTGAAAAATATATGTTTGATATAATATATGAAAATTGAAAAATATATGTAAAAAAATATACAGTGTTTTTGTATTGGGAGGAAGACAACATTCCAGGGGCCTTTGGGGAGCTCTCCTTATGTAGTCTCTCCAAGCACTTCCTTCAAGTTAGGCTGAGACTGGACTTTTCTGACTTCTGGGGCTTGAGGAATTGCTGAGGGTTAACAGAGTCTCCCACTTTGGCCTGCCAAAGAGTCTTAGTTTAAATGACTCTAGGACCTTATAGTTAGAACCTAAGATCTGTTGTGTAAAGTAGAACAATTTTACTTCCAGTATGTGTTTAGGAAGTCAGTGAGCTAATCATTAGAGTGTACTCTAATGATTAGAACCTAGACTTTGCTGTTCTAGAATTAATTATCTGTAGTCACTCATTCATTTCATTTTTTAAACAAATGTCAAGTGCCTGATAATGTGAGGAAACAGACATAGACCCAGTTCACAAAGGGTTGAAAAATACAGTAAAGACAACAAATGTCCTGAAATTAAAAATTTAAGACTTGACTTAGATGAATATACCATTTTCCCCCCCTCTCTAAAATTGATCTAAATCTTTCTCTGGGGCCCTGCTGCCCTCTCGGAACTATGGGGAGAATTTTTAAACTTGCCAGTTAACATATCTCAGCCTTTTGTAATTTAAATTGTATCTTTAAAGGTTTGGTCTCTTCTGGTTCTGTGTCCTACTATTGTTCAGATTCCCTCCTCTGCTTGCATCTCATGTTATCTGGGGATGTGATGACCTGGAGTCATATGGTTGGAGAGAAGTCCCTGGGTACACAGCCATAGGCTGCTGGAGTGGTCCTCTTGCTTCTCTGGTCTTTCCAGTCTTTTTTCTTCACCTTGTTGCTAGATATCTGATGCTGAGGTGTGGGACTCTTGGACTCAGGGTTAGTTCTTCAGCTCAGTCCACCTTCAGTAGTTTGTTGTTGCTGACTTGGACCCACCCTGCACTTGATGGCATTGTGCATCCTTCTCCAGATCTATCTGCAACTCCCTGCCAATTTTTTTTTTTTTTTTTTTGAGAGGGCATCTCTCATATTTATTGATCAAATGGTTGTTAACAACAATAAAATTCAGTATAGGGGGGTCAACGCTCAATGTACAATCATTAATCCATCTCAAGCCTAATTCTCGTCAGTCTCCAATCTTCTGAAGCATAACAAACAAGTTCTTACATGGTGAACGAATTCTTACATAGTGAATAAATTCTTACATGGTGAACAGTACAAGGGCATTCATCACAGAAACTTTCGGTTTTGATCATGCATTATGACCTATAAACAATCAGGTCAAATATGAATATTCGTTTGATTTTTGTACTTGATTTATATGTTGATCCCACATTTCTCCTATTATTATTATTATTTTTATTTTTAATAAAATGCTGAAGTGGTAGGTAGATGCAAGATAAAGGTAGAAAACATAGTTTAGTGCTGTAAGAAGGCAAATGTAGATGATCAGATGATCAGGTGTGTGCCTATGGACTAAGTATTAATCCAGGCTAGACAAGGGCAGCAAGACATCCACGGATGCAGAAGATTTCTGTCAAAGCAGGGGGGGTGAGGTTCTGAGCCTCACCTCTGTTGATCCCCAAATTCTCACCTGATGGCCCCCCTGCGACTGTGCCTGTCTTAGGTTGTTCCTCCCTTGAGGAATCTTACCCGTCTCTGGCTAACCAGTCATCTTCCGGGGCCATACAGGGAAATGTAAAGTTGGTAAGTGAGAGAGAAGCCATATTGTTTGCAAAGGTTAGCTTTTTACTTCTTTGCAGATTTATGCCCTGTGGCTTCTATGCCCAGCACTTGTCTCGAGGTATCTTTACCACCTGGAGGAATTATGATACTCGGTAAATTCGATATGAGGCACGAATTGTATTTAAGGGTTGTAATTAGGAAGGAAGAAGAAAAGCTATAGATGTAGCATATGAAGGAAACATGGGAGGATTGATTATTTCTTTGACATATCTTCTTGTATAGTACCTTAAGTATGTATAGGTTTTAAACTACTAACTAATTTGCACACACATGTTAACATAATAGGAATACGGTGACATAAACAAAGCAAATCTATAATTATCATCCATCTCCAGTGAAGCCAAGAAAACCATTTAGGCACCCTAGGCATTTGTGAAAATTTATCTATGATATGATGGATATTGTCCAACTGTACTTGAACCATCAGACAAATTAAAGCAGCCCATTTCTGGGATCTGTTCACATCCCATATGTTCTTTTAACCATAGATAGTCTATAGTCATGAGATTTTGGAGTGCTACAACTTGCACCCCTCCCAACTCCTGGTTGAGTTCCAACAGTACAGATCCGGTCAAATTCGTTGTCTCACTGTATGCACATGCCAGCCTAGACATCTCCCTCCTCATTCCTATGGCAAGTCCAGGAGATGGTGGGCTGGATGCAGCCACAACCGCAGCATCGTCCGGATCCCTGTGGAGGCTTTTTGATGATCATCCCCCGGCACAAGTCCTCCAGAGAGTGCTGATGCCGGAAGCTCCTCCTCATATCGTATCTTAGTTCATTTTCTGGGTATCCAAGCTAGGCCTTGATCTTCTAACTCCCTGCCAATTTTAACATGGTCGGTCCATTGCTTCCCCCGAGTCCTGGCAATCTCCTGGCTGCTTTGCCGTCTGTCTTCCTTGGCTCCAGGAAGAGTCCACAAGCACCTGGATTTTTTTTCAATGATGTAAAGAATCTCAAGCATGCCTGAAAATTCCAAATTTGGCTCTCCTTTGCTTGACCATGCCCTGCTGTTATTTTTATACTTCTGAAATCATCCTCTGTTTCTCCTGGGTGGTCTGCCCCTTGGTTCTAAACTGGGGATGAATCACATGCTTTAAACTAATCTTACCTTCTCAGGGAGGACAGTTCTTTGTTTCTTCCTGTTGCCATGGTGACTAGTTGCCCTGTCTTTCCTTCCTTTCCCCATTTCCAGGTCTCAACCATCCCTTTTCCTGTGGAAGCTGAATAATCCCACTCCCAGCTGTTTCTTAGACTCCCTGCGTGCAACTTACCTGTCATCTTGGAGAATGGTCCACTTGCTCCACACTCATCAAATGCTGCACTCAAGATTCCTCAAGGCTACCTGCAACCCTGCCCCTGATGGCTCTCCTGGCATCAAACTTCTCAAGAGGCTGCTGAGCAGTCACTGTGTCTAGAACCTGAGAATATCCCTTGGCTTGTGGGTTCCTCCTTCGAGTCTGCAGCCCTCCTATTGCTGCCTGACGCTGTGGTTATCTGAGGCTGTCAGAACCCATCTCTAGGCATCTTCGTCATTATAGACTGACCCCCAGAAGATGTCAGGAAGCTGCTGCCTCTTACCAGTCAGCGCTGCTCAGGTGGAGTCCCTTCTCCGAGCACATAGGGCAGTGACAGAGAGAAATCAGGGCTGAATTGTTCAGGAAAGAAATCTATCTCCTTCAAAAGGAGCTTCAGTTGGTGGTGGATGGGTCTGTGGTAGAGTTGGGGATGCAAAGGTGGATGAGGAAGAAAGGAAATTTCTACTGACATAATAACCACTGGGCTGAGCACTCAGTACATGAGCCTGATTGTCTTGTGATTCTACAATTTGTGAGTTGGAAAACAGGCTCACAAAGTAAAATCACAGGCATGTGGGAATGTGGCTTTATATTGACTGGTTTGAGACTTGACCACTGTCTTCCTGATTTCAATGTTTATATGCTTTTCTGTCTGCCATGTACTAAGCTCCTGTGCCCTGACTGAACCCTCACACCCTGAAGAGCCACTGTTTCTTTATTTTATTTTATTTTATTTTGGTATCATTAATCTACAATTACATGAAGAACATTATGTTTACTAGGCTGCCCCCTTCACCAAGTCCCCCCCAACAAACCCCATTACAGTCACTGTCCATTAGCGTAGTAAGATGCTGTAGAATCACTACTTGTCTTCTCTGTGTTGCACAGCCCTCCCCGTGCCCCCACCCACATTATACATGCTAATCGTAATGCCCCCTTTCTTCCCCCCCCACCCTCCATCCCTCCCTTCCCACCCATCCTCCCCAGACCCTTTTCTTTTGGTAACTGTTAGTCCATTCTTGGGTTCTGTGATTCTGCTCACTGTTCCTTTTTGATCTCTCTTTTTCTGAGTCCACTCTCTGAAACTGAGACTCACTATTACTGGGCTATAGATCCAGCTCTGGTTTGGTCTTGGACAAGTTATCTTTCTTCCTGAGTCTCAGTTTCCCTAACTGTAAGCAAGAGACAAGGAATGTGAAGCCAAAGACGCACTGTTCTTGACTGACCATGAGCCAGTTCAGTTCTTGTCATTGAATAACTTATTTTAGGGTTTGCATTTTCATAACTGATTTATTTATAATGGTTTGTTTTTAGTGATTATTTAAAATCTAAATTAAAATTAAATTTTATATATTTGGGGTTTTTTATTTTTAGATTTATCTTCTATTTATGACACTAAATTTTCATCTATAGTTGTGATGTAAAATTAAAAAATATATATAAAATTAAAAACCAAATCTGTGTAATGAAAATTATTGATAGTTATCTGGCAATATCAAAAATTATGAAGATGATATGCATATGATTGAACCTTGGAAAGCACCAGACATAAGGGAGAGAAGAGCAAATGCCCAGGAGTAAATACTGGGGTTGTCCACCATGTAAACATTAAGTAAAACAAGAGAAGTTGATAAAGAAGGCCAAAAAAAGAAGGGGCTTGGCTGATAAGGGGGAATTTAATAGAGTGTAATATGTGTTATCTTTGCTCTGAGCTGCTCTGGCCTCCTGGATGCCAAATGTACCAAAAATGCTCTGTTAAGACATATAGGGGCTCCCTTAGTCAGGGAGAGACCCAACCAGCCCAAGTTAAGGTATTTAATGACATTGGATGGGGTACCACCGTGACTCACATTTCCAGAAGTGATCCCTGCTAACTATGATCTGTTGCCTTGGAACTGTTCCCTCCCGGGACAAAGAGGTGGAAGTTGAGAATGGAAAAAGGTAATGTGAGGGATAGAAAAGTGAAGTATTTAGAAGTCAAAGGTGATAGGAGTGGGGGAAAGCTTCAAAATTCAGTAAGAGAAAATTGACCCTAAATTAGAAGTGGGCCAGATATCATAAGGTGAAAATGTGGCTTGAAGAGTAGACTTCATTAAAGATAAGAAGGTAGAGTTTGATCAAATAAAAACTAAATAAAAAATATAAGTGGCCCTAACCTTGAAATGTTCTGTCATGCTTTATCTCCTGGGTGGGGTTGCCAGGTAAATATAGTGTGTCCTGGGCAATATTTGGTACTAAATAACTGAACTAAAAAGTTGCTTGCTGTTTATCTGAAATTAAAATTTAACTGGGTGTCCTGTATTGAATGAATGAATGAATTAATTAATTCTGTTGCTAAATTTGGCTATCTCCCATACGTGTTGGGACTTTTTGCTAGGGCTTGCATTATGGCTAAGAATCCAAAGTGATATGGTTCTCAGATTGTCTTTGCTGGTTTCTTGCAGTGACTATACATAAAGCCTGCATTATGGATGATAAGTATTTTTATCTTCCTTTCTCTCCCTCCTTCCCTCTTTTCCTCCCTTTGTGCCTGCGTGTTTTCTTTAGCTGAACCGTTTGAGAGCTGCAGACATCTAGATGCTGAAGCTTCAGCCTGTATCTCTCAAAAGTAAGGATATTTTCCTACATAACCACAATGCAGTGATCACATTCAGCATATTTCATCTTTTCTAATAGGCAAATCCTAGTTAAATTTCTGCAATTGTCCCAATAATAGGATACATTTTACTTTAATACCACTTTATTTTTTTATTCAAGATTCGAACAGGATCACACATTGCATTTATTTTCATATCTTTTTAGTGATCTTTAATGTAACTCAGGTTGCCAGTCTTTTTGGTTTTGTTTTGTTTTTCGTTGATGATGTTGACACTTTTGAAGAGTGCAGGCCTGTTTTTTTGCAGTAGTCAGATAGTTTCCCCAATTTTGAGCACTTTCTTAATTCCTAGCACAGCAAGATGTTCCAGGCTCACCTGGCAATTAAGCATTTTCCTAAAGGGTTTGGGGAATGTTGAGAAAACAAGACCTGGGTGCCATGTGTGCTCATGGCTCTGGGGCGAAATGGCTTTTAGGTCTTCTCAATGGACAGAACTAGGAAACAGTTTTAACAACCATGAGTTCATAATGATACCTCTAATTGATACCCAGTCCAATAGTATAGGATTCTTCCTCTCTCCTTTCTTAATTCCATATTTGTACCTTTTTTCTCCCTTGGTGAATTCCCTGTTCTCTCAAAACATCAATATATTTACTCATTTGCTCAACCCTGTAATATAAATAACACAGTTTTAGAATTGCCTCACCATCATCATTACCCAAAACAAGCTTACCAAGTGAAGTTCATGACTCTTTTGACCTCAGAATATATTCCCCTAAAAGTGTGCAGTCAGAATATTTTATTATGTTCAAAAGTCTTTTGGGAATTCTTTTTTTTTTTTTGTAATTGTGTTATCAACTTGGTTATAACCAAGTCCAATCATTTCTTTCACTTTCAGGTTGTCCTAACACCCCCCTTCTTGCTAATTTAATTTAATTTTTTAAATAGGTAAAATGCTAATGTGGTTCAAAATCCAAAACTACATAAAAGTTTATACTCAGGCAGGTCCTGTCCCTTTTCCATCTTTTCTATTCCTATCCCTCAACCCCTACAGGTAACCAAATTCATCTGTTTCTTTTTTATATAAACAAATGAATAAATACATATTTTACCTCATACAGAATGTAGCATATTGCATATACTCTTTAGCACCTTGATTTGTTTGTTTTTCTTCACTTAATATATTCTGAAAATCAATGTTATTTCATAGCATTCTTTTTTTTTTTTAATTTTTCCAACTGTATTTTCCACTGAGTAAATGCATTATAGTTTATTCAATCCAGCTTCATGTATGAGTCCTTAGGGTGTTTCCAATTTTTTTGCAATAACAAATAATGCTTCAATGCGTAATTTTGTGCATGTGTTCTCTTGTATTGTTGGGGTATATTTTCAGGGTAATTTCCTAGAATTGTGATTTCCCTCTAAGGGAATTGTGCCATTTTGTACCCACCAGTAGTGAATGAGAGAGCCTATTTGTGAATGAGAGAGCCTATTTTCCCACCATCTGTCCAACAAACTTGTCAAGAGTTTGCATTTTTGCCAAGTGGTGGATAAGAAATAGCATCTCATGTAGTTTCAACATGTATGTTTTTTTTAATGAGTTAAGCATCTTTTTAAATGTCCTTTTCCTTTTAAAAGTAGATATAAAACAAGTAGGTAATACTTGAACTGAATCTTTCATCTGTGCTACAATAAAATGAGACTTTTCTTCTCAAACAATCTCCACTTTGGTGGTTTTATGTACACAAGAAGTAGTTTTATAACATATTAGAAGGCAATGACTTTTAAGATAAAACATTTTTTATAACAATATTGAAAACTTTGATATGTGAAGTTAAAAAAAACCTTGTTACCTGAATAGAATAAGTTGAGCATTTTCCAATGCAGTTTCAAGAAAGATTAATAATAATCTCTTTATTTGGTGTACTGCTGTCTTAGAGAAGGCTCTCACTTTAATCTTGGGGGAAACATTGGGCAAGGGTTATTGCCTCAGTTTACAGATGAGGAAACTGAGACTCAGAGAGGTTTGGGGACTCAACACCATATGTCTAAAGAATGACCAGGTCAGAATTAGAACTCAGGCTGTTTGACTCCTAATCCAGTAATTTTAAAGAAACTAAAGATTAAATACTGAATAATGAATTTACATACTTGGCATTTGTGTTTCCATGGTGGTTCAGAATTGGGGGGTTTTCTTGTAGGTTGATGGAAAATTCATTTTAACAATATTGATTTTTTAAATGAAGTTACTAAGTTGGCAATATACACATTTTCTTTTCTGATTTTGGGCATGCTCAGTTATTCAGGCCAAGCCGGATTGATAGCCAGTGGAAATGTCAAGGAAAGGGGGGATAAAGTGTAAATGGGGGTCTCACTTGCCATTTTCAGGCTTCCTTGGGAATTCCTGTCAGTTTACCTTCAGTGACTTCCCACTGCTATTGTGATAAAGTCTGAGTCCCTCACACGGTTCTGCAGTCCCCAAGGAGCCTGGTCCTTCCCCACTTCCCATTGCCGTGGGCCCATTCTCTGAGGCTCTCTTTGCCCCAGCCACACTTTGCCTCCTTTCACTCCTCAAACTTGCCACCCCAGGGCCTTTATGCATATCCTTCTACCCAGCTGCATCTCTCTCTCCTTTCTTCACCCAGTTAGCATCTTCTCATCGCTGAGTGCTCAGGTCAAGTGTCACGTGTCTGGGGAAGCCTTGCTGATCTCCCTGACTGGGCCCATCCCTCTGTTAACATTCTCTCAGGTTACCATGAACTCCCTCTTCATAGCACTCCTCACAATTGCAATTTTACAAATGTTTTTACAGTTAGTTGATCAATGTCTATCTCTCCCACTAGTGTGTAAGCACCAGGGGAGCCAGAACTCTTGACTTTGCCCACCCTAGTGTCCCACAGCGTAGCATAGTGCCTGGCCATAGTTGGAGCCCAACCAGTATAGATGGGTGAGTGATAGTGTGCATGGTTGCACACCAGCATGAATACAGGTGGTTCCCTCACTGTGGCAGGCCACTCTCATACTGTCTGTCTTATCTTTTCTGGAACTTTTTTCACCTTGCCACATCTGCTTATGACATGTTGAGACTTTAGGAATTCTATGTGTGTTTACCCATATATGCATGAGCTCCTCTTACTCCTATTACTGCATCTATGTTCTCTGTTTGGTAACCTATCACTCAGATGGGAATCTTGTACATACTGATAACCCACTCCCAAGCCTTTGTGTAGTTAGTAGCTTTGGTGAAAATTTGTGGAGTTATCTCCTTTGTCACTGCATAGCCACTGTTTCACTGACTCTTTCTTCTTTCTCCCAACTTTTTCTTCCTTCCTGACTCTTCCTCCTTTTCTACTGTAGGAGTATCACAGCCATCTCACTTCATGCAGGGTGATTTTTGCAGGAGCCATGGTGCCAGCTGACATCTATAACCCCACATGTATTCCCCTTCCCAAATGGACTGACCTGGATTTTTTTGCAACAAAGATGGATCTTGTACAATATGAGTTCTAATAACAGCTCCTAGAAGTGGGTAATAATAAGATGATAACATTTCATTATGTTATGTTAGAGCAGTATTGTTCCTGGTCGAGTTTGACAGGTGTCCAGTGTCTAGCCATGCCAAGGGGGAGATTGGTGGTGGGGAGGCTGAGAGAAAGTGAGAATAATGAGTAACTTTCACTCACTTCCTGAGAACCATTCCTCCTACCGCAGCTCCACCATAAACCCTTTCTGCAGTTACTTCCAGCCACCCCTTCTCTCCTTATTTCTACCCTCAGGTGAAATAGTAGAAAAGATGACATTCTCAAGAGTTCCTCTGAGAACACTAGGGCAAAATCCATTTCAAAACAGGCCATTTCAATGTCTGGAATTGCCAGAGGTGACCTGCCTCCAGATCAAGGCATCCTGGTGGTAGTGTGTCCCCTACCTTTGGCAAAAATCTTCTATCCTTGAGGATGTCCAGGTTTTCAAAGTGGGTATTTCTAGCTCTTCTCTGCTCTTTCAGGTTATATTACATTTCTTTGCCCAGCTATTTCTGTACAAGCATTTTGTGTGCTGTTATCACTTTAGAGGTTGAGGTTTTAGTGCCTAGCCCGAAGAGCCTCTGTTTTATTCTGTACCAGTTGTGAGCAAGCGCAAGCCTTTACTTAGGTAAAGCAACAGTAATAACTGCCATTCCAATCCACCCCGACAGTCATTGAGCACTCTGTGTGCCAGGAGCTGTGCTGTGGTGGTTGCCTGCATGATCTCATTATATCCTCACTGCTGCCTTGGAGATAGGTTGGTGGACTACAATTCCCATCATATAGCTGTGGAGACTGGGACCTGGAGAGGACAGGAAGCTTGTCCAAAAATACAAGGATGAATAGCTTAGTCAGGATTTGAACCTCTGACTCACACCAAAGCCAATGAGCTTAAATATCAGGCTGTTTATCACGGTTGGCAGGAGGGCAGGGGGCAAGGAATGAAAATCAGTGTTTTGTTAAGTCAACAGATATGTTCACATGTCTGTGTATAAACAGTGAAATTTCCCCATAGGAGTTACACAAGAGACAATAACTCCTAAAAACAAATTGGCAAATGTGACTTTGCCTTAACTGCTGTTGGCTCTTGTTCTTGCTTGTCAGTGTCTTTCTTTTCTTTTGCCAGCATCTTTTTGTTACTCATAATCAAAAAGCCTCAACTAGCCCTCTTTTGAAATAACTTTGTTCATAGTTTTCTAGAAAAAAAAAGTTTCCCATTTTGTTTTTTCCTAGGATGTCTTCCCACAAAAGGCAATATCCCTGAATTTGTATCATTCCAGGCAGAATCAAGGTCATGCCAGAGAACAAGCATTAGAATCCATTATAGGATTTTAAGATTATTTACTTCCCATTTCCCCCAACACACACACACATGCACACATGCACATGTGCATGCACATCACATTTTCATAGTCATTATTAAAATAGAGATTTTAAAACTTGTGGCTTCAGACATCACCGGTTAGTTAAGAT
The DNA here is from genome assembly GCF_040802235.1 of Manis javanica. Taxonomy (NCBI): domain Eukaryota; kingdom Metazoa; phylum Chordata; class Mammalia; order Pholidota; family Manidae; genus Manis; species Manis javanica. The sequence continues at coordinate 82,409,755 of NC_133157.1, forward strand.
GAGTTCAAAATATGTTGAGTTTGTGAGAGTGGAGAGAAGGTTGGGTGCAGTGTCAAGATATAGCATACTATGATTCAGTTCTGGAGCCTGCTTGTAGACCACAAAGGTTTGTGTAATAGGAGGACTAGGGACATTCTCCCTTCCAGAAAAATGGGGTGACTCAGAGTACAGATGTTCCGCCTACCCCTGCATTTGTAATTATGAGCTGGCTGTGGCAGATCCCAGGGAGTCACTGAATCATCTGTTCTTATATTTTCTCATGCTGCTGTTTGTTTCAGAACAATCTAGGACATGTCAGCTGAAAAATGCACCAGTTGCTTGTAAAGAGAGAACGGCTTTGTATGTAGGAGTGGGGCACAGAGTCTTCTTTCTCCTGCTCCGCTTGGGAACATGATCGGGGGAATGAGCTCGTCATTCCCAGAGAAGTATATGAGTCTTCATGAACCCAGATACCTGGAGACCATCATGAAGTGAAGGCAATTTAACATAACCTCTAACTTTAGTCTTGGTGCATATAAGATAAGAAATATGTGGTAGTTTCACTTTAATGAATAAATACTAACACAAAGGAGATGAATTAGAGAAACCCAAATTTGCAGGCAGCTTCATGAAGTAAAAATAAACTGGGTACATATTATGAAATCATTTTTGGTGCAATGTGGTCCAGGGCTGTATACTCTTGTTTTTTTTCCATCTGCACATGACAGCCTCAGTCCAAGCAGACCTTGGATTCAGATAAACAGATGAAACTTCAAGTCATATGAATTTCTGGATTACCCCGGCACAGGGGACAAGGTCTAATTACTTTATTTGTCAATTATTCATCTGTACAAAGCATATGTCAAGCACTAAATGTTAGCTTCCGTGCCAGCTTTTTATTACCAATTCAGTTCCTGGGATTCTGGGAAGGGTGGTGGCAGCAGAAACAATGGTATCACAGAATTTTAGGGCAAAAATGTAGTTCAGAGGTGTACTCCTCAGATATTTCTCAGATGTAGGATCAGGGACTTGTGATAATTAGGAAATTTTTACCAGTGTGGATGAAATGAAAAACAAGGAAGTGAGTTTTGTATAAAGTACAATGTATTCAATTTAAAAGGACAATTTTAAAAAGAACATCCTAATTTTCTAATTTTTTAAAGGCCAGTTAATGGTGATTTGTGGGAAATGAAACCTTTATCCTCTATCCTCTCTTTGCTGCCCCACTTTCTGTGAAGGAAACCAGAATGTGTCACTCCCAAATATTGCCTCTTTTGACAGAAAAATTAGTTCAAGCTGAAAACAATTAGGAAACAGCTCATACAGGGAAAACTTCCCTTTTCTGCCTAAAGGCAGGGTATAAATTCTCCTTTTATTAGCTCTTATCCTCTTAATAGCTCAGAGAAACCAGAGGAATGTGCAAACAAACCTTACATCATTAGTTTCTTCTCCTGTATTTACCTTCCCATAGTTTGCCACTCTTGGAAATCAAAACTGCTTTCCTTTGTCCTGTCATTTCTCTAGGAATGTATGGTTCTTGGTTGAAGATGCTCTATAAGCTTAGGTTCTAAGCCATTGCTTTAAGTTATTCTTCCTTTAGGTTTCTCCCATGTAAAGTGCTCTGCATGCTTTTTCTCTTGATAATCTGTGAATTTTTGTGTTTTGTTTGTTAGTTTGTTTTTAGAGCCCCAGCTGAAAATGTAAGATGGCTAGAGGTAAAGTTTTGCCTCCCTTGCACCCTTGCATCAAAGGAGAAGAATCCCAAAAAACTGAGACCTAGGTAGGAATCAAAGTGTCACTGTAGTCCTGACTGGGCAAGGGCCTAGGAACACCCTAAATCCAGTCTAGAAGGCAGCCTCCTCCATTCTCTCTGCAGCTGAATCCAGCCAGTCTATATTCCACAGGGCTGATCTGACTCATACCCAGTCATAGGCTGAGGAGGTGGAACAGAAAATTATGGATTGCTGGAGTGGGCTGGGCTTACCTGGCTTAATCACACAAAGGGAAGGACAGGCACTGAACTCTGACCCTAGACCTTGCCTGCCAGTGAACCATGCCCTGTGAATTTTGGCTCTCACCAATTCGATTAGGTTCTTCTCTTTCTTTTGGATGGCAAGAGCATGGAGTGGAAGCTCTTGTCCCAGCATTAGCTTATAGGTGGAAATGGAGGAAGAGCCTTCCCCCATGGACCAAAGTAGGGAGTGAAGGAGGGCTGGCTAAGCTATGGAATTTACTCAAAGAGCCTTGAGATGCCCTCATAGTTTCATTGTATCTGCCATCACTGGATAACTACAGGTTAGAGAGAATCATAGAAAGGTGTTCTTAGTTTCACAATCAGGCTAAATAATATTTTTTTAATGAAAATTTTAAAAAGAATTACAATAAATACACATAGCTTATAATTTACAATCTCAGCCATTTTAAAGTGTTCAGTGGCATTAAGTACATTCACATTGGTGGGCTACCACCATAACCACCAGCCATCTCCAGAACTTTTTCATCTTTTCAAATTGAAACTATCTACCCATGAAACAATAACTCCCTCTTCCCTCCAGGTCCTGACAACTTTCTGTCTCTGAGTTTGATTACTCTTAAGTACCACATATAAGTGGAATCATACAGTATTTGTCTTTTTGTGACTAGGTCTTTACACTTAGCGTAATGTCTTCAAGACTGACCCACGTTGTAGCAGGTGTTGGAATTTGCTTTCTTAAGGCTGAATAATATTCCATTGTATGTATTTAACTAATTGTTCTCTGTAGGAACTTGATCTAGACCCTCAACAGCTGGTATCTGTTGCACCAATAGTTCTGGAAATGGCCTACATTTCCAGATGCCAGGACTGTCCTAGCATCTTCCTGAACCCAGAGCTGGGAATAAGATTTGGGAAAAATTCTTTACTTCAGCTGAGAAGCAGAGTTTTAGAAATTAAGGAGGTACAGGAGTGCCTGTCAGTCACTGGCCAGCATCTCAATGGCTCCTCTCTCAGGATCCATCCCATTGGAAGTTTGCATGTGGATGGTACCTCTAACCTCTGGCTTGCTCCTAGAAGTTCCTTTTATGCCACTGGGGTCCATGATCCTCTGCCTGTAAAACTCATGAAAGAGACGATTCTGCTTTCAGGATCATGTACTTGAGAAGAAGATTCCTACTATACAGTGCATCAGAATGAGAGAAAATGTTGAACCTTAATTATTTCAGACTTGTTGGCCAAGGTAAAAGGATTTCGTCATTGGAATGCAACCTCTCCTTGGAAATGTAAAAGTAAGTTCATGGTACAATTTGGGCATTTTTTTGTTGCTGACTTTCATTTTTTTGAGTATATGTATTCATCTGGTACTCATTGTAACATCTCTGGTAAGCAATGTTGAGCATTGAGTGGAATATCATTTGAGATGGAAAATAGAAAAGGCAATGCAGTTTGACCTACAGTGTATATGCCCTTGAAGTTTTGACTATTTCAAAGCCTTTCTGGGGCAGTAGCTGAGCTGCCCACTTCACAGGCTCCCAAAGTAGCCTCCAGAGGCAGGTTCAGAGGACAGAGGCCCAGCCTCCCTCAGGTAGCAGAGGCACTTCCCTGATAGGCTGCTCTGCATCTGACTGGAGTCAGGTGTGGTTGTTAAATCCATCTCCTACCAGATTCTCTTACTTTGTGGAGCATTTGGCACTTGACCACCACCCCTAATAAAGTAGTCTTTTGGGTCTTTATTTGGATCTCTGCATCAATTCTCTGCTGTTGGAGCAACACAGAAATGCCCAAATTTTAGCATGAACTCATTACATTTCCAAAGAGAGGTTGAATTCCAAAGATGAAATTCTTTGACCCTGGACAATTGCCGTCTGAAGACATTAAGTTTGACTAAGTGGTCACAGTTGTCAATATCTTGAATTTACTTCAAATAATGAAGAGTTGGCAAGCCCAAGATAATCCCTCTATTAAATTTTTTTAAATCAAACTGACCGAGGGTCTCATCATTTGGAATCCACTACTTTATCACACAGACCTACACGATTACTTTACAAATGAGGAATCTGAAGCCCAGAGAGTTTACGTAACTTGCCTGTGCTCACATAGATGTGACAGGCTGCACTCATTGCTGTGAGCTGTTTCCACCAAATCACTGAAAAGCCCCAGTTGAGATCTAGGGTGGGTGTTGCATTCACCAGTAGGACTTGCAGTGGCATGAGATACACTCCAGGATACCCCATGGTCTGGTGGAAGGTGGGAGAGACGCCTGGCCCTGTGCTGGTATACCTATCATGTCCATGACTGAGATGGAGAGGGGAAAATAGGATGAATCCAGCTTCCTACTTAACAGCCTCAAAAGATTGCAAAGAGAATGCCTGGTCACCTCTACACCAAAGACATATCTGGAGGACAAATTAGATAACAAAGGAATGAATACTTGGCCAATTATGATATGCAATCTGAAAGCAATGTGCGTATCAGGTTGCCAAGATGGGTTTGTGTGAGCACTTACAATAGAGTCGGTCTCATTTTATAAGCATACCTCAAGGGCCAGACTTCCAAATCTGTCTTTATATCTCCATCCAATGCAAATCAGCCCATTCAGGAGATAACTTGAAAAAATTCTTTCTTGTTATTTGACTAATGAGTTGTCTTGCCAGTGGATATTAACCCCGGGCAAGTTCACTGTGGATTCAATGTGACTGAAAAATGACAATGTAATGAATGTTCTTGGGGTGAAAGGGTTTATACCCAACTTTATTCCCATGGTGGCAGGTCAATCACTAGAATCCCATCCACTCAGAGCGAGTCTGCATGCAGCAAGCTGGTCTCTGCCTCTGGGCCTCTCTGCCCCCACAACCATCTCAGTCTCTGTCCTTGGCACTGCCACCACTCCAGTCTCTGCTCTCCTGCAGCTCTGCAGCCATGCCACCTTGCCACTGTGTTGCCCAGAGCACTGGGTGGAGCTCTTTTTATATAGAGAGTCAATAACAATGTATTGCCCACATGTGTGTAGTGAGCTAGCTGGCCAGGGCCAGGTGAGAATCCTGGCCATAGGAGCCTTCATTTTACCCACAGCTTTCTCTAAAGCTTCTAATTAATGCAATGAAGTATGCTAGCAGCATGCAGACATTTTTCAAATTTCAGATGGAAAACCATCTTTAAGTCCTTTCAATATCCCTTCTTAAAGATTTTGATATCTTTGCATATAATCTTCTAACTCCCAAGACATTTAAACAACTTTAAATGAGTTCTTCAGAGTTCTTTATTATACTGATGGTCAGACTTGAGAAATTTAATTATCATTCTTTCTGAGCCAGGGATTGGGAAGATATGAAGACATGTAACATAATGTACAAGGAGGAAAATGAAAGATTTTAAATAGATTAAGTAGAAAGCAAAACAACCTTTGTAACTTGCCTTTCCTGCTCCAGAATATTCTAAGATTTAGCCTGAAGTGAGGATCCATATCTTCTCTAATTTGCTTTGTGGTTTCTAAAAAGTGATATGATTCTAGCATTACATGTTTCCTATTGATATCTCTGTTTTTGTTGTTAAAATTCAACTTCCAGAAGCAATGTTGATTTGAGTGGAAATACAGCCAGTGATTTCTAAAAAGTGCTTGTCTCCTCAGAAGGGATGTGTCTTGGTCCATTCAGGTTGCTGTGGATAAAATGAGAGTCCCTGTGGCCAGGATTCTCACCTGGCCCTCGTTTACTAGCTCACTGCACACCTGTGGGCAATACATGGCTGTGGACTCTATATAAATAGCTCTGTCCAGTGCTCTGCATGACATGGTGGCAGGGCTGCAAGGCTGCAGGAGAGCAGAGCAGAGGCTAGAGTGGTGGCAGTGCCGAGGACAGAGGCCCAGAGGACGACTGTGTGGGACGGCTGTGCAGGCAGAGAGGCCCAGAGAACGGCTGTGTGGAGAGAGGGGCCCAGAGGCAGAGACCAGCTTGCTGCATGCAGACTCGCTCTGAGTGAATGGGATTCTAGTGACTGACCTGCTACCTGGAAATAAAGTTGGGTATAACCCTTTCACCCCAAGAACGTTTTGCTGTCATTTTCTTTGGTCACACTGAATCCATAGCAAACTTGCTCGGGGCTGAAACCCATTGGCAAGACAGTTGCCATAACAAAACACCACAGCCCTGGATGCATATAAACACAGAAATTTATTTCTCATAGTTCTTGAGGCTGAAGTTCAAGATCAGGTGCCAGCATGGTGGGGACAGGGCCTTCTTCCGGGTTGCAGACTTTTCACCATGTCCTCAACCTGGTGCAAAGGGCAGAGGAACTCTGTGGGGACTCTTTCACAAGGGTGCTAATCTCATTCATGAGGACCTCCTCATGGACCTAAGGACCTCCCAAAGGTGCTGCCTCCTAATACCATCTATCACATTGGGGATTAGGTTTTAGTATTGGGAGGTGGGGGAGTGTTTGCTAGTGGACAGGCAAGTTCACTATGGATTCAGTGAGACTGAGAATTGACAATGGAACATTATTGGGGTAAAAGGGTTTATTACCTGGCTTTATTCTCCCAGTGTTAAGTCAAGCACTAGAATCATGTCTGTGTTCAATAATCTGCAGGTCTGTAATCCTCTGTCTATTCCTCCACCCAGAGCACTGGGCAGAGCTCTTTATATAGCTACTCAATCAATAATAGCTTATTGCCTATGGGTGTGGAAGCAATGGCCTAGCAGTAGGCCAGTTACATCATCAAGTAGTTTAGAGTCAGGTGAGGAACTTCCATTTTCCCCACAGCGAGAGACATGAACATTCAGACACACACACAGCAGGAAGTCAATGTTAAAAACCAGATAGTAGCCTGCAAATGAATGTGATTTGCCTAGGAGAAACAGTAACAGAGTCAAAAAGCAAAATGAGTGCTGCAAATACATCTTGGCCATTTCCAGAGTGGCCCCACCATTCCTTATTTATTCAATAAATGTTTATTAAATATGCATCATATATGTGGAAGACATTACTCTAGACACTTGGAATACATCAGGGAACAAAACGGGGGTAAAATGTTAGGCAAAAATCTCTGCCCTGCCCCAGAGCTTACATTCCAGTGGAGGTGGATGGCTGGCTTAACAAATCAGCTAGTAGGGAAGGGGATGGTGAGTACCAGGGAACAGAGCAGGGTGGGAGTAGGAGCCTGGGATGTGGGGCCCGGGAGGGTTGGGATCTCTAAACAGCCCAGGATGTGTGTGCCTGGCCAGAATGGTGGTCCCTTCCAAGGCATATCATGAAGAACCAGCTAATCAGCACAAGCCTTTGCCTTCTCCATCTCTTCTTTTCCTCCTTTGGCTTAGATCCTTGACATTTTCCCAGTATTTCTCTGTCCTACTAGTCTCCTGGGTCTCTTTCTCTGACACTGTGTGATTTTTCTTCTCCACAATCGCTCTCTTGTATCTCTGTTCCACCTTTTAATCTCGTTAGTGCCTTTGTTATCATTTTTTCCTACCATCTATATATACCCCTGTCTCATTCTCTTCCTCTTCCCTTTGACTTTCTGCCTATTTCCAACCCATTACACTGGAAAGAGGGAAAATACTGTTTCAGAGGCCCGAATATATGTTGGAATGGAAGGGGAAGGTCGACAGATCATTTGTGAGGCTAGCTTGTTTCCAGGATAATGTGAAATGTACTCTAATTTTGAAGTATGTTTTTTAAAGAAAATTTCCTTAATATGAACCAAATCAAGAAGACCATGGTAACTGTAGTTTCAAGAATTTATTCTGCAATTAAAAAAAAATAGGCTTTAGATTCAGGTAAGTAAGTAAATAAATAGTACACATTAACTATTTTTTTAGAAGAGTGCAAAATTCCTTTTTCTCCACACTAGGTGGCAGTAGAATTAAAGGAAAACCATCCAAAGCAACTGCGGTGAATTTTTCCACAAGCTGGAATGAGGATGGAGTCAGAGCAAAATCTGTGTAAAGAGGAAGTCAAATCATAACACTGTGATATGGCACTAACACATCACATGCTCATTTTGGCAAGATGGGTTTGGGGCAGTCTTTCTCTCCATGTTGTCTCTTTACAGGGTAAGTAAAGCATTAGAGATCTATTAAATCTAACTCTTAATACATGGTAATTTTTGGTTGCCAAGGTGAAACTTTGAATTTGAAATTGTCCTTAAAATAGCTCTCTTGGGTTTGTGTGTGTACGTGTGTTTTTTGCACCTTTCTCCTGACACTCAAGATCAGTTAGTTCTCAGAGAGCATTTAATGTGAAAATTAGAAACCCTAAGGAATTCAGCCCCTCATTGGTTTCAAATATTTTAGTAAGAAATTTAAGAGTAATGTTGTAAAGATTCTCAGAATAACAACAAAAATAATAAATGTATGGAGGAGGGAGATAAAGCAAATATGTCAAACTGTTAGTTACTGGTGAGCCTGGGTGGAAAGAATATTGGGGTCACTGTGCTACTCATACCTTTTCCAGAGCTTAAAATTTTTCAAAATAAAATGTAGAAAATAAAAATGTTATCACAAAATATGATACATAATAGATGTGTAGGAGGTATTACTATGTAGATTAGTCAAAATGATAGCAAATAAACCTATTACACAAGTTTAAGAAGTCTTGGATGAGATCTATATCTTTCTTGCAAATCAAAACCAAGTCTCGAGAATTCATTCATGGGCCCAGGCCTGGTATTCACTCATTTCATCATTCAACAAGTACTTTCTGAACAGCTACTAAGTGTGTAACACAGGGATAACAGCAGTGAATATTGTAAACAAAGTCCCTGCCCTCCTGAAGCTTACCTCCAACTAGAGAGATGGACAAAGGCAAATAAACATACTCTAGGTTGTGGTTGTGGTAAGTCGTAGGAAGAAATGAAGATAGGAAGTTAGGAGAGAGTGACAGGGTATGGTAGGTAAGGTGATCAGGGTACCCTGGCCTCTGGAGAGGTGATATTAGAGCAGATAAAGTGAGCTTGGACTCTGTGTGTTTCTGGGGCTGAGAATTCCAGGCAGGGGTAGTGTGCCTGAGAGGTCAGAGATAGGCAAGCAACCAGTGTGACTTGGATGAAGTGAAGGACAGGAACCAGGTAGAAGATGATGGTGACAGGTACCAGAGCCAGATCAGGTATGGCCTTATAGGCCAGCCAGTCAACAAAGAAACAATGAGAAGAAAAATAATCATTAATGTCCATTATCAAATCTCTGCTGAAAAATAGTTGGGTGTTTCCTTAAAAAGTTGAATACATACACTTATGATTCAGTAATTCCATTTCTATGTGTATACGCCAAATAATTGAAAGCAGGGACTGAAACAGATACTTCTACACCAATGTTCATATTGCTACTGTTCACAATAAATAAAAGGTGGAAAAAACTCAATGTTCATTGACAGAAGAGTGGATAAACAAAATGTGTTCTATTCATACAATGGCATATTACTGACCCTTAAAAAAGAATATGCTGGTATACACTACAACATGGAAAAACATGCTAACTAAAATAAACCAAACACAAAAGGATAAATGCTATAGGATTCCACTTGTAATGAGATACTAGAATAGCAAATTCATAGAGACAAAGTGCAGTAGGGGTTAACTGGGGCTGAGAGTCAGGGTAATGGAGGGTTATTGTTCCATGGGTACAGAGTTCTGTTTGAAATGATGAAATGTTCTGGAAAAAGATGGATGGTGGTGATGTTTGCACAACATTGTAAATGTTCTTAGTGCCATTTAATTGTATACTTAAAAATTGTTAAAATAGTAAAGTTTATGTCATGTATATTTTACCAAAAAAAAAAGAATTTCATTTTTCTTATACATGTTATTCAATTTATCCTCTCAAGATGACTAATTTACAAAGAGTTTGAAGATATGGAATATTTCCGACAATATTACCCATCAGTTTTTGTCATCTCCTCTTCCTCTTCCCCACAAAAGAAACATACAATAAAATTGCTTTATTTATACCTATGATCACCAAGTCTTTTCTTTTTTTTTTTTTTAGATAATTATTTTTATTGAAGGGTAGTTGACACACAGTATTACATTAGTTTCAGGTGTACAACACAGTGATTGAACATTTATATACATGATAATTCTAGGTACCAGCTGTCACCATACCAAGTTGTTACAATATTTTGACTATATTTCTTATGCTATACATTACATCCCAATTACTTATTTATTTTACAATTGGAAGTGTGTATATATATATATATATATATATTTTTTTTTTGTGAGGGCATCTCTCATATTTATTGATCAAATGGTTGTTAACAACAATAAAATTCTGTATAGGGGGGTCAATGCTCAATGCACAATCCTTAATCCACCCCAAGCCTAATTTTCGTCAGTCTCCAATCTTCTGAAGCATAACTAACAAGTTCTTACATGGAGTACAAATTCTTACATAGTGAATAAGTTACATGGTGAACATTACAAGGGCAGTCATCACAGAAGCTTTCGGTTTTGCTCATGCATTATGAACTATAAACAGTCAGTTCAAATATGAATATTCATTTGATTTTTATACTTCATTTATATGTGGATACCACATTTCTCTCTTTATTATTATTATTTTTAATAAAATGCTGAAGTGGTAGGTAGATACAAGATAAAGGTAGAAAACATAGTTTAGTGTTGTAAGAGAGCAAATGTAGATGATCAGGTGTGCGCCTGTAGACTATGTGTTAATCCAAGCTAGACAAGGGCAATAAAACATCCACGTATGCAGAAGATTTCTCTCAGAATGGGGGGGGAGGTTCTAAGCCTCACCTCTGTTGATCCCCAATTTCTCACCTGATGGCCCCCCTGCGACTGTGCCTGTCTTAAGTTGTTCCTCCCTTGAGGAATCTTACCCGTCTCTGGGTAACCAGTCATCTTCCGGGGCCCCACAGGGAGATGTAAAGTTGGTAAGTGAGAGAGAAGCCTTATTGTTTGAAAAGGTTAGCTTTTTACTTCTTTGCATATTTATGCCCTGTGGCTTCTATGCCCAGCATTTGTCTTGAGGTGTCTTTACCACTTGGAAGAATTATGATACTCGGTAAATTTGATATGTGGCATGAATTCTATTTAAGGGTTGTAATTAGGATGGAAGAAGAAAAGTTATAGAAGTAGCAGGCAGAAGAAAACCTGGGAAGATTGATTATTTCTTTGACATATCTTCTTGTAGAGTAACTTCAGCATTTATAGGTTTTAAACTACTAATTAAATTGCACACACACATTAACATAATAGGAGTACAGTTACATAACCAAAGCATACCTGTAATTACCAGCCATCTCCAGTGGAACCAAGAAAACCAGTTAAGCGCCTTAGGCATTTGTGAAAACTTATCTATGATATGGTGGATATTGTCCAACTGAACTTGAACAGTCTGAGAGAAATCAGACAAATTAAAACAACCCATTCCTGGGGACTGTTCACATCCCATATGTTCTTTTAACAGTAAATAGTCTGTAGTTGTAAGATTTTGGAGTGCTACAATTTGCACTTCTCCTAATTCTTGGTTGAGTTCCAACAGTATAGATCCAGTCAAATTTGTTGTTTTACTGTATGCACAGGCCAGCTTAGATATCTCCTTCTTCATTCCCATGGCAAGTCCAGGAACCGGTGGGATGAGTGCATCTACACCTGTAGCAGTGCGTAGATCTTTGTTGGGGTTTTTTGATGATCATCTTCTGGCATGAGTCTTCCCGAGAGTGCTGATGTTGGAAGTTCTTTTTCATATCATATCTTAGTTCATTTTTGGGATAGCCAAATTTGGCTTTGATCCTCTGTATAAACACAAACAGACCCTTTGCCTACACTTTTATATGCCCTTTATATCATTGTGTAGAACTCATTGGAGGTCACCACACAGGAACTGCTTTTTTTTCTTTTTATCATCAATCTGCACTTATATGATGAATATTTTGTTTACTAGGCTCTCCCCTATACCAGGTCCCCCCTATATACCCCTTTACAGTCACTGTCCATCAGTGTAGCAAAATGTTGTAGAATCACTACTTGTCTTCTCTGTGTTGTACAGCCCTCCCCTTTCTCCCACCCCCCCATGCATGCTAATCTTAATACCGCCCTTTTTTTCCCCCCCTTTATCCCTCCCTACCCACCCATCCTCCCCAGTCCCTTTCCCTTTGGTACCTGTTAGTCCATTCTTGGGTTCTGTGATTCTGCTGCTGTTTTGTTCCTTCAGTTTTTCCTTTGTTCTTATACTCCACAGATGAGTGAAATCATTTGGTATTTCTCTTTCTCTGCTTGGCTTGTTTCACTGAGCATAATACCCTCCAGCTCCATCCATGTTGCTGCAAATGGTAGGATTTGCTCTTTTCTTATGGCTGAGTAGTATTCCATTGTGTATATGTACCACATCTTCTTTATCCATTCATCTATCAATGGACATTTAGGTTGCTTCCAATTCTTGGCTATTGTAAATAGTGCTGCGATAAACATAGGGGTGCATTGGTCTTTCTCATACTTGATTACTGCATTCTTAGGGTAAATTCCTAGGAGTGCAATTCCTGGTCAAATGGTATGTCTGTTTTGAGCATTTTGATGTACCTCCATACTGCTTTCCACAATGGTTGAACTAATTTGCATTCCTACCAGTAGTGTAGGAGGGTTCCCCTTTCTCCACAGCCTTGCCAACATTTGTTGTTGTTTGTCTTTTGGATGGCAGCCATCCTTACTGGTGTGAGGTGATACCTCATTGTAGTTTTAATTTGCATTTCTCTGATAATTAGCGATGTGGAGCATCTTTTCATGTGTCTGTTGGCCATCTGTATTTCTTTTTGGGAGAACTGTCTGTTCAGTTCCTCTGCCCATTTTTTAATTGGGTTATTTGTTTTTTGTTTGTTGAGGTGTGTGAGCTCTTTATATATTCTGGACGTCAAGCCTTTATTGGATGTGTCATTTTCAAATATATTTTCCCATACTGTAGGGTTCCTTTTTGTTCTATTGATGGTGTCTGTTGCTGTACAGAAGCTTTTCAGCTTAATAAAGTCCCACTTGTTCATTTTTGCTGTTGTTTTCCTTGCCCGGGGAGATATGTTCAAGAAGAGGTCACTCATGTTTATGTCTAAGAGGTTTTTGCCTATGTTTTTTTCCAAGAGTTTAATGGTTTCATGACTTACATTCAGGTCTTTGATCCATTTTGATTTTACTTTTGTATATGGGGTTAGACAATGGTCCAGTTTCATTCTTGTACATGTAGCTGTCCAGTTTTGCCAGCACCATCTATTGAAGAGACTGTCATTTTGCCATTTTATGTCCATGGCTCCTTTATCAAATATTAATTGACCATATATGTCTGGGTTAATGTCTGGATTCTCTAGTCTGTTCCATTGGTCTGTGGCTCTGTTCTTGTGCCAGTACCAAATTGTCTTGATTACTATGGCTTTATAATGGAGCTTGAAATTGGGGAGTGAGATCCCCCAGCTTTCTTTTTCTTTCTCAGGATTGCTTTGGCTATTTGGGGTATTTGGTGGTTCCATATGAATTTTTGAATTATTTGTTCCAGTTCATTGAAGAATGTTGCTGGTAGTTTCATAGGGATTGCATCAAATCTGTATATTGCTTTGGGCAGGATGGCCTTTTGACAATATTAATTCTTCCTAGCCACGAGCATGGGATGTGTTTCCATCTGTTAGTGTCCCCTTTAATTTCTCTTAAGAGTGACTTGTAGTTTTCAGAGTATAAGTCTTTCACTTCTTTGGTTAGGTTTATTCCTAGGTATTTTTTTTTTGATGCAATTGTGAATGGAGTTGTTTTCCTGTTTTCTCTTTCTATTGGTTCATTGTTAGTGTATAGGAAAGCCATAGATTTCTGTGTGTTGATTTTGTATCCTGCAACTTTGCTGTATTCCAATATCAGTTCTAGTAGTTTTGGGGTGGAGTCTTTAGGGTTTTTTATGTACAGTATCATATCATCTGCAAATAGTGACAGTTTAACTTCTTCTTGACCAATCTGGATTCCTTGTATTTTTTTGTTTTGTCTGATTGCCATGGCTAGGACCTCCAGTACTATGTTAAATAACAGTGGGGAGAGTGGGCATCCCTGTCTAGTTCCCGATCTCAGAGGATAAGCTTTCAGCTTCTCTCTGTTCAATATAATGCTGGCTGTGGGTTTTTCATAGATGGCCTTTATTATGTTGAGGTACTTGCCCTCTATTCCCATTTTGCTGAGAGTTTTTATCATGAATGGATGTTGAACTTTGTCAAATGCTTTTTCAGCATCTATGGAGATGATCATGTGGTTTTTGTTTTTCTTTTTGTTGATGTGGTGGATGATGTTGATGGACTTTCAAATGTTGTGCCATCCTTGCATCCCTGGGATGAATCCCACTTGGTCATGGTGTACGATCCTTTTGATGTATTTTTTAATTCAGTTTGCTAATATTTTGTTGAGTATTTTTGCATCTACGTTCATCAGGGATATTGGTCTGTAGTTTTCTTTTTTGGTGGGGTCTTTGCCTGGTTTTGGTATTAGGGTGATGTTGGCTTCATAGAATGAGTTTGGGAGTATCCCCTCCTCTTCTATTTTTTGGAAAACTTTAAGGAGAATGGGTATTATGTCTTCCCTGTATGTCTGATAAAATTCCGAGGTAAATCCATCTGGCCCGGGGGTTTTGTTCTTTGGTAGTTTTTTGATTACCACTTCAATTTCGTTGCTGGTAATTGGTCTGTTTAGATTTTCTGTTTCTTTCTGGGTTAGTCTTGGAAGGTCGTATTTTTCTAGGAAGTTGTCCATTTCTCCTAGGTTTCCCAGCTTGTTAGCATATAGGTTTTCATAGTATTCTCTAATAATTCTTTGTATTTCTGTGGGGTCCATCGTGATTTTTCCTTTCTCATTTCTGATACTGTTGATTTGTGTTGACTCTCTTTTCCTCTTAATAAGTCTGGCTAGAGGCTTATCTATTTTGTTTATTTTCTCGAAGAACCAGCTCTTGGTTTCATTGATTTTTGCTATTGTTTTATTCTCAATTTTATTTATTTCTTCTCTGATCTTTATTATGTCCCTCCTTCTGCTGACCTTAGGCCTCATTTGTTCTTCTTTTTCCAATTTCGATCATTGTGACATTAGACCATTCATTTGGGATTGTTCTTCCTTTTTTAAATATGCTTGGATTGCTATATACTTTCCTCTTAAGACTGATTTTGCTGTGTCCCACAGAAGTTGGGGCTTAGTGTTGTTGTTGTCGTTTGTTTTTATATATTACTGGATCTCCATTTTGATTTGGTCATTGATCCATTGATTATTTAGGAGCGTGTTGTTATCCTCCATGTGTTTGTGAGCCTTTTTGCTTTCTTTGTACAGTTTATTTCTAGTTTTATGCCTTTGTGGTCTGAAAAGTTGGTTGGTAGGTTTTCAATCTTTTGGAATTTACTGAGGCTCTTTTTGTGGCCTAGTATGTGGTCTATTCTGGAGAATGTTCCATGTGCACTTGAGAAGAATGTGTATCCTGTTGCTTGGATGTAGAGTTCTGTAGATGTCTATTAGGTCCATCTGTTCTAGTGTGTTGTTCAGTGCCTCTGTGTCCTTACTTATTTTCTGTCTGGTGGATCTGTCCTTTGGAGTGAGTGGTGTGTTGAAGTCTCCTAGAATGAATGCATTGCATTCTATTTCCTCCTTTAGTTCTGTTAATATTTGTTTCAGGTATGTTGGTGCTCCTGTATTGGGTGCATATATATTTATAATGGTTATATCCTCTTGTTGGACTGAGCCCTTTATCATTATGTAATGTCCTTCTTTGTCTTTTGTTACTTTCTTTATTTTGAAGTCTGTCTTGTCTGATACCAGAATTGCAGCACCTGCTTTCTTCTCTTTGTTGTTTGCATGAAATATCTTTTTCCATCCCTTGACTTTAAGTCTGTGCATGTCTTTGGGTTTGAGGTGAGTGTCTTGTAAGCAGCATATGGATGGATCTTGCTTTTTTATCCATTCTATTACTCTGTGTCTTTTGATTGGTGCATTCAGTCCATTTACATTTAGGGTGATTATTGTAAGGTATGAACTTATTGCCATTGCAGGCTTTAAGTTTGTGGTTACCAAAGGTTCAGGGTTAGCTTCTTTACTATCTTACTGTCTAACTTATCTCGCTTGTTGAGCTATTATAAACGCGGTCTGATGATTCTTTATTTCTCTCCCTTCTTATTCCTCCTCCTCCCTTCTTCATATGTTGGGTGTTTTGTTCTGTGGTCTTTTTAGGAGTGCTCCCATCTAGAGCAGTCCCTGTAGGATGCCCTGAAGAGGTGGTTTGTGGGAGGCAAATTCCCTTAACTTTTGCTTGTCTGGGAATTGTTTAATCCCTCCCTCATATTTAAATGATATTCATGCTGGATACAGGAGTCTTGGTTCGAGGCCCTTCTGTTTCATTGCATTAAGTATATCATGCCATTCTCTTCTGGCCTGTAGGGTTTCTGTTGAGAAGTCTGATAATAGCCTGATGGGTTTTCCTTTGTAGGTAACCTTTTTTTTCTCTCTGGCTGCCTTTAATACTTTGTCCTTGTCTTTGATCTTTGCCATTTTAATTATTATGTGTCTTGGTGTTGCCCTCCTTGGGTCCCTTGTCATGGGTGTTCTGTGTACCTCTGTGGTCTGAGAGGCCATTTCTTCCCCTAGTTTGGGGAAGTTTTCGGCCATTATTTCTTCAAAGACACTTTCTATCCGTTTTTCTCTCTCTCCTTCTTCTGGTATCCCTATAATGTGTATATTGTTCCTTTTCGATTGGTCACTCAGCTCTCTTAAAATTCTTTCTGTGGGGGCCTGGCCTACGGCCGAGGCTAAGCCCCACTCTAGCTGGACAACGCCCTAAAGATGGCGCCTGCTTCCTGTTCACCACACTTACCCCTCTTCCCTGTTGGGGATTGGCCCAGCAGACTTCCGTACCCGTGCACAGCTCGTGCTGCCCGCTTAGAGTGGCGCGTGACACCTATCCGCTTAAAGGTCACGCATGATACTGTCCCGGATTGGTTGGGTGACTGAATATAAGGGAGCCTGCCGGGAGGGAGAGGAGCTTCCCGACAACTGCTGTAACTGCCGTGAGAGATTAGACAATAAAGCCTAGAGAAGAATCAAGACCTTGGGTGTGTCGCTTCGGTCCCTGAAGGGTCGCAACAAGTGGTGCCGAAACCCGGGAATTGCTAAACCTCGTCGTGACCTGATCCGTTGACCCTGGTGCCTGCCGATGAACGTCGCTGGACGCCGTTCAGTCAGCTGGCCAGACCGGGAACCGAGGAGGGTGAGTGGATCGGCGAGTAAACTGAAAGTATACGTGGCAGGGCAGACAGCAGGCAGTTGCGGTGGGTGTTTATGTGTAGTGTGTGTGTCCTGTTAGTGTTTGTGACATTGTTTATTATAATATATGGAATGAGGAGGCGCCAGTGAAGGTTCGCAGAGCGGCGACGAAATCAAAAGGTTCGCAGAGTGGCGACGAAATCAAAAGGTTCGCAGAGTGGTGACGAAATCAAAAGGTTCACGGAATTAGCGACGTAGTCCATCTAAATCATAACTAGGATACTTCCCCCTTTAGAGAGAGGATGGGGACGGAGGACCAGGATTGGGTTTTTCTTCGGGGCCACTGAGGGAAAACAGCCTAAAAAGGCCCGTGTGGGTACCTCAGTGGCCCCTCACCAAAGAAAAGAAGGAAGCAGCCCACACTTTAGTACAAGAACAGATAGCAGCTGGTCACCTCCAGCCCTCTACCTCGCCATGGAACACACCTATTTTTGTAATTAGGAAAAAGTATCAAAGACTGTTTCTTCTCCATCCCGCTTCACCCCAGAGACTGTCAAAGGTTTATTGCCACAGGGCATGGCTAATAGCCCCACCATGTGTATGTAAAGAAGGCCTTACAAACTGTCAGGAAACAGTTTCCCCTGATAATCATCTATCATTATATGGATGACATCCTTCTGTGTCATGAGAGCAGCAGGGAGCTAGAGACAACCCTCAGGGTCAGGGTATGGTGGAACGCACCCACCTCACCCTCAAGAATGCCTTATATAAACAAAAAGGGGGAATAGGAGAAGATTTTAGAACACTGGACAAAAATGGCTGCAGTGCAGCAGAGTGGCACAGCCAACAATCCAATCCAAAACACATGCCTAAAGTTTTGTGGAAGGATGTGTTGGAAGGAACATGGAAAGGCCCGGACCCAGTGATAATCTGGACCTGAGGCTCGGTTTGTGTTTTTCCACAGGACCAGCAGAACCCCGTTTGGGTGCCTGAATGTCTGATACGCAGAGTGGAAAACCCCGGAGTGGAGGTACAAGATGATCGCACTGCTTCTGCTCCTGCCGTGGATCCTACAGCAGGCGACGGCGGAGCCGAGCTGCAGCTGCAGCCACTGCCGCGCTGACTATCACCATTCCTATGGCAGAGACGCTGAATGGTCTGTCCCAGGCCACTGAACCTTCTTCAAGAACAATTGGACCTCTTGGGGGAGGTTTTGTCTGTGGGCTGCGTATATGAGGGTGTATTACTGGTATTCCTTTTCATAATTATTCTAAAGCTGCCAAACTTGTCCAGACAGTTAGGCAAGATGTTAAATGCCACCAAAGCCTGGTCAGGTGTAGGTGTCATAGGAATATTGCTAATTGTGGGCCTCTCCTGCTTGGGAGGAAAGTCTGTTACATAAACAGCAACGGGGAGAACGGAAGGTCCTGTTGCAGGCCATGGCAGCACTAGAGGAAGGCATCTCCCCTAGAGTATGGCTTATGCTGGATCAGTAGTCAAGGACGGGTAAGATCGGGAGCTGCACATATCAACCTAAGACAGGGCGCAGACCTAAGCTGTCTGTTGCCTGAGGACGGGTAAGAATGCTGCAGACTCCGGACAACCTAAGACAGGCGTGATCCCGACAGCCCTTTGGTTATAAAACAATAAAGGGGGAGATGTGGGGGCCCGGCCTATGGCCGAGGCTAAGCCCCACTCTAGCTGGACAATGCCCTAAAGATGGCGCCTGCTTCCTGCTCACCACACTTTCCCCTCTTCCCTGTTGGGGATTGGCCCAGCAGACTTCTGTACCCGTGCACAGCTCGTGCTGCCCGCTTAGAGTGGCGTGTGACACCTATCCGCTTAAAGGTCACGCATGATACTGTCCCGGATTGGTTGGGTGACTGAATATAAGGGAGCCCGCCGGGAGGGAGAGGAGCTTCCCGACAACTGCTGTAACCGCCGTGAGAGATTAGACAATAAAGCCTAGAGAAGAATCAAGACCTTGGGCATGTTGCTTCGGTCCCTGAAGGGTCGCGACACTTTCATTCCTGGAAATCCTTTTATCTCTGTCTGCATCAGGTTCTCTGCGTTCCTGTTCTCTGTTTTCTAGTCCATTAATGGTCTCTTGCATCTCGTCCATTCTGTTTTGAAGTCCTTCCAGAGCTTGTTTTATTTCTGTATTCTCCTTCCTTAGCTCTTGCATATTTCTCTGCAAGTCCATCAGCATGGTTATGACTTTTGTTTTGAATTCTTTTTCAGGAAGACTGGCTAAATCTATCTCCCCAGGTTCCTTCTCAGGGTAAGATGTAGCAGATGCCAAAGCTGTTTGGGTTAGTCTTGTCTGGATCATATTTTTTTGCCTTTTCATGTTGACAGGTGCTATTGACCGTCAGCTGGGAGGGCAAAACTTTTCACTTGCTCCTGGCCTTTCTTTACTGGGACAACTGCGACTCCTAGTGGCTTGTGTTGTGTAATTGCGTGTAGGCTGGGTCTTTGTGTCTTGCCCTGCTGAAGTGTAGGAATTTTCCTTTCTGCCTTTCTGTGGGCATGTTTTGCCTTAGGCTGTTTCTCTGCTTTCGCAGCAGCCCGGAGGAGTAATGGATGGGGGTGGGGGGCTGTTTGGCTGTTTACCTCCATGAGGGGTCTCAGAGCTGTTGCCCAGGGGGTTAGTGCTCCCGGTTTTCCCTGTAATTTCCAGCCACTGGGCTGTGACCTGTGTTGTTTCCATCTACCTGTTAAATCCCTGTCCCTTTAAGACTTTCAAAAAGCCCTCGCTTTTCTTTGTCACAGGGGCATCAGCTTCGGCACCTGCTCAGAGGTCTTGCTGCCCTATTTCCCTAGTTTCCAGCCCTCCACGCATGCACTGTGTCTGCGCTCTGATGCGGGTGGCTGGGGCTGGGTGTTTAGCAGTTCTGGGCTCCCTCTCCCTCCCGCCGGGAGCTGGGGGGAGGTGTGCTGGGGTCCCGCCAGCCGGGGCTTGTATCTTACCCCTTTCACCAGGTGCTGGGTTCTCGCTGTTGTAGATGTAGTCTGGCTGTTGTCCTGTGTCTTCTGGTCTCTCTTTTAGGATTAGTTGTATTTGTTGTATTTTCAAAACTGTATATGTTTTTGGGAGGAGATTCCCACTGTCCTACTCACGCCGCCATGTTGGTTCCGCCCCCGTAAGAGTCTTTTCTTAAGGAACAAATACATGAACAGATTAAAATCATATTAAGGAATTCCTATTTGTGTAGGTGAAGAATTGGAAACAAATTAAATGTTCAAGAATTTGGAAATAGTTATGACATTTAGGAAAGTTTTCCAGTAGAATATTATGTGTCCATTAATATGATGATGACATGTGAAAATGCTTATGACAAAATACTGAATGAAAATGGCAGGCTTTAAAACTATGGATCTCACTGTAGTTGAAAAAAAAAAAACACCCTCCAGGGACTAAAAATAAAAGCTACTTTACCAAGATACTAATGGTGTTAGTCTCTGAGGGCCTGTATTATTGATGATATCTCTTTTCATTATATTTTTATGTATTTGAATTTTCCCTAACTTTTTATTATGAAAATCTTCAAACATATGGAAAATTTGAAAGACTCATATGATGAACATCCATGTGCTCTCTTTTAAAGTTTCAACAGTTATTAATATTTTCCTATATTAGATCAGTCTATCATCTGTTATCTCTCTCTCTCTCTCTCTCTCTCTCTCTCTCTCTCCATTAGAAATTGGCAAACTCTGACCAAGGTCAAATCTGACCTTCCCCATATTTTTTGGATAGCCCTGAATTAAGAAAGGTTTTTACATTTTTAAGCAGCAACATTTTAACTGGTTTTACAATTATCAACAAAACATCCTTGATTTTTGTCTGTTGCTCTGCAAAGCCTAAAAGAACATTTACTATCTGTCCCTTTACAGAAAAAGTTGGCCAATCCTGGATCTATGCATGCACACACACACACACATACACACACAGCCACAGTCACAATTTTGCTGAACCATTTGAAAGCAAATCATAGACATAACATTTCTCCCTCAAGTACTTCATTATGTTATTTCCTAAAAATAAATATTCCTACTTCACCACTATTCTATTATCACACCAAGGGAAGTGAACAATTATTTAAGGATATCATAAAATACTCATCCATATGCGAATTTTTGTGATTGTGTTTGCAAATTCTATAAAGTGCAGATGCATAATTCTTTTAAGAACAAATAAGTTCCTTTTCTAAAATGAGAGTTTTACAGTCAATATGAATTTTTAGCATCAATTTTTTTCTAGAAGAGATTTAGGAAAACTATGCAACTACTCCCCTGAGCATTTCAAGTAAAAAATGTAATGTGTTTGGAGGTCAAACAGCTCATATTCTGCAAAGCACTCTGCTTGTGGTGGTGTAATTACTATAGTGTAGGCAAGACAAGATAGGATGCTTTGTAATCTTTTCTTTGTATTTGTATAATCTCTAATAACTCTAATGATTTTTTGAAGCTGGGTGATTGATACACAGGAGTTTGTTATACTATTCTTTCTACCATTTTTGTGTGTGGTTGAAATTTCCATAATGAAAAATATATATGGATGTAAACATTACAAAAATAATAGCCTTGATTCATGATCTCTATCTACTAAGGCAAAGTTGCATTTAAACTATGTCAGTACCCTGAAACGTAGATGTGAACACTATGTGTGTGTTCATATGAACATTTTAGTTTAGAATAGGAAACATGGTAGTTATGGCAAACAAAAGAGATTGGCTTAAAAATTTGAATGGATTTTGAGAAAAGGCTGTTTTGTTCTTCTGGAATCTAGTTCTCACAAACATTTCATTTTTTTGTGGGATGTGAATCATGTGTTGAAATCACCTGATTTAGCTGTGGTATAACTAAGTCTGGAGAGTTTGGGGGAGATTCTCTTTTTAAAATTCCCCACCACCAATCATGATTATGGTTGCATGAGATTTGGTCTTGAAACAAGATTTATGCTCTAAAGCTCTAGAATTACTTAAACCATGTACTTTGTAAGCTCATCTTTGTTCTGTTTGAGCCATAATGTTATGTCTGCTTTTACCACAATCATATGGGTGAAGAGCTGGCAGGTCAGGCCCTCTCCCATCATGCAACAGTGTAAAATCTCCTTTATAAAGTCAGTTGGAAGATCAGATTCCTCTTCCTTACTTTACAAAGAGCTCAAAGATAAATATTCTCATGTATTTTTCCTTAAAAGTGAAGCTAATCATGCTGTTATTTATTAAGAGAACATGCCATAGTAAAAAATTCAGAAGAGTTATAATGAGACCCTGAAAACTCTTGTGGCTAAAAAATGTGGTATATTTTTGCAGATATAAAACACAAATTTTTAATGTGTTTAGTGAGATTCAAAGAGAGAAGTTATTAAATGTGGAGTATTAGTTTCATGGCATCCAGAAATGCTTGAGATTTTATAATAAATATTCATTCTTTGGAAAGAAATTGTCACAGAACATTTTCTTCTCATTGAGTAGGAAATGTACATTTATTACCTCTTCCCCTGTGTATATTTTACTTATATGTTAATCTATTGTCTGCCTCTACTTTGTAATCTGGCACTTCTTAATTATATCAATATAAAACTCTATAATATCTGGGATGTTGTTTCTCCAACAGATGTCTTCTTTCCTTCATTCTTGCATCATTTATTTATTTACCAACTACTGTAGTCAATTCTTATTATTCACAGTGGTTACATTCTACAAAGTCCCACCATGAACACTGATTTAGCACTATTGAACCATTGCTCCTGAGGGAAATTAAAGGGTTAGGTTCCTACCAGTCTCTGGTCATAATGTATTTGTAAACCAATCAATACATACCTTGTTTTATGTATGTTTTTGTTTAAGGACACTATTAAAATATGGTGTTGATTTATTAACATTTAACTCAGAGACAACAGCACTGAAACAGATACCTGAATGAAGCTTATTTAACACACATTTTCTCCATAAGGCACATCATAGCCTTCTTATGCTTAGGAACACTAGACAGCAATATGTTCAGGAGCCATTATTTTTATTAAGGTATCATTGATACACAATTTATGAAGGTTTCGGATGAGCAACATTGTGGTTACAACATTCATCCATAGTATCAGGTACCCCCCCAAACATTGTAGTCACTGTACGTCAGTTTAGTAACATGCTATAGAGTCGAGTCACTACTTGTCTTCTCTGTGCTATACTACCTGCCCTGAGACCCAACTATATTATGTGTACCGCTTTCCCCTTCTCCCTCCCTCCCCACACCCCTCCCAACCTCATTTCCCTTTGGTAACTGCTCCTCCCTTCTGGGAGTCTGTGTGTCTCCTGCTGTTTTGTTCCTTCAGTTTTGCTTTGTTATTATACTCTACAAATGAGTGAAATCAATCTTTCTCTGCCTGGCTTATTTCACTGAGCATAATATCCTTTAGCTCCATCCATGTTGCAAATGGTAGGATTTGTTTTCTTCTTATGGCTGAATAATATTCCATTGTGTGTATGTTCCACATCTTCTTTATCCATTCATCTACTGATGGACACTTAGGTTGCTTCCATTTCTTAGCTCTTGTAAATAGTGCTGCGATAAACATAGGGGTGCATATGTCTTTTTCAAACTGGACTCCTGCATTCTCAGGGTAAATTTCTAGGAGTGGAATTCTTGGGTCAAATGGCATTTGTATTTTGAGTTTTTTGAGGAATCTCCATACTGCTTTCCACAATGGTTGAACGAGTTTACATTTCCATCAGCAGTGTTGTTATCAGAGTTTTAAGGAAAAAAGCATTTAACTCTCTCAGGACTCATTGTGGAATAGTGAGAAGATGAATCAAAGTTGAAGCCATTCGTGGTCACCCGTTCTAACTCCATCCCAAAAGAGAAATGTGGCTATCTCCAAGTCCTTCGAAAATTTGAGTCTCAATCTACTCATTGGAGAAATGAGGATGGTAACACCTGCCTTTCAGAACTATTGTGAGGAAAGCATTTCATACTGTGCTTGGAAGATGGTAGGTACCCAGTTAGGTTCAGGAAGCAGTAGGAAAAGGTAGCTTTACAGAGAGGGTGACATTTAAGTGCAAGAAATATGTCTAGGGGTTCACATGTCTGGGGGTCATCTGGCTTCTAAGCCCTTTCTGTTTTTTTAATATGCTCCCATCTAGTCAAGCATGGTGCTGAGAACATACTCATTTCTTAGTTACTAAATTTTGACAGGTTAGGTGGTTGTGTGAGTGAAAGGTAGGGATCTTTTTTTGACCTCTTTGGTATCTGCTTCTTGCTAAGCCATCTATTTCCATAATAACACATTTTTGGCACATTATATACCAGTCTTTGGGTATTTAGTCTGTAGCAACTGAACAAGAGAAGCTATGTACCTTAGCTAAGAGTTTTATACTTCCAAATTGACGTTAAGTAAGAATGTGGCTAGAAAATGAAAGACAGGAAGAGAACAGATAAGAAAATGTCTGTGTGTGTGTAGGTGAGTGGGTATGTATTTGTGTGTACTTATATTTCTTTATTTGTGGTTATGAAAGAGAATTTCTTAGGAAATACACACTGAAGTATTAAGAGGTAAAGAGGCAAAATATATACAACTTACTTTCAAATGATTTGGAGAATAATAACTATCTATGTAATATATATAAAATGCATGTCAATGAGGCTGAGAGTTCTGTATACTAATCTTGAAACATTTCTGTAAGTTTGAACTTATTTCAAGAGAAAGTTTAAAAGTCTATAAAATAAAACTAGAAAAGAAAGAGCACCAACCCCAACCTTTTCATAGACTTAAAAAACAAGAATAAGATAAATATTTTAGAACTACATATAGATGTAATCAATCTGTATGAAAAGAGAAAGGACCAATGTGCATGATTCAGCATGGTAGCCATCCTGGGTAGGGTAGCAGGCAACCACATGGTTTGCTGTGGGATTTTATTGCAATCCCCATTTTTGTTTCAACAGTTGTGAGATTTATTGGTGCTTATTATGTTATTATAAACAGATAATTACAAAAAGCATGAGTCAAATGAAGAGGGCTGTGCGTAGAATCTGCTGTAGTATTATGAAACACACAATAATATTAATCTATTTATTTTCATTTGAGGTCAATGAACAAAAAAAAGAAAGGGAATAGGAGAAAGAAGGAAGAGGGCAGAGGGAAGAGAGAAATGGAGAAATCGAGGAACAGAGAAAGAAATGCCTTTTGAAGGAAAAGAAGAAAAAAACAAACTGAAGACATGAGTGAAGAAATACTGAACATATGTCTGAGAGAAGAGAAGAATGTATTGAAAAAAGCTGAAAGAATGAGAAATGTGAATGCTGAGGCACAAGAAAAGCCAAAATGGTATTTCTGATCCACAAGAGGGACACTTTGTCTCCACAGAAGAGTGTAAGCCAAAGGGCTGGATTCCAGGAAAGGGTGATGTGGTTAAACAACACACCAAGGTTTCATTTAACAGGAGGCTGACCCTCAGCCAGCTGGGCTTTTCCAAAAATGCGGAGCATTGTGGTCACTTCTGGCTTCTTCAATACTCCAGACTATTAATTAGGAGGAACCACTAGATTAACCCATGGCCATAATCACCTATGATGAGGGCTTATGTTGTGGGCAGCTGACGGTACTCCTCTGGGAGCTCTCATCTTGTTTCAGTACTTCTGGTGCCCAGTGTGGGCACAGTGCATGCAGGAAGCATGCAGGAATTGGAGCTTCTGCAAAGTGCTGATGGATTGATCACTCCTTATAATTGTCGCTCCTCATTACCTTGGGGTAATCAGTAATGACTGGCCAATGAATGACTGGCCTTCTCAACATTAAAATTACAGGAACACTCTGAAAATATTTAAGCAATCTCAACAGTTCAGTCCTTCCTCTGTTTTCTATGGCCTTGGAAACAAAACCAACCGAAGAAAATGCCTCTGCTAGAGGGGCAGGGAATTTCCATTTGCCAGGTGATTCAGTCAGCCCTGATGAAGAGGGAAAACAAGGCTTCTGTGATCTGGCTCCTGCTTCTCTCACCTCTTCTGTGATTGCACTTCACTTTGGGTGCATTCTTGTGGTGCTAAGCTGATCAACAGGTCCCTGAACAAATATGTGATCCTCTTACATTCCCTCCATTTGGAATGACCTATTTCCCTCAATCTGTGGAATAAATCCCCCTTTTTAATGTTAAATAAACACTCTGTTCTAATCGCCTTTCTTCCATAAAACCTTTCCTTATATCCTGTGCCTCTGCACCATACTGTATATACGTAGGGTGTCTCAGCCCTTGGGAATCCCTCTTGTGCTTTTTGGATGCTTTTCAGAGCATGAGAGCACTTTACTGCATTGATTTCTTTACATGTCTTTCTTCTTCCTCTTCTATTCTTTGAGGGTAGAGAATTAAAATCAGTGCTCAGTGAATGTTGATCAACTCAGTGAATGAATAATAAACAGTTACCATGGGCCATATGCAACTGCTTTACACACCTTACCTCACTTAAGCCTCGTGCAGCCCTGGAAGGTGATTACTATTTATTGATCTTGTACCTACAGTGAGGAAACCAAAGCTCACAGAGGTTAAGCCATTTGTCCAAGATCATATTATTATAAAGTTGTAAAAATTGGATTTAAACATAGATAGTCTGACTCCTGAGTCTCCCCTTTAACCCCTGGTCAGTGCTGCCTCCTGAAAGATCATGAGCCAGTCATTGAGGTACTCAGCATTTCTACCCATGGTGGGTGTGATTATATTCAGGCTTAATGTACACACAATGCAATGTCTCATAGTGATGGATGTTTGTGAAATGTAAGACACGGGCTTTGCCTCAAGGAGTTTGAACCACTTGAGAAACTTCAGCTAATATTTAGAGCAATTTGTGAACAATGCAAAGTTATATGTACATATATGTATGTATAACAACAATGACAACAATATATATATGTACTTATGTACTTTTATATATATATAACATGTATATATGTATTTATATATATATATAACACAACAGTATATATAATTTTTGGCACAAGGCATTTTGCTATAGATTGTGAGGGCTAAAAAGAAAAATGAATATAACAGTTACACCATCTCAATCTTCCAGGATGGACTGAATATCTTGAAATGACAGCTTTATTGAGTTATAATTCATATACCATAAAATTCACCCTTTTAAAGTCTACAGTTCAGTTGTGCAACTATTACCACTATATAATTTTAGAACATTTTCATTACCCCGAAAGGATATCCTGTACCCATTAGCAGTCATTTTTCTGTTCCCTTCAGCAACCCTCTGAACCCCTGGCAACCACTAATCTACTTTGTTTCTATAGATATGCCTGTTTGAAAAATTGATTTCATTTCTACGAAATCTATTCAAGTTGTAGAAATTGACAAGCTGTTGATCCTAAGACTCATATGGAAATGCAAGGGACTGAAAACAGACAAAATAATCTTGAAAAAAGAACAAAGTTGGAACTTTGCCAGTTTCTGCGGTTAGAATAGATTTCATAGAAATGAAATAGTATATGTAACCTATCATGTTTGGTTTCTTTCACTTAGCATATTGCTTTCAAGGCTTATCCATTTTATAGGATATAACAGTATTTCATTCACTTTTATGTCCAAAAAATTATTCCATTGTATGGATATACCACTTTTGTTGATCCCTTTATTTGTTGATGGACTTTTGGATTGTTTCTACTTTTCAGCTATTATGAATAATGCTGCTATGAACATTTGTGTAACAGTTTTTGTGTGGACATGTGTTTGGATTCAAGTATATACATAGGTGTAGAATTTCTGGGTCATATGGCAACTCCATGTTTAACTTTTTGAAGAACTGCCAAACTTTTTCTCAAAGTGGCTGCACCATGTTACTTACCTACCCCAAAGTATGATGCCTCCAATTTCTCTACATCCTTGTTAACACTTGCTATTATCTATTCTTTTGATTACAGCCATCCTAGTGGGTGTGAAGTGGTATCTTTTAATGGATTCAATTTGCGTTTCCATGTTGCATAATTATGTTAACATCTTTTCAAGTGCTTGTTGGCCATTTTTATGTCTTCTTTGGGATAATGTCTATTCTTTTTTTTAATATTATTGTTTATGTTTTTGGTGTCATATCTAAGAATCTTTTGCCAACTCCAACGTCATGAAGAGTTATCCTTAAATTTTCTTCTAAGAGTTTTATGTTTTTTAACTCTTTAGGTCATTGATCCATTTTTAGTTGATGTTTTGTATGTTGTGTGTGGTAGGGGGTCCAACTTTATTCTTTTGTTCATGGATATCCAGTTGTCCAGGATTAGTTGTTGAAGAGATTATTCTTTTCCCAGTGAATGGTCTTGGCACCCTTGTCAAAAATCAGTTGACCATCAATGTACTCGTTTATTTCTGATAAATAAGCTAGATGTATTTTTTATTCCATTGATCTATATGTTTAGTTTTATGCCAATACCACATTGTTTTGATTACTGTAGCTTTGTAGTATGTTTAAAAATTAGAAAGTGTGATTTACCTAATTTTGTTCTTTTTCTGGATTATTTTGACCATTTAGGGTCCCTTGCATATCCATATGAGCCTTAGGATCATCATTTTGTCAATTTATGCAAAACAAGGTAGTTGGGATTATGAAGGAGATAATTTTGAATCTGTATATCAGTTTGGGGAGTATTAAGTCTTCCCATCTATTAATTAAGATGTGTTTCAATTTAGTTCTTTAAATTCTTAAAATGATGCTTTGTTGTTTACAGGGTACTTTATTAAATTTCTTCCTATATATTTTTTCCTTTTTATTCTATTACTTTTAAATATCATTTTTGTATTGTTCATTGACAGTGTATAGAAATTTTTATATATTGATTCTGAAAATTGATGACTCTAATAATATTTTTAGGATGCTATAGGATTTTCTATACATAAGATCATGTTGCCTGTGATAGAGATGGACTTACTGTCTTTCCATTCTGGCTGCCTTTTTGCCTTTTCCTTGCCACATTGTTCTGGCTAAAACCTCTACTATAGTGATGACTAGAAGTGATGAGAACAGACTTCTTTATTCCTGATCTTAGGGGGAAAATATTCAGTCTTTCTTCATTAAGTATGTTGTTAGCAATGGGGTTTTAGTAGATGGGCTTCATCAGGTTGATGAAGATGCCCCCTTCTATTCTTAGTTTTCTGTATTGTCAGGTGGAGTATTCCATCAATGTTAAATCGTGTTGGTTTATAATGTTTTTCAAGTCTTCTGTTTCTTTTATTTTCTGCTTAATTGTTCTATCCATTATTGAAAGTGGGTTATTGAAATCTCCAGCTATTTTTGTTGAATTATCTATTTCTTCCCTTAATTCTGTATGTTTTTGCTTCATGTATTTTGGGATGCTGTTATTAGATGCATATATGTTTATAATTTTTATGTCTTCCTGATGGATAGATCCTTTTGTCATCATAAAATCTTCCTTGTCTTAAAGTATTTTATCTGATATTAACATAGGACTCCAACTCTCTTTTGGTTATTATTTGCAAAGATATGTTGTATCTTTTTCCATCTTTTTACTCTTAACCTATTTGTGTCTTTGGATCTAAAGTATATGTCTTGCTAACACCATAGAGTTGGATCATTTTTTCAATCTGTTTTGCCAATATCTGCCTTTTGATTGGAATGTTTAGTCCACTTATGTTAAATATAATAACTGATAAGGTAGGATTTATGCTTGTCATCTTATTTGATTTCTATCTTGTGTTCTCTTTGGTTTCTGTGTTTCTCCATTCCTGGCTTCTGCTGTGTTAAATCGATACAATCTATTATACCATTTAAGTTCTTCTGCTGTTGTTTCTTTTATTATATTTCTTGAGTTATTTCCATGGAATGTTGCTCTGGGGATTACAATTAACAACTTAATATAGAACAATCTCATTTGGATTACTAACTAACTTAATTTTTATAGTATGTAAAAATTTCCTAATGGACTATAATATAATTTTATTCTTTTCTGGAAAGGTGAGTTGTAAATATGACATATTTTTATACCTTTTTAAGCCTTTTTATACAATTCAGTGTCATGTCAGACTATGTGTTTTTGGCTTCAAAGAACTTTTTTTCCCCATGTTTACATAACTTCCATTCCCTTCTTTTTTAAAATGAAGGTATTATTGACATACAATCTTATAAAGGTTTCACATCAGCAATATTGTAGTTTCAACATTCACCCATATTATTAAGTCCCTACCACCCCATGGCAATCAATGTCCATTAGCGTAGTAGGATGCTATAGTCATTACGTGTCTTCTCTGTGCTGTACTGCCTTCCCCATCACCTACCTATAATGTAAGTGCTAATTATAATGTCCCTTAATCCCTTTCTCCCTTCCTCCCCACCCACCATCCCCACACCCTTCCCTTTGGTAACCACTAGTCCCTTCTTGGAGTCTGTGAGTCTGCTGCTGTTTTGTTCCTTCAGTTTTGCTTTGTTGTTTTACTCCACAAATGAGTGAAATCATTTGGTACTTGTCTTTCTCAACCTGGCTTATTTCACTGAGCATAATACCCTTAGCTCTATCCATATTGTTACAAATGGTGGGATTTGTTTTCTATGGCTGAATAATATTCCATTGTGTATATATATGTACCACATCTTCTTTATCCATTCATCTACTTATGGACACTTAAGTTGCTTCCATACCTTGGCTATTGTAAATAGTGTGGTGATAAACATAGGGGTGCATATGTCTTTTTGAATCAGGAATCTTATTTTCTTTGAGTAAATTCCTAGGAGTATAATTCCTGGGTCAAATGGTATTTCTATTTTTAGTTTTTTGAGGAAACTCCATACTGCTTTCCACAACGTTTGAACTAATTGACATTCCTACTAACAGTGTAGGGGGGACTCCCCTTTCTCCACATCCTCACCAGCATTGGTTGTTCCTTGTCTTTTTGGATGTTAGCCATCCTAACTGGTGTGAGGTGATATCTCATGGTGGTTTTGATTTGCATTTCCCTGATGATTAGCAACGTGGAGCATCTTTTCATGTGCCTGTTGGCCATCTGAATTTCTTCTGTGGAGAAGTGTCTTTTCAGATCCTCTGTGCATTTTTTAATCAGGTTATTTGTTTTTTGGGTGTTGAGACGTGTGAGCTCTTTATATATTTTGTATGTTAACCCCTTATTGGATAGTCATTTACAGATATATTCTCCCTTACTGGAGGATGCCTTTTTGTTCTGCTGATGGTGTCTTTTGCTGTACAGGAGCTTTTTAGTTTGATATAGTCCCATCCATTCATTTTTGCTATTGTTTCTGTTGCCTGAGGAGATGTGTTCAGGAAAAAGTTGCTCATGTTTATATTCAGGAGATTTTTTCCCATGTTCTCTCCTATGAATTTTATGGTTTCATAACTTACATTCAGGTCTTTGATCCATTTTGAGCTTACTTATGTGTATGGAGTTAGAAAATAGTCCAGTTTCATTCT
The DNA here is from genome assembly GCF_040802235.1 of Manis javanica. Classification (NCBI taxonomy): domain Eukaryota; kingdom Metazoa; phylum Chordata; class Mammalia; order Pholidota; family Manidae; genus Manis; species Manis javanica. The sequence goes on from NC_133157.1 coordinate 82,441,339, forward strand.
CTTACATGTAGCTTTCCAGTTTTGCCAACACCAGTTGTTGAAGAGGCTGCCATTTCCACGTTGTATATCCACGGCTTCTTTATTGTATATTAATTTGCCATATATGTGTGGTCTATATCTGGGCACTTGATTCTGTTCCATTCATCTATGGGTCTGTTCTTGTGCCAGCACAAAATTATTTTTATTTCTATGGCTTTGTAGTAGAGCTTGAAGTTAGGGAGCATAATCCCCCCAGCTTTACTCTTCCTTCTCAGGATTGCTTTGGCTATTCGGGGTCTTTTGTGGTTCCATATGTATTTTAGAACTATTTGTTCTAGTTCATTGAAGAATGCTGTTGGTATTTTGATGGGGATTGCACTGAATCTGTGCAATTTGCTTTAAGCAGGACGGCCATTCTGACAATATTAATTCTTCCTATCCATGAGAATGGGATATATTTCCACCTATAGGTGTCTTCCTTAATTTGTCTCATGAGTAGTGTCTTGTAGTTTTTAGGGTATAGGTCTTTCTCCACTTTGGTTAGGTTTATTCCTAGGTATTTTATTCTTTTTGATGCAATTGTAAATGGAATTGTTTTCCTGATTTCTCTTTCTGCTAGTTCATCATTAGTATATAGGAGTGCAACAGATTTCTGTGTATTAATTTTGTATCTTGCAACTTTGCTGAATTCAGTTATTAGTTCTAGTAGTTTTTGTGTGGATTCTTTAGGGTTTTTTATGTACAATATCATGTGATGTGCAAACAGTGGCAGTTTCACTTCTTCCTTACCAACCTGGATGCCTTTTATTTCTTTGTATTGTCTAATTGCCATGGCTAGGACCTCCAGTACCATGTTGAATAAAAGTGGGGAGAGTGGGAATGGGAATCCTTGTCTTGTTCTCAAATTAGAGGAAAAGCTTTCAGCTTTTTGCTGTTAAGTATGATGTAGGCTTCAGGTTTGTCATATATGGCCTTTATCATATTGAGGTACTTGTACTGTATACCCATTTTTTTGAGAGTTTTATCATGAATGGATGATGAATTTTGTCAAATGCTTTTTCAGCATCTATTGAGATGATCATGCAATTTTGTCCTTTTGTTTATGTGGTATATGATGTTGATGGATTTTCAAATATTGTATCATATTTGCATCCCTGGTGTAAGTCCCACTTGATCATGATGGATGATCTCTTTGATGCATTTTTGAATTCAGTTTGCTAATATTTTGTTGAGGACTTTTGCATCTGTGTTCATCAGGGATATTGGTCTGTAATTTTCTTTTTCTGTGCTCTGTCTGGTTTTGGTATTAGAGTGATGCTGTCCTCATAGAATGAGTTTGGAAGTATTCCATCCTTTTCTGCTTTTTAGAATACTTTAAGGGGGATGGGCATTAGGTCTTCTCTAAATGTTTGATAAAGTTCACCGTGAAGCCATCTGGTCCAGGAGTTTTGTTCTTAGGTAGTTTTTGATTACCAGTTCAATTTCATTGCTGCTAATGGGTCTGTTCAGATTTTCTGTTTCTTCCTAGGTTAGTTTTGGGAAGTTGTATTTTTCTAGAAAGTTGTCCATTTCTCCGAGGTTATCCAATTTGTTAGCATATAATTTTTCATAGTAGTCTCTAATAATTCTTTGTATTTCTGTGGTGTCTGTAGTGATTTTTCCTTTTTCATTTCTGATTCCTTTTATGTGTGTAGATTCTCTTTTTTTCTTAATAAGTCTGGCTAGGGGCTTATCTATTTTGTTTATATTCTCAAAGAACCTGCTCTTGGTTTCATTGATTCTTTCTATTGTTTTATTCTTCTCAATTGTATTTTTTTTCTGCTCTGATCTTTGTTATGTCCCTCTTTCTACTGACTTTGGGCCTCATTTGTTCTTCTTTTTCTAGTTTCATTAATTGTGAGTTTAGACTCTTCATTTGGGACTGTTCTTCTTTCTTGAGGTAAGCCTGTATTACAATATGCTTTCCTCTTAGAAATGCCTTTGCTGCATCCCAGGTTTTGGGGTGTTGTTTTGTTGTTTTCATTTTTCTCCATATATTGCTTCATCTCTGTTTTTATTTGGTCATTGATCCATTGATTATTTAGGAGCATGTTGTCCAGCCTTCATGTGTTTTTGGGCTTTTTGTTTTCTTTGCATAATTTATTTCTAGTTTCATACCTTTGTGGTCTAAGAACCTGGTTGGCACAGTTTAAATCTTTTAAAATTTACTGTGCCTCTTTTTGTGGCCTCATATGTAATGTATTCTAGAAAATATTCCTAGTACACTTGAGAAGACTGTGTATCCTGCTGCTTTTGGATGTTTGTTAGGTCCACATGTTCTAATGTGTGTTCAGTGCCTATGTCCTTCCTTATTTTCTGTCTGTTTGATCTGTCTTTTGGAGTGAGTGGTGTGTTGAAGTCTCCTAAAATGAACGCACCGCATTCTATTTCCTCCTTTAATTCTGTTAGTTTTTGTTTCATGTGTTTATTTGCTCCTATATTGTGTGTGTAGATATTTATAATGGTTAAATCCTCTTGTTTGACTGATCCCTTTATCATTATGTAATGTACTTCTTTGTCTCTTGTTACTTTCTTCATTTCAAAGTTTATCTTGTCTGATACAAGTACTGCACCTCTGGCTTTTTTCTCCTGATTATTTGCATGAAATAACATTTTCCATTCTTTCACTTTTAGTCTGTATATGTCTTTGTGTTTGAAGTGAGTTCTCTTATGGCAGTGTATAGATGGGTCTTGTTTTTTAATCCATTCAGTAACTATGTGTTTTGATGGTACATTCAGTCCATTTACATTTAGGATAATTATCAATAGACATGTACTTATTGACATTGCAGTCTTTAGATTCATGGTTACTAAAGGCTCAAGGGTAGCTTTTTTACTGTCTAACAGTCTAACTTAACTCCCTTATTGAGCTATTTTAAACACAATCTAAAAGTTCTTTTTTTTCTCTGTGCTTTTTGTTCCTCCTCCTCTCTTTATATATTAGGTGTTAATATCTGTGCTCTTTGTGTATTCTTGACTGACTTTGTGGGTAGTTGATTTAATTTTACACTTGCTTAGTAATTACTTAGTCTACTTCCTTTACTGGTGACAGCTATTTAGACATAGGAGCACTTCTATCTATAGCAGTTCCTTTTAAAATACACCATAGAGACAGTTTGTGGGAGGTAAATTCCATCAACTTTTCCTATCTAGAAATTGTAAATCCCTGCTTCAAATTTAAATGATAATCTTTCTGGGTAGAGTATTCTTGGTTGGAGGCCCTTCTATTTCATTGCCTTAAATATATCATGCCACTCCCTTCTGGTCTGTAAGGGTTCTGCTGTGAAGTCTGATTATAGCCTGATGTGCTTTCATTTGTACGTGATCTTTTTTCTTTGTCTGGCTGCTTTTAATATTCTTCTTGTCCTTGATCTTTGCCATTTTAATTATTATATGTTTTGGTGTTATCTTCCTAGGGTCCCTTGTGTTGGGAGATCTCTGCACTTCTATGACCTGAAAGACTATGTCCTTTCCCAGTTTTGGGAAGTTTTCAGCAATTATTTCCTCAAAGAGTCTTTCTATCTCTTTTTCTCTCTCCTCTTCTTCTGGCACCCCTATAATGTGAATATTTTCCCATCTGGATTGGTCACACAATTCTCTTATCATTCTTTCATTCACAGATATCCTTTTTTCTCTCTGTGCCTCAGCTTCTTTGTTTTCCTGTTCTCTAACTTCTGTTTCATTTACCATCTCCTCTAACCTCATCTAATCTGCTTTTAAAACCCTCCATTGTATGTTTCATTTCAGATACTGTATTTTTCAAAGTGTCTATCTCTTTCTTGAAGTCCTTCCTGAGATCTTGAATATTTTTCTATAGCTGTGAACATGTGTATGAGTTTCACTTTGAAATCTTTATCTAGAATATTCTCTATTTTAGTTTCACTTAGCCCTGTTAATGGCATTTGGATTCTTGTTTATACAAGTTTTTTGTTGTTTTATTCTAGTGATTCCTATGGAATAATAAGTTTGTGTAAGCAGTGCTCTGTAGTGCCCAAAAGCTCTACTCTCTGGAGGTGTAGAGCACCTGGAGCAATGGTGGGGATTGCAGGTGAGTGTCACCAGCACCTGCCGGGAGGAAAGAGTTCCTTTTTGCTTCCTGGCTGCAGTGCCTGCCTCTATTGCCAGGCTAGTGGGCTCTGCATGCAGGTAGGATCCTCTTTTTTACACCATCGTTGCTGTTGTCAGTGGGACTGTCCTTCGGTTTGTCTGAAATCATGGTGGGGCAACTGGTGTGCGGACTTGTGCCTGCTCGGAGGAAGGAGCGGCAGGCTATGAATCACAGTGTGGCACCACAGCGCTGGGTTGCCAGCCAGGGGGAATTAGTGTTAGAAGCTCCTGAAAGTTCCCAACCTGCTGGGTTGAGTATGCCGAGATGAATTTTTTCACATGCTCTTTCTCGTTAGCAACAAGCTGTCTGTAATCTTTGCCTCTTTGGCACTCCTCTCGTTTTTAGGAAGTCTTTCAAAGTGCCCACCATTCTTTTGTTGTGGAGCGGCTGGTGGTGTCTACCTGCTCTCCACGAGTGGCTGGAATCTCAGTCTCTCTGAGTATTCCTCCTATCTTTGCTTTCCAATCCCACTAATCTCCAGAGCACCATGTAATGTGGGTTTGTGCTCCTAGAGCAGATTTCCAAGGCCGGATGTTTAGCAGTCATGGACTTTTCCCTCCCTTCTCCATTTTCTTCCTTTCGCCTGTGAGCGGGGGGTTGGGGAGGGCTTGGATCCTGCCAGACCATGGATTTGCTTCTTTACCATTCCCTGTGAGGTCCCTTTTCCCCATATATAGGAAGCCTGTTTTGTAGTCTTTGGGTCACTTTTTTCAGGATTAGTTGTATTTGCTGTATTTTCATGTTATATATGGTATTAGGAGGAGATTTCTGCTTCACTTTTCACACTACTATCTTTTTCCCACCTCCCAAGGACTTTTTTAGTTTAAGAGAAAACACAGACACATGGGAAAATTCAGATGGCCATGAAATTTTTAAATACTAATTTAAAGCAATGGCAGAGATGCATAACTTGTTGGCTGGCCTACAGTTGTATACCAAGACATGCTGGGATAAGAAATGTGTAGTGGGTTAATGACAGAATATTTCATAAAAATTAGAGTTGGTATGAGACCCATGGCCCAAGTTGATTCAGCAAGACTTACTTCATGGGGTTGGAATTTGACCTAGTATGTGTGGATATGTAGAAACTCATTGAAATTTGTAAGGAGAATTAATAGGAACTCAGTAAGCTGGCTTCTGTCTTTTGAGTGAAATATGGACTGAGGACCATCTGTTCACCGCTGTATCCATGCCACATAGAACATTGTAGGTGCTCATTAAATATTTGTCACATGATGAAATGAATGAATTGGTTGAATAATCAGTTAAGGATAGAATTGGGGCCTTGGAAGGAGACACATTCTGGAATGTCAATTTTGGACAATTTGCTGGTTAATCAATGAGGAGGAAATAGAACAATTAAGCTCATCTGTGTAACAGCTTCTGTAAGGGAAGTTCAATTGCTGGTATAAAACACTGCCAATATTCCTATTAGTTTTCAAGAACCAGGTAACAGTACATGGTTTTCACTTTGACTTAAAAAAAAATCTATACACCTATACTCTTTTCTAAGAGTTCAGAGAAAATGGAGGTGTAAGTACATTGTGTGCTTGTACATTTCAGTGATGGAAGAATGGGGTGACAAAGGTCCTGCAGTTATGGAGGAAAGTCATGGGAACACTGCTTCAAAACATCTAAAATGGTTTTGTTTTTTTCCTTACTTAAATTCACTTTCTAGTTCTAAACTCTTAGAGTAGTTATCAGAAATTTCAATAGTTCTAGAAAATACCAGCAAATAAATTAATGTAACTTATTTTTAAGGGTTTAAACATGTTTATGTTAACCCTTTAATATGATGTTTGCTAACGGTTCTGTAAATCTTTGGTTAAGGTTTACTTTAAGACAACTGTACCATCCTCCTAGTTCTTTGTCATCTAGCTAGAAGGCTGAGTTCTAAAGTTATACTCATCTTTAACTGCAGTTGCAAAGCCAGTAGAGGGAGCAGTGTATCTAACCTTTGATAAATGGGTCTGAAAACAAGTGCATAGACTGGATAGTACTCAGATAGTCTAGAGGTAACCAAGACTTCATTTTATGAGAGAGAAAGGAGTCTGGAACTACGATTTGGGTTTTTGGTAATTGTGATTTTATGTTAAGGAATTAGCAGAGTTATAGAATTGCTTTATCACCATTGGGGAATGTTTATGAGGGTACTGCAAAAAGACTGTTCCTCTGTTTTGTTTCTCAGGTGAAAAGTCATTTGGGATTTCTGTATCAAGTCCACAAAAAAACTGGCCTGAATAAATTCATCAACTGGATTAGATTTGGGTATCCAGGATTGCTTGCACAATCGCTTGGGCATTTTTGTTAATCCTCAAAACCTTTGATGTGGCTGCAGAGTGGGAACTGGGATGCATTCTTCCTCCCTGTCTCATCAGCTCCCACTCCATGAATCTCCTGTGTCTGTCCCACACTATCTCCACAGATGACTGAGCAGAGATAGGACCCCTCCTGTTCTCTCCTATTTGCCTGACTCACTCCCACAGTGCAATTCTTCTTTAGCAAGAGGGCAGTGGGCTGAGCAGATGAGGCAGCACCCTCCCCCCTAGTTCTGCAATTTTTCCTTTATGCAACATTTTGTTCCTCCTTTCTCCATTGGATGCAGCCTGTGTTTCTAGTTATGAGTTCAGATAGTGGGGGCTATCTTAGTGGGGGCTCTTCTTTTTCTGCCTTTGCTTATCTTTTGGCAATGAAATGAATGCTTCAGTAACATTATCAGCCCATCCTTTTCAGGATTTCTCTTGGATGCAATTCTTTTGACATTCACTTTTGGTCTTGTGATATCTATTTCTTGAGCAGGTGTTTAAATCTCTCCTTTTCACTTCCTGTTTCTTTCTTGGTTATGCCTTCTCTCTCCAGCTAGAAGGTGAATTTAATACCTGTGGCTGAAAAGGATCTATTTTGACCTAGGATCCTGGTCTTCTACATAATAGTCAAGGCCTTTATCATTTGGCTGGAAGTGTTTTAGAGAAAAAAATATATAGAAATTCAGTACTATGCAGTAATTTTCCCCTCCACCAATTAAAAAAAGAGAACGAGATTTGTGTTATCTGTGATTACATTTATTTCTCCTCTCCTCTGACAGATTTTAGTAAATGTCCAATTCCAATAATATGTTAACATTTTCAGAGTCAATCTGGACAAAAATGTAAGCAAACTCTGTCACTTTTAGGCCTCTTCTTTTCCCCCCTTAACAGGTCAGAGCGTGCCCTATGTTTGTTTCGGGTTAGTGTGCGTGGAAGGAGAATTCCAGTCTAATGCTCAGTTAATTACTGATCACTCTCATGTGACTTGCTTCATGAGAGAGAACTGTTGGCCATTCTTAAAATAAAGTGACAAATTCATTTAAAATGTCTTTGACCATGGTATTCAGAAAAGATTTAAATATAAGAATTTGGGAAAGGCAGCTTTATTGTTTCAAAAGGATAACATTCCCATCTGCTTTACTCTTATTTTGCAGTTGGCTTAGAGGTCGAAAAAGGAACCGAATCTATTTCACGGTGCCTCTGAAATCTCTGTTACTAAGATGAGATGGAAAAAGTTGAGTTTTAAGGATTTGGAGAACTTGAGTAGGTTGGATATTTGGCATTTTGGAGAAAGAAGGAAAGCCAGAAGGTAAGGTTGTTGTGGTCAGAGACAGAAGAACTGAGATAGAGAAGGTGGAATGAGGGACCAGATGTTGTGAGGATTCCAGGTGTGGCTTATATCAACAGGAAATGAAGGCAGAAGGGTAAGGGGTTATGGTGAGGAGAAAAAAACAAAGTTACCAAGTCTGAAGAGTCATTACTGTTTACCTGGGAGTTTCAAAGTTTGGTGAAGGGAGTTCAGTTCATCATTCTACTCTCAGAAATAGAAATAGAAACTTTACTGCCTTCTGTCACTATTTTGTCTGATGTTTATATAGCTACTTTAGCTTTTTGTTGTTGTTGTTGGTATATACTTAGTTTATGTTTTCCCATGTTTTCAACCATTACACATTGATTTTAGGTCCATCACTTAGAAACTGTATAACATGGCTTCTGATTTTAAGTTCAGTTTTGTGTTCATTGTTTTTACATAGTCCATTTAGCTTTATTATAGAACTTCTCTTTGTCTCATTTTTTCTAGTCATCCCCACTTGCCTTTTTAAAAACTTCTTCTGTCTTGACATCCTTTGGATTTAATTTTTTGTTTAAGTTTTTTTTTCTAATTCTATTTTTGTCTGAAAGTTAAGTTCTATCTTTAAGTCACAACCAAAGCTAATTGAACACATATGCTTGTCAAAGTTTAAGTTAATCAATATCCTTACTACTCTTTCATAAAATAGAAAGACCTTAGAATGCTTAAACTCTATTCATTCCTTTCCCACTTGTACACTATTACAGTTGTATTTTATTTCTAGAATGTGTTCTGCCACAAACTAGATTATTATTGTTTAGTAGTGAATTTGTTTAGATTTACTTACCTATTTACTGGTCCAATATCTTTGCTCACCATTTATTTTCTTTTGCATCAAATTCTTTTTATCTTAAATAATCCTCTTGCCTGAAATCTTCACTGTGTTTTAGCTTACCTGAAGATGTCCTCATTGTACCTTATTCCTGAAAAGTATTTTCCCAATATTTTATTATGATTTCCAATGTATAACAAAGTTGAAAGAATTTTGTAATGAACACCCATATACTGACCACCTAGATTCTACCCTTATTATTTGGAAAGAGAATTTGCTGGAAGTAGAGTTGTCCATGTTGCTGTTATTTTCATTCTTTCAGTGTGTTGTCTTCTGACCTCCAGTGGATGGATATCAAGCCATCAGTCTTACTGGCATTTCCCTGTCAGTAATATTTCTTCTTTCTCTGGCTGTTTTTAAACATTCTTTTCATCTCTGTCATTCTTAGTTTCACTGTAATATGTCTACTGTATATTTGTTTGGAGTACATTAAATGCCATGATCTGAGGACTGGTATCCTTCAGCAATTCTGAAACAGCTTATTCATTATCTCTTTAAATATCATCTCTTCTTTATTTGCTCTAATAATTCATCTGCAACTACTTAAGATGCTTTGGATTATGTATATACTAGGAATTGGTACCACAAGCCCTAGTGAGGTCCACCTATTGGGTACCAACCGTCAAGGGAGATTTTTCCTTCTCGCCTTCCCTTTAGCACGAAGGATGGGATAGGCAAATTTACATGCTGTCGTGTCCCAGTGGTAGAGTTGGGTTCTCTTTCATCCTCACAGGGCAGACCTTGGGGACCTCAACTTTAGGCAGGGGTTTCCTGCCACATGCTCCACGGTGGCAGGCCCTGGCTTCACTGCCTCTCTCCTTATACTGCCGTCCCCCTTGCAGACATGAAAGTGGACTGTAGGAAACTAGGAAAGCCCAGCCGACTACAGGTCAAGTCAGGTTCGGCATTCCCCTTCCCCTCAGAGTTTTTGGCAAGTTAAATAACATGGAAATTCTGGGCGTACTTGGTTGGATAAAATGGGCAAAAGCAATGGGAGTCATTTCAAGGCCATGATCCTCAGAAAATGAAACCCGAGGAAAGACTCTTCCAACCAGACGCTTGACCTTCTGGGGACTTAAAATTCCCAGGTGTAACTTAGTTACTTGACTCTCACCATTGATGAGGAAACCATGAACCTTTAGAAGTGACTCCATGTTCAGATGTGAGAGTCCAGACATGGTATATACCTTCATCCATACAGCAAAATGGGGCTCCAGGAACATAGGGTTAATTTGAAACTTTTATTTCTATTCTGGGTAAGCTCTCTAAGCACATGGAAAAATTCTTTTGGCATCAAGTTGATTCCAACTTTTTTAGGGGACCAGATATAATCACAGGCCTTTTTTCATTTTAAGTGTTAGAACTGTGTTTATATTGGCTAAAATTGTATGTATTATTTATAGTAGAATTGTAAGTGCAATCTTATCCTTCATCAGTTGTTTCTGTAAATATTTCAGGATGTAAATAACACTTGCCGTTTGACTACACTTCTTTTTGTAGCTAGTGCCAACTGTATTTTGACCATATCTTAAAAAATTTTACTGTAATTTGTTCTTCTGGAATATTTTATGTATGATTTGGCAATTAATGAAAAGAGATATGCCTCATGAAGATTTAAGTACTTACATCTTATGTTGTTTTAACAGATGACTCAACAGAGACACATATATACAAAGAGGACCTGTCAGTAGATTTGTGCTTTTTACATTAGGAAAGTAAAGCAAATGACGAAAAAGTGAGCTAAATTGCTGTGTTGCTTTTTATATTTCCTAAATCATGGAACCCTGGTGGATTTACAATTACATTTCTCAGGTAACAAGCCAATAATTATGAAATCATTATTTTTCTAACAATCATTAATAGTTAGAAAACTAACATGTGCACTTTGGCAGTAACATCTTATTCTTTTGAGACTTTATATATTAAAATCATGTTCATTAGAAGAAACACACATATATATATATACACAAACATAAGCCCACTGGACAAAGTGGAGGCTTTAGAACATTAATGGATCCCTTAACAATATTGAATTTATTATCAGAGAATCATTTAGGCACTGGGCAATATGACTGAATAAGTAATTTGAGTATTGCATATTATTTTAGACATTAGTCTAATTTCTCACATATAAACTATGTGTCTTCAAAATTTATTTTGAAATAAATGTATTCTGCCTAATGGAACATAAGCTCTGGAGGGCAAGGACTTGGTTTGTTCACCATTAATTTCTAATTTGGGACATTATAGTTGAACACCAAAAATTTTCAGTGAACAAGTTAATGCTTCCTTAGGAACTAATTAATAGTGGGAAATATTTTATAAACACAGAAGAAATCAAATCTCAACTATTTATTTAATATGTTTGTGGCTCCAGGGTAAGGTGCATACAGATTTCAAGCAAATATATTTTCCTGGTGTATTGTTCCTTTTATCGCTAAGTAATGACCCTCAATTCCTAAAAATGATTTCTTTTTGTTTTAAAGGTTTCTTTATTTAATATTGCCATTCCAGCTTCTTCCTGCCCTTCCTCCCTTTCTCTCCCCTCCCTTTATCCTCTTCATCCTCTTTCTCTTCCTTGTTCTTGGTATTTGCTCAGCATATCCTCTTTCATCCTTTTCACTAGTTTACTTTTGACCTTTTCGAGCCATCGTGGATCTGTTTATAGAAAACAGCACAGAGCTGGAGTTTTTTTGGGTTCTGATATTCAGAGTCCCATCTGAAAATCTGCCCTTTAATAGGTACATTTGTTTCATTTAGTCACTTTGATTACTAGTACATTTGGCTTAATTTCGTCTTCTTATTTTGTGTTTCTACCTGTCATTGCTCCCCTCACCCTACATTTTTCTTTTTTTTGCTTTCACTTAATTTTTTTCTAACTTCTCTTGGAAAGTCTGAGCTTACTTTATTCTCACACTCCCATTCCAATCACTAGTTTGGAAGTTCTATATTTTATTTCTGGTCTTTTAGTAGTCAACTCTAAAATTTTAAATATCAATATAAGATTTAATATTGATTTCATATTAATTGCTTTATCCTCATACCGCCAGATATGTACTATCTTTCTCCTCCCATTCCAAATTTCACTGGTTATTTTATTGTTCTTAAAATACTACACTTATTAATCAATGTTTATTTAGAATTATAAATAATTGCTCATCAATGCTTTTTGCATTGTGCACCTTCCTTCGGGATTCACTTATTCTTGCTAAAGCAATACATCTTTTGCTTTAGTTTGAATCATATGAAACTGTAATATCTGTGGGTCAAAAAATGGCCAAATAGGAGCCATTTCATGTGGCTCAACCTAACAGTCATTTCAGGGAGGAGCTGTGGGTAGTAAACTTTTTAACCAGTCTATCTAAAAATATTTTCACTTCACCATCACTTTTATATAATTTAGCTGTACAGAGTTGGTTATTTTCCCTCAGTGCTTAAATATATTTCACTGCCTTCTGGAATAATTGTTGCTGATGAGAAATCTGCTGTGAGTCTCACTGCCATTTATTTATAGGTAATTTGCCCTTACTTTCTCATTCCTCTTATTGACATTTTGAAGATTTTCTATAACATATTTAATTGTGGATATCTATTTGTTCTTAATTTCAGTGAATTTGTCCTTCTTTTCTTGAAGTTGTGTTTGACTTCCTTTCAAACTGGCCTGTTTGTCATATGTCTAATCTTTTCCTTATGGTTTTTGTTCCTTCATTATCTCTTTATTAATTTTAAATAAACTTGTTTGCACTTTATTTCCCACTGCATATAACCCATTTTTTGTGAGTGCTAATATTCCTATGGATTGCATTTCCTCAGTCTACCTCATAGTGTTTTGATTTCTCACTGGGCTTATAAATGATTTTCATCTACAGCAGCTCCCATACCCGCACCCTTCCCACTTGGGAGTTTCTTAAGCCCTTGTTTTCAAAGTATCCCTCAAGAGTAGTTTCACATTTTCTAGTCCCTTACTAAAGGGACACTAGGAGTGTGTCAGGACAATTTTCATTCTAACTGTATGGCTTAGGGTGCCTTAACCATGTGGGCGTTACACATCTAAACCTACACCTATGTGTAACAGGTCCCTGGAGTTCTGACTTCTCACAGGTGATTTATTTTTAACCCATAGGTGGCAAGCTTTCTAGCTGCTTTCATAATCAGGTTGGAGGAGTTATTTTAATCTTTTGTGGAAGAGGTAGTTCTTCAAGGCTCCATGCTTCACAACAGGCTGTGCAACTACATCTCTTCTCCCCTTTTGCAGACATCCTCTCTGCTGTCCTCACAGAGGCATTAGAATGCAGTCCCAAACCTCTAAGGACTGTCCTTGAAGTTGAAACTGCTGTTGGGTTAGTTCTCTGCTTTGGCTTGGTTTTCTCTGTTTTTCCAGCACATAGGGATTTTCTGTTTTTTCTAGCATGGTTATATGTTAGTTTTTTTGTTGTTTTTGCTACATTGGACTTATTTCTTCCAAATGTTCATAATGAAAAGGTGATTCCTATCCAGCATAGAAGGTCATGTTCTTGAAAGTCCTATTGGTCTCAGATTGTTTTGTTTATACTCATTTGGTCTGACCGTCTTTGGTTTAGCTTTGTTTCATTCTTCATTGTGCTTTAATTCTTTGTTTGGTATTTTTTTGTTTCCAGTTGAAGCTCTAACATTCTGATTATGATATGTTTTTAAATAAGCTGTATTATTTTTAAAGTTTGATGTAAAGTTAATATATAATACATATATAACAACTTCTCTTTTATCTAGATGTCTTTTGCCCAGTATTTCCATTCAATGCATGGATTCTTTTAGTTGTGCAAGTCCAGTTTATTGAAAACTACCCCCCTTAAGAAGGAGTTTCCCCTAAAATTAGGCATAAATCTTGAAATGATGTTTTTCCCTTATGCTTACTAAAAATGCTGAAATTAAGGATTTTCAGAATATCAGGGTCCAAAGGCTATGTAGAATTTTTTAAGCAAGACATTCTAGAATGATCAACTATTTTTATTCTTTTCCTCCATAAATAATCAAACAACAAGAAGGAACCAAACACTCACCTTACAGAATTATTAGGTCTTAAAGATGTTAATTTCTTGGATAAATATTTGTTATTTATTTATATAATATTTTTCAATGGAGATTGCTAATTTCTAAAAGAAATGATAAACTGTGGTCAGTAAAACCTACTGTTTGTACTTAGGATATTTTAATTAGTGAGTCAATTGAAAATAGACAGATACTCCATTTCTATATTTATGGGCTTTTTAAAAATTAGTTAGAAAAACCAGGTAACCAGAATACCCTTAAAGCATAGCAGAACATGTACTGTACACATACACACACACTATACCATCAGCATTATTTTCATTTACTTTTTGTTTTCTCTGGCAACAGTGAAACATGCCCTGACAATCCACCTTCCATTATAAATATTCTAGAAGCCAGGCAGGAGAGAGTCATCCCTTAACCACAGTCATATAATGTAATGAAGTATAAGCACAGCTGCAGCAACACTATATAATTACTTAATTTGTTTTTGACAGCTCCCTTTTGCAGAGGAGAGGAAAGTCTGAACCACACATGGGCAAGGATTTTATGTATGCCCCAATTTGTCAGCTGTGAATATTCATACATTTTCTTGGGGGATGGCACAAAGTATGGGGCAGGACATCAAAGCCAGAGTCACTCCTTTCCCAGTGTAGAAACAGCTCAAGACGTTTGCTGTCCATGGAAAGTTGAAGCAAAGACCCATGTCACTGTCTCCTTACCAAAGGGAAGAAGTACTAGATTAACAGTTTATGGTATTAGTGTGGTAGAGTGGGGTAAGAATATAGGCCTTGCTTATCAGATGGAAGAGCTCATTTCAATAAGTAAATGGCACCTATGACAGGACACTACATTTATCCGAAGCCACCTTTCATGACAGTTATGTGTTGATTGGTGTGATAGCTCTTCTTATAGTTTGTGTAACCCAGCTGTGGGAACTCATCTTAGGTAACTAATGTTGGCCTACATAGGACAGATATTTTCAGAGCTGTGGGATGACCCCTGGCTCCTCTGAGGCATGTCTCGAATTGTTTGGGATTCAACACTTTAGGGGACTTGTCTTGAGGTGGAATTCAGGCAAGCTGAAGCCCAGTGATTAGGGATGTATGATTGTTATTCGGGCTTCTTTTAGGGGTATGAGAAGTCTCCTTCTACTCCAGCTGGGAGTTGGAGTGGAGATCCTGAAGAAACGCAGTTCTTTCAGGGGAGGATGGAAGCATCACAAATGGGAAAACTAGGACCAATCATCAGCAGTCAAACTGTGCTTCTGAACGGAGCAACTGGGTCTTACTAAGAGGATGTCTGTCATTCTAGAAGACAATCAGGGCAGTTGATATCTTATATGTTAGAATAGGGAATTGTAATAAAGGGCATATCATTATTCTATTAATATTAAATCATAAGAGAGAAAGAGGAGAGAAATCAGGCAGAGCTCTGAACTTTCATTTACCTGTAGAAATCTGAACAAGGTGAGTACAAGATCTGTCTGTGCTTCCCCATCCCTGACTGCCTTGTTTCCTTCCCATAACAGAATTCTAATATGTAAACCATATGCAACTATCATAAGCAGTAATTAAAGGCAGAGTCACATGTGGTCTAGTTAGCTCCATTGAAGAAAGCTCTATCTTGAAGAAAGGGAGGACTTTGGGAGGATTTTTTTCTTCGACCAAGGAGGTCACAAAGGAGAAGAATTTGACTTAAGGAAAAAAGAGTTAACTGGAGGATGCAGGCTCTGGGGAGTAACTGGAGACTCTGATCTTTATTCCTGCTCCCTAGCGGAGTTATGGTTGATGCATGGAGTTACATATTCCATAGTCTTGCATCAACAGGAAGGAATTAGGGCCTGGGAAGATGCAGAAACTCCCTCTCAGGTGTCCAGGGTACTTTGGCCCAAGCTCACGGTCAGGCAGCTTGCACCTAAGATTGCTTCCCCTGCCCTTACCAGCACCCCACAACCTAGGGCTTCCCGAGCAGACATGGTGTTGTGATCATGATGGAGCCTGCCTATAGGCAATGCGGGTGTATAAACTGCAGGCTGCCAAAAGTTGTGGAGTATCTTTACTCTCTTATTCTTATGTTGTCTTATTCCACTTTTCGAGATAGTTTTTCAAAGAGCACACTCTTAAGCTTTGGTATAGTCACTCATTCTCTCATTAAGGTAGTAGTCACCTTTTTCTACAATCCTACCAAGATGTTATTTGATTCTTTCATCAGGAGACACATTTATATATTTTATATGTATTTACTTGAATTTTGGAGAGTGATTTTACTTGAATCTGAGCAGCTTAATGTATTTCAAGAGGCTTGTCTGAAGGAATTGGCAAAGTATAGATGAACTTAACTGAAGTCACGGTTCTAGGGCCCCATATTGTTTTTTCAAGTTCTCTGTTTTACATCAGAAACATTTAAATTTTGATTGAGTACTATTTAGCTTTCCTTTTTACACAGCGTTGTTTAATGCTAGACTATTCCTGAATATGTCTAGGTACTGTTTACAAAACTGGTAACTGGTAGTTAAATTAGATAAACCTAATTTATCAAAAATATTATTGAAACAAGAATTCAATGTGGAAAGAACTGCCCAATGAACACTGCAGCTTTATTTACAATAGCTAAAATATGAATAGAATCTGAGTGTACAGTGACAGATGAAAGAATGTACATTGATGGATAAATAAGATGTGAGATATTATTTATATATAAATATATATGTATATGTATATAATGGACTATTATTTAGTAAGGAAAAAAAAGAAGGAAATCTTGTCACTTTCAGTAACATGGATGGACCTCAAGGACATTATGTTAAGTGAAATAAGTCAGACAGAAAAAAGACAAATACAGTGTGATCTTACTTATATGTGGAATCTAAAAAAAAAAACCCAAAAAACAAACTCATAGAAAGTGAGTAGGGGGTGGGAGAGGTTGGGTAATTGGATGAAGGCAGTCAAAGGTACTAACTTCCAGTTATGACATAAGCACTGAAGAGGTAATGCACAGCATGCTGACTATAGCCAAACCTGCTGTATGATATGTAGGGAAGTTGCTAAGAGTAAATACTAAAAGTTCTAATCACAATGAAAAAAGCATTTTTTTCTTTTCTTTTTTGTATCTGGATGAAATGAACTTATTGTGGTAATCATTTCATAATATATGCAAGTCCAGTGATTAATTATGCTGTATACTTTAACACTATACAGTGCTGTATGTCAACTATATCTCAATAAAATCAGAAAAAAGAATTAACCAAAGAAAAAAAATAGCATAATAAGAAAACAATTTAAGTTATTGGAACTAAATGATAGGTAATTAAAACTGAAAGGCCTTAGTAGCACTATCTATACTTACCTCTTCCTCCATATTCCTTTTATTTCTTGTTTATTGTTATTTACAAGGATAATTTATAATCACTATAACTACTTCAACAATATGAAGATGTAGAAAGAAAAATTTCCTGGAACGTTACTCAGCTCCATCTGCAGAAACCAAATATTAATGGCCTAGAATAAATGTTTCTACTCTTTTCTCTTTCACCACACACACACACACACACACACACACACACACACACACACACACACACACACACGTATACCTACGTGGGGATGATTTTTAGCCATTTAAAAAAAAAACTAGAATTATAACACAGATTCTGTAAATATTATACTGTTTTTTTTTTTTTGAGTGTGCACTCATTTTACTTTGCTGAAGAAATTCAGCAAATCTTTGCTCTCATTCTCCCTCCCCTCCTGGTTTGCCTCCCTTTCCCACACTCCTGCTTCCTGGGATTGCACTCCCCAGTAAAGTTGTTTCTAATGTGGCAAAATACACATACCATGAAATTTACCATTGTAACTATTTTTTAATTGAGTTATAATTGACATACAAGATATTAGTTTCAAGTGTGCACATAATGATCTTATTTGTGTGTATATTGTGAAATGATAAAAATAAGTCTATTAACCACGTATAGTTATGATTTTTTTTCTTGTGACAAGAACTTTTAAGATTTATTATCTTAGCAACTTTCAAATATACAATACAGTGTCATTAACTATAGTTGCCATGCTGTGCATTACATCCCAGGAGTTACTTATAATTGGAAGTTTGTACTTTTGGCCACCTTTTCTAAGATTCTGCATATAATTGAGATCATACAGTATTTGTCTCTCTCTCTCTGATTTATTTCATTTAACATAATGTGTTCAAGGTCCATCCATGTTCTCACAATTGGCAGTATTTCCTTCTTTTTGATGGCTGAATAATATTGCATTTATATAAAATTTTGCATTCTATATATGTGAAGTTATTTATATATGCAATATATATATTATATATCATATATATAATATTGCATTATGTATATATTTATATACCACATAAATACCACATTTTCAACCATTTTAAGTGTACAGTTCAGTGGTATTAAGTACATTGATCTTGTTTTGCAACCATCCCTACCATCTATCTCCAGAACTCTCCATTTTGCACACCTGACCCCCATTAAAAATAACTCCTCAGCTTCCCTCTTCCCCTGTGAGGTGTTTGCTCATTGACCTTTGTCTAGGTTACTGCATTCTGGGTACTTCTATTCATATCCACCCTATCTTTGTCCTTTATTAAAATGGAGAACCTGCCAAAAGTAGAGTTGATATGCTAATATGTGAATTATAATTTTTATCTGTTTATTTTTTCTTTCTTAGACTCTGGTTCTTTTAAAAAAGTCTGTCATGCAGCTCTCAGATTCCCTGTCCTTCTTCACTCAGATGTTAGTTAAGTTTTAATTGTGGGGCAGGGGTGTGGACTCCTAGAGGTTGGTGCCCTGTGGCCTGAGGGCTGTGTAATGACTCTACATCTTCCTTTGTTGTGACCCTTTTGTTTGGCTTCTGTGGCATTTTGAAAAAGATTTTGCAATTGACAAACATTATGCCTGGCCTCCAGACGACTTTCTCAGACAGTTGTGTTCACTACTTGGCCCCCTTGCCATTTGGGTTTGAGGTCGCTGCCTACCTTGATGGCTGTGGAGAGAAGCAGGGCTTAATCCTGAGTTGTAGGGATGGTGAGGGTCCAACATCAGAAGATCTTGGAATGTAGATATAGATGTGCAGCCAAAAATAATGGTTGAGCCCTTTGCTTCCAAACACCTCTCCTGGTCTCCCAAGGGTGCAGGGGTGAGGCTTCTCCTGTGCTTTTGCATGTCTGTCCTTCTGAGTGTTCTATTTTATTCAGTGGTGATAAACTGATCTTATATCAACTGTATGTTGAAAAGAGCAAAGCTAATATATGGGGGCAAATGCAAAATTTCCATTAATCATTAAAATACATGGTATTTACAAATGCTCCTCCCGAGCTCATGTGTTTCCAACCATGCTTTCAGAGTCTCTGGGGTATGAATCTGCTTGCTATATCATCAGGGGTCCTTGGCACAGTCTGAAAAGCCCACTGTGAAAGCGCTTCTTAGCCTCTTTGGATTTGCCCTCTTTTTGTAAGTGAGCTTGAGCTTGGCAATTTTATCTTTCCTTCCAATTTTGACTGTTCCTGATCTTGGCTTGGTGACCCACTCCTCACCTCTTGTGTTTTTGACCTTGCTTCCTCTTCTCTGATTCTCTCTTGCTTCAGTTTTTATCTGTAGGTTTTTAACTCTGGTTTGGTGCCTGGATTCTGTTTAGAGTCTCAGCCAGGGGGGTCTGGGTCCCTTCCTCCTGATATTTGGGTAAAATGAAGCAAAGACTAAAAACTGATGTGACTTTCAGGTCCCTGGACATAGATTCCTTGTTCTTGCTCTCAGCTTTTTTCTGTGTGCTTCTTTCTCTCCATGTTTTAGATTATCTCCATGTAGCTATTTTAAATGGCTGTTTTATAGGCAACCTTTCCATTTCAAAATGTTCTTTCCTGTTTGCAAACGAGCTTTTCTTACAAGTGAGTTGCTGTCACTATGCTAAACTTAACTCTCCTCTAACAATAAGATTTCTTGTTTTCCCCAGATTTTTCAAAACCTGAGAATTAAATTTCCATAAATGCCAAACCACTGCATTTCATCTTGACTAATTTGTCATGTGGGCAGGCTTCCCACTGCAAAATCAGCAGGAGGTTTTCAAATTTTTTTTTTTAAGAAAAAGAAAGCACTATGACTCTTTGGCAGATATTCATATTACTTTCCCAGTAATCTGATAAAATCCCATCTCTCCACTCCCTAAAAGCAAATCTTGAGCTAAACTTTCAACTTTTTTTTTTGGAAATGGGCTTAAATAAATGCACTCAGTTTTGGGAAACAGATCTTCCTCTAGGTAAGGCAAGCTAAGCTACTACATTCTTGCCTTTCTCATGCTGCAGTGGGAAAAGTTCACGAATGTAAGGGAATGCTTTTCTGAAGTTATCTGTGAAGGGAAAGGAATAATTACTTCTGTGTGATTCAAATCTGGGCACCATCCAGGTTCCCCCAATTAGCTATAAGAACAGTGCGTGCAATTGTATCTTGGTTTTACCTTGAATTCTCCAAGGAAACATTCTTTTCTGATCACTGTGGGTATTAGAAAGCAGGATCCCATCAGATTCTTCTTTCTTGTCTTGAAGCAAAGGAGGCCCATGTGACAACAAGAGGTTAACAGAGGAGCAATTGCTGTAAGCATTTTATTTCCAGGGGTGAGAAGGGAACTGTGATGTAATTTTTTTTACATTTTCTTGGAAAAAAATCAGAAATGTCTGCATTATGAGGTGTGAATGGATATAGATACTGCATGCATGGTGAAATGGTGCGAATTATAAAATTTGTTTATTTTTTTTCTCTGTGGAACGTTGCTTTTCAGTATAACGTGTTTCTGAATCATGCTCGAGTAGGGGTAAAATTAAGATGAATATAAATCACAACAGAGTTTCTGCCTGTACAAACTCTGGAAACTTCAGATTCTTAAGTTCTTCCTACATAGTATTGCGAGTCTTTAGAGAGCAATTTCTCATGTCCTTCTAGGGCGCTACGTGGCATTTGCCCGTTCCCACCTTTCCAGATGTGGTTCATATAGCAATATCTATTGTCTGTTTTCCCTGATGACCCTGGTCATTGGTATCAAGGCTCTGGGGTCTGTGCTGGGAACATCAATGCTGACATCACCTGTCAAGACACCGATGCCAATCAGGACACCTGCTGGAGGTGTGGGACTTGGCAAATCTCATGCCAAGATGCCAGTGGCTCTGGTTTGTGGCGTTCATCTCTGCACAGAGGTTGTTCTGAGAAAGCCACTGCCCCACCGTGGCTCTACCTGAGCTATCAAAGCCCCATGGAGATATCTGGGGTATTTCTTTTCTTTTAATAAGCCTTATCAACTGAGGACATGAGGCATGTATCCCTGAAGACCAACAGGGTAGTCTGAGTGAAAGTACATGATTTATTCATGCTTCCTCTCTTACCTGGTTTGTTATCCTGGAATGGACCCAGCATCAGTTGACCTTGGTTATTACCCCTGTGGCTCCTTTGTCCCTCGTGTGCATGGTCTGTGCCCTCAGATAGGCCCAGTTTTGCTTTAGTCTTAGTGCGAGGACAGTTGAATCAAACAACTAAATGCATTTGACTGCATTCTATGTAGGTTACAAATGTGTGAACTGAGGGACTCATGTTGAAAATCTGACCAATGCACTGATCAGAGTGAGGTCTTTGCCTCACCTACATAGGCAAAGACAGGCCTATGTTTTTGTGGTGTGTATTGGGGGATGGTAAAAATTCTAGAGCCCACTTCAGCACCTCTTTTGTACAATTTTGCCCCAAATCTATGATTCCAGTCTGTATCTTTCTCCCATGCTTCGGATTCTCATCTTCCCATCAAAATGGATCTTCTCCTGTAATCCCTGTTTCCATCAATGGACCAGTCAGTTTCTAAGCTAGAATCTCTTTTACATTATCTTTCCCCCACACAAATAAAAACTCAATTACAAAACTAAACACTAAACTCTGATAGTTTTAGTATTTGTGGAGAGGGACAGAAGGGTGGGGATTATGAGAACTGTTTCTTCTTTAGAAAAATGTACTGGTAAATTGTATCTAATAATTGAATCACTGAATTAATATTCCTTGTCTTAATAGGAAGAATAGCTTTGCTTCATAGATTTTATAGGATGAAACCAATCAAAATGGCTCTGTCATTTATTAATATCTCCAAGAGCCAAAACAATGTAGGCTTTAACTTGGCCATATTTAAGACATGAAAAAGGAATACTTTGTCCTAAGAATAAGCACATTTGGGTAACATATATTTAGTGAATCTGTTGCAATACATGTTTCCCTTTAGTGCAATGTAAGTGTCATTGTAATGACAATGTATGTGTCATTGTTTTAAAAATGGTGGCTACTCTCTACATTTAAACTCAGAACATTTTATAGGGTTCAAAAGCAACAGGTAACCCATCTATAAATGCACTTGTCAAGATAGAGGAAGAAAATGTTTGCTGACAGTTGTCTAGGTCAGTTGAAGGGAAGTCTGCATGACATTCCAGATGCCCTTGGATCCAGGGCAGTGGAAAGGAGGCCTCTGAGTCAGACGGACTCCACATTTTCTGTGGCTACAGACCGAAGGCGATATGATGGGCTCTGTCTTGTCTGTAAATTTGGGTTAGTGTGGAGTTGAGTGGTGGGTGAACCCATTGAGGAAAGCCTTGCCTCATCAGAACTTATGAATTAACATCTAATTTCTAATTCAACTAGATAAACATCTGACCAACCAACTTCTAAACCTCTGATGCAAACTCTGATGGTTCTTCGCAGGGAGAGTTTTTTGTGAGCACAAATGGCTTCATGAGGTTCCAGATATCTTGGAATGTGCAAAGGAACTACTCTAGAATAAAGTTAAAAAGGTACTTAAAAATGCTTAGGAGTTCTTTACTTCTAGTGCTCATGTTAAAATGAAGCTTTAGGTCCTGAAACTGTATAATATGTTATAATTCATGCCATGGTTCAATAGAGTTATAATTTTCCAACTGTAAATTATCCTGAGAATTCCCTTGTTGTGACAGTATTAGTTTGCAGTAATTTAACAAAAGGGCTAGTGAAGGTTGGTTTAATCTGCAGTGAGACATTAGCTCAGAGCTTAGTTGAATCCCAGTGAATGTTGGAACCAGAAGGGCTTCCAGATCTTGGTTTTCTTGCCTAATAGTTATGTGACTTTAGACTATTGATGTAAAGACACACTTCTTTATAAAAGAAGTATCTCTCCATTTATGTATATTTTATTTGATTTCTTTCCACACTATTTCTTGGGTTTTTGGACATAGATTTATACATATTTTGCTAGATTTGTAGCTAAGCATTCCATTTTTTGTGCTATTATAAACAGTATTTTAAAAAATTTCAGTTCTGATCGTTATGCTGGTATAAAGGAAATACATTGACTTTGTATATTGACACCTTGCTTTGCTTCTTGTTATCTTCATCTCCTGTCATCAAGACATGGGGTACTGCGTTCCATTTCCATTTTCTTCTCCCATGGTACTGCAGATCTCTTCATTTCTTAAAAAAAAATTTTATTGTCATAAGAATATTAAACATGATATGTACCCTCTTAAAATTTTAAGTGCACAATATTAAGTGCACTTAATTTGTAAGTGCAGATCTCTTGAACTTACTCATCTTGTATAACTGAAACTTTATATTCTTGGAACAGCAAAGATCTAGACATTCAGAACTTCAGTATTCCTATTTTTGTGTCATAAAGTTTTATTAGAACACAACTATGCTCATTAATTTATGTATTATCTATAGCTGCTTTTGCTCTGCACTGTAGGTTTTTACCCCACCCCCAGTTTTACTGAGATGTAATTGACGTACACCATTGTGTAAGTTTGTGTACAATGTCATGATTTGATACATATATACAGTTGTGAAATGGTTATCACATGAAGGTTAGTTAACATCTCCATCACCTCATATCATTACCTTTTTTGAGGGGGGAACATTTAAGATCCATTCTTGTAGCAACTTTCAAGTATGTAATATAGAAAAACTGTAAACTCTATGGTGTACATTAGACTTCTAGAATTTATTCATCTTCTAACTGAAAATGTGTACATTTGACCAACGTCTCCCCATTTTCCTTATCTCCAAGTTGTTGGCAACCACCATTCTACTTTCTGCTTCCATGAGTTTGACTTTTTTAGAGTCCATATATAAGTGAGATCAAACAGTATTTGTTTTTCTCTGAAATTCCATGTCACATAATACCCTCAAGGTCTATCCATGTTGTTGCAGAAGGCAGGATTTCCTTCTTCCTCATGGTTGCATAATATTCCATTGTGTGCATGTGAGTGTGTGTGTATCAATGGAAACTTAGATTGTTTACATATCTTGAGGATTTTGAATGACACTGCAATGAACAAAGGTTGCAGATCTTGCTTCAAGGTAGTGACTTTATTTCTTTCAAGCAAGTACTCAGAAGAGGGCTTGCTGGATCATATGGTGGTTCTATTTTTAATATTTTGAGGAAACTACATACTGTTTTCCACAGTGGCTCTACCAATTTATGTTCCCACCAACAATGTACAAGGTAAAGCTTAGTGTTTCTTACCTGTGAAATGGAGTGAATAATGCCCATCTGAACTGTTGAGTTCAGGCTTAACATAATGTTCATACAGAGCTTATGATAGATTCCAGTGCTTTTTGTGTAAAAGAAGCTATTATTAATCTCCTTATCCCTGGAATTTATGAGAACAGTCATGAATGGAGTTGCTGGTAGAGTGTTTGGTTCTGGAGCCAACACTTACACATTGTATTGTAAGTGTTTACATGCCATTTTCATCCACTAGACTGTGTGTTTCCCTTAAGGGCAGGCAGGCCCTATTGGTCTCTGACATCTAGTAGGCTCCTGATACATGTACCTAAATAAATGAATGAACTCAGATCCCTTAACTTCAGAGCTGCTTAAACATTTTTCAGAAATAATTTGAAGAAATCTAGATGTCAGACTTTTTTCCCCCTTTTTCCTGTCGTTGACTAAAAAGTGAGGAATGCATTATCTGCTGACATTTGGCCCCAGGGAGATTTTGGTAAAGCCATTTGGATATTAAATGTGAAACTCACTACAAATTAACATGAATCTAAGAGTTGTGTTTTATATGTTATCTTTTTCATGATTTTTCTTTGAAAATATTTTAACAGTTTGCCATAAAAATATTTTGGATTTAATCAACTTATTGTACTAGGTTTTTTCCCCTTGTGGTGAATGGTTTTTGTTGAATAAATTCTCTAGTTCCATATCAAATCTATAATATAAGATTGTTGAAAGTGAATTTTTTTCTTTCTAGTCTAAATTGGAACCTTATGGACACTGAACTCAGAAACATATGTTGATGTGATTTATATGCAGAAAATCTCTTTTCATATTATTAACAAAATCACTATTGTGTTCCAGTCTTTATTCTCTGGGGATGAATCTTAGTAAATCACTTCCTACCATTCAGATACCTCAGAGCTCGATCTACCTGAAGCTTAATAACAGATTCATCAGAAAATACAATTCAAAAACCCAAAAACATCATGATGACAGGAAAAATGTTTCCCATTCCTCCTGAAAGAGGGGGAGGGGACAGGAAAGAAAAGAGGGAATTTTAGAATCTGGTTCTTCTGTCTGAAAAAAGACAGTTCAGATTAATTACTAGTGCTTTAAATAAGAAGCAGGAAAAATATCCTCCCGGAGAGAATCACTTCAACCAGCCATACACATTGGTACTCATCCCAGCTCCAGGCGCAGAGAGAAATTTAGACACGTCTGAAAAAAGTCAGGCCAAGCATATTTTAAAAAATGAAAGTTGGGAATAAACGCATTGTGTTCACACTGTTCTTCTTCAGACTTACCAGCCATTTCTGTATCTTGAATCTATCACTTTAACAACCACGGTTAGTTCAAGGTTTCATGTAAATGTATAATACATTTTTTCCCACCAGATAGAACATATTTTACCAATTTAGTTTACAAAGAGAATTTAGTCTTCCCTGTCTTGCTTTACTCATTTATAACATGGGGATCATAAATATGTTTCCATCTCCCAGGGAATGTTTTCTTACATTGCATTTCCAAGATGTGCTGCCCAGATGGGAAAGGTTAAGTCACTTTTTAAAATTCTTCAGAGCAGGGGTCTCTCAATGGGATACATTATGTGAGTCACACAACACCAGGTTGGTAAAGGATGTCTTTGGTTAGGATATACAAGATGCCTCTGAGCCTTTTTTTCTTTTCCTATGAAGTTCTCTATTTCTGTTATGGGAGATGGAATGGAAATGAGGCTGACGGTTTGGATGGGATTAAAAGAGGATGTCAGATCGATTCAGATGTATTATTTTCTCATTCCTGAACACTCAGGGCTTATGGGCTTGTTGCTATCTGTGTGACTTCATTCTTGGGAGGCACCCTACAAATGCTTCCAGGTCACCAGTGCTGGTTCTGCACATAGCCACCAGTGTGTGGGTAGGACCAGTGACGTGTGGGTTGAGATCTGAGAATTTCTTCCAACTAAAATTCATGATGCCTTGATCCAGGCTGTCAACTAGATGCTGGCCTTTTTTCTATGAAGAACTGATACTTGTTTTACATCAGGTAGAAAAAAATCTGCTTTTGAAAAAGGAAAACACTTTAAATTAAAAGGAAAGCAGATGGTCTAGGAAGCCATGTAGTTCATGCATTGATTCCACCCATAAAGGGGGTATTGATAATCAAGAGCACAATAGGAAACTTTATATTCCTCTGCTTCTCTTTCCCTTGTTCTCATAATTTACTTTCCAAAACCTATATACAGGTAATCTTAGTGGTTCTTGGACTTGAATCTTCTCCACAGAACACCTCAGTGAGTACTGGGAGAGGGACTGTTTAGACCCTGGACATTCTGGACAAGATACCTTGAGAACAAAGCTCTGAGCTCTGTTTTGAATTTAACACATTGTATTAGGAAAAAACGTAATTTAGAATTAGAAAATTTGGGCCCTCACTGTGGAGTATGTGCTTAATGCGCTAATTTTTTAGCCTTTCTGAATCTCAGCTTAATTAGGAAACAGGAATAAAAATATCATCCTCACAAGGTGACTGTAAGGGTCCAGTGAGAAATTTTACATCAAACCATAGGAAACTCCCAATATGTAACTGTTTTTTTACCTTCACCAACAGCTGTTTTAAATGGGGCAAACTCATATAAGCAGTGTTTTGTAGAGTACAATGTAAATTTTACTTTAAATAAGGCAAAAAGGTACATTTTCTGCTCATGTGTGAGGAAAAGTAGAACTTTCCTAACAACTGGAGAGCAAGTTACAGGAAGGTGCATTCAGAACTTAGGGAGAGAGGGTGAAGAAGATAATTGTAAGTGAGGAAATGAATTTTTATTCTTTGGGCAGTCCTTTGCTACTTTAATATGGAATGATTATTAGGTTGATCTGCTTAACCGACCTGTTTAATGAGCTTTGTATATGTGAAATATTCACACTATTCCAGGTTAACAGTTTAGAAAGTGAGTTCATTAATATTAAGCCTTTTCAAAGAATAACATGTTTCCTTTTCAAGCCCCTCAATCAAAACTCCCCAATTCAATATGATTAATAAGGTCATTTGACATTTGGATAAAGGTCACACGTTGTATAAAGGAAAAATAACTTGATGTTAGAGGTCACCTGAAATAGATGATCCATGTAATATTTATTTTAACAAAATAACAATGAGAAATACAACACCAACATTTTTTTGAGGTGATTATAGTGCAAGGTGTAAGCTGTAAGGTTTAGGAAATCAACTGGCTAACTAGCGAATATTACACTTGCTACATTTTTTCCTTATCTAGTTGAGATATGTTAATACACAAAGCGTATTTCTGCTTCCCATCTTTCAGACTGCTGGCCTGCAGCCAGAGTTAATAGCTTAGGCTTAAATCCTTTAATATAGATTGTAACAGTCCTGCATGGAAGATTTAAAACAGTGCTAATTCTCTGCTTTAAGAGAAAAAGATCAATTAGGAAGAGCGAATATTTTCCAAAGATGCAGGAATCCTGTAATCATGTGGTTTTGTGTAAAAGTCAAATGAGGTATTCACATAGAAATTCTCAGACACAAGTTTTTGTCTTAGGTTTGGCAATGAATTGTGCAGACTGTTAAACCGTTTGCACTTGTACTTTCACCAGTGAAGAGGCTTCATTAAGGACTTGACTTTGTCTTTTTTTTTCTTTTCCTCTTTTTCATTGGCTCAAGGGTTTCCATATGTGCAGAGTGGGCTTACACGCTGAAGGTTTGCGTGTTTGGAGATTGTACAATGACTTACAAGCACTGAAAGGGTCCACTCTGTGCTGTATACCAGTTTCATTCCTAGCCATTAAAGACACTTAGAAACCCAAGAAAGATTTTTGTCAGGGAAAGACCTGACCTATAAAAAGATGCGCTAAGCAATCAGCCTGACTGTGGTGCAAATCCCCCGTGAAAACCAGCGAACCAAACTGGCCCATCAAGATGAGCATGAATACTCATTCAGTCTTGTCAACAGCCCCCCTGAGGAGGCGACCTGTCTGCCCAGACTTGGTCAGAAGCAGGAGGAAAGGACTCTGTCTCTGTCTATATCTCTGTCTCAACAGAATGATGATTGGCACCTCTTTTTATTTTCCCAATGGCCTCAGTATGGGTGCTAGGTTGACGGCTAGCCAAGGTGGAGAGAGACTTATTTCAGGAATGTAAGTGGGGGTCTCAAATACACCAGAACTCCCGGTGGCCTCTTCAGGAGGGTACCAGGGCTGTGAGAACATTTACCAGGCTCGGGTTTTTGAGGTTGTTGATGATGTTATCCTTTTGTTTGCGAAAGGGGGTTAGTAGCCTGATCGTAGAGCCTGTGAACTTGTCTTTAGGGGCAACAAAGAGGTGGGTGGTAAAGAGACGGGGCAGCCTGTCAGAGTTAGAGGAGAAGAGCTATAGAGGATGGAATTGCTGGTGGTCTTGGAATGTCCCTGAGGCTGAGTTACAGAAAGGCCAATGGGTTCTCTCTCTCTCTCTTTTTAATAAAAGAAGTGATCTGATCTAGTAATAAGAGTTTAAAAAGTGCGCTGACTGCTGCATGAAGAATGGACT
This sequence comes from Manis javanica, assembly GCF_040802235.1. NCBI lineage: Eukaryota > Metazoa > Chordata > Mammalia > Pholidota > Manidae > Manis > Manis javanica. The sequence goes on from NC_133157.1 coordinate 82,470,050, forward strand.
ATTGCTGGGCAGGTAGTGGAGGCAGGGAGAGGGCCCAGGGGGTAGGAGCAGGGCGTGGTGTCAGTCAGGGTGGGGAGGAGTGCACAAATTAGCAGTATAATTTGGAAAATAGAAAAGACAGTGTTTGGTCATGGACTGAATGAGAAATGAGGAAATGAGACTTAACAGTAACACCTACATTTGTGACATAGGAAAATGGTGGCTCATTCACTAAGATGAAGATGGCAGGGGAGGGGGGGTCGCGGGAAGATGATCGGTTTTGTGGGGTAAATAGGAACTTTTCAAGCCTTCTGTGGACTTAAAGAACCATCTCTAATTCATCTCTTAAAAACCCCCTTTTCAGATGAGTAACTGTCCACTTAATAAGAAAACTTCTTTTTCTGTGTCCTTATTGGATCACAGTTGACTATTATGTAAAACAGTTATTTAAAAAAATCTCTCCCTCTTTAATTTTGTGATTCTTTGCCAACTTTTGTTCTGTATTCATTAAAGAGTTTTGCTCTCAGTGGTGTATCTTCAGTTGATTCAATTTAAATAATGTATTTTTTTGACTTTTTGTACTTGTGAACTACACTTTATCTTTTATCACTACTAACAGTATGATTTCTAGATCTCACACTTTTATTTTTCAGTCCATAGCCACCACCCATACTTATAATTCCATTTTTACATGTTAAATGGCCATTTTCTTTCATTCAATAGAAAAGAAGTGCAGAAAGGGGACAAAGGTCTTTAGTGTATGCAGTTTGTTGTGGGTATTTCTCGGGGAAAGAAAGGAATAATTCAGAGGGAAAATTGTTCTGGAAAATATACAATTTCTGTTTCTTTAAATACGAGTTGTCAAGGAAAATTTCATAAGCCATTGGTTAATATTTGAAGACAAATGTGGAATTAGATTGAAATGCTTTTCCCAGAAATATCCCAGCTGTTCCCATAAGAATCTCAGAGTCTCACTTTCAGTCAGGATCTGGATTGAACAATAGTCATTTTAGGACAAGTGTTCCTCCATGCCAAGAATTTTGTGGCTGGAAAAGTCAAGAGAGAACTTTAGACAAGCTTTATTGTACCAGTTCAGTCAATGCTCCTTTAGTAATTTTGCTGGAAGATAACAGCAGAATAATTCTAATTCAGAGTATATAATAATCATTTGGAATTTAATCTTAGAATTTTCACTGAGCCTCACTAGAATTTCATGAATCTGTATGCTTTTCTGGCTTTCAGTGGCTATCTCTAGTCTGAACTTTGTGTTCTTGATGAGTACCCATTTTTAGAATAAAAAAAACAAATCAAAACTTCACTGAGGTTTAGACTTTGCTGATGAGGCTTATGTCTAAGAATGAAGATAAGCACTTTGTTGAAAGTACAGCTGAAAGTTCCCTGACCCCAAATCTCTTTCCTGTTTTTAGATGGAAAAGCAGAATGGTAATAGTTTTTGTTAAGTAGAATATTAATTTTTCCCTTTGATTTAAGTTTGGTGTTTGGAGCATGGAGCTAAGATCTCGGATTTAGGTTTGAAATTTACTCTGTGACCACTTGGTTCATATTTTGACTTTGGGATTCTGAGCTTTAAAATTAAGCATAGTGATTCCCTTCTTCCCTGGGGTAGTATAAAGGGCTATTGTAAAGCTTAAATAATTTGTAATTTGTAACATGCCTTGAAGAAAAAAGGACTTAACAGAAATAATAAACATTGTCCTAACAACTACTTCTGTGTTTGTAAGTTAACTATTAACACAATTGAGACTGTTCACACATCAGAAATAAAGTGAAGACTTGCTCATGTTCCACTTGATTTAGCAAATGTCAGTGGATGAAAGACATACTTCATTACACAAAGTGGACTTTTTTTCCTCAGGAGGTAGTCTTGAATAAACCAGATTTCTCATCTGTGGTATTCAGAGGAACTGAAAGACTATTAAATCCTCACTTTTATTTTGTATATGCAGCTTCTACAAAGGTAGCAAGTATTTTAGTTGGTTTGTTTCTGTTTTTTAAATAAAGTAGGCCCTTGTGCTGACAATGCCAAATGTTGACAAGGATTAGGGTTGTCAGACAAAACACAGAGGCTCAGCTGAATTTGAATTTCAGATAGATAATGAATGTTTTGGTGTATGCATGTCCCATGCAGCAGTGTAGTGGAGAAATAAATCGTGGTATATTCTTATAATGGAATATTATGCAGCAATGAGAATAAGGCTGCAACTATATGTAACTACAGTGATGAATTTCAGAAACAGTATTGAAGAAAGGTAATAGTCACAAAGAATGTGTACCATCTGAACACAATTTACAAGAAAGGGGAAAAACAGCATGCTTTAACATACTCTAACAAACTTCTTAAATTGAGAAAGTTTCAAGAGAGAAATCTGAGAAAGTAAAAATCTTGACAAATATTCTCAATAGTTGTACATTTATTACCATGTATGCCTATTTGTCCTATGAAATTAATATTTAAGCTTAAGGGTTTAATATATTGTTGGTAAAAAATAACTTTGAATAAATAAAAACTAAGAATTTGGCTTTAATTGTTTTATATACTGACTAATTTTTTACTTCTCAATGGAAACCGTGTGTAACAGTGATTATCAGATTTGATCACAAATATTTAGTGAATTATATTTTAAAAAATTACCTGGATAAGAATAATAAGGTGAAGTAATTGATTAACTAACAGCAAATAACCATGTAAAAAAGGGAGAAAATATTAGTATTTAAGAAATACATCAAATAACTTGATGACTTTTACTGATGAGAAAGGAAAGTTGTGGACACTACTGTGGGGTAGGAGTATTACCAGGTGTCATCATGAACAGACATGCACCAGATGTCCTATCATGTGAATAATGTCAAATATGAGGAGGCTGTCTAGCACCCTTTAAGATAAACACAGAACTGACTGGTTATTTTTAAAATTGACTTGCCCAATAAAAATACAAAAACAAAAATCTATCAAATAAGATATCCATAAGACAAATATGTATAAATATATAGGTAAACATTGAAAGGCTTCACATTCTACTTGTTGAAAATAGATAAGATGAATATGGGAAAAAAATTTCTCATGAAGAATGTTTTATCCTGATAATGATACAATTAGTAATGTGTTGTCCTTAATTGATGTTGGGATTTGTTGATTATAATGCATATGCAAGGTTTGATGATAAAGTGGTTGATTTAAAAAATAAACCCCCTAGAACTCATACATTAAAGCATGTGCTCACTTTGGAAGACAACACTCACTTGGGTATCTGTAGTCTGGGTGGCTGCACATGGTTGCAATGATTTAGTGTCCCTGGCTGTCTACTTCTCACTGGTTCAGCATGGAGCCTGCCACATCTCTGTTTAGCTCTCAGACCCTTTCCAGGTCTGTCATTTCATGAGTCGGACTCTCCTAATGTTCCTTTATCTCAAGCTGACACTAATAGTCACTATTTCCAAATAAGAAATATTTCTAAAAGATCACAAAATTTTTCATGATGCCCCAAATCAGATGGCTGCAGTTTCGGGAAGGAATCAGGCAGAATGGAGATGATTAAATACATACCTAGGCTTTCAAAGTACACCTGTCCATGAATCGCGACTAAGATGCTACCTTGGCAGTTACTTCATCTCTCTAAGCCTAGTATTGTTCATCCATAAAACAGGGACAATTACACTTTATGCTTTATAGGGGAGTTTGTGTATAATAAAGACATGATTAAGCATTTAATGTAGTGCCTATTATGAGGAAGGCATTAAACACAGCAGGCAGTAGATTAAGAAAGCCAACAATGCAGTAGCACGTTCAGGTCTGAAATCCTTAAACCTTCTTGGCAGTTTTAGCTATAGATATCATTACATTCTGGGTCAAGCAGAGGGTATATTTTACAAACTGGGTTGGGAAAATAGAACATAAATTTGCTGGTGCCAAGCTCTAAACACATTCACGTAATGTGGCAAACCAACATCTCGCTTTCATTTGCTTACATGTGGCCAGCTGGAGTGGGATTAAAAGCCTTGCTTTTAGTGTTGAATTCCATGAAATACAAGAGTCAGACTGCAGTAGCACCTTAACTGTCATAAGCAGGTCTGTCTATGGGTGACCTTATCTATGGTCTTCTAAGTTTTTCATTTCTGATCATCTCATGCTCTGTCTTTCTGATGAACCTGTGCGCAGGAATGCATGTATGTGCATGTCAATATCACACGGTGTGAGATGGAGTGACTCCTGTTTGCACTGGCGGCAGGAGTGGTGGCTTTATGCAGGGGTTTTCATCCACACTCTGGTGTTCAGGTCACTGACTGACTGCACTGTGAGGTCCAGCCTTCTCAGAAACAAAGCAGAAAGCTTATGCTTAGAACTGGTGGTTCCTCAGTGGTTGTAGTGGGAGGGCTACATGTCAGACAATTTAATGGCCCCCAGATACTTGTGGCTTGTACTTTCAATATCTGTTGTTTGAGAAGATGCAGAGTGTAAATTCAAAGACACTTTTCTGAATGTGTATTTTATTGGTAATAAGCCCTGAAAAGACAAGCACGGCATATTATCTGATTTGTCTACAATTGCTACTGAGTGCACCTGTGGGTTTCCTGTACCTCAGGTTGCCTCTGGGGTCCCTTCAGGGGTCTGGGACTCTGGTGGCAAGTCATCAACATAAAGGGTACATCGAGTGAAGTAGACACAGGGCTGGTGCTCCTCCGGCTGTGTCACCTCAGGCAAACTAAGTCAGCGTTGGTAAAATGGGACTCATTTCCTTCCTGGGATTGTTGTGGGGCTCACGTGAGACAGTGCAGAGTGCCTAGAACAGTAAGGCACAAGATAAGAGCTCAATAAATTTTAGTTTACCTTAGCAGTCTGAAGCATCTTTTGAAAATGTAAGTGAGATCATTTTGCCCTCCTACTTAAATCTCTTCAAATGCATCCATTGTTGGTCAAATAAAATTCAAACTCCTTCTCTGGCTTCCCTCTCTATGCTCCCCGCCCTCTAGGACTTCATTATTGGGTCCTGAGCGCTTTCCTGCCCAGAAGGTTTTGGGCTCAGCAGCGCCCCCGAGCGTCCTCGGCCTTTCCTCCTCTCTGGAAGAGCCACCTGCTGGGGAGGCTCTGAGCATGCTCCCTTGAGCAACCCTGTCTTTCCCTACATTTCCCTAGAATATGCCATAATCTGTAAAAATTAATTAACTAGCTTATTTGTTTATTTTGTCTCCCTCAGGCCATGTTCTCTGCTCTCTCTCCAGTTCCCCTCACAGGTCCTAGCAACCTGGATGGGATTCAAGTTTCATGAATGATTGTGTGGGGCACATAGTAGGTACTTCCTAAATGTTAGCTGGTTGTTTTATGGAAGAAGTCTGCAACTACAGAGTTGGATTTCTTATGTCCAGATACTGCCAGCTTTTACTTAAAAAATCTGGCCATTGATCATTCCACCCAGTCCCTCCCTGCTAGGTTATGAAATATAACTGCACCCCATTCCCAAAATGTTCCCAACTTCTTTTTGAGAGTCTCCCAGGTTGCCGTGTGTACTTGCTTAGAACAGTCAGTGGCACATGGTAAGTGCTATGTGACATTTACTATCATTATCACCGTCACCAATATTCATAGGGGGTTGGAATGAGTTCCTTATGCTTTTTTGTTCCCCTCATCTTGGCACACTGCCCTGTGTCTCTCCCAGTGGCCAGGTTTGGTTAAAGGACTGTGTGCCTGCCTCCTTCCTCTGCTGATGTTAGCACCCCTGCTTCCACCTTAAGGGGCAGCACTGCATCTCAAGTGGGGAGTTTTCGCCCCTCAAAGTGGAGACCAGGCCACAGCTTTTGATAGTTCCTTACGGAGGCCCAGGAATAACTGAAGGAGAAAGTGACTTGTGTAGCTCCCAGAAGTGGCTCTGCTCCAAGCACAGGGTCTTCTTTGGCTGCCCCCAGGGAGCAGTGGTCTGCTCGCCTCCACCCTCAGGACGTGTGTCAGACCAGTGGGAGAATTAAGTTTCTCTCATTCAGGAAAGCAAAAATCCTCTGAGTCACAACTCTGACTCAACTCTGTGTTTCAACAGATATTTCCAAATCAAGGCTTAACTTCCTCTCCTAAAAGAGTTGAATTAAATTAGACTTCTTATTTTCCTCCTCTACCAGTCACTGGGAGTGTTCTTGATTTGCATTAATGTAACCAAAGGGCACATTTTGGTGTTTTTCCTAGAATAAGGTAACAATTGCCTGGAAGGTGAATTTGAGAAGACCGAAAACTGCTTTTAAGATGTTCTCACACTAGATTATGTCCTCCCGACCTTTCCACTATAAGCTTCAGGCACTCATTGCTTGAACATAAGGACTTCAAAGAGACAAGCATCCTGCCTCCTTACTGCAGGGATGTATTAGTCAGATTGCCTTTGTCATGCTACAGTAACAAACATCTCCAAAATGTTAGTGACCTGAACCATAATAGTTTGTTTCTCACCTACACTACATGTTCAGTGCCGACTGGCCAAGAGGCTTTGCTAGTAGAATTGTTTCAGTGACCTAGGATGGCTAAGCAGCCACCATGTTGAATTGCAGGTCACTGTACCACAAAGAATAGAGAACTCTGAGTCTTGTATCAGTAATTTAGTGTTCTCTTCTGGAAGCTATACGTGTCATTTCTGCTCTCTGCTCATTCACCACAACCAGGCAGTGACACCACACAAACACCTGGAAGGCCAGAAAAAAAAAACTGCAATGCTCTCCTGAGCTTGGGAAAGCTATCCCTGTTGGTGAATAGCATCACTGGTCCTCACAATATTCTAAATAAATATTTGGTGACTGACTTCACTTCCTCCCCTCAGAAAGAGCTCATGGATCTTCCTATTTTCTTTCTTTTTTTTTCTTTTATTTCTCTTGAGGATAGAGAGATGAAAAAAAGTTTATCAGAAAATATCAAGAATGCGTTTTAGTTTTCATTCTGCTATTTCCTTTACTTTTATTTTCCATGTGTTACTTCTTCCTCTCCAGGGACTTTTGACCTGGTATGTCCCCTTAGCCTTGACAATACTCTGAAAACTTGAGACTGGAACTTACAGGGCTTACCAACACTGGGACAAAGCATTTGGCTTAGCTCCCTTTCTGGGTCCTGCCTTGTATCGCATTCTTTTTCCTCCGAGCATTCACACATTAGTATTACCAGATTCTTGAGCATTCCTGAGAGAGCCTCCTGTTCTTCACTCCCTCCTCTCCTGAACTCCAGACTCTCCTGGGCCATGTAAAGGGAATCGTGCTGTGAAAATCACAGCCTTGATTACAGTCAGTTCTTTCTTCCAGGAAAGAAAGTAGGTTTCATGAAAGAAGGAACTTTGCACAAGGTGGTTTTAGCTACTTCCCACCTTTTGTCTGTACAGGTTTAATGCCCATGTTGTACAGTTTTAGCACCCAGTCGGGTGGGTCACACCAAAGATGCAGTCGTATGAGTTATCTGCTCAGGTATTAGAAATAGTAGCTGCTAAGGAGAACTGCACAAAACTTGATTCTTCCAAGTGAAAAAGTTCTGTTTTTTTTTTAACAAAGACATTTCTTATAATCAAACCCTTTAAAATTGTTGGTGTATATTTAGCAGACTTAAACTTTCCCATGGTGAGATAGTTCACTCTGAGGTAAAGCAGATAGAGATGTTTATCCAAACATGGGTATAGTCTTACTTCTAAGCCCGTCCCTTAGATCCATTTATAGAGATATATACAGCTATCGAAATGTCTTTGCAATGGGAAAATGCAATGGAAAATAAACCAGACCATGCTTTGCACTGAAAGCAAGTGATGTGACGTACTGTAGGGCAGGCAATTTTAAGCACTTCTGTTAGGTCAGGCTAATTTTCTAGTCTAAGATCAGAACCCAAACATGGCTAAGCTAGTGTATGTGGATTTCTATACAAAACATATGTGAATAACATTGTTTTTTGGAGAGATTATGGGCAGGCCCTTTCTTGTACATATAATTATCTGGGATTATGGTTCAATTCCTGGCACTGTCTGTAAGGCTTAAAATCTTTCCAAGGAATGGAAGTTTTTGCTGTCTGTATGTCAGAGCTTCATTTGACTGTGAACGACAGGTACATGAAACAAGCAGGGTTGTTTTTTTCCCTGCCAGGAGTGAGTTGCTCCTGTAATGAGATCAGCACAAGGTTACCTTCCCAGAGAAGAAAAAGTGATAAAAAATAAGAGAAAAGTTTCAAGTGTGACAAAAAATTGAATAGAACAGGCCTTTTAAAAATATAATAGTCCCCCCTTATCCACTTTGGCTTTCCATGGTTTCAGTTACTCGCGGTCAGCCTGGGTCTGGAAGCAGGTGATCCTCCCATCAGGTCAATGGTAGCCTGACACAAGGGTACAATGCCCATGCCAAACACCTCACTTAATGTCATCACCCAGGCACTTTATCATCTCACATCCTTTCAAGAAGATGAAGGGCAAATACAGTACTGTAAGATATCTGGGATAGTGGGGAGAGAGAGACAATATTTACATCAATTTTACTGTAGGTAGTATAACAAAATAGTATATAACAGTATGTAAAGCAGTATATAATGATATACAGTATATTGCTATCATCATTCTATTAGTTATATTGTTCTATTAGTTCTAGTTATCATTGTTAATCTGTTACTGTTTGAGTTTGTAAATTAAACTTCGTCATAGGTATAAATGTATGGAAAGAACATAGTGTATATAGGGTTCGGTACTGTCCCTGTTTTCAAGTTTAGAACATAATCCCCCACTGATAGGGGAATGACTGTAACTTTATTTCTGCTCCACAAGGTGGCGGTAAATACATTCCTAAGTAGCCATCGCTTGCAAGAAGGATGAAGCACCTAAGTGGCAAAGTATTTGTGTGCTGTTGGAATTGATGCTATTGAAACCAGAGAAAACACATTTAAAGCCTGGGTGAGTGTTGCTTATGAGAAGTTCCTTCTGCTTTTCCTTAGCTCTCAGGAACAAAATGCAAGCAAAATAACAGAAGTGCAGGTTGACTTTATACCCATGAGGTTCTGTCCACCTGAAATGGAACCTCAAGCTGGAGACCACAAAACTTGCTTTGCCTTCTAGTACACTCTTGAGGTTTTATTGAAGTTAGATTATAAGCAAACCATGTATTGGCTTTCAAAGCTGAAAATGCAGTCTGTAACTGAATGATGAATTGGACAAAAAAGAAATTCAGAAGCACTGCATTTAAAGTACTCATAGAATGATGATGACACCAACATTAATTTGTTTATATTTTTACCTAGAAAGATAAGTTCATCTATGATGCAGAAGCAACATATTAACATAGTTAAATCAGAACTTTGTAAAATATCAATCTTTTAGTATGAATAAGTGGAATCAGAGTGATTCTACTTCATTGCCATGTTTTCTGATTCCAATCAGTGCTGGAAAAAGAGGAACATTCAAAATTTAGGTTAGATACAAGAAGTTTCTCTAGAAGAAAACATAGGCAAAACTCTCTTGAATATAAACATGAGCGACTTCTTCATGAACATATCTCCCCGGGCAAGGGAAACAAAAGCAAAAATGAACAAGTGGGACTATATCAAGCTGAAAAGCTTCTGTACAGCAAAGGATACCATCAGTAGAACAAAAAAGTATCCTACAGTATGGGATAATATATTCATAAATGAAATATCCGATAAGGGGCTGACATCCAAAATATACAAAGAGCTCACACACCTCAACAAACAAAAAGCAAATAATCCAATTAAAGAATGGGCAGAGGATTTGAACAGACACTTCTCCAAAGAAGAAATTCAGATGGCCAACAGACACATGAAAAGATGATCCACATTGCTAATCATCAGAGAAATGCAAATTAAAACCACAATGAGATACCACCTCACCTCACACCAGCAAGGATCGTCACCATCCAAAAGACAAACAACAACAAATGTTGGCGAGGTTGTGGGGAAAGGGGAACCCTCCTACACTGCTGGTGGGAATGTAAGCTAGTTCAACCATTGTGGAAAGCAATATGGAAGTTCTCAAAAAACTAAAATAGAAATAGCATTTGACCCAGGAATTCCACTCCTAGGAATTTACCCTAAGAATGCAAAAGCCCAGTTTGAAAAAGACATATGCACCCCTATGTTTATCGCAGCACTATTTACAGTAACTAAGAAATGGAAGTAACCTAAGTGTCCATCAGTAGATGAATGGATAAAGAAGATGTGGTACATATACACAATGGAATATTATTCAGCCATAAGAAGAAAAAAAATCCTACCAATCGCAACAACATGGATGGAGCTATTATGGAGGGTATTATGCTCAGTGAAATAAGCCAGGTGGAGAAAGACAGGTATCAAATGATTTCACTCATATGTGGAGTATAAGAACAAAGGAAAAACTGAAGGAACGAAACAGCAGCAGAAGCACAGAACCCAAGAAGGGACTAACAGTTACCAAAGGGAAAGGGACTGGGGAGGATGGGTGGGAAGGGAGGGATAAGGGGAAAAAGGGGCATTATGATTAGCCACATAATGTAGTGGGGGGGGAGCACAGGGAAGGCAGTATAGCACAGAGAAGACAAGTAGTGATTCTATAGCATTTTACTACACTGATGGACAGAGACTGTAATGGAGTATGTGGGGGGGACTTGATAATGGGGGTGAATCTAGTAACCATAATGTTGCTCATGTAAGTGTATATTAATGATACCAAAATAAAAAAAAAAGAGAAGTTTCTCAACAGGTGAATTGAAATCCCTTTTCTTCTGGGCTCACCAGATTGGATGATTTTGCATGAATTATTCAGTCCTCTCCTAATCCACTGTCTGAATCCACATCTCTCCCCTCAAAGGGAGAATAAGGCATTTGGAAGCACATATTGGGTTGCTCAGCACAAATGTCCACAAATACTGACTGAGCAAATCACTATTCAATTCAGGCACTCAAGCTCAAGGATGTGAAAGGCACATCATCCGCTCTCAAGGAAAGAAAGCCCCTTCTCCACCTCTTTGCAAAAATTGGTTAGTCACTTTATGACCTTTGAATCCATGGGAATATGAGAGTACAGCTGGTGAAGAATTGATCTGCAGTCTCTCCTGGGTCCCTGAATGGGCATTTGACTGTGTGACTCTTCCTCATGACGATCATATACCTAGTGAAATAAGAGCTCCCATTAATTTTCCTTGGCAACAGCTACAAGATAGGCCTATTTTCCTCTCTGGTCATTGGATGATGCATAGTTAGCCACTGGCACTGTCTTGGGACAAAAATGAGGAAATAAAGTCTAATGTTTAAACATTACAGTCTTGGAGGACTTTCTTCTAGTGAGTTCAGTCTGTTCCTTACAATGACTATGTCAAGGCATAAAAGATGGAAGAGTGTTATAGACCCCATTTTACAGACGGGAAGACTAAGGTGATGACAAGAGAATTATCCGTTCTTTGTAAGGACAGCCTGTTGACACCTGACCATATGTTGTATCTTCTTTTCCTTTCAGAGAGATTGTTCAGTATGGAGTTAGAGAAAATAGATTCTTGTGTTCAACGGCTTCAGAAGCTCCCCATCAGCACTCTTTAAGATGGAATGGAGAGAGTCAAGACTGAGGACTTCCTCATTTTAGAGGTATAATCAGTGGGAAATTCAGAAGAGAAACAGTATCATTTCTTTCTCCTGTATCTTCTATTGCACTGAGCTTAATGGGCTGGGCCTGTCAGAGTAGGATCTTGGTTAAAACCTAGAGGTTGCTGATAATGTCCAGCTTGATCTAGAAAGAGTGTGAGCCTGGGACAGGTGGAGTACTAGATAAGCCACAGAGAACTCATCTTTGTAAATGACAGATTTAGGCCATTTTGTGTATTATCAGTTGTTTTCATAATGCAACTGTGAATTATCCTGCACTGAAAAAGTGACACCCTTCTACTTCCCCAATAGAGTCTTGTATCCATCCTGAATTATTTTTCCTTCCATGTCCCAAATCCCTCAATTTTCATCTTTATTGGGGAGCTCAAGGATTATGTCTGGATCTTTTAAGTCCTTGAACAAACATGATTTCTCTGTTGTCTTAATTTCTATATTTTGAATGAATTTTTAAAAAATTTGCTGCTTCTTATTTAACCTCTCAGTTATTTGTATATGAGTCTTTTTGGAGGGGAGGTGAGTAAACAGGTGGGGTTGTAGTAGTGAAAAGATGGTCTGACTTGAGAAATCCTACACCACCATCCAAGCAGCGAGCATGACCCCTTCACCCTGGCTTCTGAGTTCTGACACAAAAGTTTTATTGCATGTACCACTGGTCTAGATTCCTGCGGCTGTAAAGATTTTATAGTTGTCCTGTGACAATTTGCTGCTGAGACCCTGAGAGAAGCCAAGGAAGAATGTCTTCAGATGGGAAGGTCTACTTACGGGGGTGATCCTGGGACAGCAGATAAAGACCAGCTGAGAGGGGTATCTTCTGGGGAATGTGCTTCCTGAATCTGAACTTTGTGTTCTGAGATACAAAAAGATGCCCATTGTCATGGCAACGCTCCCAGGTAGGTACTGCTTTTTTTTTTACCTTCCATTGGAGAAACATTTTTCTTCTCTTTTTGGAGTGACATTTCTCAGCATAATTTTGACTAGGGTTCCTTCCGGATTAGTGATAGGAATATCTCGTCACTTCTCAAGCCTTCCACTTTGCACCAGCTCCTGAGAAACTACCACTTGAATTGCAGTCACTTGACATAATGATGTATGAAGCTGATGGTTCCCCACGTAAAAGCAACACCCAATGGTATATTTGTTTTGCTGGAAACTTCCTTTTCTGACTGAACCTTTACAAACTTCTGAGGTGCATCCCTGTTTTTTGCTCCAAATTAAAGAATCATCTTTGTAATTCTCACTTTTAGTGTATTGTCAGGCTCACAGAACAGGCTAGAGCTGTAGAATGAATAAATGAACGAATGAATGTAATGGCCACTAGTGCTTGGTGCACCACAAGCATTTTACCACACGGGGCTTGCTACACCACTGTCAAGTCTCATTGAAACCATAGGTGATTTAAAAGCTAGCATATGTAGCTTCCCTGACTTGGGGAAATCATTGAGATGGAAGATGTTACTGATGATATAGTTTCCAGTAGTCAATGGGCATTTCCATGGCTATATCTTCCTTTATTCCTTTGTATTCAAAGGCTCAGAAATATCACAAACCATATGCACTGAAGAGTTCTCCTTTTGTCTACTGAAATCCAGGGGGAAAATATGTAGAAAGCAGGGCACATGGTTTGGTCATACTTTGCTGGACCCATTTTCTAGTTCTTGCTAGGTTGGCTCTGCTTTCTCTAAGGCCTGTGCATGTGGACCGGTGTGACCGCCTGGTCACCTTGTAGGCAAGGCTCTCAACTTGACCAAATACTGATGTAACTCATCCAACTTATAAGGTAACAGCATCAAATTTTTGCTCCAGATTATGGATCTAGCCTCAATAAATTAGTCACAACACAAATCCTAAGTTCGGGTGTTGAGCTCTGTAGCCGGTCCTATGTGTGGCATTCTTCCTCTAGGACCCAGCTTGTGTTGTCTTATTCCTGGCTTGTGTATTCTTCCCCCTCCCCCCGGCCTTCCCCCTCTCTCTTTCTTATTTATTTATTTATTGAAGTATAGTTGATACACAATATCATACTGGTTTCAGCATGCAACATAGTGATTTGACAATTTACATACATTATGAAATGCTCACTGTCTGTCACCTTACAAAGTTATTCCCAATGCTGTATTTTTCATCCCCATGATTTATCTATTTTATAATTGGGAGTTTGTAATGGCTTGTGTATTCTTTCCCATCAATTATGCAACAATAACTTCTATTTGTCCTCTGCTTTGGAAAAAGTGGTGATTTTAAAGTTTATTATAGGTACTTTTGGAAATGTTCAATTGTAGTGGACAATTGAACCCAGAGATTGTGGGATTTATTTATTCCTTTATTTATTATTCTGAATGCCCACACAGTGCCTGGCAGACAGGAAGCAATCAGTACATGTGTGTAAGTTATTGAGAGAGGACAGCATATTTTACTCGGTTTTTTTAAAAACATGCCAAAGCTCTAAACAGTTTGTCTGTCTGTCTGTCTGTCTGTCTGTCTATCTATCTATCTATCTATCTATCTATCTATCTATCTATCTATCTATCTATCATGAATATTTCCCCCCCTTTCTTCTACTATAGGCAGTTTTTAATGCATGAAAACATCTATGGTTTAATGTCAGGCACAATTTGGAATTCTTGTCCTACGTCAACACATTTAATCCATGTAACAGTCCCTCGGGGGGGTTGTCATAGTCATCTCACCTTATAGATGGAGAAACTAGATACAGGGGACAGCTGAGTGTTTGTCCAAGTCAGTGGGCAGAGCTGAGGTTTGAACCCAGGCATCCTGTGCCCAGAAACTGTGCCTTTAACCACATACTCACACTGCCTGTCAAGTCATGATACTGCCAATGTTCTTGGGCCCCCAGGAGAAGGAGCATAGATAAAGTGCAATTCATTAAAAAAAAAAAAAAAAAAGATAGGCTCTTTGATCCACCTCCACTCCAGACATGAAGCAAATGTTTGGAATTTGGTTTAGGAGTTAGGGAGCATGAGTGGAATCCATCTAACACACCACTATACTGGAACCTTATCTCTCCTGATTTCCTATCTCATATTTCATGTTGCACATAAAATACTTCTGGACTTTGGCTTCAGAAACTCACACAGAGGGCACTTGGTAAAATGACGTCAAGTGGTAAATCTTTGTACAGTAGCCTTATTACCAGTGTTACGAAACTATTTTTATTGTATTTCCTTTTGAGCAGCCATGGAGACAGTTCCAGATCCACAGCTAATTCCCATTTGTATGAGAGACTTCCTCAGAATATGGTGGGCATTCATGTCTAAACAGTCCGCCCACAGTATTGCACACAGAACTGAACTTGAAGATAAAGGACCTTGAATATGGATCATGGATTCGGTTCCATAGGTACTTCTCCTGTGTTCAGTTATGCTTATTATTTCCAATTATGCTTATTAATTAGGAAAGTGATACATAATTGTTGTCACAAATGAAACAATGTAAAGACATAAAAAGGTAACAATCACTTCCCCACCTCACATACACACAGATGTGCACGCAGGATAGATATTTCTGTCCCTCCTAGAGTAAGCATAGTAACAGCCAGGTATTTATCCTTCTATACCTTTTCCCTACCCTGGTGGAAACATATACAAATATAGATGCATGTATTATTATACATTAGTGTGCACATTTTTTTTTTACAATTTAATAGGCTATTTTTTATAGCAGTTTTAGGTTCACAACAAAATTGAGTGGAAGATACCAAGATTCCTCCCACACCGGCTGCCTCCACACACGCAGATTCCCCCCTTACCAACATCCCACACCAGAGTGAGACATTTGTTATGACCGAAGAACCTATACATGATGTATTTACCAATATAATAATGTGTGAAATTGCCTATATTTGAAAATTTTGACCTATGGTGTTGGCAATTTCACATGGTTTAACAATAAATTCATTGATACAGATTTAATGATAATTTTAAATAAATGTATAGATGCACAAAATTCCATCATGGCCATGTAACCATTTCCCTGGGGGTAGTAAGGCTATTTCCAGTTTCTGAGAGCTTAACAATGTTGCAGTGAACAACCTTAACCATCTTTTCTTAAAAAGCAATGCTCACAGTGATACCCCAATTTCTGAGCACGTAAGTTGGTACACAGAAGCTGTTCAATAAACATTTGTTGGATGACTAAACGGGAGAAGGGGCTCTGATGCTGTCACGATGGCTGTGTGAATCTGTTGCTGCTCCTCTGATCCACTCACCCGCCATTGGCTGGGAGCATGGCTCCTCCGCGGCTCGTCTCATTCTTCCTACATCCCCCACCGCTCACCTCTGCCTGTGGCAGCAGCGAGTGCCTCATATCATACTCACAACTCCCTTAACAAACAGCTTTGTTAAGGTATATCTCGTACCATAAAATTCATCCATTTAAAAGGAACCAGTTCAATGGATTTTCAGCATATTCACAGATATGTGCAACCATCACCACAGTCAATTTTAGAATATTTTCATCCCTCAAAAGAAAATCCCATAGCCTTTAGCTATTACCATCCTATCTCTCCCCTACCCCTACCCAGTCCTAAGAAACCATTAGAGTTGGCCCTTGCACAAGGTAGGGGTTGGGTGTGGACTTCCCACACAGTCGACAATCCACATATAGCTTTTGACTCTCCCCAAACTTTATGAATAGCACTGTTGATTTTATGGTAGTAAATGATAAAATATTTACATGTATTTTATGCATTCATGACATAGCTAACTTTTTCTTAAATTTTTTTTTTATATTTCTAGGTTACTTGGTTTGTTGGCGAGTTTTCTCAAGTTATTGCAAATCTCAAAAAAATTTTCCAATATAGTTATTGAAAAAAAGCTGCGTGTAAGTGGACCCATGCAGTTCAAACCAGTGCTGTTTCAGGATTAGCTAAAATGACTTTCCGTCCCTATTCTTTCTCTGTAGATTTGCCCATTCTGGACATTTTATATGAATGGAGTCATATAATAAGTGATCTTTTGTGATTTGTTTCTTTCACTCGGCACAATGGTTTGAAGGCCCATCTGTGTTGCCACTTGTGCCAGCCAGTTATTCCTTTCTTTGCTGGGTAATATTCTGTTGTATGGCTGTGTCTCATTTTACAATGGGCTTAGGCTACTATCATGGGATACTGAGGAATTATGGGGATAGGGAAACTGAGGGCAATTGAAAAAGAAAAAAAAGACCATATTAAGTGGAACTCCATCAAATATAATAATTCTATTTATGTAACATTAATATGTGTATGCATATATGTATAAGGAAATAGGAACATGGGGCTAGAACTTGGTCTACTGACTTTAGACAATTGCTATATAGTGAAAAAAAGAGAGAAAATATCAAAGTAATGGGAATAGTATAATTTCATGTTGTAAAACAAAAGCTACCCAATCAATTGTTGATTAATCCATCACTCTACCCACCTATATGTGTGTGTGTACTTTTTATACTTGCATGTGCTTGTACACACATATATATGTCTAAAGAATGTCATGGAAGATGCACATGGACATGCTGATAGCTTTTCCTTCAGACATCTTGTGGAAATTTGAAAAAATATTTAGTTTAAAAAATTTTATCATTTTTCATAATTTGAAAAAAATATTCAATAAAAAGGCATATTTTTAAGTAATATTTTTTTAAAGAAAGAAAGAAAAAACAAAAACCCAGAGGCAAGTTAATGATTATGAGGACTGATGAGTGAGTGGTTTATAATTCTGTTAGAAGAGAATCTGGTTAGCTACCTCAGTGGGCATTAATTCAATATTAAATAAGTTATTAGAGAGCTAAAAATGAAAATGGTATGACAGAATGCACGTGTACAGAGCTTGCTCTGAGCCAGATCCATCCTAGTTCTTGAGGGGTTCAGCCAGAAGAGCTAAGTTGCAAGACTGACCTCTGTCTTAGAGGGGCTTATCTTTCAAAGGCAGGGCCTGGCTGATAAAGTGCCGAGACAGGGCTTGTGGTTTTCCTGTCCAGCACACCATATTCCATAAAGAGTCTCAGTAGTTCTATAAACTTGAGGTTAAACCCCGGCCAGGACACAGGGACCCGGGGACAACCTTCCCAAAACGACCCTTTAAAAATGTTTTTCGTTTCAGTGGGAGGAAGAAGGGAGGGACACACAGTGAAAAGAGCCTGTGGATATTCCAGCAACAACGCCAGGAAGCTGAGGAGAGCATTGGACAGAAAATTAATGAGACTTTGTTTTCCCACAACTTGGGGTTTGTCTGATGGCTTATGTTGGCATTCCAGACTCTTGGATCACTGTGGTTTTGAAATCCTGTTGATCTTTAAAAAGAGATGCTTGGGATTCTGAGAGGTGGGAGTAGCTCCCATTATCCTGGATTTTTGCCACTCGAATGGTGAACAGTGACCTGATGGGCCTTCCCTGCATTCTCCCTCAGCACCTCCAACATTGCTCTTCCTCCCTGATTTGCTGTCTGTCACAAGGCAGTTATAGATATTGAACCAAAGTACATAACTGCAATGGAATTTTATCTCCTGTGAATATTTCTTTCATTGGATGTTGTGAATTTCTTAAGGGCCTTAATCTGTTAGGTAACCCTAGCCCATAAAATTCGTGGACATAACACCTAACTTTGACAAAGGCCCAGAAGCATTGACTGATGGGTTTGGTAACAATTCCTGATATGTATTAGGCCACTTGCAACATCCCCTTTAGATTGATAGTGTTTTGTTTTTAAGCCAAGAATTCTATATAGAAATAACCAGAGAGCAAAAATATTTCTGGACATACTGCTTCTCAATCTTACTTGGAGAACACCTGGTTTTTAGGGAAGCATGGGATAATTTAGACACAGTAAAACACTAGTTAATTTGGGCAAATTTGCATTTTTGCTTTTAAGTTGACTTGACAATATCTGAAGTAGCTACTAGGTTGCAAAGACAAAAAAAAAAACACATTTCCCTTCAAATGACTGAAGGAAGCTGTTTGTCTTTCAGTCTATGTATTTTGTTTCTTTCATTTCTCTTTTGTCAGTTTTTGAGGACATTTATTAGAAGTTGCCTCAACTATCATGCCTGTCACAGAGGAGGCATTCACTATATATTTTTTATATGAAGGAATGCCATGATGATTAATGCATTTAATCAGGATAGGCGAGGTTATGCTGTCATAACAAATAACTCTGAAGTGTCAGTGGCTTAGCACAGTGAAACTATTTCCTGCTCACCACAAATTCTGATGTGAGTTGACAAGGCGGGGGTCTTCTTCATTTGGTGAGTTGGGGGCTGTCTTCAGCTTGTGAGGCCCTTGTCTCAACACTAGGCTTGTCCCAGCAAAGGAAGAGAAAGATGAAGGTGACCTGTCAACTCTCAGGTGCCTTGGGATGGAGACAGTACATCGCTTCCTCTCCTCTTCCCATGTGCCAGCTGCAATCACATGGCCCTAGCCTAGCAGCAGGGGAGTGTGGGAGATATAGGGAGCCCATGAATATTCAGTGAGCACTATGGTCTTGCTGCCTTTGAGTTTAAGGAAACAATGAGGTGTGAACTAAAAGCCAAAACAACATTTTCCATTTTTAGTTGTCTAGACTTCATTAACACTAGTACTACAAAGGACTTTAAGGGGAGAATTTCTTTTTCATGTTAAAAAAAGTTTGGGAAATGCTGTGTACTATATTTATCTCATTGAATTTACAATGTGCAATTGTTTATTAAAGGTTTTGAAAAGTGCTACATTAAAGAAACCTATTTAATTAGAATAGGCAAGATATCATACGGTGAAGTTGATTTATTTATTCATTTATTTGATGAAATTTTTGAAAACCCACTATTTGCCAGGTGTTGAGCTAGACTTTGAGGGGAAATTAGATGAATGAGGACTTTTCCTCACAAAGAAATTAATTTCAGGGGAAGAGTATAAAGCAGTTCCATATGAGTGCCTGCATTACAATAGGGGATAAATATTTTCCCTATTCATCAATATCTTTCTATGTCAAGCAGTCTTGTGACTCATTCGAGCATTTTCATGGGGCTGTTTTACAACATTTTCATCCTATAGTAGACAATTTTTTTGTAACTAGACTTTATTTTTTAGAGTTTTGGATCTACAGTAAAATTGAGCATAAGGTACAGAAATTTACCATATACCAGCTAAGATAGGTAATTTTGAAATATAATGACATCAATTTGCTTTCTGTCTAGTTGACAATTTTTCTTAATTAATGTACATTATAAAACAATTGTTTTAAAGATAAAATCACAGGATGCCAATAAATAACAAAATATACTAATGTGACTCAAATTTTTAAACTCAAAGTTTTAAAATTAAAAAGTGCTTATTCTTATGCTAAAAATATTAAGCATGTCCAAAAAGAGTGTTCATTAACATTAAGATTTTATACATAAACATTAAGTCTTTAATATAAGTCCTCTAATCTCTCTTTCTAGAAGTAACTATGGCTACCATTTTTTCCCCTGTATTCTTCTAGAGATAATCTGTGTATATACTATTACAAGAATACCTCAGACATATCAAAGGTTCAGTTCCAGACCACTGCAATGAAGCGAATATTGCAATAAAGCAGGTCAAATGAACATTTTGGCTTCCCAGTGCATATAAAAGTTATGTTTACACTATAGCATAGTATGTTAAGTGTGTGATAGCAATATGTCTAAAAAAAATCAATGTTCACAGTTTTATTTTAAAACACCTTATTGCTAAAAAATGCTATTGTCTGAGCTTTCAGTGAATTGTAGTCACTGATCACAGATCACCATAATGAATATAATAATAATGGAAAAAGTTTGAAATGTTGCGAGAATTACCAAAAGTGACACAGAGACAGGAAATGAACAGATGCTGTTGGAAAAGTGATGCCAATAGACTGCTCAACGAAGGGTTGCTGCAGAGCTTCAATCTGTAAGAAAGGCAATCAGCTGCAAAGTGCTTTATAAAATTAGGTATGCCTGTGTATACACACACACATATATACACACATGCATACAAACACATATATCCCATGTATATATTATATATACACACATATATATATTCTTTTGTAAAACACAAATGATAGCCTATGATTGGGACTATTTTGTACTTTTGTGTTTTAAAATTAAAAACATATCTAAAATTCAATTTGCACACACACACACACACACACAAACTATTTAGATATATCATAATATATGTGGCTAGCACTCTACTGATGATCATTTAGGTCAAAATGGTTTTTAAAGTTTGTTTTTTTAATTTCATGTTTTTTTAATTAAAAAAAAGCAATCAAAGTAAACTAATGAATCCTTAAAATGTGGCTCTTGTGAGACATATTTAATACCCAAATGGTTTTTCTTAAAAAAATGTAATTTTGCACTTTTTAAAAACATGCAAGAATATATCTAAAAATTCATTTCACATATGTACATATACATTTAAGTGCACCTTAAAACTTTCTCTTTTTCCTTTTTAAAATAAGGTTAATTATGATAAGGAAAAATTCTGAATTGGGTGACATAAGGGCTGGAGAATGAGGGAGAGAGACAAGCTAAGGTCATCAGTCAATAGCTGTGGGACAGAGCTAACCAGAAACTCCACATTCCTGGATGAAGTCATTTCAACAAGCATCTGCAAGGTCCCCAGGGCCACTGCATCCCCCTTGCACATGACCAGTGTCTGAGCATCAACACCCAACCCACTGCCTTTTCTATGGACTAACCACCCATCCTCGGACTTTCCCCACTTCACGTTAGCCCACTTTCCTTGTCTGTAACCAATGTGAACTTAAAAAACTTTCTTTCCTTGAGACCCCCCATAAATATGCCCTGTTTCTTGAGTCTGGTGGACAAGTTGTTTCTGTGAACTGGCCTTGCTGTTGGTGAAGCAGAAACTTCCTGTCCTAGGACTCAGTTTTTATTCTGGCTGCATCTGTAGAGGCTTAATAAGCCCCTTTATTTCAGAGCTCTCTTGGTCTCTAGAGTTTTTGATTTGTCAGCTGATTAAGGTGTTAGACATGCTAGCAGAGAGCATTTGAGGTTCATCTGCATTTGAATTCACAAGAATATCCCCTTGGACACGGGTGGGGCATAGGTTGCTACATAGCAATAATTATGGATGATGATTACATAGCCTTTGTGGAACTTTGTAAAGATGTTAATTTTAAGTTATTGCCTGTAAAAATATTAATGCTTTCTGATTGGTGATGAAAATATGTTGAATGAGAACACAGAAATTTAGGCAATGTTAGTAGTGATAAAAAGGAAAGCCACAGGGCCAAGAGCAAGT
Source organism: Manis javanica (assembly GCF_040802235.1). NCBI lineage: Eukaryota > Metazoa > Chordata > Mammalia > Pholidota > Manidae > Manis > Manis javanica. The sequence goes on from NC_133157.1 coordinate 82,491,865, forward strand.
GCTGGACCAGGTCAGCAACCCGGGGCTCAATGCCTAGCCTACTCCAGAAATGTAAGCTTAGCCACGCCAGAATTTTCTGGCCAGCACCAATGAGATAATATATCATATTAGCCCCCTCCATCCCTCTGAAAGAGAAGATGAGGTAATCTGCATGATACGACCCTCTGCAATTCCTCCTCAGGGTATGACCTTGCCGAAACAGTTTCCACTTTTCTCTTGCTAGTAATTTTGCCCACCCTCCTGGCTATAAAAAACCTTCCATCTTGTCTAACTTCATGGAGCATTTCTCTGCTTGCTATACGGGAAGCTGCCCAATTCATGAATCGCTTAATAAACCCAATTAGATCTTCAAACTTGGTTGAATTTTGCTCTTTAACAGTAGGAAAAGGGAAAGAAAGGGCACCACTTTTTCTCTCTTGTAAGATGAATAAGCTGCCAGGATCTGTGGAGGAAGGACTCTGGTCAGAGATCTTCCACCTGCTCTGGCAGTGAGCAATCACTCCATCTTTGAAGTGATTTACAAACATTAATGAGGCTTCCCAAATTCCTAACAGCCGTATAAGGCAGGGAGATTATAATTACCCTGTTTTACAAATAGGAGCTGGAGACACAAATAGGTTAAGTGCTTTGCCACGGGCACACCCTGATTCCTGCAGGAGTTAGCAGGGGAGCTTGGCTTCCCCAGCCCCGTCTCTTGGACAACATATATGCACATGTACATATACACTCACCTACACACCCATGCACACAAACATGTATGAGGTCTACATTTCTCATCTATGAGAATGTACAAGGAAATAAATAGTGAGTACATCTATTCCATTATACCTCCTATATATGAGCGTGTTTTTGTTATTTGTGCAAATATCTTAGCTCCCAGTAAGAGGATGAGCTCCTTAACACAAGAAGAACAAGGCTCTTTTTTTTCTTTTTCACTCTACTCGAGATTTAGTAGGTCTTTGCTTACCACTTGTCGAATAATATCCAAATATGTGTAAATAAAGGTGTAGTCTCGGCTCTCAGGAGATTTAAAGCCCTGAAACATCATACAGGATTGGCTTGATCTTTCACAGCCTGCTACCCAGGAAATAAATCTAAAAGTCTCTCTTTGAAAAGAGACCCCACTACAATTTCTCTCTGTCCAGAGACAGGGCCTACAGATAAAAGCCAATGTTTATAACTTAAATGTCTTCTTTGCCACTGTGTGAACAATAGTTCACAGAAATTAGGAATGACTGCAGGAAATGATAAAACACTGAAGTGATTAATATTTCTTTATCCCACCTATATTTTGAGGGTTTAGAAGGTCAATACATTTCAGTGGTTCTCTGTTTTTTTCTCTTCCCCCGAACTCTTAACCCAGTGAGTAATAACTTCAGTATTCATTCAAATTTTCAATTTTTCTTGAAGTGTTCTGGTTGAGGCTGCAGATGTTGAAATTGCATTTAAAAAATGTATGCAGCTCCAGTTCTCTAAAAATTGAAAGATCAGCATCATGTTAAATCACGATGTAAAAAATTCATTCCTGTTGTATTTGTGTTTAGATGACTCAGACACTTCCTTTGGGAAGAAATTCTACTGATGGGCATTCATGTTTGCATTTTATTTCAGTGAGAAACCGTGCTGCTTTTCTTGGTTGTTATGTTGCCCTGGCATTTGGTTGCTTCGCCTCCCTGGTTAGCTCATTTCTTGTAGTTATGGCCTCTGGCTGTGGTGCCGATCCACACTTTGTTATTTTGCTTTCTCTCCTCTGTCCTGGGGTACTGGCAGCCAGCTCAGGGCCCTCCCTGCTCCAGCGGTGCACATCCACCTGTGGGTCCATCATTTCCATCTGTCCTCGGAGCTCTTTGAACAGTGGCTCACTTCAGAGCCATAAATGCCGAGGTCCATGAGCTAATCCAGTCTCCCTGGTTGATAGAATCCACGACAGGATCACAAGCTGCAGGGTCATAAACATCATTTGGGTGCTAATAAATATCAAGGTTTGAAAGGAGGTGTTTATGTCTAGTGAGAGATACTGTTTGCAGAAGGAACTTTCTCGGGGCATCTGTAATTTGTTTGGTAGAGGTGACACCTTGGTGGCCTGGCAAGAGAATTTCTCTCCAGTCTCAGGTAAAAGAGGATGGTGCCATTAGGTAGCGAGAGCCCTGGGACTGCCCAGTGGACGTCCCCCTCCCACCCTCTCCCCTCCCACCTCCTCTGTGCTATTGTTTTCACGATTGGTCTTTTGTAGCAGGCTCTCTCCACAGGTAAAGGGCTAGTGATGCAGGCTTTAAATATCTTGGGAGAGGGGGGTTAATTTTAACTACATTCTTCAGTCTTGTTTAGTTTTCCACGTACTCTCCCACTTGTGGGATTGAATTTTGTAACTTTGCCCTTTCAGTCCAAGATTTTGGATTGGATTAGAATAAAATAGGTGGAATTTTGTTCTTTGGGTCGTTTAAAAAGTAGGGTACATTTCTATTTTGGTTGGTATGTATGGTGTGGTCTGTGATGTGTTCAACTGGTCTGAGGTGTTCAACTGGGTGTTCAACAGAATTGTGTGGATCAGTAAGTGTTTATGAATGGCCTTTCACTCACTCAGGACTCCTCCGTGATGATGGAGCTGTAAAGCAAAGAGAAGCCATGGACGTGGAACCTCATTGAGAAGGAAGGAAAGGAGGATTCTCGTTGAAGGAACCGTCAGACCTGTGCTTGATTGCTGAGAGGTCCACACCTTCCCTCCCGCAGCCCTTAGGGGCAGGCTGCCTGTCAGGGTGGCTGTGTTTCTTCCAGGCTGTGTGGACATGAGTGAGTATGACCTAGCCTCACCAGCTGGGTGTCATGAGTTCCATTTTTGTGCTACTTCAGTTGATTGCTGTAGGAGGACAAGCCCTAACAGAAGCTGGTTTAGTATTTTCATGGTTCCCAGGGATGGTGGCACCATTTGGTGAGTTGTGTTTGCTGGTGAAAGTGCTCCTCCAACTTCTGTCCCCTCCAGTGACCCTGACCTTCTGCTGCATCAGCCTTGCCTTGGGAGCCATTGTCAGGGGCGCTGTCAGGAGTGAGCTCCTGCTGCCCGCCTTCCGTTTTGGGTGAATGTGTGAGTGCACAAGGAGGCCTTCAGCAGGCAGAACATTTGTCTATTGCATAAAGTGTCGTGGCCGGAGAGTGAAAAGAGAGCAGCAAGTTGGTTAATGTTAACCCTGGTCTGGGTGTCCCCAAAGGTGGGGTGGGTCCACTCTAGCTTTAAAGGTGAGAGGCCATGGACTTTCACCAGCATCAAGTTCCCTACCGGGGAGACATACTCGGCTAAACCACAACACCCGCCTTCAACTTCTGCCCTAATCCTAAGAGCCCCCTCCACCCCCATGAAACATGCACCTGACGGCCCTGATGGATGGATGCTTCCCGGTGTAGGTGCCGTGGGTAACAGTCTGCTGCTGATTAAATCACAGGTTTCCCATATCATTCTTATGAGCTCTGCAGTCCAGTTCCCTGAGCTGACAGCTGTACAATAGCACCTTTTGAACTGTTCCTGGTCTCATGCCAGAAATCTTATCTTTTAATGGTCTTGCACCCACCTCCCAGCTCCTAGGGCAAGTAGAGAAAGGAAGGAGTATGTTTTGAAATAAATTCCAAGCTTCTATTGTGTGTTTTCCCACTTTGTAGTCCAGTTTGTCACTGATAAAAAGTGTCTTGGGAAAGAGTAGAAGAGCAGATTATTTTCGAATGTCCTCATGAAATCCAAGTTCATGTTTTAACACTTCTGTTGAATGTTTACTATATACTAGACACTCTACGAGATGCTGGAATAGCAGGCTAGCAAAAATTGCTTTGTTCTTAGCATTCTGCATGATTGATTTTTAAATGTAATTTATTGTATATCATGATGATAAAATAGGTGAGTGAATGTTTAATTTTTTGTTTTGTTTTGAAGAAGATCACATACTGGAAAATAAAAGCCAAAATATCTTATTTTTTTCCATCTATTTTCTGAAACCAAAGTAGACATTGCTTTGTGAAAACTCATTTCTGCAGGATGTTGTTGAGAACCCTGTTAATGTAGCAGTGTATTTTTTTTATGAGGACTCATCAAAGAAGGTTCTCTCAGAAGTCAGCACCTCTGATAACTGGACTCCTCACAAGTAAGTGGTTTGCTTTGATCTTGGGAACACCGTGAAATCTGAAAATGTGTTTCTCTCTTTGCAGAGATGTCAGAACCCATATTGTCCTCTACTAATCCTGTTTCCAATTTTACTTTTTTCCCCTGCCCCTATTTTCCTTGTTCTTTTTCTCACCTATTTTAACCTTATAGAATGGTTTACACATAGCTTAATAAATCTCAAATCCTTTTTGGAATGAGGTGGTGGTACTCTCAGTACATTAATAGAATAGGAAACAGTTATACCTAAGAAAAACTGCAGGCTGGATATATGTATGATTGAAAATTTCTGGCGCATTTAAGAATGCATCTAGACAGTATTAATGTTCTTTAGGTCCCCAAGTAAAATATTCATATACTTCTAGAGAGCTTCATAGTCCAGATGGACCACAGAGATACCTAGTTTGTTTTTGAAAATGTTCTGCATTGACTCTTGTTGGACTTTGAGTATATAGAATAAGACAGTAATTTTTTTCCCAGTTGGTATTTTAAAAATAATACAAACTCATGTTCAAACATTTCACACAGCATATAAAGGAGAATTAAGTACTAAATTAAAAATCTTTTCCTTTCCTGGGCCTTGGAATTTCACACCCCACGTGTAACACTGTAGACTTTCCTATGTTCTTATAAGAATATGTGTGTATGCAAATACTTTGGTGTTATCTGAATGAATCATACTCTTCTATGAAGCAGGCTTTTGCCAGTTGACAAAATACGGATTGTTTTTCAGGGTAGTAGAAATAGCCCTCTTTTATTCTTTTTACCTTTTTTTATTTTTTATTCCATTGTCTGAATACTTCATACCTTATTTGACTAGTCTTTTATTAATGGGCACTGGACTCCCCTTTTTTGCAAACAGACATTGCTACAACAAATGTGCTTGCTCACATAATTTTTACACAGCTGTGGGAAAGACACCTCTGGAAAGATAACTGCTGGGTATGCACATCAACATTTTTGATAGATACTGCCGAATGGCCCTCCAAATAGAGTTTTTCAAAAAAGTTTATCCTTATTTGCTCATCCCCCCACAAAGACTGGATATAAACTTTTTTTTCTTATAAGGAAGGTGACAAAGGGCATTTTGTGTTTGTTTTCATATGAATCTCCATATTATGAGTGAGCTTGGGCTTATTTATTTCATTGGTTGCCATTTGTGAACTGACTCTTTGGGTTTCTTTTTCTCTGGACTGTATCAGAGATCCTTTGCACATTTTCTCCACTTACTGGATTGTTTGACTTTTTCTTATTTTAAAGAGTGTTCTTTATTTTAATTTCTGTCTGTCATGCTATGCAATTAAAAAACATCTTGGATGATCATTTTGTTTGTTTCTATTATATGTGTAATATATACATCTCCCATAGTGAATTTCATTTTTGTAGTCAAATTTATCAATATTTCTTTTATGAAGTCTTTTTTTTAATGGATGTTTAGATATCCCCAACAAAATTGTAAGCAAATTTAGGTATGCTTTTCTGAAATGTTTTATGGTTTAATATTTTAAGTTTCAGTCTTCCACCCATTTATAATTCATTCATTAAGTGACATAGGATTGAGTGCTTTCGTTTTTCTGCTTAGCCAGTGTCCCTAGTGCCATCTTTTACTCACTAATTTGAGCGCCACCTTCATCTTTTTTTCTGGGCACCTTGACCTGTTCCTGCATTCTTGGTTCTAGTACTGTAAGGGTTTAATTTTTTTGTGGGGGTGGTCTTTGGGGTTTAGCTCATATTGTTTATTTATTTTTGATTTTTAAAAGCTGAGGTATAATTGACCTACAACATTATATCAGTTTCAGTTATACAACATAATGGTTTGATATTTGTATATACTACAAAATGATGGCCACAGTAAGTCTAATTAACATCTGTCATGCTTAGCTACAGACTTTTTTCTTATGATGAGAACTTTTCAGATTTGATCTCTTAGCAAGTGTCACATATGCAATACAGTGTTACAAACTCTAGTCACCAATGCTGTACATTACATCCTGAGGATTTATTTTGTAATGCGAAGTTTGTATCTTTTGACCATCTTCACCCATTTCTCCCATTTCCCCCATTTCCCATCTACTGTCTCAGGAAACCACCAATCTGTTTTTTATGTCTATAAGCTTTCTTTTTTGTTTTTTAGATTCCACATATAAGTGAGATCATATGATATTTGTCTTTCTCTGTCTGACTTATTTCACTTAGTATAATGCCCTCAAAGTCTATCCAAGTTGCTACTATCTGGTAGCAAGATTTCAGTCTTTTTTGTGTATCTGTAGGCCCCATTTTCTTTTTTCCCTTCATCTGCCCATAGGCATTGCATTGTTTGCAGCTTGGTTGCTGTAGGTAATGCTTCAGTGAACACAGGGCTGCACATAGCTTTTCATTATTAGTGTTTTCATCTTTGGATAAATACCCAGAAATGGAATTGCTTAATCATATGGTAGTTGTATTTCTAACTTTTTGAGGGATCTCCATACTGTTTTCCACAGTGGCTGCACCAATTTACATTCTCACTGACAGTGTAGGAGGGTTCCCATTCCTCCACTTCCTCGGCAACACTTGTTATTTCTTGTTGTTTGGATAATAGACTACCTAACAGGTGAGAGGTGATATTTCACTGCGGTTTTGATTTGCATCTTCCTGGTGATTAGTGACATGGAGCATTTTTTCACATGTCTGTTGGCCGTCTGTATGTCTTCTTTGGAAAAATTTCTATTAAGATCCTCCACCCATTTTAAAAATTGGATTCTTTATTTCCCTATTGAATTGTATGAATTCCACATATATTTTGGCTATTAGCCCCTTATCTGATACATGATTTGCAAATATTTGTCCCTGTTCTATAGTTTGCCTTTTCCTTCTATTGATGGCTTCCTTTGCTGTGCAGAAGATTTCTAGTTTGGCATAGTCCCACTTGTTTTCCATCTTTGGTGTTAAATTCGAAATATCAACACCTAGACCGATGTCAAGGAGCTTACTGCTTATGCTTTCTTTTAGAAGCTTAATGGTTTCAGGTCTTACATTCATGTCCTTAGAACACTTTGAGTTGATTTTTGTGTATGATGTAAGACAACGATCCACTTTCATTCTTTTGCACAGAGCTGCCCAGTTTTCCCAATTCCATTTAATGAAGAGACTGTCCTTTCCCCTTATATATTCTTGCCTCCTTTGTTGTACATATAATTGCCCAGAAAGGTTGATTTTTTTTAGTTTTGGAATGTATTCAACATGTATGGTTTGTTTGAGTCGTTATTTGCCTGTGCTTGGAGTTCACAGGACTCAGGGCAGCCCGCTAGTGTGGGAAGTGGGCTGCAATCGCTCGCCTGGACTCTCTGCGCCTCTAACACAGTCCAGTGGAGCAACCATGTAATACTCCACTCCTGCGACATATTCACTTTACACTTGGCAAAGTGCTTTCATGTCCATTACCTCATTTATCCTAACAACAGTCTTATAAGTTACCTATTCTCTCACTAATCCTAACAACAGCCTTGTAAGTTAGATGTTGCTGTTCTATTTCATCAGGGTGCTGGGATTTGGGTGGCATCGTACAGCTCCCACACAGCACAGCTGGGACTCCTGCCCCTGTGTGCCAGTGTACTGCCCCCTGAATGCAGCTACCCCATTTCCAGGGCTAATACTGGATCTTCTGCTCAACATCAGCCCCGCCATGAGGCCTTCCAGCAGGTGCTGCCTCAATTGGATCTGCGACTTTTTCTTGTGGCTTCCATGCAATGAAGTCCTCAAGCACCTTTTTGAAAATACACCACTGGTGGATGCCTACAGACTGGCCAGCATGGAGACCCTGTCTTGGCCTTTATCTGCAGTCCCTCCACCAGGAGTCTGGCATAAGGGCGGAGGTGGTTGATGATTAGGCTTCTCTAGTGCTTTCTTTCTTAAAAGGATTAAGTTTTCCACTCTCTGCTGTTATTTATTTATTTATTGGAGGGGAATTTTTCTGTACTATTCTAAATTCTTTGAGCAGATACTTATCAGCAACCTCTGTGATAGCAAAGTACTTCTCAACCGAGAGAAAGTCAATTTGACAGATAAACATGCTGCATAATTAAAGGATTAGCATCATTTCTCCTGAAGTTAAATTAGGAGGGAAAGGTTTTGTGCTAACTTGTTATGATAAAATTATTTGTTGTCATTTTGCAGATAATAGCTCTCAGGCCATGAGGTAGTGTCAGTTTTGATATTTTAGCCTCAGAGGCAAGTGGGAAATGACATTTACACAATGTGACCACAGTGGCACATACCTGAATTGTCTCCAGCTTGTCAAATCCAGACATTTCCCTTTTTGTGAGAGAAGGGGAATACTTTCCTTCTCCGCTTGTTTTTCTGTGGAGGGAAGAAGTTTCATCTTCCAGTGTATTCTGGAGGCCAGCTGACTTTTGTGTTGCTCTTATTGGGTGATTCAGTCTCTCTCTCTGGCCCAGGCCACAGGGGCTGGAGAGAGGGTTTGGGGAAGAATGATCACCAGGATTTGTGGGGACAGAAGACCTGGCTAAAGGATAGTGCAGAAGACCAGTTTTATCTAGTTATTGAAGCCTGTTTGGCTCTTTCTGAACCGCTGCTGCTTTCTTTTATGCAGGGGTCTTCGTTCCAAGGGAAGCAGAGCTTGCTTGGTGGGAACAGTCTGGGCATTTGCTTCATGGAGACCTTTGGTGCAGGGGTTGTTTGTCTTCAGCAGAGGCTCTGGTCAGGCTCCCGGGTGTCTGTGTCTGTGCTCTGGCTGGGCGTCTGCCACCCTGAGGGCCTGCTGAGGGTGGGTTTGACACCAATGGTGGATGGACCCCAAGTCCAAGCTTGTCCCAAACTGTGTTGCCTTCCAAAGGTGGTATTTTAAGTGGGGTTTTGAAAAGTAGTGGGATATTTTAGGTCAGATTTAGTGGAGAGGAAAAAGTCTAAGCCAGGTGGTGACACGTGGGAAGTTAGAGACATCTTTGGGGTGGAAGGAGATAGGGAGATGTTCAGAAACCAGGTGAGGGCTTGTCTGGAAGGGCAGCTGCAGGTGCCCTTGGGGCCTGTGTCACTTACCTGCGGCCCTCCTGTGAGGCCGGAGCCTCTGCAGGGGCTGGGCATCTCCCTCCTGTGTGTGCCCTGGTGCCCTTTTGTTCTGCCTCAGGGCTTCCTGCAGAGTCCAGAAGAGCCCCCATCTGCCTGCAGGAATGTCCCAATCCTGGAGGCAGCCCCCAGGCCAGGGGGTGGGAGTTGGTGGACAAAAGTCCCAGCCTCCCTCTCTTGGCAGGGACACTCTGAGGTGTGGTCTCTGCGGCTCCTCTGGGGGTGAAGCCAGTCACCCACAGAGGTGACCAGCTCAGTGCCACTGTCTCTCCTCCTACCTGCTCCACCCTTCTGCCCCCTCGCTCCTGCTTCCTGGGCTCATCTCCCAGACAAACCACCTGCACATAGTTGAGGCACGTGGAGGAAAACACTGAAGGGCACAGGTGGTTGTCGCATGTGTTACTGAGTGTGGAGTAGGGGAGAGAAGTTGTGGAGAAGGGGTGAGGGCTGGGGAGGAGAGCCTGAGGGCTGGTGGGCATAAAATATACTGGAACCAAACAAAAAGACCTTTAAACACAGCATATTGGGTTCTTTGACAAATAATCTGTAAGGAAAAGAAGTGATGGTGGAGGAACCTGTGAGGAGAAGAAATGAAGACTTATAATGTTTACAACATGGGCAAGATTGAGCTATGGTGCCTAGGATTTCACACATGGGTGATGTGACGATACAGAGACAGAAGGAAGCAATAGTTATAATAAATTCCCAACAGTGGTTACATTTTGGAGAAGACAGGTAGTGGCTGAGATGGAGGATAGGATGAGGATTTCTAAGATGGCGGCAAAGTTCTATTTCTTAAACTGGGTGGTGCTTAAAATAATTCACTAAGATTGACATTTATTTTGAATAGTTTTCTTCATCTGTATTATATTTTCTTTACAATGTAAAGGTTAAAAGTTCTGATAAATGTTATACAATTGAACTGGGTATTTATGAAAAATTATATGTGTGTGTAGAAAAAACAAAGACACAAATAAAAACAGCAGCTGACTAGGAATATGAAATTACCTCTGACAGCTAAAGAGAATGTTCCAGAATTAGGCTGAGGATTTTCCCTTTCTAAATCTAGGGGTCCTCAAGGCACTGGGCTGAGCAGCCTTCCTACCTACTTTTGTCCAGACAGATGAAGGTAGGAAGGATAGTTTTTGATCATGACCGCTAGTTGCATGAGTAACATTCTGTCTGGTAATTATTTTTGACATGTGACAGTTCTAGGTACAACCTTTTGCAGCTCTGAAATGTCGGCAGTGTGTAACCAAATGCTCACAGGGTGCCTCTTTGCATGCCTGCTTTCAAATTACAGTAGAGGAGTTTGGGAAGCCGCATACCCAGAGGGATGCTTGCAGTTTCAGGAAAGAATCCAATCCCTTATCAACAACCACAACAAAAGTGGAACTTTAAAATTAATTAAAAAAAACCCCAACACCTGTGTATAGAACTGGGCTTGCAGTCATTCAGAGCAGATGCCAGGTGAAACTTTGTTCCCAGGTAGCTCTCCCACCTGTCTGCCACACTGCTGAAGTTCTGACCCTTTTAGATTACTCTGCTGGCCAGTAAGTTTAAGTAGTGAGGTAAGACTATTATGAGACACTCAGGCTATGAATGTGAAAAGAATGCATACAGAAAGGGACTCTGAACTGGAGAGCAGAAGGACAGGATATTGTAGAGGGCAGGGAACTGCTCAGAAGCAAAATGCTTGGGGCTTTGTCAAAGCAGCCATCGAAAGGCACCAAGTGCCTGTCTGTGCTGATCCAGGGTGTTAGGTTCTTTTGATTTGAAGTGACGACAACTCAGCCTAACTAGGCATAAGGAACAAAGGGGAATTTACTGGTTCATATAATTTAAATGGCCCATCATAGATTTGGGGTGGGGTTTCAGGATTGGCTTGATCCAGGGGCTCAAACAATACTTTGAAAACCTGGTCTCTTCTGCTCTTAGACCTGCTTTTCTCTCTTTTGGAGTCCATCTCAGCAGGCTCTCTGCTAGTGGGTGCTCTGGTCATCTCCTAAGTGTAGTGTAACAGGTGCTTCCTTGCCCTGATCACTGCAGCATACATTGTGGGATTAGCTCTGATTGGCTTTGAGGGGCCATACCCTCACCTCTGAATCAGTCATGGCTGCCAGATACAGCCGTGGGCATTTGAAATGTGACTAGTCCAAACTGAGTTGTTCTGTAAATATAAAACATGCACTAGGCTTCAAAGATGAAAAGAATTGTAAAATATCTCATTAATAAGTTTTTGTACTTATTACCTGTTGATAGGATGGTATTTGGGGATATATTGGGTGAAATAAAATATGTATAATTAGTTTCACCTGTTTCTTCTTGCCTCCTTTCAAATATGGCTGCTAGAAAATTAGAAATTATATTGGTGGCTCACATTGTATTTGTACAAAACAGCTCTGGGGTAGAGCATAGCAGATGAAGGCTGGACCTGGAGGCAGAGGGCGTTGTGCATGGGGCTGGACAAACTCCTGAGCATCCTCATTTCTATAGCAAAGATAAAAAGAAGCAGACCTTGTGAGGTATTTGTGCCTATTAATGGAATAACTGATGGTCTATAAGGAGCACTTAACAAATGGTAGCTGCTGCTTCTATTTTGCACGGTGAGGCCCAGTCCTTCTACTGAATTAGCTGTCAGTTTTACCTTTCTAGTCTGCTTTACTAACAGAGTGCCTGGCTTGTGGCAGGAACTCCTTCAGTTAAATTAAGTTTCTTGAATGAATGAATGAAACATCAGAAATGATTTGAGAAAATTTTCTCGAAATCAAAACTTACCCACTTGGTGATTTTGATCAAGGAAAAATCTATCAGAGATTGTAAACTGCTTTATGATTTTCCTCAAGGAAAGTGTTTGGCTAGAAACTATGGCAACCAGGCAATTCATGTCGATCTTCCTAACCCCAGATGCATCTCATCTCTTGTTGGTGTGTCTGGAGGTTGACCTCATCCTCTGTGTGAATGAGCATTTAAGCAATTTCAATTCATACCTCATTCCTCTTCACCTTTTTCTTTTTTGTGTAAACTTTTTTTTTATAGCCACATCTTTTTTAGTTTTACACTTGATATGTGTAATCAATACCATGTGGCAATTACATGCACTTTTCAGGGTAACTTTATGTGGTTTTCCCATGAGCTATTAAATATATAATATGTGTATGTGTGTGCATGTGTGTGCATACTCATGCACATGCACACATGTACACACTATTTTACTCTATGGTGTTTGATGTAGTGGATTCAGAAATGAAATTTTCATATTCCAAGTCCCCACAAGAGACGGAGGTGCAGAGGCAGATGACATTAAACATGTCAGGATAGGGACCCCTTTTTCTTCACACCACAGCAGGCCTGAGCCTCAGGGTGACCAGCGGTTCCTGGAGAAAAGCCTTCAGGTATTTCTTGTCTTCCTCATCCCCTGTCCAGCCCTCTCCTTCCTGAGATTTGGGCTCTAGCATTTGTATAAAGGTGCTGGAATATAATTCCTCTGGATAGGAAAGGCTGGGCAACTGGAACTGCTGTTTCTTATCCCTGAGGGGCCCTGAGGGGATGCTGGAGCTCAGCAAGGACAGGCTGTGACCCTCAGCAAACTCTCCTGCACTTTTCAGCCTCAGTTTATTCACCTGTGAAATGAGACCATATCTGTTGTCTCACAGGTTCTTTTTAATAAAGATTCAGTGTCATAATCTATTTGAAAATAGAGTATCAAGTGTGAGATCATTTTAAAACATAGGTAGAATGCTGCAGGGAAGTCCTGGAATTAGTGAGAGCACTGGAGACCTAAATGAAGGTAAGCTCTGAGTAGGGGGTTGAGAGTTGGCCACACTGAATTCTCCATCTTATGGGACCAGGACTGTTTGATGAGCAATGGGAAGATCTACTCAGTTGAAACTCTAGCTGGAGCTTGTTTCAAGTGCAGAAAAGAAGGACATTGGTCAAGGGTGTGCCCCTCCCCCAGACCTCCTACTACCCCATGCTCCAGATGCCACAAAAAGGGCCACTGGGGATCTGATTGCCCAACCACCCGAAGGGGAGACTGGACGAACAACCCCCATCCTAAGCCCGCCGTAGTGGGACTGGTGGAGGAAGATTGATGGGGCTTGGGGTCTCCTTGCCTGACCATTTCCATCACCAAACAGGAGTCCAGGGTTACTTTAACAGTAAACAGTCGCCCCATCTCCTTCCTCCTAGATACAGGAGCCACCTTCTTGGTCTTGCAAGAATACCGGTGCCCTACCAAGCCAGCCATTACTCCTATAGTCGGGGTAGGAGGAAAACAGATCTTCCCATTGAAAACTCCTCCCCTTTTGTGCACAATCCAGGACAATCCCATACCCTTTTCCCACTCCTTCCTGGTTATGCCCCAGTGTCCCATCCCTTTACTAGGACGGGACATCCTTTCTCTCCTCCATGTTTCCATAACTATATCCACTCCCACAGCCCCCAGTACCCCCTTTCTGATGGCCCTCATAGCCGATAACCCCGCTCTATCCGATGAAAGCTCCAGTTTCGCCCTCATACACCCTGTAGATCCCAAGGTCTGGGACATTACAAGTCCCTCCATGGCTCTATGTCCTCCTGCCTCTATTAAATTACGGGACCCCTCACAGTGTATCTGTCAGGCCCAATATCCTCTAACCACTTCGGCCTCATATGCCTCCAACCCATCATTCAGGACCTTTTAAACAAAAATTACCTCAGACCCACTCACTCTCCATTTAATACCCCCATATTAGCTGTTAAAAAAAACCAATGGATCTTTCTGCCTAGTCCAAGATCTCTGCCTCATTAACATGGCCATCGTCCCTATTCATCCCTTAGTTCCAAATCCATACACCCTTTTATCACGGATCCCTGCCTCGGCCTCCCACTTCTCAGTCCTAGATCTCAAGGACGCATTTTTTTCTATCCCTCTGGACCCCTCCTCCCAAGATTTTTTCACCTTCACCTGGACGGACCCATACACAAGACATTCTGAACAACTCACTTGGACAGTTTTGCCACAAGGTTTCTGAGATAGTCCCCATATTTTTGGACAGGTGCTACCTCAGGACCTCAAAGAGTTTCATCATAATCACCCTGAGTCCACTTTATTACAATATGTAGACGATCTTCTACTCTGCAGTCCCTCGTGGGAACAGTCTCAATTTGACACTGCCTCCCTACTTAACCTCCTAGCTTCCAGAGGTTGCCGGGTATCTCCCGTCAAGGCTCAAATCTCTTCCCCTTCTGTCACTTACCTCGGATTCCTTCTATCTCAACAAAAAAATTCCATTACCTTGGACAGAAAAATGACTCCTCTCTGACCTGCCCATTCCAAAAACCAAGACAGAAATCCTTTCCTTTCTAGGCCTGGCTGGGTATTTTAGAGCGTGGATCCCTAACTTCTCCCTGTTGGCAAGACCCCTATACGACCTCAGCAAGGGCCCCCCTGAAGAACCATTATCCTCCTTACCCTGACACTCCTTCATTAAGCTCCGTCAAGCCCTTGTGGAAGCCCCAGCTCTCCATCTTCCTGATTTGTCGAAGCCCTTCTCATTATACATTCATGAGAGGTCCAGTCAAGCTCTAGGAGTCCTAGGCCAATATTATGGCCCGTCCTTTGCCTCAGTAGCTTATCTTTCCACGCAATTAGACCCCACAGTTCGGGGATGGGCCCCCTGCCTATGGGCATTAGCCGCTGGACAGCTCTTGCAGAAGGAAGCTCATAAACTGACATTTGGGGTGCCCCTTACCATTCTGTTCCCACATCACCTAAAAGACCTCTTAACCTACAAAAGTTTACAGACTCTCCCCCCCTCCAGACTCCTGACCTTACTGTCCTCTTACTTCCAAAATCCAGACATTTCTTTCCTCTCCTGCCCGCCCCTGAATCCAGCCACTCTTCTTCCTCTACCCTACTCTCCTCATATTCCTTCTCATGATTGCCTGGAAGCCCTTCACAACTTCCTTCCATGCCACTCCATGATCTCCGAAGGAGCCTTCTCACACTCCGACCTCATCTGGTTTACTGATGGGTCCTCCTTTAAACATGAGGGCACCCACTATGCAGGATACGCAGTAGTCTCCCTCAAAGATGTCATCAAAGCACAAGCCCTAACCCCCAGTACAACCAATCAACAGGCCGAATTCATTGTGGCCACCAGAGCTTGCACTCTAGCCCGGGACACGTCTCTCACACTGTACACTGATTCCAAATACATATTCCACATTCTCTTGTCCCATGCAGCAGTATGGAAAGAATGAGGCCTCCTCACCACAAAAGGAAATTCCATCACTAATTCAGCCTTAATTACCAAACTTATAGAGGCTTCACAACTCCCACACCAACTGGGCATAGTCCACTGCAAATCACATCAAAAAGATGACTCCCCCATTACAAGAGGTAACAACAAAGATGACAGAGTAGCCCGGTCAGTTGCCCTATCAGAAGACACACCAGACAACGATCCATCTGCCCTTGCGGTTTTAGCCTTATCACAAGATACCCTCTGTTCCCAGGACAAAGAGTCCCTCTTCCGCTTCTTACACGATCTGTTCCATCCTAGCCCCCAATCCTTGATCCATTTTTTACAATCCTTTTTTCTCTCTCTCCTGAAGACAAAACCCTACTTAACCAAATCACCTGCAGGTGCACCATCTGCCAATGCACTAACTCTAATACCCTCCTCAAGGCCCGACCCTTCCCGGCTCATCAAGCAAGGGGTAATGTCCCCGCCGCAGATTGGCAAATAGATTTCACTAACATGCTCCCTGTATGGCATACCAGATACCTACTCGTGTTAGTAGATACACTTTCAGGATGGGTCAAAGCTTTCCCCACCACTAACAAATGACCATCCGCGGTTGCCTCTTTCCTCCTCACCCAGATCTTTCCTAGGTTCGGGATGCCCACTTCCCTCTAATCAGATAACGGCCCTGAGTTCACTGCCCAAATCATTCAGAACCTCTCCAAGTCGCTCTCACTCCCCTGGCATCTACACTGTCCTTATTGACCACAGGCTTCGGGAAAAGTAGAAAGAGCCAATAGGACTCTAAAAGACATCTTGACCAAACTATCTCTGGAATTACACCTTGACTGGGTTCGCTTACTTCCCTTAGCTCTACTCTGCATTCGGGCCCTCCCAAAAAAACCTTCCTTCTTGTCACCCTTTGAGATCATGTACGGCTGCCCAATTTTACCCCCGGGGCTCCCTCCCCACAAAGAACCAATTCCTCCCAACATGGCCCTTCTGCTACTCTTTCTCTTCCACACTGAATTATGGAAATATCAGGATTGGCTCCTCCCAGATCCACCTGCTTCCCCAAACCCTCCTGTCTTACGACCTGGTCAACTAGTGTTTTATAAGCCTCCAGAAAATAAGCCCCCTCTCACCCCAAAATGGAAAGGTCTACACCCAGTCATTCTCTGCACCCTCTTGGCTGCTAAGCTCTCACTGCCTGATAACTCTGTCAGCCCTTGGATTTATATCTTCAGGTTGAAACCAAACACCTAGCACCCACCTCCTCTGGACACCCAAGACCCAACCCAGAGTCCTTTGGATACAGCCCAAGATGCTGTCTACTCTTTCACGCTCCATCCCTCTGATCCCCTGAAACTCCGCATCTCCCGTTCACCCCCTTTGCCATCCATGCCCAAATCATGACCTTTTCTTCCTTCACTGCTCTCTTGCTCTCGTTCCTCATTTCTGTTGTCTTCCCCATCACCTCAGCCTCCTTTGTATGGCGATTCAAGGTCAGACAGACTTACAGCATCAAACAAAAACCACTGCCCTCATTACCACATCAGACTGCCCTCTAAAAGGCTGCTCTGAGCCTTTGTACCTTCACTTTCCTCCCTCCACCGAAGTGTTCACTAGCAGCCCTCTTTTCACTCCCTACCTCTGCTTCCTCTATGACCAAAAACAAGCCTCATGCAGGCAGTGGCCAGACACCTATGGGGGATGTCCCTACTGGTCTTGCGCCATTCATTACATGGGTGACTCTCGGTACCCACAGTATTACTCCTCCAACCTTTTCATAAAATATCCCAACAGCTCATTCTCCTTATCAATCCCTGATCCCTGGGACCCTCGATGGGTCGCCGGAGTCACAGCCTCAGTTTACTACGGTGGGTCCTCAACCCTCCACGGTACCCTTCATATCTCTTGAGAGTATGTTCTTTCTCATTCCCAGATCTCTCAAGTTGCATCAGATATCAGACATTCTGAAAAAGTCATTATTCAAACATTTGATGGCACCTCTTCATCTTCTTATCCCCGCCCCTCTTCCAATTTCTCCTACTCTTGGTTACAGCTCATTCAAGACACCATCATCTTTCTCAACCACACCCTCAACACCGCCTATTGTTTCTTGTGCGCATCACTACAGCGCCCACTGCTGGTCGCTGTGCCCCTTAATATTTCCAACTAATCCTTCCATGCAGAAGGACAACCCCTCCGCCCCCTGGCAGACATACCCCTATGGGAACCAGAATACGCAGATAATCTCACCATCTACCACTGTGTAGGCCCAACTCCACCCCCCTCCAGCGCACTTCACTGCCTCTCTATCTACACCCCCACCTCTGACTCTAAAACTTTTACACAACCAGGACACTTCTTTTGGTGTAATGGCAGTCTTTTCAACTCATTGCCTCCCAACTCCAATATACCCTGCATTCTTGTCACCCTAATCCCACAGCTTACACTTTACAGCATGGCAGAATTTCTTGAGCTCCAACCTCCCTTGCCCTTGTGCACAAAAAGGGCTGCTTTCCTTCCCATCATGGTCGGTATCTCTTTGACCACCTCAGCCATTGGGGCAGGGTTTTCGGGAGGAGCCTTGGGTCACTCTCTGTGGGCAATTAAAGATCTCAATGCCAAACTTGAGGGAGCCCTGACATCCACTGCCGATTCCCTGGCCTCTCTCCAAAGACAGGTCACTTCGCTAGCTAAAGTCACCCTTCAAAACCGGCGGGCCCTAGATCTGCTTACAGCCGAGAAGGGTGGCACCTGCGTCTTCCTTCGAGAAGAGTGCTGCTATTACATCAACGAATCCGGCATTGTAGAAACTGACATTACCAAACTCACCGACCTTGCCTCCAGCCTCCACTCTGCTTCCAATTCCAACCCATTCTCTTCAATACTAACAAACCCCCTCCTTACCTGGCTCTGGCCCATTGCAGGCCCCATAATAATCATTCTACTCACCTGTCTCTTCTTACCCTGTATAATAAAGTTCATCAAATCCCAAGTCAGAAAAATCTCTAATCAAACTTTCAACCAGCTTTTACTCAGGAACTATCAGCTTCTGGCCACAGAAGATCCCTCACCCTCACGTGACCTCCTCACCACATGCTGAGATGGACCCCTTTCTCCGCTAGAAACTGTTCCTGGAAACAATGGCCGCAGACGCCTGGCTCCTGACACCCATATTCTCTTGGCACCATTGGAATCAACAGGTCCTCGACTTATGGTTACAGGAAACCTTCATTAATTTCCAATCTGAAGAGGTCCACATCTACTCGTCCTTATTGTGGGGAGTCCTATCAACCCTTTCCTCCCAATCCTCAAGCCCTCACTCCCTTCTCTGTCCCCATTCAGCAGGAAGCAGTCAGAGAGAAAACAACGTCCACAACCCCATAGAGGAGAAAAGGGGGAATGAAGGGCCCCCACCCGTAAGATGGCGAACTCCCTGCTTCTCTTCTGGGTCTTCGGTTCCCGCCGGCGCCACCGGAGGCCCAATCACCTCTCGCACCCCCTCCACCCCCCAATCCCAGCACCTGGCCAATAGCCACCAGTCCCGTTGAAGTGACACCTCAATCAGCTTATGTATGTCCCTCTCTATATAACCTAGTACTTTGCCCCAATAAAGTGGAACTCTCTGGTGAATTGCTGCTGTGTGTAGCTCCTTCCTTTCAAATAGTACTTATCTCAAAGCATTGTTCAATGAGATTCTGCAATGAATTGAAAGTACTGAGTAGGGGGTCTGGTACACATCGGTAAACAGGTAAGTAGTATTTAGGGAGAAGGCAGACAATGGAGCTTAGACAAGAAGCCATAAGGAAACCATGAGAAGCTTTGATGGTATCCTCTCTTTCCTCCCATTTTTTGAATCAGGGGTTGGCAAACTATGGTTAGTGGGTCAAACCCAGTGGTCTGTTTCATACAATCCGCAAGCTAAGAATCTTTGTACATTTTTAAAGAGTTGTAAAAAACCACTAGCAATGGTCTGTTTCATATAGTCTGCAAGCTAAGAAGCTTTGTACATTTTTACAGAGTTGTAAAAAACAAAAAGACGATGTGACAGAGACAATATGTGGTTCACAAAGCCTAAAATATTTACTATCTGGCCCTTTTCAGAAGAAATTTGTCAACTTCTCTTCCAGAGCCAACTCTTGAACATCTGAGCAATGGTCACATCTATGGAAAGCACACATCTATAGAATGATACTCACAAACACAGGGTCCCACTGGGCACCTTTCTCTTGGCTGAGGGACCAGCAAGGCCTTTTGTATGCTGGGAGCAGATGTGTTGCTTGGAGGCTTCACCCACTGAGTGTTTTCCTAAATGCAATCATTTCCTGGTCCCTGGGCTCTCAGTACCTCTGCCTCTTGCTTGCTACAAAGGAATACTGTGGGAATCTCCAATGATTATAGGGAAAATGCATCTTTTATATTTGCATAATGTTTTGGCAAAGCAAGTCTTTATGTCCTGGAAACTTGTAGAAATTTTTTTTTTATAAAGAGTAAGATAGAAAAAAGGGGCTCTCTAGGTGCATTGATCCATCATTACGTTAAAAATTTGAGGCTTATCTAAGGCAAAACAAATTGGCTGGCCCAAAGACTTTTAGGAAATCAGATATTTAAGCCTTAGTTACAAAATGTATGACATAATGGAAACATGTAAGTATTTTTCAGCAATAAAAAAGAAAAGAAAGGAAAGGAAAATAAAAAGCAGCATCAAATACTTGATTAAATCAGAGCCAGATGGGATGTGTAGAACTGAAGAAGGAATGAGCTTCAGGAATAATAGCACTGTGTCTAATTGCACCCTTAAAAAGACATTTAAAAATACATCCTCTTATTTATTAAACTGTTATGATACTTGAATTTAGAATCTTAACTTTATCAGTGAAAAAAGCTGTCCTCCTTGAACTTTATTTTGATACTTAGGGAATAAATCCATGAATTCATCCACATATTCCCTCAACAGATATATTTTAAGTGCTTACTACATGCCAGGAACTGGGCTGGGACAGTGGTCCTGATCCTTGTGGAGGGTGCAGCCTTATGGTTAGGGAAACAATAAGTACATAAACCTGTGAATAGAAATGGAGATAAACTGTCTGAAGGAAATAAACAGCATTTTATGAGAGAGAAGAACAGGAGGTATTAGTGTCCCTTAATTTAGAAAGGAAGTCTTTCTGAGGATTTGACATTTTAACAGAGACTAGAGGGTATTTCAGGTCAGGCTCCCTAGAAGTAGAGCCTGAGGTGAGGATTGTGTATGAGTCATTTATTAAGAAATGTTTCTGAGAACCCAGGGACTAGGGGCAGGGACCTAGAGCACAAAATTTAAGGAGGCACCCACATTCAGGTTCATGAAAGGGCATCATTGGCACCTTAGAATGAGCACCCTCTTAAATTCTGTGCCACATTCACCTCACTCTGATTGTGGCCCTGATTCACAAGGTGCAAGCATGAAAATATAAAAAAGATACAATAAGAATATTAAGGCTTCCTCTTGCACTGTTCCTAGCCAGGATGCTTCCTGCATGTTTCCATTATATCATATATTTTGTAGCTATAGCTTATATATCTGTGCATCAAAGGACATTATTAACCAAGTGAAAAGGCAACCCACAGAATGGGGGAAAATATTTACAATTTATATATCTGATGAGGAAAAGAACTCTTACAACTCAAGAGCAATAAGACAATATATAGTCAAATTAAAAAATGGACAAAGGAATTAAATAGATATTTCTCCAAAGAACATATACAGATGACAATACGTATACAGAAATACATTCTTAAAACTCAACAATAAGAAAACAAACAACCTGGTTGAAAAATGGGCCAAATATCTTAGCAGACTATGGACACTCAGTTAATGGTGCTGTGTCACTGTAGGTTCCTCAGTAACAGGTGTACTGGTCTGTTGGGGGAATGTTGATTGTGGGGGAGACTATGTATGGATAAGGGCAGGGGGCATATGGAGAAACTATACCTTCTCAGTTTTGCTGTGAACCTTAAGCTGCTCTAAAACATAAAACAAAAAAAATTTTTTTTTTAAAAAAGAAGTTACATAGTTGATTTATGATCCAAAGAGTCCTCTGGCTTGGCAAGATTTAAAAAATGGGAGAAGATGTATTTTGGGGTTTGGAGAGAACCTGATCAGGACCAAGGGAAAAATTTAGTGAGGAGAAGCTTCTGGAGATAAGGACACCTGCCACCCAGGACTCACTGTGCAGATGGAGGGCCCTGGAAGAGCCGGCTCCGTGTCTACTCCAACTGGTGCCCGTGGGTGAGGGGTGTGGGCTGCCATGGCTGTGCACCTGCCTTCATTTGCCTTTCTTGCTGCTGAAGGGTTGCACAGTGGTAGTGTCCTGCTTGTCAGGACACTGAAGAAAATAGGCAAATGGCCAATAAGCATATGAAGTGATGCTCCATATCATATGTCATGAGGGAAACGCAAATTAAAATAACAATGAGATACTAACTACCTCACACCTGTTAGAATGGCCAAAATCCAGAACACTGACCGCATCAAAAGCTGACAAGGAAATGGAACAACAGGATCTCCCGTTCATTGGTGGTAGGAGTGCAAAATGGAACAGCCACTTTGGAAGGCAGTTTGGCCATTTCTTACAAAACTAAACATACTTTTACTGTAAATCTGGCTTCTGGTATTTACTGATAGGAGTTGAAAACTCACATCTACACAAAAACCTGTATGTGGATGTTTATAGCAACTTTATTCATAATTGCCCAAATCTGGAAGCAGCCAAGATGTCCTTCAGTAGGTGAATGGATAAATAAACTATGTTATATCCAAACAATGGAATATTATTCAGTGCTAAACAGAAATGAACTTTGAAGCCATGAAAAGACAGGGAGAAACTTAAATGCATATTTCTAAGGAAAGGAGCCAATCTGAAGACTACATACTGTATAATTCCAATGATATGACATTCTGGATAAGGTAAAACTATGGAAACAGTGAAAAGACAAGTAGTTGTTATGGGCTCGAGGGAGGGAGGGATGAATCAACAGTGAACAGAGGATTTTTAGAAAATAATCTGTATGGTCCTATAATGGTATGTACCAGTCATTGTACATTTGTCCAAACTCATAGACTGTACACCGCCACGAGGGAACCCAAATGTGAACTATGGACACTCAGTTAATGGTGCTGTGTCACTGTAGGTTCCTCAGTAACAGGTGTACTGGTCTGTTGGGGGAATGTTGATTGTGGGGGAGACTATGTATGGATAAGGGCAGGGGGCATATGGAGAAACTATACCTTCTCAGTTTTGCTGTGAACCTTAAGCTGCTCTAAAACATAAAACAAAAAAAATTTTTTTTTTAAAAAAGAAGTTACATAGTTGATTTATGATCCAAAGAGTCCTCTGGCTTGGCAAGATTTAAAAAATGGGAGAAGATGTATTTTGGGGTTTGGAGAGAACCTGATCAGGACCAAGGGAAAAATTTAGTGAGGAGAAGCTTCTGGAGATAAGGACACCTGCCACCCAGGACTCACTGTGCAGATGGAGGGCCCTGGAAGAGCCGGCTCCGTGTCTACTCCAACTGGTGCCCGTGGGTGAGGGGTGTGGGCTGCCATGGCTGTGCACCTGCCTTCATTTGCCTTTCTTGCTGCTGAAGGGTTGCACAGTGGTAGTGTCCTGCTTGTCAGCAAATGACTCCAGGCCATTTCCAGAACTTTCAACTCCGTGGGCATGAAGGTGAGGGAGCTGTTTCAGGCCTTGTTAATGCCATCTTCCCACATAAAGATGGTCATCTGTGACCTGCTTTCCTTTCTATGTCAACCCAGTGAGCCTGCAAGCATTTGAAGGCGTGATGCAGCTGGGGGAACATGTGCAGTTCACCCTGCTATTTCCTGCTGGGGACTGTAGGCCTGGGAGAGTGTGGGCTGTGAGTGGAGGGGGAAGCTATCTCTTTTTTCTTGTTTCCTTCAACAGGGGGTATGGGGAGGGCAGGGGAAAGGTTTTACCAGTGCTGGGAGGGGAAGGTGACACTATATTTTCAGGCCTGGGCAAGAAATCTTTACACGCCTCTAACCGGCACTCAGATCACTTTTCTGTAGCTGAATGAGAGCTGGATTTAAAGCCAGGGATGTGAAAATGCCCTCCTGGCCTGAGCCAGCTTGCCCACTTTGCACCCATGACAAAGCAACCCAGCTACTGAGTGGCTCTGGAACAGGAACATTTTTCTGAACACAGTCACCTTTTCCTATTCCAGGAAATGTAGCCATTGTTCAGGAGACACAGAGCTGGATGCATCTTGGGTGAGAGGGTGTGTCATAGGGGTATTGCTGTGGTGGTCACTGCGAGGGCTGGGACAATGTTAACCTAGGAAGAGCATCTGCTATGAACAATAGTTATTTGTTTCTGTTCATCTGCTTGTGGAAAATGAGTAATAGTGAGGGTAAACCAGGTAGGACTTGACCAAGAAAGGGTCAAGTCAAGAGCCAGTATGTGGGAAGGAGCAGGACTGTCCATGTCATATTTAATCATGTGGGTGGGTTCCATTATGGTTTTATTCCATAGTGGGTCAGATAGTCTAAGATATCCTTATCTGGGAAAACTCAGAAAACTCAGATCTCCTCTTTGTGATCTGTCATCCTTCCGTAAGTTATCCTGGGCTTCTTTTCTTGGCTGGCAGAGTTCCATGACAAAGCAGAAACAGACAAGATTTTTTACCTTGGAACTGCCCACTGTCACATCCATCACATTCTCTTGGCCAAAGCAAAATTAATGGAAAAATCCACGATAAAGAAAATGTCAAAATTTTATGACAGGATCTGACCCTGCACTCACATGACTTACTTCACTCACAAATACCCATCACTGCCAGTTGTTAAATATTTTGAACATCATATCTGGTGTCACGACATTTTTGAGTAATTGCTTGAATGTAAGAATTGAGTCGAACAAATCAACAGTGACTATCAGCTTTGGCTTGAGCAACTTGGCAAATGGTGGGACCATTTTGTGACTTCGAGAACCCTGCGAAAGAATGGATTTGGTGGGGAGAGGAAGGAATGAGGAATTTAGGAGGTACATGTCATTTTAGATGCCCAAGAGACGTCTAATATGAATATGAGTCTGGAGGTCAGAGGAGAGTTTCTGGCTAAAGACAAACATGGGAGTTGTCAACACATAGATGGGATTTAAAGCTATAGGGATAGATGTGGTCACTTTGGGAAAGAGGGTAGAAGGAGGAGAGGAAGGCGGCCTGGGACTGGGCATCCCACAGGAACTTCAGTGTTGAGAGATCAAGTTCAGGAATGAGCCAGCAAGGCTCTCAGGATGGAGTCACCAGTGCAGTAGGACAAAGGCCAGGACAAGAAAGTATTTTAAAAGCAAGAGTGCTTCGTTATTGAATGCTGCTGAGAACATGATTGAAAGATTATAGGCTGGAAAAGCATTAGACTTTTTTTCATAATTTGTAAGATTTTGACTATAAGTCAGCCTCAAAAAATTTTCAATATGGAGAGGGAAATTGGAGTGGTTGGTTGCCAGTAGAGCCAAAGGGCTGGCTTGAGATAGTGACTTGGTAGGTGTGTCCCGATGAATCAATAAATTAAATCGGCTTATTAAAAACAAGTGATTCTGATACCTTTGAGAAAGTCAAATTGGTCTGACCAGTTTGCCTTTGAGCTCATAGCTGCCATGTAGAACTTGGGTTTCTTAGAGAACTAATGTAAAGCTACTGGCAGGATGTGCTGCTTATGTATATGGCTCTTTTATCTAGCTCTGAAGCTCTCAGCCTTTTGCAGTACTATGAGGCCACATACCAAAATGTTTTCAATCTTCAAAAATAGTTTTCTGTAAATAATATTTTACAGGTTGTTATAGGCAGATCTGAACCTTTGTGGTTTCCTTTCAGAAGTCCTGTATGTGCGTACAGATAAGCCTCCAAGGTCTTGGTGTTGCTTTTAGGATAGAAAATGGACAGAGAAAAAAGTGTTTACTGAGGTTTTTGCACTAAACGAATGGCCAGATACATTTTCTGCTTTTCCTATCAAATGCACAGACTCTCCAAAACTCAAAACTTGAATACATTAATAATGCAAACTCTTCCTTAAATTACTAATTGTCCTTGCATTTCCCTGTATGTTTGGTACATATGTGGCCAAAGAAAACTGTTCACATTATGATAGGCCTGTGTTGGCCTTGGTACCTTCTTGGGCTCTGTCAGATTTCAGACAGGATGTGGAGTTATTTCATTTCCTTCTTTAATTCCATCCCTATGTGACCTGTCTGGACATAATTATGTACAATCTATGTGTCTCTGTGTAGATGAAAGAACAGTCATGACTTGAGGTGCATAAGGACTCATGTGAATAGGGTTGGTTCAGAAATCAAAACAATAACTTGAAGGTATAAATTACCACATAAAGTTAGTCTGTTAGTGAAGAATGGCTTATGTCATAGGGAATGATGGTCTTGAGACATTCCTAAATTTTTACCTTTTACATCAGATTCAGTTCTGAAATACATGTGAGTTGTAAACTCTGTGATTTAGTAGAAAACAATATACTAAAAGAAAATCAAGAATTACAATGATTTTCCTCTTGGAATGTGTTAATCAGGTCTTGCTTCATTGGTTGCAAAGGGAGTAATAGGGAGATGGTTCATATAGTTTGAGGAATGAGGAGAGACTGAGAATAGGAAAAGGAATCATGAAATCAAAAGTGAGGAAAAGCAGGGCTGGAATGGAAAGTAGCATGAGGCAGGTGGGGAAAGTGGTTCTAGATGGATGGGGAACAATGGCACCAGAATTAGGTGGAATAGAGAGAAGACTCTTATGTGGCATTGACAGCAGGGCACATCATAGGGCTTGATGTGGTAAAGGAAATGGGTGGGACTAGATAGATATTAAGTGACAATTATTTTTCAAATATGTGATAATAGAGAGGCACCAGTAATTCAATGCATAGGTTATACACATTAGGTACTGCCTTCACAAAATTGCCTTACTGGCAGTTGAAAATGGCATTTATTTTACTTTTCAGTAGCTGCTGGACATATCTATTTTCAAAATGTAGCAGCTTTATCACATTTTCCTTTAAATAGATAAAATAATTAAAAATTATACCTGCATCCTATAAAAATTCAGACTTTCATCAAAGGATAAGGAAATTAAAATCACTCATAATTCTACTACTCAAAGAATAATTATTTCCTCAATAGTATTATTATTATTGTTTGAAATAAATATTTTCCTTAACATTTGTGAAAATTAGAAGTAATCAAACATGTTTTTTTACTGTGGCAAAATATGCATAACCTAAAATTGACCATTTTAGCCATTTTCAATTACACAACTCAGGGGCATTAAGCACATTCACACTCTAGTGGAAACATGTGGAGTTTACCCTGAATTGTTTTACTTACATTGATAGCTTCTCATGTAGAAAATACAGGCACAATTCTTTAAAGGTTCCCTGGAGTTCCATTTTAGGGTTGGCCCCGATGTCCCTATTGATGGACATTGGATGTTTCTAGTATTTTTAACTGTTAAAAACCATATTGTGATGAACATCCTTGTCATTACTTGTACATATTTGCAGAGCTATTTACTTTTGGATGCATCTGTGGTGGGTGAATGACTGGAATGCACAGTATTTACATTTATAATGCATTTGATATATATTATCAGATTATTTTCCAGAAATGCCATGCTAATTACACTCCTACCAGAAGTAAGTGAGAGAGTATGGGACAATATGTACACTTCTCCTATGTGAAAATTTTAAGGAGTAAAAGTTATGAAACCATTGTCTGTCATGTATGTATACTGCCAATATATCACTGGTTTATTTTCTGACTTTTATAGGTTTCAGCTCTGTCAAATCTGTTGGCTTAAACAATATGTTAAATATTTTATCTTGTTTTTAAATTATAAAGTCCTTCTCCCCTCAAGAAATGTAATCCAATGATTCATTGACTCATTCATTAGACATTTATGTAGTGGACACCAACAGGCTGCTAGGCATGTGTAGGCAATGAAGATGAATGAACTGAACTGTGAGCAAAATTATTCACAAAAAACTCTCCACCTTCA
Source organism: Manis javanica (assembly GCF_040802235.1). NCBI lineage: Eukaryota > Metazoa > Chordata > Mammalia > Pholidota > Manidae > Manis > Manis javanica. The sequence continues at coordinate 82,519,369 of NC_133157.1, forward strand.
AGAATCTCATCTTTTAGTAGAGATTCTGGAAAGCCTACACTGATGTACCTCAAATCTTTTTATTTGCATTTTCTCTAGCTTTAAGAACTTCTCTATCTGGAATTTACTTTGTTGAACAGTGAGAGAAAACAAGCCAAACTGACTTTTACCCCCAAATTGCGAAGCAATTGTCACAAAATTTGTTAAATGTTCCCTTCCTTTCCCACTTATGATGCCTGCTTTATCATACATTTTATTGAGGAAATGACCCTACATTCACTTTCAATATGTAATAACAAAACAGTTTCTGCAAAATTTTAAACATTATTGTTTTGTCCAAATGCCAGCAGCTTCAAATTTTAAAAGCTTCTTGTATTATTTACTTCTATTCTCTTATATTCCAAGGATACTATTATTCCTTTCAGAGCACAGCCCAGTTTTATTATGGATATTGATGGTAAAATTGGATTTATTTCAGTTAACTATCTCATGACAGTTTCTTTGAATACTATTGCACAAGAGCTGTGAGAGGCACCATTACCTTAGTGGTATAACACACTGTTAAAAAAAGCTCAAATGTATGCAGTCATAGCTCTTATATACTCAACATTTTTCCTGAAAAAAAGTTAAATTATTTATATTAATCATCACTAATGAATAATGATAATGTAGTAATGTTTCCACTAAACTTTATGGTATGTCTGTCTTGGTTGATAATCTGTTGCCCATTCATCTATTGCCCATCCACCTATCCCTCCATTCTCTACTTGACTTCCCCAAGTAACTCAAGATTAGTCTTGAGATATTGTCATGGTTTTTTGAATTGTAGTCTGTAGGCCTTTGCATTACACTAACTCTGGGTACTATTTCAAAGTGTAGAATCTTGAGCCCCACCATGAATAAATCACGATCCTCACAGGGTGGGGCCTGGGTCCCTGCATAGCTCCCTCACTGCTGCTGTGATTGTGATGCACCCACCCTGAAGTTTGTGAGCAAGTGGAGAATACTGGGGTGTTGGAGTGGGGAAATCTGATCCTCTGACCAAGTTAATTAAGCTGTGCATGGAACACAGCAGTTGTTCTAATTCTGTGGCTCTTTCTTCAACCACTTGCTGTTTTTTATTACTGGGAGTCATGTAAAAAATGTTGCCCACCCTCAAATGTTATTACACAGCTTTGGAAATCCCTTCCTCCCAATCCAGTGTTTTTCTCTAAGAAAAGAAACTATGTAGGGCAGGAAAACATCTGAATAACAACACACATTTATTTTTCAGGGGCAACTTTTGCAAGAAACTGTCAGGTGTTTTCAAAAGCAACACTCTGCCCTGAAGGCAAAGGTTGAAAACTTGGATCTTTTGAGCCATCCACTCCCACTGGAAGGGACCCACAGATATTTGCACTTTATGAGGGGGTGGTGTGGATAGTAGTCTTTTCCAAATTCACCAGTCAGAGTCATCTAGGGGTAACTGCCAAAGATACAGATTCCAGGGCTTCACTGCCAAGGTGCTAAATCAATCTCCTGAGGAGTGGACTGAGTTGGATTTTAAACAATTGCCCTGGATGATTCCTCTGCTCAGGCAAATTTGCTTTCAGAGCTGGATATGCTTGGGTTTAAATCCTCGCTCTATTACTTTAGCTTGGTGATCCTTGGCAAATTACTTAACTTTTCTGAGCTCCAGTTTCTCTATTTATAGAACTGAAATGCTTCTTTACTTAGGGGTCTTGTAAGAGTGAAATAAACTAAAAGTAGGTTAAGTTGCCCACAGTTTCCAGCATGTAGTCAGAGCTCAATAATTGTTACTCTCCATCCTCGTCCCTTTAGAACAATTATGTTTGCTCAAATCCTACCAACTTTTTCAGAATTTATCATTGCCTGTCATGCAAATAATCCAGACTGGCTTGCTGGCTGGGAAGCATATGGCAAAACTATGAAAGGAAACCTCTCCCTGTAGATCTGAGCTCTGTTTCTCAAATTGTAGTCCATGAAATTACATCACCTACGGTTCACTTTAAAAATAATTAAATTCCTGGCTTTCATTCCATACTCATCAGATCAGAAAATCTAGGCTCAGAATCCATAGTCAGCTTAAATAAGCACTTTTAAGTGTTCTTATATATCTGAAAGTTGAGAAGCAGAGAAAAAGGGCTTTTAACAATCTGGAGGATCTCCTTCCAGAGAGACCCCAGATCTGGCATCTGGCATCTGAGTGTCTGTGCCATAGGCCATGCCATTCCTCAGCATCCTTCCTGGTAGACAGTTTTCTTCCTCATACTGGCTCCTCTGCCCCTGTTTAATTCTGCCTGGCCCTTGGATTTTTAGGGGACACCATCATTCCAGCTGGGGCGGAAAAGAAATTTGATCTAGCATTTCCTGCTGTGCGTTCTGGTTTCCATAATGTTCTTTCACGGTCTTCCTCCACCCCTTCTCTCCTGGCCGTGAGGGCTATGACTTACGCACAACCTTTCAGCTGTATCTTCTCAGGTTGACAGTGGTCTTTCTGGGAGCATTGGCTAAGAAGACTGCCTTTGTTGAAATGCCATCTAAGAAACATGATTCCTAAACACAACACTGACGTACAGTGTGTCTTGAGGGCTGCTCTGCAGAAGTAACACGTGGTAACTTGGCTGAGCCCAGAGATGCTTGAATATTCGAGGAACAAGTGCCAAGTTTTGGTCCCCTTTAGCCTCTCAGTTTTTCAATGACTCTGGCCTGAGTATCTGGATACAAGGAGCACTTCAGATCCTTAATTTGTTCTAATTAAGATTTTGCTCATTTTGTCTGCTAACAGTCTTCAGGAGTCTATTTTGCTTCAAAACCAGGCTCCTGTGACTATGTTCTTCTCAGTAGCTAACAGGTGAGGGCAGGTTCAAGCTCAGAGATGGAGCTTCACCTCTTCCATGGCTATGCACGCTGGCCAGTGGTCAGGGAAGCCCCCTCTGGAATTTGCTATGGGAGATACAACTAAATGAGGGGCTGAGCTTCTCAGAACTCAGGGTGACCCTGAAGTTAGTGTTCAGGTTTGTACTTCCCAGAGAGTACAAGGAGAATAAAGGTGGGAAAGGTTCTGCCCTTTTCTTAGAACATAGACATCTCCTCTGCCTTCTCTGAGTGGATGTAAAGGGTGTTTCACGGCAAACAATATTTGAACAACATTCCTCCTCCCAGCTTTAATTAAAAGGATCCATGAGAAATCACCATTACTCAGGCAGGTATTCATGGTCAAAATGATTCACACAACTGAAAACAAAATAAAAAAAACAACTAACAAAATTCCCCCTCTGTTGCTGGCATCCTATGCTGCTGCTTTTTATTTCATAATGGTTTGTCCTTATGATAATAATTCTTCTATTCAAGAGCACATGTTTTTGAGTCAAATGCCTCAACAAATTGATGATCTAAGTTTCCTGAGTTATTTTTCAGCAGTGAGAAATGAATTGTCCAAGCATAATCCAATGATTCAGCTGGAGAGTTAGCAAGTTTACCCTAGGAAGTTGTGAAGGAAATCTCAGATACAGGTAGTGTCACGGGCTGGGAGGCAGATCCCACTGTGGAGTTTGGTCTGTGGAATGTTTGTTAAGGAATGCCCTGGGAGATGGGGATGCTGTGCACTGTTGGAACAGAATAGGGAGCTGAGAAATAAACCAATGCATCAATTAATTTATGAAAAAGGAGGCAAGAATATTCAATGGGGAAAGGACAGTCTCTTCAATAGTGTTAGGAAAACTGGATAGCTATAAGAAAAAAAATGGAACATGACCACTTTCTTAAACCATGTACAAATTATCAAAAAGACAAGAAACTACAAGTGTTTCTGAGGATGTGTTGATAATTGCTATTCTGAAAGGTATAAGGTGATATTGTGGTTTTGATTTGCTTTTCCCTGATGATTAGTGATGTTGTGCATCTTTTCATGCACCTGTTGGCCATCTGTATGCCTTCTTTGGAAAAATATCTACTCAGATCCTCTGCCTATTTTTTAAATTACACTTTTTTGTTATTGATTTGTATGTGTTATTTACATATTTTTGATGTAATAATTTTGATATTACATTCTTTATTGGCATATGATTTGCAAATACCTTCTCTTATTCAGTAGGTTGTTGTCTTTCATTTTGTTGATGGTTTCCTTTGCTGTGTTTTGGTTTGATGTAGCACCATTTGTTTATTTTTGCTTTTGTTTCCCTTGCCTTTGGAGTCAGATCCAAAAAAGCACTGCTAAGACTGAAATCAAGGAGCTTATACCTCTGTTCCATTGATCTATGTGTTTATTTTAGACACTACCATACTGTTTTGATTATTATCACTTTGTAGTATGATTTGAAATCAGGGAGTATATTACCTCTAGTTTTGTTCTTGTTTCTCAAGATTGTTTTGGCTATTTTGGGTCTTCTGTTTCCATACAAATTTTAAATGATTTGTTCTAGTTCTGTGAAAAATGTCATTGGAGTTTTGATAAGGATTGCATTGAACCTGTAGATTGCTTTGGATTAATTCTTCCAATATAAATTCTTCCAATCCTTGAGCATGGGATATCTTTCCATTTATTTGTGTCTTCAGTTTCTTTTGTCAGTGCCTTACAGTTTTCAATGTACTGGTCTTTCACTTCCTTGGTTAAATATATTCCTAGGTATTTTATTCTTTGGATGCAATTGTAAATGGGATTGTTTCCTTGATTTATCTTTCTATAGTTCATTACTAGTGTATAGAAATGCAACATATTTTTGCATATTAATTTTATATCCTGCAACTTTACTGAATTATTTTATTATTTCTAACAGATTTTTGGTAGAGTCTTTAGGGCTTTCTATAAATGGTATTGTGCCATCTGTCAATAGTGGCAGTTTTATTTCTCCTTTTCCAATTCGTATGCCTTTTATTTCTTTTTGTTTCCTAATTACTGTGACTAGGACTTCCAATACTATGTTGAATAAAAGGGGGATTAGTGGGCATACTTGCCTAGTTCCTGATCTTAGAGGAAAAGCTCTCAGCTCTTCATGATTGACTATATTAATGGTGGGTTTGTCATATGTGGCCTTTATATCCACTTTGTTGAGAGTTTCATGATAAATGAATGTTGAATTTGTCAAATGCCTTTGTATACTTATTGAAATGATCATATGATTTTTATCTTTCATTTTGTTAATGTGGTTGTGTAATGTTGATGGATTTATGATGTACCATTCATGCATTCCTGGAAAAAATACCACTTGATCATGGTATATGTTAAATTTGGTTAAATTCAGTTTTTAAAATCAGTCTGATAATATTTTGTTGAGGGTTTTTGCATTTTGTTCATCAGGGATATTGGTCTGTCACTTTCTTTTTTGTGGTGTCCTCATCTGGTTCTTTCCTCATCTGGTTTTGTTATTAGAGTAATGCTGGTCTTGTGAAAGGAGTTTGGAAATTTCCTCCTCTCTTCAGTTTTTCTGGAAGAGTTAGAGAAGAATAAATAAATCTTTGAATGTCTGGTAGAATATACCAGTGAAGCCTTCTGATCTGAACTTTTGTTTTGGGGAAGTTTCTGATTACTGATTCAATTGCCTTACTAGAAATTGGCCTATTCATATTTTCTATTTCTTCATGATTCAGTCTTAGAAAATTTTAAACTTCCAGGAATATATCCATTTCTTCTAGGTTGTCCAATTTGTTGGCATATAATTTTTATAGTAGTCTCTTATGATTTTGCATATTTCTGTAGTATCAGTTGTAAATTCTCCTCTTCATTTATGATTTATTTGAGCTCTCTCCTTTTTTCTTAGTGATTCTAGCTAAAGATTTGTCAATTTTGTTTGTCTTTTCTAAGAATAAGCTTTTAGTTTCATTGATCATTTCTACTGTCTTTTTAGTCTCTTTTTCATTAATTTCTTCTCTGATCTTATTGTTTTCTTCCTTTGACTAACTTTGGGCTTCATTTAGTCTTCTTTTACTAGTTCATTTAGGTGTAAAGTTATATAGTTGGTTTGAGATTTCTCTTACTTCTTGAGGTAGGCCTTATTACTATGAATTTCCCTATTAGACCTGCTTTTGCTGCATCCCATAGATTTTGTTATATTTCTGTTTCCATTTTTTTCTAGGTATTTTTAACTTCTGCTTTGATTTCTTCTGTGACACAGTAGTTGTTCAGTAACATCTTGTTTAATCTCCATGTACTTAACTTCTAGTTTCTTACCATTGTGGTAGGAAAAGATGCTTGATATGATCTCGATCTTCTTGAATCTGTTGACTTATTTTTTGACCTGAGATGTGATCTGTCCTGGAGATGTTCCATGGGTACTTGAGGAGAAGGTACATTTTGCTGCTTTTGAATAAAATGTTCTGTATATATCTATTAAGTCTATGTGGTCTAATATGTTGTTTAAAGCAGTGTTTCCTTTTTGATTTTCTATCTGGATGTTCTATAAATTGATGTACATGGGGATGTTAAAATTTTCTGCTCTTATTATATTGCTGCCAATTTCTACCTTAGGCTTGTTAATATTTGCTTTATATATTTTGGTGCTCCTCTGTTGGAGTTGGATTGATTTCTTTATCTTTAGTCTTTGTTTTAAAGTCTATTTTGTTTGACATGAATATTTATATCAGCTTTCTTTTCACTTCTATTTGCATGGAATATCTTTTTCCATCCCCTCACTTTCAGTCTCTGTGTGTCCTTACTTCTGTGTGAGTCTCTTGTATGCAGTATACAGATATGTCTCACTTTTTCCCATTCAGGAAAAAATTTCCCTATTAGTTGATTGGAGAACTTAGTCCATTTATATCTAAAGTAATTATTAATTGGTATTTATTTATTGTAATTTAAAAAATTGTTTTCTGACTTTTTGTATTTCCTTTCTTTCTCCTTTTTCTCTCTTCCCTTGGGGTTTGATTACTCTGTTAGTGTTATGTTTAGATTCTGTTTTCATTTCCTTCTGTATATTTACTATAAGTTTTTGCTTTGTGCTTACTGTGAGGTCCACATATATTATCCTAAGTACATAACAGTCTCTTTTAAGTTGACAGCAACCTAAGTTTGTATATGTTTCAAAACTATTCTCTCCTACATCTTATTCCTCCCCCCAACATTTTATGTTTTTGATGTCACATTTTGCATCTTTTCATTTTATATATCCCCTAACTAATTATTGTAGTTTTTTTCCCAGGTTAGGGAAGTTTTCAGCCATTATTGCTTTAAATAAATTTTTTGCCCCTTTCTCTCTCTTTTCTCTTTCTGGGACTCCTAAATGCAATTGTTATTCCACTTGATGTCTCAGAGTTCCCTTAAGTTATTATTTTTGAAAATTCTGTTTTCTGTTTACTGCTCTATCAGGGTGAATTCCATTGTTTTATCTTCCAGCTCACTGATCCATTCTTCTGCTTAATCCAGTCTACTGGTGAACCCCTGTAGTATATATTTCATTTAAGATTTTAATTATTCAGTTCTATGATTTCTCTCTGGTGGAATCATCTTATGTTTTCTACCTTTTTGTTGAAGTTCTCACTGTGTTCATTCATTCTTTTTCTGAGTTTGGTGAGTATATTTATGACAATTATTTTGAAATTGTCATCAGTAGATTACTTATTTCCATGTCATTAAGGTCTTTTTCTGAGGTTTTATCTTGTTCTTTCACTTGGAACATATTTCTCTGTTTTTTCATTTTGCTTGACTCTTTGTGTGTGTTTCTATGGATTAGGCAAAATAGCTTCCTCTCTCAGTCTTGAAGGAGTCGCCTTGTATAAGTGATGATCTTTGTCATTCAACTGTGTCCTAGCTCTTGGTTGTCTCCTGAAATTTTGTGATTGCCTAAACTACCAGATTTATTCTTAATATGACCCTCTTATTGAGAGTGTGCCAAGACCTGTCAGTGATTCAAGGGAAGGAATCTCATTTAGCTCTAGTTTCAGGCTGATTGGAAGCCAGGCCTTCAGATAGCAACTTTATGCAAATATATGCAATCTTATGGACCACAGTTGTAATCACTGCTGGCCTCCAGACCAGGAGATTTGAAGGTGTCTCCTAGTTGCAATAGTTGGGGCTCCAGATTAGTGTATAAGCTTTCTTGGAAGTCTTATTGAGCTATAGTGAGGCCAAGGGGATGCACAAGGATGGTGTCTCCATATTTATGTTCTTTGGGAGTGCCTCTTTAGCCTCTATATATGTGGGAAACCTGAAACTTGTCTCTCAGTCTGAAGTTCCAGGCTAAGTAAATAGGCTTCTTTCATAGGAAGACTGGGGATGTGTTTCAGTCTGCTATCTGTGCAGTACCCTGGAGGTGGCGGCCTGCCAAGAACTTTCTGATTGTTACAGTCCCATGGAGCTCTGGAATGCCAGTCCTTCTGGCCACCAGTGCAAGGCAATCAAGGAGTATCCCCTGTGTGGGTTGCATGCTCCCACAGGCAAGGCATATGGAGAGTGTAGGGGGTGGGGCATGCTTCACAGTTTGGGAAAGGGAGCAGGAAAATGTCTTGACTGTGTGCACCCACCAGCTTCCATAATGCAGTAAGAGGGTGCCTTGTCTGTGTGTGCATGATGGCTTCAGGTTGGGAGTAGGAGAATGCGGAGACTGCTTTCTCTTGCCAGCCCAAGCCAGTGGCCAGGGGAGTGTCACAACTGCCCTTGCTCACAGACTCTAGCTAGGGAGCAGAACTCTATGACTACCAGCCCCTGCCCACCTCAGCAAGGCTACCGGAGGGTGCTGCTTCTGAGCTCATCTGCCTGTGCTAGCTGGCTACGTGGAGAGTACAACAATGATGTCCACTGGCTCCTCTGTCTCTGGGGAGCATCTCAATTCATCTTGTCTCCCTTTAGCTGATTCCTCCAGATTAGCAAATGTATTTCCCTCTCATGTAGTCTGGGCACTTTTCCAACTGTTGTTTTTCACTGGGTCTTGGGGCCAGTAAGACTTCATGCAAGCCCTCCAAGAGGGGAATCTGACTTCTTGTAGTTCCTTGGGAACACCAATGTCAACCCTCTATGTTTTCCAAGCCAGATGTTCTGGAGACTCATCTATCCAGTGCAGACTCTGGGGCTGGGGTGCCCGAAGTGGGACACCAACCCTTCACCCCTCCAGGAGAGCGTTTGTCTGGTGAGATCCCTCCCTATTGCGTGTCACTGTGCAAGGCATGTTTTATTTATTTATTTTTTAGCAAGACCATGTCTCCAGCACTCCTACTTTTCTAAAAAAGAAAAGCAGTTAGCCTAATTTCCAGATTTTTCTCAGAGGGAAATGATCCATATACAGCTGTAGATTTGGTGTGTCTGTGGAAAAGGTGAATTCAGGAACTTCCTATACTGCCATCTTGGACCCCCTCCCTGGGAGCAGCTTTATGTCCACCATAGATTGTACTCTATCCATGTGTCGCTAACATTCCTGTTAGAAATACATCAGTGTGATTTTTATACCACTCCCCACTTTCTGCTCGTGTTTTTCCTTTTCCTTTCTCTCTTCTCTAGCTCTTCTTCTTATTTTCTCTCCTGCCTTCCAAGATGATTCTCCTCCCAGCTTCTAGCGAGGAGAATGCAGAACCATTAACCTATGTGTTAGTATTCAGTGTCTCCTCCACATTGGGGCCTGGTTTGAGAGTTGGTTTTTAAGCATGATCCAAACCTCTGCATTCTTTATGGTCCTGGGGGTATGTGCCACACCCATACCTTCCTTTGACCCTTTCTGTACAACTCAGCACTGTTTTACAAAAAGAGAACACTAAATCCAGCTTGGATTTGAAATAAGGCAGCCACCTACAGCCAAGTACTGTCTTTGATGCTTAGCTTTGTAATTTCCCTTGAGAAAGCCCCTCAAGGTCTGTTGGGATCTGTCCTCAGATTTGCACATATTGCCTTGTTCCCAATCTTTGGCCCTTTTAAAGGTGAGCTGGCTACCCATTAGGGGCCATGCACAGGAGCTCGTATCCATGAGTTGCTGATGGTATGTCACTAAATGTCCTTTACTACCTAAGACCTGTAGGTCTGGAAGGAACAGATCTCCTTTAACTCCTGCCATTTTCCCATCAACAATAACAGCTATTTCAAAGCTGCTGCTCAGATTCAGCTGAAACTCATTGGAAATCAGATCTGATGAGATCTTTAGTCCTGATGACTACACTAACCTTACATGATCAGATTTTCAGTTAGTTGAGCTGGTTGCTGAGTCTTTTGTCCTGTTGTTTCCTTTAGACTGGTTGGAATGGTGGTACTTCATGAATAATCCATGAGCATTAACCAGCTGCCTGCATAAGGCCGTTTCCACTGTGTCTTTGCCATGGAATTTTAGATGGTTTTGATGCAATTTGTAAGTAATCAGGAAGAACCAGACTCTGATTTAAAGTCTCAAGGTATTTCCTTCAAGTTTCTAAAGTAAAGGCATGGCATTAACTTATCTATAAATGGTCATAACAGGGACATTTTCTCTACACAGTCTTTAATATCACAGTTGGCAGTATTGTGGGGACAATGAATATGTGAAGATACATCTCAAATTGTTTGAAACAAAACTTCATGTCAGCTTCTGGTTCTTTTGGTTTCTGTTGTTGCCTTAATCACCAAGTGGTGTGGGTTAAAACAAAAGTCATAACTAAATTGAACCCAGTTTGGGGGTAAAATTGGGTAGCTCTTTGCTTAAGCAGAAGCAGGTGGTGTTTGAATGCTTAGTGGAAGTGAGCTGTGAGGAGGGAATGTAGATTTTTTTCATTGAAAACAGTTAAAAATATTTGTGGGTTTTTTTTTGTGCCACGCTGTGATTAAGATATATACATATATATTTTTTATATATGTATTTACCAGTTTCTAAAACTCTGATGGAAAAGCAATATAGTTTTAATGAGAGAGTAGTCTTTTGTGGTAAGAGAGGGTGGGATTTTGTGTGTATTTGTGTTTGTGTATTTGTGTGTGTGTTTATTTTAAGGACTGTTTTAAATAAAAATGTTCTATTCCAGTTAAAACGTGGTTTAATTTGTACTCCATTCAGGAACTCAGCTGTGGCATAAAACAACACACGGTTTACATGGTGAATTTTCACAGTGGAAAGGAGGATGGATGGGAGGACTTTCCTATCACCCTATTGGTAGCCTGTGATGGGAGTGCTGATCTGGTTGACAAGCAGGTATCCTATTTTTTCTGATTGCTATAAAGTATTCCTTCTTGAGACCATGTGTTTATTCCATGGAACTTTCTCAGTAGGCACAGAGAATTAAGAGGGGGCCATAGCCCAAGAGTGTGTGACCTGCCAATTTCCCTCCAAAGATCATTGCCAGATAAAATACATGCCCAGTTAAATTTAAGTAGAAATACATAATGGGTATTTTTTTTAGTATAAGTATGTCCTATGCAATATTTGGGACTAAATGTATTTATTTTTTACCTGGAGTTCAAATATAGGACTGGTTGTCCTATATTGTTAAATCTGACATTGCTGCTTCCAAGGGGCAATTTTTCTCTTATTGAGAGTGGGCCAGAAACTTTCTGAAGTCTCAGATTTTTGTTGCTGTTTTTGTCATTTCTCTTTTTTACTTCATGAAATCCACAGGATGCCTGGGATTTTATAGCTCCCATTTCTTCATCATAATGGAAACGATTTTCACTATTTCTCCTTTTAAAAAAGAAAGGATAATTGGACAGCCATCATGCTCTCCCACATGTGAGTTACCATTCAATTTTTCTTAGTTGAATGCACAAGGCAAATGCTATAGTAATTTGACAAATTGGTTCTTTGAGGATTTTTACAGATGAGGAAAAACATTAGTATTCTGACTTGGGAAGTCTAGTTGTAAAAATAACGGAACTATCACGGAGGAGAGGAGCTGGCGGTGTGCGGGTGCGGGGAGCAGCGCGGACCCACACTGACTGCCTGCCGCCACGGGCTCCTCCCCGAGCGCCAAGACCCCAGGCAGGGGCACCGAGGGCTACCACGTCCTGCGGGTACAAGAAAATTCTCCAGGACATTGAGCTGGACTGGAGCCATTCTTTGACTTAATTGTTTCTATTAATGGTTTGAGATTAAATAAAGACAATGACCCTCTTAAGGATCTACTGAAAGCAAATGTTGAAAAGCCTGTAAAAATACTTGTCTACAGTAGTAAAACCCTGGGGCTGTGAGCGACCTTAGTCACACCAAGCAGCATGTGGGGTGGCCAGGGCTTGTTGGGAGTGAGCATTCGTTTCTTCAGCTTTGATGGGGCAAATGAAAACGTTTGGCATGTGCTGGAAGTGGAATCAAATTCTCCCACAGCGCTGGCAAGTTTTTGACCTCATAGTGATTATATCATTGGAGCAGATACAGTCATGAATGAGTCTGAAGATCTGTTCAGCCTTACTGAAACACATGAAGCAAAACCATTGAAACTTTATGTGTATAATATGGACACTGATAATTGTCGAGAAGTGATTATTACACCAAATTCTGCATGGGGCAGAGCAGGCAGCCTAGGATGTGGCATTGGATATGGTTATTTGCATCAAATACCTACACGCCCATTTGAAGTAGGAAAGAAAATTTCTCTTTCAGGACAAATGACTGGTACACCTATTACTCCTTTTAAAGATGTGTTTACAGGATGGCGGTGTGAGTAGAGCAGTGGAAATCTCCTCCCAAAAACACATAGAGCTATGAAAATATAACAAAGAAAAATCTTCCTAAAATAGAGACCACAGGACACAGGACAACATCCAGACCACATCCACACCTGCAAGGAACCAGCGCCTTGCGAAGGGGGTAAGATACAAGCCCCTGCCCGGCGGGACCCGAGCGCCCCTCCCCCCGGCTCCCGGTGGGTGGAGAGAAACCGGAGAGGTTTTTTTTTTTTTTTTTTGGCGAGCGCTTTTTGGAAGCCTTAGAGGGACGGGCCCCCGTTGCTGGAGAGGTAGGGTGGCAGGACCGGAGAGCAGGTGCCTGGGAATGGCGCTGGAGGACAAAGAACACCCCGCGTTTCTCCCTGCGGGACCGGCGGGCCGGTGCCTGAGACCGGTGCCTGAGGACGGAGGAGGTCGCGCGTTTTTCCCCTTTTTTTTTTTTTTTCTCTTTTTGGCGAGCGCTTTTTGGAAGCCTTGAAGGGACGGGGACCCCAGTGCTAGGGAGGCAGGGTGGCGGGACTGGTGAGCGGGTGGCTGGGACCGGCGCCTGAGGACAAAGAATATCCCACGTTTTTCCCTGTGGGACCGGTGGGCGGGTGCCTGAGACCGGCACTTGAGGACAGAGGAAATCGCGCGTTTTTCCCCTTTTTTTTTTCTCTTTTCTGTGAGTGCTTTTTGGAAGCCTAAAAGGGACAGGGACCCCGGTGCTAGGGAGGCAGGGCGGCGGGACTGGTGAGCGGGTGCCTGGGACCAGTGCCTGAGGACAAAGAATATCGAGCGTTCCTTCCCTGCGGGACCGGTGGGTGGGTGCTTTTTGGAAGCCTTGAAAGGACAGGGACCCTGGTGCTAGGGAGACAGGGCAGCAGGACCAGTGAGCGGGTGCCTGGGACCGGCACCTGAGGACAAAAAAAAAAAAAAAATCTCTTGTTTTTTCCTTTTTTTTTTTCCATTCTTTCTGTTCCCTCTCTCATTGTTGCTGTTGTTGTTTTGGTTTGGAGAGTGCTTTTTGGAAGTCTTAAAGGGGCAGGACAGGTCACTTAGACCAGAGGCAGGGAATCTGGAGATCTCTGGGCACTCTAACCCCCTGGGCAGCAGGGAGCACAGAGGCCCCTTATGGAGATAAATAGCCTCCTGGCCGCTCCCCCTCCAACGGGGCTCCACCATTTTGGAGGAACAGCCCCAGCCAGGCCAAGCCCACAGCAACAGCGGAGATAAACCCCAAAGCAACTGGGCAGGAAGCAGAAGCCCTGTCTGCGCACAGCTGCCCAGCACAAGCAACTAGAGGTTGCTATTCTCCCAGGAAAAGGCTACAAACCAACAAGAAGGGAAGCTCTTCCAGCAGTCACTTGTACCAGCTCTGCAAACTATCTCTATCACCATGAAAAGGCAAAACTACAGGCAGACAAAGATCACAGAGACAACACCTGAGAAGGAGACAGACCTAACTAGTCCTCCTGAAAAAGAATTCAAAATAAAAATCATGAACATGCTGACAGAGATGCAGAAAAAAATGCAAGAGCAATGGGATGAGATGCAGAGAAAAATGCAAGAGCAGTGGGATGAGATGCAGAGAAAAATGCAAGAGCAGTAGGATGAAGTCCAGAAGGAGATCACAGATGTCAGGAAAGAGATCACAGAAGTGAAACAATCCCTGGAAGGATTTATAAGCAGAATGGATAAGATGCAAGAGGCCATTGAAGGAATAGAAGCCAGAGAACAGGAACGTATAGAAGCTGACATAGAGAGAGATAAAAGGATCTCCAGGAATGAAACAACACTAAGAGAAATATGTGACCAATACAAAAGGAAAAACATTCGTATTATAGGGATACCAGAAGAGGAAGAAAGAGGAAAAGGGATAGAAAGTGTCTTTGAAGAAATAATTGCTGAAAACTTCCCCAAACTGGGGGAGGAAATAATCGAACAGACCATGGAATTATACAGAACCCCCAACAGAAAGGATCCAAGGAGGACAACACCAAGACACATAATAATTAAAATGGCAAGGATCAAGGACAAGGAAAGAGTTTTAAAGGCAGCTAGAGAGAAAAAGGTCACCTATAAAGGAAAACCAATCAGGCTAACATCAGACTTCTCAACAGAAACCCTACAGGCCAGAAGAGAATGGCATGATATACTTAATGCAATGAAACAGAAGGGCCTTGAACCAAGGATACTGTATCCAGCACGACTATCATTTAAATATGATGGTGGGATCAAACAATTCCCAGACAAGCAAAAGCTGAGGGAATTTGCTTCCCACAAACCACCTCTACAGGGCATCCTACAGGGACTGCTCTAGATGGGAGCACCCCTAAAAAGAGCACAGAACAAAATACACAACATATGAAGAATGGAGGAGGAGGAATAAGAAGGGAGAGAAGAAAAGAATCTCCAGACAGTGTATATAACAGCTCAATAAGCGAGCTAAGTTAAGCAGTAAGATACTAAAGAAGCTAACCTTGAACCTTTGGTAACCACGAATCTAAAGCCTGCAATGGCAATAAGTACATATCTTTCAATAGTCACCCTAAATGTAAATGGACTTAATGCACCAATCAAAAGACATAGAGTAATAGAATGGATAAAAAAGCAAGACCCATCTATATGCTGCTTACAAGAAACTCACCTTAAACCCAAAGATAAGCATAGACTAAAAGTCAAGGGATGGAAAAACATATTTCAGGCAAACAACAGTGAGAAGAAAGCAGGGGTTGCAGTACTAATATCAGACAAAATAGACTTCAAAACAAAGAAAGTAACAAGAGATAAAGAAGGATACTACATAATGATAAAGGGCTCAGTCCAACAAGAGGATATAACCATTCTAAATATATATGCACCCAATACAGGAGCACCAGCATATGTGAAGCAAATACTAACAGAACTAAAGAGGGAAATAGACTGCAATGCATTCATTTTAGGAGACTTCAACACACCACTCACCCCAAAGAATAGATCCACCGGGCAGAAAATAAGTAAAGACACACAGGCACTGAACAACACACTAGAACAGATGGACCTAATAGACATCTATAGAACTCTACATCCAAAAGCAACAGGATATACATTCTTCTCAAGTGCACATGGAACATTCTCCAGAATAGACCACATACTAGCTCACAAAAAGAGCCTCAGTAAATTCCACAATATTGAAATTCTACCAACCAATTTTTCAGACCACAAAGGTATGAAAGTAGAAATAAATTCTACAAAGAAAACAAAAAGGCTCACAAACACATGGAGGCTTAACAACATGCCACTAAATAATCAATGGATCGATGAACAAATCAAAATAGAGATCAAGGAATATATAGAAACAAATGACAACAACAACACTATGCCCCAACTTCTGTGGGATGCAGCGAAAGCAGTCTTAAGAGGAAAGTATATAGCAATCCAGGCACACTTGAAGAAGGAAGAACAATCCCAAATGAATAGTCTAACATCACAATTATGAAAACTGGAAAAAGAAGAACAAATGAGGCCTAAAGTCAGCAGAAGGAGGGACATAATAAAGATCAGAGAAGAAATAAACAAAATTGAGAAGAATAAAACAATAGCAAAAATCAACGAAACCAAGAGCTGGTTCTTTGAGAAAATAAACAAAATAGATAAGCCTCTAGCCCAACTTATTAAGAGAAAAAGAGAGTCAACACAAATCAACATAATCAGAAATGAGAATGGAAAAATCACGACAGACTCCACAGAAATACAAAGAATTATTAAAGACTACTATGAAAACCTATATGCCAACAAGCTGGAAAACCTAGAAGAAATGGACAACTTCCTAGAAAAATACAACCTCCCAAGACTGACCAAGGAAGAAACACAAAAGTTAAACAAACCAATTACAAGCAAAGAAATTGAAACAGTAATCAAAAAACTACCCAAGAACAAAACCCCGGGGCCGGACGGATTTACCTCGGAATTTTATCAGACACACAGAGAAGACATAATACCCATTCTCCTTAAAGTGTTCCACAAAATAGAAGAAGAGGGAATACTCCCAAACTCATTCTATGAGGCCAACATCACCCTAATACCAAAACCAGGCAAAGACCCCACCAAACAAGAAAATTACAGACCAATATCCCTGATGAATGTAGATGCAAAAATACTCAATAAAATATTAGCAAACAGAATTCAACAGTATATCAAAAGGATCATACACCATGACCAAGTGGGGTTCATCCCAGGGATGCAAGGATGGTACAACATTCGAAAATCCATCAACATCATCCACCACATCAACAAAAAGAAAGACAAAAACCACATGATCATCTCCATAGATGCTGAAAAAGCATTTGACAAAATTCAACATCCATTCATGATAAAAACTCTCAGCAAAATGGGAATAGAGGGCAAGTACCTCAACATAATAAAGGCCATATATGATAAACCCACAGCCAGCATTATACTGAACAGCGAGAAGCTGAAAGCATTTCCACTGAGATCGGGAACCAGACAGGGATGCCCACTCTCCCCACTGTTATTTAACATAGTACTGGAGGTCCTAGCCACGGCAATCAGACAAAACAAAGAAATACAAGGAATCCAGATTGGTAAAGAAGAAGTTAAACTGTCACTATTTGCAGATGATATGATACTGTACATAAAAAACCCTAAAGACTCCACTCTAAAACTACTAGAACTGATATCGGAATACAGCAAAGTTGCAGGATACAAAATCAACACACAGAAATCTGTAGCTTTCCTATACACTAACAACGAATCAATAGAAAGAGAAATCAGGAAAACAATTCCATTCACCATTGCATCAAAAAGAATAAAATACCTAGGAATAAACCTAACCAAAGAAGTGAAAGACTTATACTCTGAAAACTACAAGTCACTCTTAAGAGAAATTAAAGGGGACACTAGTAAATGGAAACTCATCCCATGCTCATGGCTAGGAAGAATTAATATCGTCAAAATGGCCATCCTGCCCAAAGCAATATACAGATTTGATGCAATCCCTCTCAAATTACCAGCAACATTCTTCAATGAATTGGAACAAATAATTCAAAAATTCATATGGAAACACCAAAGACCCCGAATAGCCAAAGCAATCCTGAAAAAGAAGAACAAAGTAGGGGGGATCTCACTCCCCAACTTCAAGCTCTACTACAAAGCCATAGTAATCAAGACAATTTGGTACTGGCACAAGAACAGAGCCACAGACCAGTGGAACAGATTAGAGACCCCAGAAATTAACCCAAACATATATGGTCAATTAATATTTGATAAAGGAGCCATGGACATACAATGGCAAAATGACAGTCTCTTCAACAGATGGTGCTGGCAAAACTGGACAGCTACATGTAGGAGAATGAAACTGGACCATAGTCTAACCCCATATACAAAGGTAAACTCAAAATGGATCAAAGACCTGAATGTAAGGCATGAAACCATTAAACTCTTGGAAAAAAACATAGGCAAAAACCTCTTAGACATAAACATGAGTGATCTCTTCTTGAACATATCTCCCCGGGCAAGGAAAACAACAGCAAAAATGAGCAAGTGGGACTACATTAAGCTGAAAAGCTTCTGTACAGCGAAAGACACCATCAATAGAACAAAAAGGAACCCTACAGTATGGGAGAATATATTTGAAAATGACAGATCCGATAAAGGCTTGACGTCCAGAATATATAAAGAGCTCACACGCCTCAACAAACAAAAAACAAATAACCCAATTAAAAAATGGGCAGAGGAACTGAACAGACAGTTCTCCAAAAAAGAAATACAGATGGCCAAGAGACACATGAAAAGATGCTCCACATCGCTAATTATCAGAGAAATGCAAATTAAAACTACAATGAGGTATCACCTCACACCAGTAAGGATAGCTGCCATCCAAAAGACAAACAACAACAAATGTTGGCGAGGCTGTGGAGAAAGGGGAACCCTCCTACACTGCTGGTGGGAATGTAAATTAGTTCAACCATTGTGGAAAGCAGTTTGGAGGTTCATCAAAATGCTCAAAACAGACCTACCTTTTGACCCAGGAATCCCACTCCTAGGAATTTACCCTAAGAACGCAGCAATCAAGTTTGAGAAAGACAGATGCACCCCTATGTTTATCGCAGCACTATTTACAATAGCCAAGAATTGGAAGCAACCTAAATGTCCATCGATAGATGAATGGATAAAGAAAATGTGGTACATATACACAATGGAATACTACTCAGCCATAAGAAGTGGAAAAATCCAACCATTTGCAGCAACATGGATGGAGCTGGAGAGTATTATGCTCAGTGAAATAAGCCAAGCAGAGAAAGAGAAATACCAAATGATGTCACTCATCTGAGGAGTATAGGAACAAAGGAAAAACTGAAGGAACAAAACAGCAGTGGAATTACAGCACCCAAAAATGGACTAACAGGTACCAAAGGGAAAGGAACTGGGGAGGATGGGTGGGCAGGGAGGGATAAGGGGGGGGAAGAAAAAGGGGGTTATTAAGATTAGCATGCATGGGGGGGAGGGAGCAAGGGGAGGGTGGGCTGCACAACACAGAGAGGACAAGTAGTGACTCTACAACATTTTGCTAAGCTGATGGACAGTAACCGTAATGTGGTTGTTAGGGGGGACCTGATAGAGGGGAGAGCATAGTAAACATAGTATTCTTCATGTAAGTGTAGATTAAAAAAAAAAAAAAAAAAAAAAAAGAAAGAAAGAAAGAAAGAAGGAAAAGGGGGATTACTCCTTAACAGGATAAAACTATTGGTAAATCAAAGATCAACGCATGCTTTAAATATCCTTAATGTTGATCACTTAAAGGGTGTCAGATGATCAGCTATGGAGGTACTCTTTTCTGATAATATTCCTTTGTCTTAATTTAAAAAAAAAAAAAAAAAAAGCAGTTACTGTGTGCTGACCTCCAATGAGTTCTGCACAGTGGTATAGAGGGCATGTCAAAGTGTGGGCAAAGGGTCTGTTTGTTTCTATGCAGGAGATCAAGGCCTAGCTTGGATACCCAGAAAATGAACTAAGATACGATATGAGGAGGAGCTTCCGGCATCAGCACTCTCTGGAGGACTCGTGCCGGGGGATGATCATCAAAAAGCCTCCACAGGGATTCGGACGATGCTGCGGTTGTGGCTGCATCCAGCCCACCATCTCCTGGACTTGCCATAAGAATGAGGAGGGAGATGTCTAGGCTGGCATGTGCATACAGTGAGACAACGAATTTGACCGGATCTGTACTGTTGGAACTCAACCAGGAGTTGGGAGGGGTGCAAGTTGTAGCAGTCCAAAATCTCATGACTATAGACTATCTATGGTTAAAAGAACATATGGGATGTGAACAGATCCCAGAAATGGGGTGCTTTAATTTGTCTGATGGTTCAAGTACAGTTGGACAATATCCATCATATCATAGATAAATTTTCACAAATGCCTAGGGTGCCTAAATGGTTTTCTTGGCTTCACTGGAGATGGATGGTAATTATAGATTTGCTTTGTTTATGTCACCGTATTCCTATTATGTTAATATATGTGTGCAAATTAGTTAGTAGTTTAAGACCTATACATACTTAAGGTACTCGACAAGAAGATATGTCAAAGAAATAATCAATCCTCCCAAGTTTCCTTCGTATGCTACATCTATAGCTTTTCTTCTTCCTTCCTAATTACAACCCTTAAATAGAATTCGTGCCTCATATCGAATTTACCGAGTATCATAATTCCTCCAGGTGGTAAAGATACCTTGAGACAAGTGCTGGGCATAGAAGCCACAGGGCATAAATCTGCAAAGAAGTAAAAAGCTAACCTTTGCAAACAATATGGCTTCTCTCTCACTTACCAACTTTACATTTCCCTGTATGGCCCCGGAAGATGACTGGTTAGCCAGAGACGGGTAAGATTCCTCAAGGGAGGAACAACCTAAGACAGGCACAGTCGCAGGGGGGCCATCAGGTGAGAATTTGGGGATCAACAGAGGTGAGGCTCAGAACCTCACCCCCCCTGCTTTGAGAGAAATCTTCTGCATCCGTGGATGTCTTGATGCCCTTGTCTAGCCTGGATTAATACTTAGTCCATAGGCACACACCTGATCATCTGATCATCTACATTTGCCTTCTTACAGCACTAAACTATGTTTTCTACCTTTATCTTGCATCTACCTACCACTTCAGCATTTTATTAAAAATAAAAATAATAATAATAGTAGGAGAAATGAGGGATCAACATATAGATCAAGTACAAAAATCAAACGAATATTCATATTTGACCTGATTGTTTATAGGTCATATTGCATGATCAAAACCGAAAGTTTCTGTGATGACTGCCCTTGTACTGTTCACCATGTAAGAATTTATTCACTATGTAAGAATTCGTTCACCATGTAAGAACTTGTTCGTTATGCTTCAGAAGATTGGAGACTGACGAGAATTAGGCTTGAGATGGATTAATGATTGTACATTGAGCGTTGACCCCCCTATACTGAATTTTATTGTTGTTAACAACCATTTGATCAATAAATATGAGAGATGCCCTCTCAAAAAAAAAAAAAAAAAAAAAAGATGTGTTTACATAGGTCCAGCTGTCCCATCTGTCACCACCAGGAACTATAGAAATTGATCAGGAAGTACCAACAGTACCATTGTTGTCAGCCACAAGTAACCCAGTCCCTTGCTTCTGTGTCACCAGTGAGCTCAGCTCCTGCATGGCCAGGTCTGATGCCTTTGCCAACAGGACTGCCTAGCTTACCTGCCCTCCCCAACCTCAACCTCCCAGCACGGCCCGTCTCACCAGGTGTCAATTTGCCAGAGCTTGTGACCCCGGGGGGTGTTGCCCATCTTGCCTTCCTAGGATGCTGTGTAATAAAAAGCTTTATCCAGGAAAAAAAAAAGTAACAGAACTTTATTTAAGCCCATAATAGGACTAAAGAAGTTCAGTTAGCTTCTCGTTCCAGTTCTGAGGCTAACTGGCTGTGTGACCCTTAAGCAAAGCACCTAATCTCTCTTGGCCCTGTTTTCTCCTTTTATAAAATGAGCTGGCTGGATTAGATGATTTTTGAGGTTCATTCTGACTCTTGTGTTTCATTAAAAATATGTAATTTTTCCAATACTCCACTGCTATGCTCTTTCTGATTCAGTAACTTAGAAGTCTGATTCTGTGGGAAGCTAGGGAAAAATACTTCCCAGGTATAAAGGGATTCCACCAATGACTATGATTAGCAGGTGTTTTATCACTTCAGTAGTAGTGGCCTATTTCAAGAGTGGTTCTTTCTCACTTCCTTATTTCATTTGTTCCTCCAGCCAACATTTGTTTGTTTGTGTGGGTTTGAGATACCAGAAAATAAGACAGCAGCTCTGTCTCAGTCTAGCAGGGTTAGAGTAAGGATGGGTATGGAGAAGGACACAATGAACAAGTCAGAGTCACGTGGGAAGTACTAGGCTGGAGACAATGGTGGAGTATTACGAAACACAATTCTTTTCCTAGAATTGTTGCTGAGTGAACTGGTTGTAAGTTCTAGCATCACTAGTATTTGGCCACTCCGATCAGACATAGCTGTCAGAATCACATCACTCATTTGCATTAACATGGCAGGCATCTACATATGAGCTGGTATACACACACACACACACACGTGAACATACATGGGAGTGAAAGTTTTCTAGAGAAGGAACAAAAAATAAGTTGTGTGTAGAAGAAAGACAAAGAGGAAGAAGAAAGAGGAGTTGCTGTTCAAAAGAGCCACCTCTGCTTCCATTTTTCTACTCTTGATTATATTACTAAAACATGGCATTAAAAAAAGTAGTCACAGTTTCTGAAGTACTCATTACGTGCTAGTCATTGTTTTAAAGGTATTATACCCTTGACAATACTGCAATAGATACTATCATATAATAGATACTCCCCATTTCATAGGTGAGGGAAAAAAGGATTTTTTTTTGCCTGTATTTTTTAAGGTTTTGTATGTTGTCTTTTTTTTAGATTAGAAATCCTGTCATTAAAATATGGTCCGGGTTTAAGAAATACATTCAGTATTCATTTGAGGTCTTCTATGTCTTATGAAACTAATAATTATGATTTTTGAAATATTTCCTTATATCTAGCTTTGCATATCTCAGGTGCAGTAGTTTACATTAAAACTGTTTCTCATATTTTCTGCATATCCAGCTGAGTATTTTTTTCCCCCATTATTTCAGAGGAGGTGGTAGTTATGCGATGTGTATTTCTCCTCCTCTGGAAGACGGATCACTATGTTCTTTGAATTCGTTTGCACAATAATTGAGCAATTACTTTAAAAGAGCTAGCAGATATGAGTGTGAGCATTCCAAACAGGGCATCAGATTAGAGGCAACTGGACCCAGGCCAAGTTTAACCATGATATGCATAGGAACTGTGGTGGAGACTCCTGTGAAGCCCTGGCTAGGAGCTGGAGAAAGCAGGACATAATGGTGCAGTGGAGGGTAGGGCCCGTTCTTGGAGTAAGGGTTGTGCATACCATCCGCTTGAGGATGGGGAATGACCAAGGACAGACCAAATGTCGGCAGTCTTCTCTGTCATGCCCCTGGGAGATTCATCTTGGATTTATTAGCCACATAAATTACTTTCCGGCAAAATGTAGCCATAAATCACCACAGAAAGATTGAAATGGTATCAATTATAAGCTAGAGGTGGTGTAGCAGCCCAAGAGCAATTATAACACAATTAAATGGTCAGGTTCCTCCCTCCCCCTCATGATTTATGTCTGAGAAAAGGGTACTGAAAGGTCTGTATTTGAAAAAGGAGGACAGAGCTGTCGAGTAGCCAAGAACATCAGAAACTGAATTACCAAGCAGAAGACTAACAACTTGCTATTTATTTCTCAGGAAGGAAAACATGTACACCATGTAAAAAATACATATACCATGTAAACATGAAACATCATGTATACCAAGTAAAACATAAAATGGATGCCATGTAAAAGCAATAAACCATGTAAACATATAAAATGTGTATCATACAAGATATGTAAAAACATATATACCACATAAAGCATACATACATGTAAACATGTGAAAAACATGCACACCATGTAAACGTGTATACCCTATAAAACATGTAAAACATGTATATCATGTAAACATGTAAAAAGAGATTAATCAAAACTAATTTATATCTTTGTGATTTTTCTAAGAGCCTAATGAAAAACAATCTGTTTGGGGAAATTATGACAAATCTGAATATGATTTCAAACAGTCTTAGACTCCTAGAATGTCTGAGTTGGACGGGAAGTTAGGGATTGTTCTCTTCAGCCAAATAGATACAGGAAACCATTTGACAAACATATATTGATTCCCTATTAAGTGTCTGGTGCTGACCTAATGGAAATGACATCAAAATCAAGAGCAACAGCAGATGAAATAGATAATTGGACTTGTTTAAAATTAATATCTTTGCCCAGTGAGAGATATATCAAGAAAGAGAAGATACAACCTAGAGAATGGGAGAAAATATCTTCAAAAATATATTTAATAAGGGCCTAATACTCAGAATATAAGGAACTCAACAGCAACAAAAAAGAAAAATAATCAAATTAAAAAAGGGGCAAAGGACTTGAATAGACACTTCTTCAAGAAGATGTATAAATGGGCAGTGAGCATGTGAAAAGATGCTTAACATCATTAGTCATTAGGAAAAAATGCACATCAAAACCTTATGAGACACCATTTCACACCCACTAGCATGGCTATAACAAAAGTAATTAAGGAAAGGAAAATAAACAGGTGTTGGAAAGGATGTGGAGAAACTGGAACCTTCATTCATTGCCACTGGGAATGTGAAAGTAAAGTGGTGTAGTCACTGCAGAGAACAGTTTGGTGGTTCCTCAAAAAGTTAAACATAGCATTACCAAATTATCCAGTGAGTCTAATTCTAGCTTTATATCCAGGAGAAGTGAAAACAGGGACTCAGACAAATAAAGGTATAGCAGCATTATTCACAATAGCCAAAAAAGGGTGCAGACAACCCAGTGGGCATCAGAGGCAGAATGGATAAGCAAGTGGTGGAACCTACGTATCGGGGAATGTTGTTCAATCATGTCAAAGAATGAAGTACCGATACACTCTACAACAGAGATGAGCCTCAAAAAGTGATGCCAAATGAAATAAACCACACACAAAATGTCACATATTGTATGACTTTTACAAAATATCCAGCATCGATAATCCAGAGAGATAGAAAACACACTCCTGGTTGCATCTTATGATTCGGGGTAATGAAAATGTTTTGGAACTTGAGAAACATGGTTGTTGCAGAACATTGTGCATGTTGCTGTATTTTACACTTTAAAATGGTTAATTTTATGTTAATGTAAATTTTGCCTTAATTAAAGATGAAAAATAAGTAGGGCACTGTATGATGAACAGGGCACTGGATTTGGAATTGGACTTGGTTTGTGATTTGGCTCTGCCACATTCTATTTACATGAACCTGGGGAAATTGTTCGGTCACCCTCTGGACCTCTGAGAAATGCACATTCAACAAAGAGGTAGAGTTCTAACCAACACTGGGTGGGTGGACATTTAGATGACAGTTGGTGGGCGACTGAGATAACACACCAAATGCTTTCCTATCTGTCGTCTTTATTTTCATATAAACTAGATATCCACTCATCTAATTGTTCTCTTTTTACTGTCAATTGTTGACAAAAGTAATGCCTGTGGGGAAAAAAATGAGGCGCAAGTACAGTGGGAAGGAAGCAATAGCAGCATAAGCTCAGAGAGGAGGGAAGGACAGGCAGCAAGACTGGAGGGTTCCAGGTCCTCTGCGGGCCCTTTGCCGTTTCTGGGGAGGCAGGAGCACACCTGTTGAACAGGGAATCAGACACCAGAGGGAGGAGAGGAGACGAGGGTGTGCGGAGGCTCGGCCTCAGCAGGATCAACGGCGGTAGTGACAGACCCGGCAGCTCCTGGTGAGGCGCCCTGCACCTGGCTGGGGCCAAGCCCACAGTACTGACTCAAAGGGCTGCTACTTTACACTTATTTTGCAAAGTGCAGATGTGCCTCATTGTCCGGGACCTCCGGGCACAACTGTGATAAAGATGCAGTCCATCCGCCTTGCTTCAGTTTCCTCCAGGAGCACAGGCCACGTGCGCATTGACAGTTGAGTCTGCCAACAGAGACAGAGAGGGAAACTCACGCGGACCCGGGGAGAGGTGTTTGTGCAGGTGCATGGGGGACAAGGGGCCGTTTCTGGCTTCGGTGGTCTGCAAACTGCGTTCTCTTCAAGAGCAAGGAGTTGCAAAAGTCTTTGTTCAGGAAAATTTAAAAAATCCTTTTTTTTTTTTTTTTTTTTTTACTTGGGGCAGCAAGTCAGAAAGGCAAATTTACTCTATTACTCTCAGTAATGGAAAAGTATGCTGTTTTCCATGGACAAGGTAATTACTTATTATACAAATATTTTGTTTTGCTCTAAATATTACCTAAATGTGTGTGTGTGTGTATAATCATATTAATGTTCAGTACAACTTAACTAGAATTTCTATCCTGGACTGAAGAGAAAGAATTGGCAGTCAATGTCTGTGAAGCAGTCATACAAAGAGAACTTTACATTTCCAAGCTAAAACAGGAAAAATTTAAAAATTGGAAATTTCCAGCCTTTAGTCTGTGTGGGTACTTGCACAGGTTGCTTGTCACATGCGTGTGCTTGAGTCTGTATAAATGGCCACTGCTGAAGGACCACAGAGCTTTGGTGTACATTTGGCTCTGGACCTACTAACAAAAAGCCCAGCTCATCTGACAACTTCCCTGTGGCTCAGAGCATTCATGGTGTTTAGTGTCCACAGTGTAAAAAGTTGAGGTGGGGACACTGAGTCACCTAAGGTTAGCCTCCACTTAAATCCCCTGAGGTGTCTGTTTCTAACAGAAAATGAACTCGAACTTCTAGACCTTTAGTTTGCTTTATTTTGATAAGACATGATTTTCTGCTTGAGAGGGAAAAGGATTTTTCAAACCTTCCCAATGTGCAGCATGTAAGTGGACCAGACTTACACATAAGTGGATTGAAATGGGAGGTGTGACCAATACAATAGATTCTCAGGGGGCTACCGAGGCCTCTACTTTTGTGTGTAATGATGGTCTGATGACCAGCAGCAGTGGAAGAACAGGAGCTGGAGTGGCAAGGGCTGATGGTCTTTGGCTGTTTGGGAGGGGAAGCCAGTGTATTGAGGCCAGAAGCCAGTCTAGAAATCTTGGGCCCCAGGAGTAGAGGAGACAGAATTGGGGGGGAGAGGAGAGAGAAGGCAGTAAGGCTGCTTAACTGGATGGGAGACATGAAAGAAAGTCCAGGAAAAACAAATGGGAAAAATGAATTTTTTTCTCTTTTAAATACTGCCCCTTCCTTGCCTCTCAGTGAAAATGAGAAAAATGCAGAATTATGAAATAGTTTTGAATGATGAAAACCATATTTAAGACAAAATGTTTACCTGGCATTGAATTCCCAGAAATGATATTTTTAAATTGTGCAAGAGGAAGACCTACTTAGAAATTCACGATTTCCGCTCATTATAAGCCACCATATTGATAAGCAGTACCGTTAAAACATTCTGGCACAACAACTAGACATTTTTCTCTGAAGGGAGTACCTTTTAACATTGGCAGGGCTGCTAGGGGTCAAGGGCATGAAGACATTTCATGGCCTACTAATGCCTATCAATCAACCAACCAAAGGATCAATCAGTCAATCACTCTTCCAGATGGGGAGAAGGGTCCTTGTCACCTGGTACTTTCTATTCAAGTCTCTACAGATATGAGCTTATAGAGAATTACTGTAAGATGAAACATATTTACCGATGAGTTGGCTATGTAAAGCACTAGTCCTTCCTCCAACAGCTTTACCCCTTTACAGTAAAGTCAGCTTTGCTGATTGTCAGATGATGTAATTGTCCAATATTACAATGTCAATACAGTATAAGGGCCAGGAGGGTATGATCTTTCTCTTGGGAATGAGACATTTCAGTGACTCCATGAGTCCTTACCTCACCTAGTGATGCTTCTGGCAACAGCCCAGCTTCTTAGGGACTTGACATCAGGGCATTTACCTGGCTGGTGGGAAAGCTGCTGCCGTGGTCCCTGCTCTGTGCACTCCCTTGGCTGTGTCACATCATTGTCGCCCATGTGACATCCATGCACATGTGTCTGTGTCCATTTGGGCTGCTATAACAGAATGACACAGCCTGGGTGGCTTCTAGACAACAAACATTTATTTTTCACAGTTCTGGAGGCTGGAAGTTCACAGTGCAGGCACCAGGGGATTCAGTGTCTGGTGAGGACCCCATCCTGGTTCCCAGATGGCTGACTTCTCACTGCATCCTCACGTGGAGGGAGAAGGGGGCTCTTTGGGGGCTCTTTTATAAGGTATGAATCCCATTCATGAGGACTCCACCTTCATCACCTAATCACCTTCCAAAGGCCCCACCTCCTAATACCATCACACTGGGGATTTGACTCCAACATAAGAATCTGTGGGGGATGCAAACATCAGTCCAGAGCAGTGTGAACAGGTGACAGGTCAGCAGACAGCAGAATAAGGCTCCTAAGAAGCATGAAGGATTGAAATAACACCAGACCCATGGAGTATATTGATGGAAAATAAATGAAAAATAGGGAGAAGGAAAACATGTTCATGGACCATCAGTGTAAGTGCAGAGCCATGAGCTTCCCAAAGCCCTGATCACACCAGGGAGACCGCACAAGGCCAAATGCCACCCTACGTCTGCACAAAACAGCCCTCCTGTTCTAGTCTGCAGTCTATAGTCAGAGTTTATAGTCTTTAGTCATTTTTTTTTTCTCCTAAAAGAAGCAAGGAGGGACAAAGCTTGATGCTCTTGAATAAGTCAAGGAAATGGCAAAGAAGAGTTGCGGTTAAAAATCCTGAAAATACCCAGGGGTGTGCTAGGATGGTTTTTGTGGTTGGGACCATCTCTGTATCCAATTCTTGTGTTTGCTTAGGATGCCACTTTCTTGGTCATCATGTAACTGAATGAATTGGTTCATTTTTGTCAAAGTCCCCCTCCAAGCACTTGAGGGTCAGTGAAAATCTCAGAGGACTTTTGTTAAAGGGCAGAAGAAAGACAAGGGAATGGCTCTATTGAGTCCCTGGAAGAATTTTTACAAAATATTTGTGCCCCTCAGAATCTCCTCGACTCCAAGATCTAAGTGTTGCAGATGAGCTGCAACACTGCTTTGAGGAAACACTTTCCTTTGGGGAAAAACAAAGCAGAGAAAGCCTGTGATCCTGGGAAGACACTGGTACTGTATTTCTTGGTAACACAAAGCAAGCAGGACCTCCAGGCCTTGGTGTTGAAAAGTCACATTAAAGGGTCCTTCTGCTCCAGACACGCTCCCTGGGATCTGCCCACTATATTGACTTTCCCACTTTTCTTTCTTCTTGCTTGCTTCAGGAGGATGGGAAAAGGCTGGTCTGTGTCAGAACAACCTCAAACCAGTGAGAAATAAAATACGTTCCTTCTCTACTCAAACCATGGATGATGGCATCACAGAAAATACAATATTCCTTTCTTAATGTTAATGTTGGTGTTTTCCTAGATTCTCGTTCTATTGTCAGCTAATCATACACTGGTGAACCTCAGCATGTGTTAGGGTACATTTCTTAAAGTTCATTAATATGCAATTCCATGTAAAGGTATATTAAACTTGTACATATTCCCTTAGACAGAACAGGATCCTCTTACGAGCAATCCATGTAATGCATCTTCTGTCTTTCACGGCTCTCATTGGCTTTTCTCCCTTACATCAGTCTGAGGACATTTTGTCTCCACCTGTCTCTCTCTCCTCTTTGGTTCTGCAGCAGATAGTGGAAAGCGGAAAAAGGGTGGGAAGTTCCATGATGATAACCTTTGTCCAGCTGTACATACTTTATTTTCCTAAACACACCAAGAGACTTACTTTGTCTCTGGGAATAAAAAGCAAGTTGGAGCCATTGAAGTATCTCCCCACCTATTCCGATCACTTGCTAAATAACAGTCCAGTATAGGATATTCCTTTCTTTCATGGCTGCAAATTTTCTGAGAATTTTAATTTCTCCAAAGGACATTCTGAGGACAATGGATGTGATTAATTTAGTGAGGAAAGGAATGGGTTGAGGTGATACCAGAATATGAGTGTCCCTCACTAAAATGTCTTATACGCATTTCTGCTTCCAGGCACCTGGCACAGTGCCTGCATGATTGCAGGCTCCAAAAATGCCCAATAGTTTGAGCTGATGCCCAGGGTGTTTTCCTTGGGCAGAAAAACATTGCCTTTTGTTATAGCCAATACTTGGGCAGGGGCAGTGAAGTTAGTGATGTTGATCCTTAAACACATTCTAAAGTCAGATTGGAAATACGTTTCATTCAGAGATGATATTGTGAACGAAAGTACAAAGTGTCCTAATAGGAACTTAACTCATCCTGTAGCTGACAGAAAAAAAGGGTAGAAGTACCAGAAAGGGGATAGGAAATTAATATTTTGTATTGAACACCTGGTATGTACTAGACAGTGTGACACCCCCAAAAGTAGAGATGAGACATACGTTGCTTCATGGAATCTCCCACAGGTGTTGGTTTTATCACTTCCATTTCACAGATGAGGAAACCAAGGTCCAGGGAAACGTGTGGCTTGCATAAGGTCACAGCTAATCAGTGTCAGAGGCAGGCAGGATTTGAATCCAAGTCTGTCCAATGCTCAAATGCATGCCTTTCCCCACATGGAAAACATTTCCCCTCACATGCTTAAATTCAGGAAGATATTGATCCCATTGGCCCTGTGGAATCTTCCAAAGAGTGGATTTCTGTCTGGGAGCTGGGATCAGGAGTTCTGGGTGTAGGAAGAGAAATCAGAGAGGTGCCCTCCTGGGGCTTGAGGGGCCTGCTAGCTCTCTGCTGGGAGCTACAGACCTGGAGGGCCGAGCAGGGTCCTGGCCCAGAGCAATGTTTGGAGGCAAGGAAAGCTCACAGCAAGCGGCAGGCCGCTTATGGTTTGTAAAGTCAACCCAGACAGGAATCACATCTGCTGAGCAGAAAGGAGCCAGGGAGTGGGGAAGGACGGAACCAGCTCTATCAGGTTTTTTTCTCCTTCGGGAATGTGTTCATTTTTACCCTGTTGTTAATACTTAATTGTTAAAGTAGCACTGAGCTCAAAAGGTATACGTTCTTTTAGCCCACTTTTTGCAAAACTCACCTTTTAAAATGCAAAAAAACCCAAACAAAGCACCAAATGTGGACCATAGTAAGGCAGGGAAGAATTTTGCTTGGTGAAATGGGAAGTCCCTCATTGGCAGATCCAAACCCTTGGGGTGGCGGTGGGGGAAAATAAGGGAAAGCAGGAAA
This sequence comes from Manis javanica, assembly GCF_040802235.1. Taxonomy (NCBI): domain Eukaryota; kingdom Metazoa; phylum Chordata; class Mammalia; order Pholidota; family Manidae; genus Manis; species Manis javanica. Next base: position 82,550,211 of record NC_133157.1, read on the forward strand.
AAATGGAAATAAATAAATAAGACTCCTTTGTTTCATACCTATGAAGATGGGATTCCTGGAGCCATTGCTATTCCTCTCTGATGGGAGAATGGCATCATTCAGAGAAATGGGGTCAAAACTAGGGTCTGGCAAACAGGAAAACATTTCAAAAATAGTTTAAACTGCTAAGTGACCGCCTCGTCTAGACTCTGTCTGTGTTCCTGTCACACGTTGTGCACAGGAGGCGGCTCCGTGGAAGAGCAACATTCTAGACGCTGATGGAAACAAGCTTTTCAGAGGGAAACACCCAGGAGATGGGAAGACCCTGCTTCTTCAATATTTTATTAGTGTGTATTCCACTGGGTGAAGTGACTCAGACTATAAATATATTGGAGAGACTTCAGGTGGTCTAAAAGATATATTGCCTTTATATCATGGGATGTGATTAAAAAGGGGAGCTTGCCAAATGTATGTGTGTTGTTATGGTGCTGCTGCCTTTGTATCATGAAGGAAATTATTTTATGAGGCTCCATTTGGTTCTATGAGGAAAGGTCACCCCAGAGGAGAAAGTGCGCTCTGAGGTCCTCCCTTGGAGGCAGATGATCCATGTCATCCCGGCTTTTCCTGGGGTCTTTAAGGTCTGTGACCTGGATGGGGCAGAGACTCCACATGACCACGGGTGCCACAAATGTGCTGGGTATTACATTCGGTATTGGGCGATGTGGACAAGGCCAGCTCCTGATGTGGCACCTGGAGAGATGGACAAGGTCACTACAGCCCCTTCCCCAGACCTGCAGATGAGCTGCAACACTGCTTTGAGCTGCCCTACACATGTTAAGGTCCTTCTTTTTTGTGAGGACTTATGAAGGCTGAAATCACCTAAGCGCTGGTACAGAAAAAAAGATGTCACAGAAATGGGAGAATCAAGCGCGAATTCTACAGAGAGGTGCCTCCGTGTGTTCTGTATTTCTTCTGCTGTGTAACTAACTCCCTGACCAAATATGGGCATGGCTGGAAATATTAGAGTTTGCCACAAATGAGAAAAATGATGTGAAAAAGTAAAAAATAATGGGACTGAAGAGGAATGATTACTCAAACTTCTTAGTGCCTGTCCTGTGCCAAACTAAAGTGAAATAACCAGTTGCCTGGTGGCCAGCGTGTGGCGGGTTTGTTCTCTCAGACCAATTTACTGATGTGCCATATCATCCATCTGCTCATCCATCCATCCATCCATCCACCCATCCATTTACCCATCCAACTGTTTCTTCATTCATTTATCTGTGCATTCATTCATTCACTGGGTCAAAGTGACTACAGGATCATTTTGCAACTAACCTGGTTCCCAGAATCTTGAATGCATTTTCATTCAGTTTTTGAGAGTGTCACCGTGGATTCATAGCAGTTTTTGAGAGTGTCACTGTGGATGCATAGACTGAGGGCCAAGGCTCTAGCCTCTCATTGTTGGGGCGAAATGAATCCATAGCTCATAGCCTTTCTGTATGTGCATGATGATCGTGGCAACATGAAATGTCCAGAGAATTTGGCTCTTGTTTTTTTTTTTTATTTATGATCTTCTAAATTTTCTATACCTTTTTCATTGTACATAGCTTAATCCCTTAGGAAAAGGAGAGGTTAGGAAATAAGAGCAAAATGACAGCGGTAGTAAGGAAGAGTGACTGTGAAAGCTCTACATTAGAACATGTGCTGATGGCTGTCCTCGCATTATCTCAGCCTTTAGGGATATAATCTCTTGCAGCTGCATGTACCGCCACTATTCCTGTACGTGTTTCGCCTTTGTGCAGACCTAAGGTAGGTCTGAGGGACTTGCGGGCCGAGGCCACCCAGCCAGGACATACAGAGCTGGATCTAACTGCTCCCGGGTTCTGTCTGGCAGGCGGAGGACTGCCCCCTACCCCTCCACCCCCGCAGGGGTCTTGGTGATCAAACGCGGGGACCAGTCTTTTGGTCTTTCAGTTTGCCTTTGCCAAAACTAAAAATCAAAACCAACTTGCTGTACCTGCTGGTGGTGGACGGGAACCAGAGGAATAGAATCTTCTCTCCTGCCTTCCCCCTGGTGGAGCCGGGGACTGACTGAAAGCGGGAGGGGGGTTGCTGCGGCGCGGGACAGATCCCCTTGGGGGCGTGCAGGACCGGGGGTGAGGGGGTGGGGCAGGAGAGCATCGGGATGACAGGGAAGAGTCTGTCCCCAGGAGGCTGACTCACGTGGGGCTGAGTAGATGTTCTCATAGTTTTTAACATTTCTTCTCTATCTGTGGTTATTTTCTAAATTTATCTATTGGTTTTCTCCTTTAAAGATTTTACTTACCAAATGAATTTTCTTCCTCTCTTCATTTCCTTTCTCCTTCCTGCCTGTCTTCCTCCCTCTTCTCCTTCCTTCCTCCTTTGCTTTGCTTTCCTTTTCTCTCTCTTCTCTCTCTGATAGAGAGCTAGGGCGTCAGGTTTTCACTCACTGTTCTGTGTTCTGCAATTCATTAATTTATGCTTTTACCTTCTTCAAATCCCCAATCTAGTATTTAAATTTATTTCTACCAATTCAAATTTGTACTATTGATAATGTCTTTTTTTTTTTTTTTTTTTTTTTTTTTAATAAGCAGGGGGCGTTTATTGAGTTTCTGTTATGTCCTTGTTCCTCTCTCCTGTTACTGTTCTGAGTCATTTTGAAAATAAGGATAACTTTCTTGGTCATTCAATTTTTGAAAATTTCCATGTGAATATTAAGAGGTTGTTCAGTTATGCCTTCTTATTTAAAAAAGTGTTTAGATGCTTTTTATCTTTGTTCCAAAAGAGATTATGTAGCACCTAGATCAATGTCAGTGTTCCTCCACACTTGCCAGGGTAAAGGTAACCTCTGGTTTTAATATCTTGATCATTGGAGCTTTAAAGGTGTACTTTTGAAGGTGTACAGCTCCTTGGCGTAGCCCCTTGACATGGAGCTTACTAAACCTGTCAACATTCTACTTTTTCCAAGACTATTCAGATTTTCCCCCTCATTTTTTTTTGTTTTTTTTTGTTTTTTTTTGTTTTTGAAATGACATTTTTTAATGTGCATATATCACTTAATTTTTAATGTGAAAAATTTCATTAAATTGTTTAGCACAAGTTTATTCAATATCTTTTGAAATGCTAAGTACTATGTAAGATCTGGGGGCTGCAAAGATGCAGAGACGACCTCTACTCTTCCCCAGATGGAGGACACATCCCCTTTCGGATGCAGGCATAAATGATATAAATTCACACGCAAATTCCTATCCAATCTGTCACAGGCAGGACACCTGGGCATAGCCTGGTGCCTCTGACATTCTCTCCCACTCACAGGTCAGTAGGGGTCACATGCCAGGGCTGCCTTTTAGCTGTGTTTTTAGGCACCTGTGGCCTCAGATTGCCTCATATACCTGTTGCCAAGGTTTAGTTTTTTTCTTTTTTTTTTTTTTTGAGAGGGCATCTCTCATATCTATTGATCAAATGGTTGTTAACAACAATAAAATTCAGTATAGGGGGGTCAACGCTCAATGTACAATCATTAATCCATCTCAAGCCTAATTCTCGTCAGTCTCCAATCTTCTGAAGCATAACAAACAAGTTCTTACATGGTGAACGAATTCTTACATAGTGAATAAATTCTTACATGGTGAACAGTACAAGGGCATTCATCACAGAAACTTTCGGTTTTGATCATGCAATATGACCTATAAACAATCAGGTCAAATATGAATATTCGTTTGATTTTTGTACTTGATTTATATGTTGATCCCACATTTCTCCTATTATTATTATTATTTTTATTTTTAATAAAATGCTGAAGTGGTAGGTAGATGCAAGATAAAGGTAGAAAACATAGTTTAGTGCTGTAAGAAGGCAAATGTAGATGATCAGATGATCAGGTGTGTGCCTATGGACTAAGTATTAATCCAGGCTAGACAAGGGCATCAAGACATCCACGGATGCAGAAGATTTCTCTCAAAGCAGGGGGGGTGAGGTTCTGAGCCTCACCTCTGTTGATCCCCAAATTCTCACCTGATGGCCCCCCTGCGACTGTGCCTGTCTTAGGTTGTTCCTCCCTTGAGGAATCTTACCCGTCTCTGGCTAACCAGTCATCTTCCGGGGCCATACAGGGAAATGTAAAGTTGGTAAGTGAGAAGCCATATTGTTTGCAAAGGTTAGCTTTTAACTTCTTTGCAGATTTATACCCTGTGGCTTCTATGCCCAGCACTTGTCTCGAGGTATCTTTACCACCTGGAGGAATTATGATACTCGGTAAATTCGATATGAGGCACGAATTCTATTTAAGGGTTGTAATTAGGAAGGAAGAAGAAAAGCTATAGATGTAGCATATGAAGGAAACATGGGAGGATTGATTATTTCTTTGACATATCTTCTTGTATAGTACCTTAAGTATGTATAGGTTTTAAACTACTAACTAATTTGCACACACATATTAACATAATAGGAATATGGTGACATAAACAAAGCAAATCTATAATTACCATCCATCTCCAGTGAAGCCAAGAAAACCATTTAGGCACCCTAGGCATTTGTGAAAATTTATCTATGATATGATGGATATTGTCCAACTGTACTTGAACCATCAGACAAATTAAAGCACCCCATTTCTGGGATCTGTTCACATCCCATATGTTCTTTTAACCATAGATAGTCTATAGTCATGAGATTTTGGAGTGCTACAACTTGCACCCCTCCCAACTCCTGGTTGAGTTCCAACAGTACAGATCCAGTCAAATTCGTTGTCTCACTGTATGCACATGCCAGCCTAGACATCTCCCTCCTCATTCCTATGGCAAGTCCAGGAGACGGTGGGCTGGATGCAGCCACAACCTCAGCATCGTCCGGATCCCTGTGGAGGCTTTTTGATGATCATCCTCCTGCACAAGTCCTCCAGAGAGTGCTGATGCCGGAAGCTCCTCCTCATATCGTATCTTAGTTCATTTTCTGGGTATCCAAGCTAGGCCTTGATCTTCTGCATAGAAACAAACAGACCCTTTGCCCACACTTTGACATGCCCTCTATACCACTGTGCAGAACTCACTGGAGGTCAGCACACAGTAACTGCTTTTTTTTTTTTTTAATTAAGAGAAAGGAATATTATCAGAAAAGAGTACCTTCATAGCTGATCATCTGACACCCTTTAAGTGATCAACATTAAGGATATTAAAAGCATGCGTTGATCTTTGATTTACCAATAGTTTTATCCTGTTAAGGAGTAATCCCCCTTTTCCTTCTTTCTTTCTTTTTTTTTTTTTAATTTTTAATCTACACTTACATGAAGAATACTATGTTTACTATGCTCTCCCCTATATCAGGTCCCCCCTAACAACCACATTACGGTTACTGTCCATCAGCTTAGCAAAATGTTGTAGAGTCACTACTTGTCCTCTCTGTGTTGTGCAGCCCACCCTCCCCTTTCTCCCTCCCCCCCATGCATGCTAATCTTAATACCCCCCTTCTTCTTCCCCCCCCTTATCCCTCCCTGCCCACCCATCCTCCCCAGTTCCTTTCCCTTTGGTACCTGTTAGTCCATTTTTGGGTTCTGTAATTCCACTGCTGTTTTGTTCCTTCAGTTTTTCCTTTGTTCCTATACTCCTCAGATGAGTGACATCATTTGGTATTTCTCTTTCTCTGCTTGGCTTATTTCACTGAGCATAATACTCTCCAGCTCCATCCATGTTGCTGCAAATGGTTGGATTTTTCCACTTCTTATGGCTGAGTAGTATTCCATTGTGTATATGTACCACATTTTCTTTATCCATTCATCTATCGATGGACATTTAGGTTGCTTCCAATTCTTGGCTATTGTAAATAGTGCTGCGATAAACATAGGGGTGCATCTGTCTTTCTCAAACTTGATTGCTGCGTTCTTAGGGTAAATTCCTAGGAGTGGGATTCCTGGGTCAAAAGGTAGGTCTGTTTTGAGCATTTTGATGAACCTCCAAACTGCTTTCCACAATGGTTGAACTAATTTACATTCCCACCAGCAGTGTAGGAGGGTTCCCCTTTCTCCACAGCCTCACCAACATTTGTTGTTGTTTGTCTTTTGGATGGCAGCTATCCTTACTGGTGTGAGGTGATACCTCATTGTAGTTTTAATTTGCATTTCTCTGATAATTAGCGATGTGGAGCATCTTTTCATGTGTCTCTTGGCCATCTGTATTTCTTTTTTGGAGAACTGTCTGTTCAGTTCCTCTGCCCATTTTTTAATCGGGTTATTTGTTTTTTGTTTGTTGAGGCGTGTGAGCTCTTTATATATTCTGGACGTCAAGCCTTTATCGGATCTGTCATTTTCAAATATATTCTCCCATACTGTAGGGTTCCTTTTTGTTCTATTGATGGTGTCTTTCGCTGTACAGAAGCTTTTCAGCTTAATGTAGTCCCACTTGCTCATTTTTGCTGTTGTTTTCCTTGCCCGGGGAGATATGTTCAAGAAGAGATCACTCATGTTTATGTCTAAGAGGTTTTTGCCTATGTTTTTTTCCAAGAGTTTAATGGTTTCATGCCTTACATTCAGGTCTTTGATCCATTTTGAGTTTACCTTTGTATATGGGGTTAGACTATGGTCCAGTTTCATTCTCCTACATGTAGCTGTCCAGTTTTGCCAGCACCATCTGTTGAAGAGACTGTCATTTTGCCATTATATGTCCATGGCTCCTTTATCAAATATTAATTGACCATATATGTTTGGGTTAATTTCTGGGGTCTCTAATCTGTTCCACTGGTCTGTGGCTCTGTTCTTGTGCCAGTACCAAATTGTCTTGATTACTATGGCTTTGTAGTAGAGCTTGAAGTTGGGGAGTGAGATCCCCCCTACTTTGTTCTTCTTTTTCAGGATTGCTTTGGCTATTCGGGGTCTTTGGTGTTTCCATATGAATTTTTGAATTATTTGTTCCAATTCATTGAAGAATGTTGCTGGTAATTTGAGAGGAATTGCATCAAATCTGTATATTGCTTTGGGCAGGATGGCCATTTTGACGATATTAATTCTTCCTAGCCATGAGCATGGGATGAGTTTCCATTTATTAGTGTCCCCTTTAATTTCTCTTAAGAGTGACTTGTAGTTTTCAGAGTATAAGTCTTTCACTTCTTTGGTTAGGTTTATTCCTAGGTATTTTATTCTTTTTGATGCAATGGTGAATGGAATTGTTTTCCTGATTTCTCTTTCTATTGATTCGTTGTTAGTGTATAGGAAAGCTACAGATTTCTGTGTGTTAATTTTGTATCCTGCAACTTTGCTGTATTCCGGTATCAGTTCTAGTAGTTTTGGAGTGGAGTCTTCAGGGTTTTTTATGTACAGTATCATATCATCTGCAAATAGTGACAGTTTAACTTCTTCTTTACCAATCTGGATTCCTTGTATTTCTTTGTTTTGTCTTATTGCCGTGGCTAGGACCTCCAGTACTATGTTAAATAACAGTGGGGAGAGTGGGCATCCCTGTCTGGTTCCCGATCTCAGAGGAAATGCTTTCAGCTTCTCGCTGTTCAGTATAATGCTGGCTGTGGGTTTGTCATATATGGCCTTTATTATGTTGAGGTATTTGCCCTCTATTCCCATTTTGCTGAGAGTTTTTATCATGAATGGATGTTGAATTTTGTCAAATGCTTTTTCAGCATCTATGGAGATGATCATGTGGTTTTTGTCTTTCTTTTTGTTGATGTGGTGGATGATGTTGATGGATTTTCGAATGTTGTACCATCCTTGCATCCCTGGGATGAACCCCACTTGGTCATGGTGTATGATCCTTTTGATATACTGTTGAATTCTGTTTGCTAATATTTTATTGAGTATTTTTGCATCTACATTCATCAGGGATATTGGTCTGTAATTTTCTTGTTTGGTGGGGTCTTTGCCTGGTTTTGGTATTAGGGTGATGTTGGCCTCATAGAATGAGTTTGGGAGTATTCCCTCTTCTTCTATTTTGTGGAACACTTTAAGGAGAATGGGTATTATGTCTTCTCTGTGTGTCTGATAAAATTCCGAGGTAAATCCGTCTGGCCCTGGGGTTTTGTTCTTGGGTAGTTTTTTGATTACTGTTTCAATTTCTTTGCTCGTAATTGGTTTGTTTAACTTTTGTGTTTCTTCCTTGGTCAGTCTTGGGAGGTTGTATTTTTCTAGGAAGTTGTCCATTTCTTCTAGGTTTTCCAGCTTGTTGGCATATAGGTTTTCATAGTAGTCTTTAATAATTCTTTGTATTTCTGTGGAGTCTGTCGTGATTTTTCCATTCTCATTTCTGATTATGTTGATTTGTGTTGACTCTCTTTTTCTCTTAATAAGTTGGGCTAGAGGCTTATCTATTTTGTTTATTTTCTCAAAGAACCAGCTCTTGGTTTCGTTGATTTTTGCTATTGTTTTATTCTTCTCAATTTTGTTTATTTCTTCTCTGATCTTTATTATGTCCCTCCTTCTGCTGACTTTAGGCCTCATTTGTTCTTCTTTTTCCAGTTTTCATAATTGTGATGTTAGACTATTCATTTGGGATTGTTCTTCCTTCTTCAAGTGTGCCTGGATTGCTATATACTTTCCTCTTAAGACTGCTTTCGCTGCATCCCACAGAAGTTGGGGCTTAGTGTTGTTGTCATTTGTTTCTATATATTCCTTGATCTCTATTTTGATTTGTTCATCGATCCATTGATTATTTAGTGGCATGTTGTTAAGCCTCCATGTGTTTGTGAGCCTTTTTGTTTTCTTTGTAGAATTTATTTCTACTTTCATATCTTTGTGGTCTGAAAAATTGGTTGGTAGAATTTCAATATTTTGGAATTTACTGAGGCTCTTTTTGTGAGCTAGTATGTGGTCTATTCTGGAGAATGTTCCATGTGCACTTGAGAAGAATGTATATCCTGTTGCTTTTGGATGTAGAGTTCTATAGATGTCTATTAGGTCCATCTGTTCTAGGGTGTTGTTCAGTGCCTGTGTGTCTTTACTTATTTTCTGCCCGGTGGATCTATCCTTTGGGGTGAGTGGTGTGTTGAAGTCTCCTACAATGAATGCATTGCAGTCTATTTCCCTCTTTAGTTCTGTTAGTATTTGCTTCACATATGCTGGTGCTCCTGTATTGGGTGCATATATATTTAGAATGGTTATATCCTCTTGTTGGACTGAGCCCTTTATCATTATGTAGTATCCTTCTTTATCTCTTGTTACTTTCTTTGTTTTGAAGTCTATTTTGTCTGATATTAGTACTGGAACCCCTGCTTTCTTCTCACTGTTGTTTGCCTGAAATATGTTTTTCCATCCCTTGACTTTTAGTCTATGCTTATCTTTGGGTTTAAGGTGAGTTTCTTGTAAGCAGCATATAGATGGGTCTTGCTTTTTTATCCATTCTCTTACTCTATGTCTTTTGATTGGTGCATTAAGTCCATTTACATTTAGGGTGACTATTGAGAGATATGTACTTATTGCCATTGCAGGCTTTAGATTCGTGGTTACCAAAGGTTCAAGGTTAGCTTCTTTAGTATCTTACTGCTTAACTTAGCTCGCTTATTGAGCTGTTATATACACTGTCTGGAGATTCTTTTCTTCTCTCCCTTATTATTCCTCCTCCTCCATTCTTCATATGTTGTGTGTTTTTTTCTGTGCTCTTTTTAGGGGTGCTCCCATCTAGAGCAGTCCCTGTAGGATGCCCTGTAGAGGTGGTTTGTGGGAAGCAAATTCCCTCAGCTTTTGCTTGTCTGGGAATTGTTTAATCCCGCCATCATATTTAAATGATAGTCGTGCTGGATACAGTATCCTTGGTTCAAGGCCCTTCTGTTTCATTGCATTAAGTATATCATGCCATTCTCTTCTGGCCTGTAGGGTTTCTGTTGAGAAGTCTGATGTTAGCCTGATGGGTTTTCCTTTATAGGTGACCTTTTTCTCTCTAGCTGCCTTTAAAACTCTTTCCTTGTCCTTGATCCTTGCCATTTTAATTACTATGTGTCTTGGTGTTGTCCTCCTTGGATCCTTTCTGTTGGGGGTTCTGTGTAATTCCATGGTCTGTTCGATTATTTCCTCCCCCAGTTTGGGGAAGTTTTCAGCAATTATTTCTTCAAAGAGACTTTCTATCCCTTTTCCTCTTTCTTCCTCTTCTGGTATCCCTATAATAAGAATATTATTCCTTTTGTATTGGTCACATATTTCTCTTAGTGTTGTTTCATTCCTGGAGATCCTTTTATCTCTCTCTATGTCAGCTTCTATATGTTCCTGTTCTCTGGCTTCTATTCCTTCAATGGCCTCTTGCATCTTATCCATTCTGCTTATAAATCCTTCCAGGGATTGTTTCACTTCTGTGATCTCCTTCCTGACATCTGTGATCTCCTTCCGGACTTCATCCCACTGCTCTTGCATTTTTCTCTGCATCTCATCCCACTGCTCTTGCATTTTTCTCTGCATCTCATCCCATTGCTCTTGCATTTTTCTCTGCATCTCTGTCAGCATGTTCATGATTTTTATTTTGAATTCTTTTTCAGGAGGACTAGTTAGGTCTGTCTCCCTCTCAGGTGTTGTCTCTGTGATCTTTGTCTGCCTGTAGTTTTGCCTTTTCATGGTGATAGAGATAGTTTGCAGAGCTGGTACAAGTGACCACTGGAAGAGCTTCCCTTCTTGTTGGTTTGTGGCCTTTTTCTGGGAGAATAGCGACCTCTAGTGGCTTGTGCTGGGCAGCTGTGTGCAGACAGGGCTTCTGCTTCCTGCCCAGTTGCTTTGGGGTTTATGTCCGCTGTTGCTGTGGGCTTGGCCTGGCTGGGGCTGTTCCTCCAAAATGGTGGAGCCCCGTTGGAGGGGGAGCGGCCGGGAGGCTATTTATCTCCATAAGGGGCCTCTGTGCTCCCTGCTGCCCAGGGGGTTAGAGTGCCCAGAGATCCCCAGATTCCCTGCCTCTGGTCTAAGTGACCTGTCCTGCCCCTTTAAGACTTCCAAAAAGCACTCTCCAAACCAAAACAACAACAGCAACAATGAGAGAGGGAACAGAAAGGAAAAAAAAAAGGAAAAAACGCGCGATTTTTTTTTTTTGTCTTCAGGTGCCGGTCCCAGGCACCCGCTCACTGGTCCTGCTGCCCTGTCTCCCTAGCACCAGGGTCCCTGTCCTTTCAAGGCTTCCAAAAAGCACCCACCCACCGGTCCCGCAGGAAAGGAACGTTCGATATTCTTTGTCCTCAGGCACTGGTCCCAGGCACCCGCTCACCAGTCCCGTCGCCCTGCCTCCCTAGCACCGGGGTCCCTGTCCCTTTAAGGATTCCAAAAAGCACTCGCCAAGAAGAGAGGAAAAAAGGGGAAAAACGCGCGATTTCCTCCGTCCTCAAGTGCCGGTCTCAGGCGCCCGCCCCCCGGTCCCGCAGGGAAAAACGTGGGATATTCTTTGTCCTCAGGCGCCAGTCCCAGGCACCCGCTCACCAGTCCCACCACCCTGCCTCCCTAGCACCGGGGTCCCTGTCCCTTTAAGGCTTCCAAAAAGCGCTTGCCAAAAAGAGAAAAAAAAAGGGGAAAAACACGCGATTTCCTCCGTCCTCAGGTGCCGGTCTCAGGCACCCGCCCGCCGGTCCCGCTGGGAGAAATGCGGGATATTCTTTGTCCTCAGGCACCGGTCCCAGGCACCTGCTCACTGGTCCCGACACCCTGCCTCCCTACCAATGGGGGCCCGTCCCTTTAAGGCTCCCAAAAAGCACTCGCCAAAAAAAAACCGCACCGGTTTCTTTCCACCAGTCGGGAGCTGGGGGGAGGGGCGCTCGGGTCCCGCTGGGCGGGGGCTTGTATCTTACCCCCTTCGCAAGGCACTGGGTTCTTGCAGGTGTGGATGTGGTCTGGATGTTGTCCTGTGTCCTGTGGTCTCTATTTTAGGAAGATTTTTCTTTGGTATATTTTCATAGCTCTATGTGTTTTTGGGAGGAGATTTCCACTGCTCTACTCACGCCACCATCCTGGCTCTGCCCCCTGTTGATAATGTTTTTAAAAAAATTTATTTTTCTTCTTTCCTGCTGTCTGTTTCGATTTACCAAGTTTTCCTTATACATCTCTCTACCCTCTACTGATTTGGAGGTTATACTTTCCTGTTTCAGTCTTTAGTGCCACCTTTGCTTTTTAAAATCTTCCATATTTTTCAATAAAATGTATATTCTGGAATAATTTTAGATTTATAAAGGTGTGACAAGTATGGAATAGAGAGTTCTTTATGCCTCTCACCCAGTTTTCCCTAATGTTATCTTCTTACATACCATGGCACATGGGTTAAAACTAAAAAAAAAAAGGAACATGACTACTAACTAAACTCTACATTTTATTTGGATTTTGCTAGTTTTTTCCATTAATGTCTCTTTCCTATTCCAAGATTTAATCCAGGGTATCATACTGCATTTTGTACTCTAAGATTTTTAATATGCATCTTTGACCTAAAAGGCTCTCGTGAGACCTTGACAAAATCTATTTTGTCTGTTCTTATTTTGAACAACACAATGAAGACCTTTGCCCTGACATCCCCCATGGTTCACATGCCAGTTTTGTCAAGTACTTTAAATCCATTTAGGTTTAAACTATCCTAAATTATTCATTATTATTACTACTAATTTAACAGCCAATATTTCTTGAGATTTATCCAAATTTTAAACAACTTATTGGTGGATCTTCTTGTATTTGCATCTTTCCTTTGGTTTAATATTCTGTCTCATTACAAGACATCCCTTCAAATCTTTTCAAGGGAGGACCTGTGAGTTATAAATTAAGTCAGCATTAATTTGTCTGAAACATATTTATTTATGTTCTGATTCTATACTAAAGTACAGAATTTTATCTGAGCGTAGAATTTTAGGTTGAACATTTTTGTTCCTCAGTATTTTCACAATATTCCACTATTGTCTGGTCTCTATTGTAGTTAATGAATGAGTGATATTAATTAAATATTTTGCCTTGGTAGTTTCTTTTGTAGGTTCTTTTTCCCTGGTTATTTTAAAGAACTTCTCTCTGGCATTGGTGTTTTGCAGTTTTAACATGCATTCGGGATGTGGGTTTCTTCTTATTTATTCTGTTTAGGATTCCTACTTAATAAGTCTGAAGATTCATGTCTTTCATCTGTTTAAGAGAATTCACAGACTTTATTTCTTTGAATATTGCCTCTATGCCAAATAGACATACACCGGACCATCTTATCATATCATCCATTTGTTTCTCCGTTTCTTATTTTCTATCTCAATACTTTTCTGTGCTGTTTTTGATAGCTTTTTCAAATCTGTTTTGGGTAATCTGCTGTTTGATCTGCCCACTCACTTCTTCATTTTAATGAAAATATTTTCCATCTGTAAAAATTTCAACTGGTCCTTTTTCAAATCTTCCTGTTCATTTTTCAAGGAGTCTAATTCGTTCCTTATAGTGTTACACTTTTTTTATCCTTTTATCCTTTAAGCATATTTTATAGTTTTGATGACATTGTTTTACTAATATCACAAGTCCTTGATGAATGAATTAATCATCTCTTGTATCTGCTGAATTCCACTCATGGTAGATAGTTATTTTTTAAGCATTTTGTAATTCTTAATGGTGAATTCATTTCAGAAGAGCTTTTGCTTTATGTAGCTTTGTTAATTTTTTGGTTTGGCTTGGACTTTCATAAACCACATGCACAGTTAAAATAAAAATTTTTAAGTAATGCAAGATGCAGGCACAGAAGCTTTTTTCTTTTTTGTCCATCCAGAACCACTGAGGATATAAATTTCCTGGTAATTTTGCTGGGCCAATGGAGTCACTGAAGTTTATTAATCCTCTCATTGGGATTGCAGCCCTTTGAGAGTCCCAACCTTGGTAAGGTTCTTAGCTTCAAATCTCCAAATTTATCATCTTAGGACCTCATATATTATTGCTGTGTAGTTTTTAAAAAACGTAATACTTAGTGATTCTTGGTCCAGCCCCTTCCCCCCTGTTTCATCTCCTGCGGGAGGTGTAATATATCAACTTTTGCCTACTGCTCTGAATCTCAACATTCTCATCCTGCTAGTTGCCTCCCCAAGACTGGAAAGTAGGCTCCATGCCTGTTTTATACATTGCCAGACCAGCAGGACCTAGCCTAGTGCCTGGCACATCGTAACAAATGATTAATACATTTTGTTGAAAAATAAATGAATGGATGATGTGAGCCAAAGTGCCAGACTACTTCATATAAAGAGAAATGAGACAGTCCCTGCCCTCAAGACCAGAGATGAGAGAGACTTGAAAGCAATTAGTTCTAATCCAAAGGGATGCAAAGACAGTACTATCAGTGTAGATAAAAGGCTTCTTTGCAAAGGTGGCACTTGAGTGGAGCCTTGAAGGGTGAGCAGAATTTCATTTGGTGCTGGAATGGGGGAAATGCATGGCAGATGAGGAGGAAGGCATGAGCAAATGCATGGATGTATGGAATTAAATGGCTTGTACTGGAATCCATAGGCCACCTCTTTGGCTGACTTGTGTCGTGGTGGCTATAGGAGTGCCGGTGGGAATGCTCTCTGAGACCTCCAGCTCCAGAGTGTAGCTGGTCAAGGGCCCCAGTTGCTGTTCTCTGAGCAATCCACAAGACAATGCCCACTGGGTCTCGCCAAGGCCACATCCATTTCCCATGGGCTGCTCTCAGCCAGGGATACTGAGAGTGGTGCTTTCCTGGGGGCCATGGACTCCTCTGTTGGCTGACTTGCGCTACTGTGGGCTGACAGTACCCCTGATAGCCTTGCTGCAACTTCCTCAAGTTCTACTGCAGTCCAGGATGCTTGTCCTTGACGCCCCCTTCCTCTCTCTGTCACTGAGGGTCCAGCCTTCATCATGGTCTGACAGTTCTCCCAGCCTTCTCCAACTCACTCCCATTTTTGCATCCACAGGTGTTAGCCCTAATCAGATCTGTGCATTTGATCCCATTATGGTGTCTGCCGCTTGGTGTGCTTGGTGTACCCAGATGAACAGACACCATCTGACTCTTCTGCAGGGAGCACATAGAAAAAGAAACTGGAGAGATGTGTCTTGTTGAGCACCTTGAATGGCACTCTCAAGTTTGGCCCTTGTGCAGAGGGAATACCAATGAAGGTTTTAGGGAAGAAGTGAGATCTTGTATTTCAGGAGGTGACTATGGTGGAAGCTGAAGTGTGGATTTTTAGGAAGTCATTGCAATGATTTGGATGGGGAAGGTATGGCTGAAGCTGTGTAGGAACAGAGGAGATGGAAAACTGACTTCACAGCTCCTACAGAAGCAAGTGTATGAGTCTGGTATGAAATTGTACCTTCTTTTAACTTAATGGGGAAAAAAGCACCCTTCTGTAATTTTGTTAGAAGAGACCATACATGTGAGGTATTAGCAGAAACAAGCACCCTGGACCCACCCACTGTTATTTCCAGGCATGGCCTTCCCACTGAGTATGTCAGGAAAACACCTGATGAACAGTGTATGTTCCTGTCACCAGCCTTCTCTCACAAGAGCACCCAAGCTGATCCTTTCCACCTCTTTGTGACTTTGTCCAGGGTCTCTGGGATGCCATTCAGAAAACAAATCCCCAAAAGGCTCCTTGTGTTGGATGAACCCTACAAGGTGTGGTGTGGTGTGTGGGATCCCGTGAGGGAGGCAAATCACAGGTCTTCTGGGGACAGCACTGAAGTTCCATGTTGTAGATTTGAAATTAGAAGCAAGTTCAAGGAACCATGAGCTGTTTGTCCTGACCGGACACGGGGGCGTCGGGGAGGGAGCCAAGATGGGAATTACACAAGAAGCACTGGCCAAGCTCACTGCAGTCCCGACTTCCAGGGCAGCTGTTCCCTTTATACCCAGACCAGAGCAGAAGAATGGCGCCCTGGAAAACAGAAGGGCACAAGGGTCCTTCAGAGGCCCCTGGCAGAGGGAAATACAAGTGCTGCCATGCACGGAACCAAACTGTCAGCCGTTTAAACTTCCGGCTGAATGGGCAAAAAGGAGTAGATCAGGTGCGAGGGGGCCGAGTTGGCACATCCACCTCCAGACACCATTTTGCAGTGGGGCATTAGCAGCTTCCTATCGGAACAAACAGGAAGCCTATGAAAAATGCCATTGTCTCGTCCCGCCTGTGCTGACAGGACTGTTAAATGACCAAGTCCACAGGGCTTTGCCAAGTTGAGAGACCCAGAGAACAGGCAGCTGCTAGGGCCACCTGTGTCTGTCTGAGTCCAGCTACAAGCTCCCTTCCCAGGGCACCCCTGTTGTGGAGTGAGGAGTCCTGCAGAGCTGGGGTGGGTAGAGAATTTAAGCAGGAGGGAGGGAGGCAGGGCCCCACCCAGCCCTGGCTGACAGCCCTGCATCTCTCTCCCCTCTTCCTCGAAAAGCCATCAGGAATTCATCTCTGCCCACCACCCCCAGCCTCTGAAACGTCCTGGCTGGGAATCAAATCCAATACGGAACACCTGCCTCCCACGGCCACACCGCACGCACAGTACCCCACATGCCAGGTGGCAGCGGAGGGAAGGGAGGCCCATTAAAGGAAAATCCCTGACATTATTAAGAAGTGCAGTCTTGCTTTGCACTCTTTCTCTCACAGGCACATGCACTCCCCAGGCGTCTAAAGCTCTGCACGTGTCTCTGGCTATTTCACTGTCAATCAAACACTGAATAAGAGAGAGAGCCCCCTTCTTGGACAACATGTGTATGCAGCAGGGTGTATGTGTAGGAGTGTGTGCGTGTACGTAGGGGTGTGTGTATATAGGCATACATTTGTTGGTGTGTGTAGGAGTATGTGTGTGGGTGTGTGCATAGCTGGGTATATAGGTATGGGTGTGTATGTACATTTGTGTATAGGTGTGTAGGTGCATATGTGTGTATGTGTGTCTGTGCAGGTGGTTATAGGTGTGTATAGGTGTGTGTGTGTGTGTGTGTGTGTGTGTATCGTGCTGGGTCTGCAGAGTCACGGTCGAGGGCAGCTCCTGGCCGGGCTCTGCGGAGGTTGGGATGGATTCTGTCCCTGCGCAGCTCCGGAGGCACTTCCAGGCCGGTGCGTGTGTGGTGAGCTTGGTGCCATGGGAGGAGAGGAGCCGCTGCACAGCTTAGTGGATGGCGTCTGGGCGTGGAAAGACAACGCTTCCGTGGCCAGGGACGACTGTCCACACCCTAGCATTGTCCCCTTCAGGCCTGAAAGAGCGCTGGCGTGTGCCGCTAGCCAGGCTCAGGCTGTCTTGTCTGTCTGTCTGCGGTCCGGGCCGGGCCGCTCCGCTCCCGCGTGGTGGCTCAAAGTCAAGCTGCCTGCCGGCCGGGCCCAGTCTGCCGGCCCGAGACAGTGGGACTCTGTGAGTCGTGCCCTGTGGGCTGCTGGATATTTTTCTATGGAGGGACCTGTCCTTAGAGGCCCCAGAGGATGAGGGCGGCATCTTGAGCTGTTTTCCTTTCTCTTTGGCCCCATTTGCTGATCCTCTCGCAAGGATCCTGGTGAAGGCAGCTTGACAGCTGCATAAATCACGCTCGATACCACTAATAGGTGCTGCCCGCCACTGTACGGGACCACCCAGGCGCAGCTGCGGCCCTCTGGGCCGCACACAAATACAGTAATGCAAATCGCTCGGCCCTTTGTTACTCTGGGGGGCTGGGAGGAACGCACAAACACCCTCCCTGCTCCAGTCCCCCAGACGGGCCTGGGTCTGTTACTGCCTCTCCCTTTCCCACCCCACATTCTTCCATTCTCTCCAGGTTTCAGCTGAGTTTGTGCACCCAGAAGGCGATGGGAGGACAAAGGCCTTGTCGGGGATTTTGGCAGAGGTGGAATGGCATTGGCTGGGGACAGGAAGCCTGAGGAAGGGGCAGTCTATTACTGGCAGAGCAGGCAAGCAAAGAGTGGGAGCTGAGCACACAGGATTCCGGGGAATGCATCTGTAACTCCTGCTTCTTGGCCTCAGGGGGTTTCTGCACAGCCTAATGACAGACACCCCAGGCCTGTGTCCTAGTCGCAGGAGGGAAGGTGGAATTGTGGAGGGAAAAAAGCATGCTCTTGTATCAGGTGCTAACACTGCATGCTCACACTGTGGGAGGAGACAGGGCCCCTGAGCTCTGGAGGTCACAGTTCTGTACCCCACGTGGCCAGGCCTTCCTCAAGCTGACTCCCCTGATTTCAGGATCAGTCCTCAGCTCCTGCAACTGTCCCCTACTGATTCTCCTGCAGCAGGCAGCCCCACTCTGCTCCCAACACCTAGCTGCGCCTCCATGGGGCCTTTGCATTATTGCCTCTGCTGTTATTGCTGTACTTCTCTTAGGGAATCTAGGAAAGGGTGTGGCTTCCTCCCTCATTCCTTTCAAGAGTTTGCTCATATTACATCTTCTCAGCCAGACCTTTCCTAACCACCTGCTTTAGCACTGTAACTAACTCCCCACCCCCTGCCCTGCTTTATTTTTCTTTATAGCACTTAACCACTTTCAAATACATCATATAATTTCCTTCTTTATTTTGTTTATTGTGTGTTCTCCCCTCCTAGTGTGGTAATTTCAATTGTTTTGTTCACTGACAAATCCTGGATATCTAATATTGCATCAGTAAATAGCAGGTGCTCAATAAATATTTTTTGAGTGATAAAGCACTGTAACGCAGGAATGAGAAAGGAGCCAGGTGCCCTGGGGAAAGTAGGGATGTATTAGACTATAGGGGCTGGGGAGGGGGTCATGAGCCCCAGATTTATCAGGCCAGGGGTCAGTCCTCCTGTCAGAGAAGTTGGGAGTACCCTTTAAGGGGATTAAGGAGATTCACTTTCTCTTTGTCATCTCTTAGCATCACACCCTTGCCTCCAAGAAATATTTATTTATTTTCTCTGAAAATAGTTAAGTCTATCTGTGGTAGGCTGGATGGATAATGGTCCCCAAACCTGTTCACTCACTAGCCCCTGGAATCCTGATAAAGGGGATTTTGCAGAGATGATAAAGTTGAGGATCTTGAGATGGGGAGATTATCTTAGTTTATCTGGGTGGGTCCAACAAAACCACAAATGTTCTTATAAGAAGGAGACAGGAGGATCAGAGAGAGGGAGATGTGACCATGAGAGGAGAGGATGGAGCCATGATGGGCCACATACCAAGGAATGCAGGAACCTTCTAGAAACTGGAAAAGGCAAGGAAATTCACTATCCCCTAGAGTCTCTAGTCTCCATCCCCAGTGTCCAGGGTCAATGCAGGCTTACTGATCCTTTGATTTTAGCCCAGTCAAACTGATTTTGGACTTTTGACCTCTAGAATTGTTAAGTAATAAGTTTGTGCTATTATGTGCCACAAAGTTTATGGTAATTTGTTACAGCAGCAATAGGAAATGAATACAATGCCCTATTAATAATTTTTGAGCATTTGTTTCCCTCCCTCCTGACCTTGTTTTGGGCTTCTGCTCAGCTTCTGACTTTGCTCAGCTGACTTTGCTCCTAGAGGTGGGTACCACTCACACGTCTTCTTTGTCTTCTTTTTGCTTTGCACATGACCTTCTCAAAGTGGCTTAGTCTGAAAGTTCTTTGTCCATTCCTAAGGGATTTGCCTTTTTTCAAAAAGGGAATCTTCCTAATCTCTTGCTGAGATCATTTGAGTTTATACAATCCACATTTTTCCTTATGTATTCCTCTATCAGTGCTTCCCAACTTTCTTGAGGTGCTCTCAGCAATTCCCAAAGGGCCGTGCTTTGGTGTCTAGTGTGGGCTGGCCGGTTTCTGAAAGATCCCTGCTGGGATGGATACTCTGCATCTCCTCAAAGCCCAAAGCGTTGTAACAGCTCTCTGGCCCATATCCTGGCCGTGCCAGTCCTGTCCACTGCCAAATGGGGGGTTCGGTGGGGTAGGAGGTAGAATTCCGGTCGTTCGTCTGAGCAGATATCTGGGGGCTCACCTCTTCCCAGCAACCTCCTCCTCCCTGTCTTTCTCTTGCTATTGTCAAGTATCTCTGGTTGAAAGGCTCTTGCTGAAAGACACTGTCCAAAGAATAGGACAGAGAAAATTTCCTTAGATGAACTCCTTCATATTTTCCTTGGAAATAATTAACTGGAAAACAGCCATAAAATGATCACTTATTTGTTCATCCAAAATGTGTTTGTTGAATACTCACCATGCACTCTGTGCCTACCAGTAGGAAACAAGCAAAAACACTCAAATTATATGCAGATGAGATTCCTACAATGCTTCTACGGTATTTACAAACCGGAATGTAATTATGAAGAAAATGGCAGTAGAGCTCAATGATGGATTTTCTTTTCCTCTTAATATCCTGGGTGCCACCCAACCTACTCCATCTGCAGTGAGGTTAGCCCAGCCTCCTGGAAAATAAAGACTGAAATTAAAAGGGGTTGACTACCAACTTATCTGAGGGGAAGTTCCCTCACTGCAGATGGAGTAGGTTGGGTGGCACTCAGGATATTAAAAGAAAAAGAAATACGGCACTAACACTAAAAATGGATTGTTACTTAAAGACTGTAAACTGGGGACTGGAAATTTGTGTCTATCCCTTTGATCTATGGTCTCAACTATCGATCACCTGAAATGCAGTAAGTGTAACTCAAGACTGGCATTTTAACTCTCCTTTATTTAAGTTTAAATTAAAAATTATACACTCTTCAGTTATTAGAAAACTTTTAAGTACATTTAGAACAACTTCAGTACATGAATCCACTTTTTCAGTTGCAAATTTTATGAAATCTAAATACAGATAAAGTAATTCTGATAAAGATTTAACATTTAAGATGTACTGGACTTTAAAGCCTTGATATTAGAAAAAGAATGTTAAATATCTCATGAATAATTTTATATTATGTGTTGAAATGATAATGTTTTGGACATATTAGACTAAAGTAAAAAATATTTTTAACATTAATTTCACCTGCTTCTTTTTACTTTTTTTTGATGTGGCTATAAGAAATTTAAATTACATGTGTGGGCCACATTGTGTTTCCATTGGCCAGCGCTGGCTTGAATAACTGTTATCCTTCTTAAACTCATCTTAAGCAAGATTGGAAATATTTGATCACTTTCCACGATAATGTCTTCCAATTTCTTAACATAGTTAAGAGTATAATTATTTTGGAAAATATATTTGAATCCTTGCTAGTGTTTCCATATGGATTCCACATAGAGTAGTAGATTGTGGAGAAAAGACACATATTAGCTATACACACTCACGAAGGCGAAACACAGGATGGTAGAAGCTCAGTAATGAAGAGTGAAACCCAAAGACAGCTGAACAAAGCACCCACTCACAAAAACACCCCTTCTAATTGGCTTTGAATTACATGCATCTTCCATTAAGCTCCCAGTTGATACCTACAGAGGGTGAGCTTGGCTCCTATTCTGAGCTGAGGCCTGGGACGCGTGAGGACTGTAGGGCTCAGCAGAGTAAACTCAAAAACACTGTGAGGGATTTCCGTAAAGTGAAGCACAGAGAGTAAAAACACCACCATGAAAGAGCATCCTCAGATTAAAGAAATAACAAAGAGCCTGTGGAAAAGAAAAAAGAAAGTTCCAATATTTATAAGGTAAATATCACTTCTAATTCCATGGATTAAGAAGGTCTTAATGGTGATGGCAAAATACATGCACAAAGTATTCCCACTCAAGAAAGTAAAAAAAAAAAACAAAACCCCAACCAACAAACAAAAAATAACCCAAAGTAAATCTAAAGAAAATAGAAGGAAGTAATAGAGCATAAATGAATGAAATAGGCAAACTCTTTCAAACTGAGACTTTTTATTTTTAAGACTGTCTCTTGATAAGATTGATGTGTGTATGTGTGTGAGAAAGAGAGGGAGAGAGAAAGAGTGTATGTGTGCATCAGAGAACAAATAACACCATTAGGAAAAGAAAAGGTGAAGTAATTCAGAAATAATAGAGATTTTTAAAAACACAAGAATAATAGGTACTTCTCCAAGCCCATGATTTTGAAAATTTAGGTATTAAAGGAGAAGGTATGACCTGACCCACCCCCACCTCCTCCTCCACATACCTTCAACAACTTGCTTTCTCTGGCCTCTTCCTCCCCTCAGAGGACTCTCATTCCATCTTATCTTACCTTTACCTCCATGAAATTGTTGGAAGGAACAAGACATGTGGTAGGGTTGCCAAAGGTAGCAAATAATACAGCATTCCCAGTTAAACTTGAATTTCAGACACATCATTTTTTCATTGTATTATTAAGAAACGAAGTTCAACCTAGTATGTTTAAAGATCTTATTGGGTTTATTCAATGATTCATGAATTGGGCAACATCTCATCTAGTAAACAGAAAAGAGCTCTGAGGAGCTGTACAAAATGGAGGACTTTTATAGGCAGAAGGAGGTGAGGCAAGGGAGTTATTCTGTCAAAGACTGGGTTGTTTCAGGCAAGGTCGTCGTCTTCTGTTGGGAGATGGCAGGCGGTGTATCAGGCAGATTACCTACCTAGTGCTGACCAGGTAGTTCCAGATTGAGTGGTTACTATATTCCCTGGAGGGGATGACACTGCAGTCAGGTTAGGTATTAGTCTTGGTTTGCTGACATGGCGTTTAGTGCAAGTGACTCCATTTTGGGCCTGTTGTTTCTTTGTTAACAATATGTTCAAAATATTGTAGCATGGGTCATACTTATACAAAACATGATTAGCTGTTTATCTGAAATTCAAATTTAACAGACCGGTTTTTTGTCAGGCAATCCTATATATTCAGGATCTGTCAAGTTGGATGATTGGAAGGGTTGCCAGTAAGCAAGTAAAATACAGGACACCCAGATAAGTGATATTTTGGCCATACTTCTACTAAAAAATTCTCTGTTGTTTATCTGAAATTCTCTTTTAATTAGACATCCTGAATTTCATATGGCAACCCTAATTCTTGAGAAAATGGTTTGCTGTGCATGGAGTAGATAACTCGTAGAAGGGTCAAAGGCAGGAATTAATGTTTCTGTCAGTACTTGTGGTAATGCATTACCTTAGAAAAGACCAGAAGCCCAAGGAAGCCCTGGAGTGGGTGTGAGGGCCGGGCCCCTGGCCAGGGCTCGGTCCTGGGGCTGATCCACCGCAGCTCCCTTGCCCAGTGGTAGTTCTAAGACCTGGTATTTTAGCCTCGTCACCAGCTGGAGAAGATGGCGCCCATTTCCTCTCACCACCCTTTCCCCTCTTCCCTGTTGGGGATTGGACCAGCAGACTTCCGTACCCGTGCACAGCTCGTGCTGCCCGCTTAGAGTGGCGCGTGACACCTATCCGCTTAAAGGTCACGCATGATACTGTCCCGGATTGGTTGGGTGACTGAATATAAGGGAGCCCGCCGGGAGGGAGGGGAGCTTCCCGACAACTGCTGTAACCACCGTGAGAGATTAGACAATAAAGCCTAGAGAAGAATCAAGACCTTGGGCGTGTTGCTTCGGTCCCTGAAGGGTCGTGACAGTGGGGGTGTTTTTTACTGGGGGCTCTGGTAAGGGGTGTAGTGGTGGTCAGGCTTGTTCCCCTATTTGTTGAGGGCATGGGACTTCATAGCTCTTGGTCCACTCTGTTGAAGAGCTAATCATTCAAATCCAAGTCAGATCTACTTTGCTTCTTTCAGAACAGATCGATGTTGTCCCACCTGCTCATTGCCACCTTGCCCTCTGATCTTCATTTACCAAGTGGAGCCCAAATGGTTCCATCATTCAAGGTCTATAGCTCAGAGCTTCCGAACCAAACAAGAATTGAAACAAGAGTGGTAAAGAGAGAGAGGAAATGGCTTATCTCTTTACATCTTTTTCTAATTGTTAGTTAATCACTTGGGGTTGTTAATGCTCAGACAGAAAAAAGTAAAAATGGGAGGGGGGTGGTCGACCCAGGTTCTCCCCTGGCTTCAACCATTTACTTTCTTGCTTAATTCCCTTTTTCCAACTTTGTTTACCCTCCCCACCTCACTCTCTTGCAAAATACTTTTAAAAGATCACTAACAGGAGGAGGATCAAGGATCATGTTTTCTTTTCATTTTTTTAAATTTATGTTCCTTTGTCTTGAAAGCTCCTGTAATCTCCAGCCTCTTCAGAGCCAGTTCCCTGGGACAGGGTGAAGGAAGCAAAAACTCCCCCAGGCTTTGAGATAAACAATCCCAAGCTAGATCATTAGCCACAAAACTTTCTCCCTTGAGCCTTCTCTTAAATGCTTGGAACTCTAGAACTTCTTCCTTGAAAATGAAGGAAAACAAGCTTCACAGGTTGTGTCTTTAGAAACATGCAACCAGAGCCTTTTATTAACTCTGGTGGGAGTAGGACACTGAACTGAATTGTTCTGGAAATTTATTTATTGCAGTTGACATTTATTGAACTGCTACTATATGCCACTAGCTAAGGTTGTAGGGAGGGCAAGGATAAATATGAAGGGGCTGTGCCTACAGAGTGTGTTTCTAAAATAGTTGGGGACCAGTCTTCTAAGACCCCACAGTACCCTGGGTCAGATAACCTGCTAAACACTCCTCCAGCAGCCTATATCTTCTCAGCATTGCACATTACGAAAACATTTATATATTTACTTTTGTAATGATTAGCTAGTTTCTAAGTTCTGTGGGTTCCAGGAGGGGAGGGGCTGTGTCCCTTTTATTGTTACAGTCTCAGTCCCAAGCTGGCATATTCTATGTGCTCATTCAAAATCAGCTGAACGAATGAATGATTTTACAAATTGTAGCACAAGACAGTTTTGTCCATTGGTGCAAGGAAGAGTGATGAGAGCAGAGAGGAGAAGTTGTGCCGATGCAGTGAAGGAGGAAATGATGAGGTGCTGACCTGGTGGAGATCTGATGTTGGAACCCATGGCAAAGGCTGCAGAGTGCTGGTCCCCACGCAGTCCGAAGGCCCTTGTTTCGAGTAGGGTCTAGTGCTCTGTGATTTCTAAGGTCTTTGCTCTTCTCTGACCTATAGTTTTATGCTAACTTAAATAAAAGATGACGCCTTTCTTTCTGATCTTTGCATATCCAAGCACTGTTTGCTCTGCCATGGTGGATAGGACCTTTCTGGAGACCTACTGAACATTTTCTACGTACTCTTGAGTTATATATCTTCCATGAATTGTAAAACGGGTCCCCATGATTTTAAAAATGTATGTCTGAAATCCTTGGGAAATCCATCCATAACTCAAAGCTCAGGGGCTTAGTTCAGCCTTAACTACTTGAGGACTGTCCCTGTATTGAGACATGAACCTCATCCAAAACCACCACTGGCATCTTCCTGGCCCTTTAAACAGGTCCAAGGTCAAGGAACTGCTTGAAAGACTAGCCATCCAGTGCCCAATGAATGACATTTTTTATTATCTGAACAAGATGATAATTTCAAATGTTAAGGACCCTTGAAATGGGAAGGCTCCTAAGATGTCATTTGGTTCAACCCTTGTGGGAAGAGGAGGCCCAGAGACAGGACACGAGTTGCCCAAGGTCACTTTGCTAATCACTGACAAGGTGGGGAAGGGGGCACTCGGAAATGATTGGGTGCATTACTGCAGTTCAGGGCTCTACTCTGGGGTGAGAATGCTGCCCTACCTTCTCTGCCTTGTTCAGGTGAGAATTATGCAGAACTGAGCCAGGGACATGTTGACACAGTGATGAAAAGAAGCCAGCCAAACATCTGGCACCTGAGGGTAAATGAATGTGACCTCCCTGTGTCCTTTTTCTCTTGTCACCCAGTGCATTGGGCCTGGATTGCAATTATGACACTGTCTCCCCTGTCGTTAACATTTCCAGGAAGGCAGGTCCTGTGGGGTCTCTGCCCCTCACAGCACCAGCCGTGAGGAAGAACCCTCAAGGGAGAGCTGGCCTGTGTGGTTAGCTCAGAGCATGTCTGTGAAGCAGAGGCGAGCTCTCTTCTCTCGCCCTTATTGAGTTTGAAGCTGACCAGTGTAACCTTGTTTGCAGCCCAAGGCACCGTGGCCTTCATACACGCACCTCCAAATGCTCTGTGGACTCAACTGGAAGGACCTGCTTGGAGGATGCCCTTCCCAGCAGAAGGAGTACACACTGCCACTGTTTGCTCTGAACAGGGATGACCCTCTCAGCTGAGCCGAGGACCTGACTGCAGA
This sequence comes from Manis javanica, assembly GCF_040802235.1. Taxonomy (NCBI): domain Eukaryota; kingdom Metazoa; phylum Chordata; class Mammalia; order Pholidota; family Manidae; genus Manis; species Manis javanica. Next base: position 82,576,153 of record NC_133157.1, read on the forward strand.
GCTGGCAGCTTTCCCACCTCCACCAGCCTCAGCTTTGGGGAAATCAGCATCAAAACCCAAACCCTTAGCACTGCCACTGGAAGAGCACCGTCGCCCTCTGTAAGAGGCTGAGGGCTTCTGTCTGACTGATTTGTCCTGGGTGCTGCCTGCAGACCTGAGGGTCAGGGATTGTGCAGCTTAGATGAAAACCTGGGCAAAGCCATGGGGTATATTGGAGGTTTCCAGAGCAGTGAGGTCCTCCTCTGATTTACTGGTCCAAAGGGGGCACTGTGATACTGAAAAGGAGCCCTAGTGGTAAGTACTCCCAGCAAACAGGGTTCAGCCAGGACTGTCTCAGGTAAACTAGGAATGGTCACTGTAAGGATAACAGATAACAGTACAAACTCTGGAGCCAGAAGGCCTGGGTCCAACTCCAGATCTGCTACTCCTTAGCTGTGTGGCCTTGGAAACTTACTTGACCTCTCTGTGCTTTAGTTTCCCTGGCTAGTAATTGAATATAAAAATATTCCTCTCTCCCACAGTTTTGCAAAAGGTTCAATGACTAAACATGTAATAGTAAAGTGCTTGGCACAGAGCAAATGCCACATGGTTGTTTGCTATTGTGTTTATTAGGGATGGAAGGGGAAGGGAAGCATGTATTTTTCAGACTTCCATGAGATGGGGCAGATGCAACTTGGTGATATAAGTGCATTTTGTTTTATAATCTTCAGAATGAACCCTGTCTTGTTGGTATTTTGAACCCCCTTTTAGAGATGAGAAAATGGGCTCTGACAGGCTAAGCACCTTGCCTTATGTCACATGGGTAGTCTGTGATCTGAGCGCTGTCATGCTCTGAAGCCTAGGTTCAGCTGATTCTCATTTTGCCCCAACAGAGTGAGAGCTTCCCTCCCCTGCCTCTGGCAGCACACACAGAATGTATCATCAGTTCCTCCTACGCTGAATACTTCCTCAGGCCTCCAAGCCTTTGCCAGTGCTGTTCCCTCTGCCCGGAAGGCTCTTTGTCCATTTCTTTAGCTATTTAGCTGCCACTTTATTTCTAGTTCTAGCTCAACCATAACCACCTCTGGGTAACCCTTCAAGACCATCTCCCTCTTTTTCAATCTGGAATAGGTTTTCCTTCTTGGTGTCATTTGAGGTTCTCCTCCCCTATTCCCCTGTGAGCGCTCTCAGCCCCACTGTATGAAATGGTTCATGTCTCTCTTACTAGACCACAAGATCTGTCTGTTCCCCAACACTGAGTATGGTAACTGGACATAGTAGGTGTTCACTAGACATGTGCTGATTGTATGGAACTGTGGGTGAGCTGTGGAGGTATGTTTGGAAGGAAATATTTTCAAACATATAGAAACATATAGAGGCTGAAAGTATTGAATGTTGTACTGAGGACCTGGACTTCAGGTAGTTGCAACATGGACATATGGGGAATATTTAAAGAAAAAATGATATGATGAGCAGGGGGTCTTCAGTCCAGCAGAGCTCTGCTGGGTGGACTGGAAGGAAGGGAGAGTAGGGGCCGTGGGGACAGGGAGGAGTTTCCTGAGATAATGTAGAGACAGGTGATGAGGTTGGCAATGGGAAGGGACAAAAAGATTCAAGATGAGAATTGAGATGAAGAGAAAATTGATGAAGGTTGGGGAAAGATTTGATGTGTTCCTTGTTTTTAGATCAAGCTAGATGTAAGACTACAAGAACCAAGGGAAGACAGGAAATAAAGCTGGAGTGTAGGTCCAGGGCACCTTGGGTTTCCCAGGTTACCTGGAATCTCCCTTCTCTGGTGCAGGTAGGAGCCAGAATCAGACTAGAGTCTAGAGGTCTGAGGCCCCAGGGCAAACATACCTTCTATTTCCAGGTCTGAACCTTAGGAACAAATAGCAGACCCAGAAAGATCTCAAAATAAAGGGAATTTTTCTTTTTTCCTTCTAGGATGCGAACCAGTCACAGGGTTACCCAGGGCTTACCCAGTCACCTGAGAGAAATGCTTGGGCCACACTGGCTCAAGTTAAGTACATTGTGGTGGTCAGCTGGGGACTCAGTAAAAACAGATTCTGAATATTGAAAGAAACAACACATGGTTGTTAATGGACTAATGTGTTAACTTTTAAAAAGAATTAGCATTTATTTTGCTTTCCAAATTAATACCTATTTATTGCAGAAAATTTGAAAAGGGTCTCATGATGAAGAAGGTTAAATCACTGGTAACCCAAACACCCCGGGATGATCATAACTGACATTAACGTGCTGGTTGCATACTTTACCCAGCTGGGAGTATCTCATAGCCAGTCATTGGCAGCCTTCAAATTGTTGATGAGATTCAGGTTGCAGAGACTGGGAGAACTGCATTCTGAAGGCAGAAGGAAAATTCCACTCTGACTGAACTGGGCAACCTTTACTGAAGAGATGGATGCTGACGAGTTGGATGCTGACGAGTTTTGGTGATTGCTCTCATGCAAGAAAGGTTTGGTAGGTCTTCAATATTTTTTTCCCTGATGAAATGGGATTTTTCTATCTCTGGGGACTGTGAGCACATTGAAAACAAGTTAATTTTAACTTCATCCCTTCCACAGGCATTTAGGGCCTGACACATGAATATGTATAGAACTGAAGTGACATATGTTCCTATCATCCAGAACACTTCTAAGGTGGAAATGCTACCTTGTTGCAAAGAACCACTATTAGTCTAACCAATCTATGTATTTGTTAAGTATTGCTGTGTAACAAATCACCCCCAAAGTTTTAGGCTTAAAACAACAAACAATTACCATCTCACAGTTTCCGTGGGGGCAGGAATCTGGGAGGAGTTTGGCTGGGAGGTTGTAGTCAAGCTATCAGCCAGGGCAGATACTTGCAGGGCAGTTAGTTGGAACCAAAGCAACACTTCCCTGGCTTGCTCCTGTGGCTGTTGGCAGCAGGCTCCAGTTCTTTACCACACAGACCTCCCCATAGGCCTCTCACATCAGGCCTTCCTCCAAAGTGAGTGATGAGAGAGAGGCAGAGAGAGACACCAAGAGAGAAGTCACAAGCCACAACCTTTTTATAACCTAATCTTGGAAGGGACCATCCCATTACTTCAGATGCATTCTATTTATTGGAAGCAAATCACACAGTTAAGAGGTTAAGCCCCGTATCTTCAGGGGAAATATATCAAAGAATCTGTGGACATGTTTAGAACCATCTCAATTTATACAGCTATTTGCTGACTTATACTGAATCTGTGATTTTTACACCTCTGAGTTGTTTACTATAATGTTATACATAAATTCATGTAATACATACATTTATATATTACATATATAAATTAATATAATATACAATGTTAATATTATAAATACATTATATTAAATATAATATAATATACAATATTACAGTAATATGAAATATTTTAATATTTAATAATATAATATGTAAATGTTAAGTGATAGACAAATGCATTTGCCATGTAAGAAAATCAAAACATTACAGATGGCCAGACTCCCCTCTGGCCCCTCCTCTAATTCTGGTCAACTCAGAAGCTTTGAGTTAAACAGTACTACCAGTACTATGACACTGATGTATATATTTTACAGATGTTTCCTTAAGCACTTCATATTCAGACAATATTCTATGTTTTGTGTACATGTGTATTTACATACATAGTGTCACATTGTATGTATATTCTCTACCTTTTCTTTTCTACTCAACAATATCTTCTGAATTTACCTTGTATGTTCAAACTAGTTACAAAGTATTCCAGGGTAGAGAGAGAATAAAATCCATGTCAAATTTCATTATTAATATAATGAATATGCTTAAGAGGGAATGGCAGGGCAAATCCAGCTTCAGTCACAGTTCTGAAGGTCAGAGGCCAAATGCAGTTTCAAGGGGCTGAAGTCAGGCTGCCCGCAGGGCCGTGTGCCCTCTGGAGTCCCTAGGGGAGACCCTCTTCCTCTCCTCTTCCAGCTCTTGGCAGCTGCGGGCGCTCCTTGGCTTTAGGTTGCATGGCTCCAGTCTCTGCCTCTGTGGCCACCTGTGTCTAATCTCCCTCTGCCTCTGTTGTAAGGTATTCGTGATGGCATTTAGGGCCTGTCTTAGCTCAGGTGCTATAACAAAGTACCACAAACCTGGGGCTTAAGCAACGCCATTTATTTCTCACTGTTCTGGAGACTGGTGAATCCAAGATCAGGGTGCCAGCACGGTTGGGTTCTTGGTGAGGACTCTGTTCCTGGCTTAGAGACAGCTACCCTCTTGCTATGTTGTACATGAGAGAGAATGAGCTCTGTTTTTCTCTTAGACGATGCTAATCTCATAATGAAGGCCCTACCCTCATGATCTCATCTAAACCTATTAGACTTCCAAAGACTTGATCTCCTAATACCATCACATTGGGGGTTAGGATTTCATCATATGAATTTTGGGGAGACACAAATATTGAATCCATAGCAGGGCACACTGGATAATCCAGGATAACCCTTCATTTTAAGATCTTTAATTTAATCATGACGGTAAAGCCTTGCCATATAAAGTAGTGCTCAAGGGGTCTAGAGATTGGGACATGGACTTACCTGGAGCCAGTATCCACCAGCCAGTGTCCTGAAGCCCTAGTTTAGTGATTCTCAAATGTGGTCCCTGGACCAACAGCCTCTGTAGCCTCTGAGTGCTTGAGAGAAATGTGAATTCCTGGAAGTCCCAGAACTATGCAATCCAAAACTCAAGGAGTGAAGCTCAGCAGTTTGTGTCTGCACAAAACCTCCGGGGAATTCCGATGCACACTGCAGTTTAATAACCATTGTCCTGAACTAGTGTTCTTTTTTCTGCACTATGGTGTTGGTCTAAAATACCCTCTTAGAAATATTTGTGTCCAGAGTTCACTCAGAGATCCCTGCGTATCTTCCCAACTTGATCTCTGCTTCCATGCTATTTCTGATGGATGGGTGAATGCCTGGACTGTTTCGTTCAGAAGAAATTGTCCCATGATTGATCAGCAAGCTCTGTCACCAGCAGGAGAGGGACAGCGCTGCCATCAGCATCAGCTCTACTTAGCCTGTAGCTCCTGGAGGGCTATTCGCAAATTTAAGAAAAAATCACACACATTTTCTTTGGGGCCGTATTATGAAGGGAGACACTTAAATTGTCCTTGGTTTGTACAGTTTTATATTGTGTGTGCAACCTTTGTAATTTCAGGAGAAATCGTATTTTGTATTAACCACAAATATCTATGTAAAAGAAAACAAAACAGCAGAAAAAACTTCCTGCTTGTTTTTAAAGCCAAAGCTGCTAATGGTTCTGTCTTGATGGAAGAAGGCTCTGAATTTTTATTTGGTAACTAGACCTGGAGGGCCCAGGCTAGAATTTATTTCCTTCCCAGGATGCTCCCCTGGGGCTCTACTCCATGCTCACAGAGGACGCTGTGGTTACTTTTCATAAGCTGCCATAATTTTCAAAGCCCCAAGGGCTCCTAATCAGATTTGGGAAAGCTGCTCTATTTGTAAGCATCTGAGGCTGACTTTTACCAGGTTAGGTTGATCCCTGAAGGGCGATGAGTGACAGCAAAGACATCCTTTTTTCCCCACTTGGGGATAATCCTTTGTTTAGCAGGTCTTCATTGTTGCAGAGGAAGTTTACTTAGCTTCTGATCCCGCTGGACTGACTCAGCAGCCATGCCAGCACCCCCATCCCGACCCCACACCTCCGCCACACGGAGCTGGCCTCTGAGAAGTGGTGGAAGGCAGAGGCAAGCACCTTGCTGCACATTTAGGCTTTCAAGAAGATCTGTTTCTCTTCAGGCTCATGAATTTTGTCCTTCCACCTGCCAACTCGGTATCCCTCAAACAGGAACTGTTTTCACAGAGGGTTCTAGAAAGATGCACCTTCCTGCAGCATAATGGCTTGTCCTCCAGGGCAAGGGCCTGGCTGCCATTTTGCACTCTGGACGCTGTTTCTCTGCCTCAAGAAAAACCCAGACATCTAAAACAGTGGTTTTATATCACACCTTTTCTTAACATCAATCAAGCCTCCTTTTCTGGATTCCTTTCCTTGTCACAGTGTTCCCTTCTTTAGGTTTCTTTAAGGACATTTTCTCTTTTTCACTTTGATCAGGTTAAGACTCACTGAATTCTATTGCTTAACTATCATTTTAGTTCTTGCTCTTAACCACTTGTTCCTCATTTTCCAGTGATTCTTGTCAAGCAGCATGTTTGCACAAAAGAAGACAATTCCACTGACCCATCATTGATATTTCATAGGAAAATAATGATAATAATTAAAGCTAATACCTCTTGAACACTTATTACATGCCTTGCACTCTTCTAAGAGATTTCCAAGTTGAAATGCCTTAATCTACTCAACAACCCCACTCGATTGGTAGTTATAACCTGAAATTTAAATATGAAGATGCTAAGATCCACAGAGGTTAAGTGACTTGGCCCAGGTTGCATGGAATGCTTCATTCTTAGCAGTTTACCCTAAATTAATTACAGTCTTTGACAAAAAGGATCATCCTTCTAGGAGGAGCCTGTTTGGGGATAACAGATCAACCTTTGGTTGGGAAAGAAAGCTTTCTCACTGAGATGTTTATTGCTAGCCAGGTCTTGTGCATTTAAAATCACTGGACCGTGTTAAATAGTAAGCTCCAAGAGCTGAGTTAACTGGCCAGTGAAGGGTCACATATCTGCAAAAAGGAAAACAAACGATCTCGTCTGAAACTAGTAGGGGTTTCCTGAGTTAAATCCTATTTCTCATTTTATGGGTGGAGAAGTCAAATAACATTTTCCCCTGATTAGTGTAATTCCTCCAAAGTCTCGCTACTCCCTTCCTTCTGGGCAGAGACCCTTCCGCGTTGTGCAGTTCTGCTCACGTGACTTTCGAGGTACCGCCAGTGCTGCTGCGCCTGCCTCTGAACTGTGCCTCTTCAGCATGGCACATACGTGTCTTGGTAATGCATGGATTATTTATGTTTGTAACCTGTTTTCAGAATCTTTGAGACTCACCTCACCAATAAAACCCAGGATAGATTTTTGTCCCACATGTATCTCTAGATTGAAGATGGTTTAACTTTCATTTTGAGAGGAAAGAAGTCACCACAGGTCATTTCAGTAACTTTCTACAGGCTATGATTAAAATCCACCTGTCTTCCAGAGAGGAGTGTGACTCACCGTCCCTGGGGGAAGGTAATTTGGCTGTCCTGGTCCCGCTCTTACCTCGCAGATGTCTGTGAGATCCTTGGCAGGGCTGAGCCTCCAGGAACCCATTCTACACGGACTGTAATTCTAGATGAGCAAATGCTGTTGCATACGTTGTTATGTCATTATTCCACATATTTCTGACTGCAGGAAGGAAACCAGAGGGAACGAATAATAATTTCCTGTACAGGGGATGGTGCTGGGTTTGGAATGATAGTCAACAGGTGTGGGAACATCTGTAGCTATCCAGCAGTGCTTTCCTGAATAGAGCTTTATAAACATAATTCTACTTCCAGCTGATTCGACTATATTGACCAAATAAAACTAGAACAGAGGAATAAAAGACCTAATGCAACTAATTGCCTTTGGTTAATTCTGTAATCAGACCTCTTGTCTCTTGAGAAGTACTTATAAAAACTAGCAATGTATAAAGCATCATTTTAATCAGTTTCTTAAGTTTTATGGAAAAAACTTAAGAATTTTTTTCTGAAATTTCTTTTGAAATTCTTGCTTAAGGTTAAGGAGACAAAGCTTATTCTTTTTATTCTCTAGGTGAACAAAATGTTGGAAAGCACAATACTTTTCCTAAATAGACTGCCCAGGAAAAGTAGAATGTGATTTATGGTCAGTATCAGCAAAATCAATAAATTATGCTTTGCTTTAATTTATTTTCCTTTTTAGAAAGCTAATTGCTAAGTTTCTTTAAGTAAAATATGCTTCCATAAGGAACAGAAATAAAAATTGTTTTCATTCTAGCAGCCTGTATTCTTTCTTCTTGTTTTTAGGATGAGCAAACCTTGTCTTGAACCCTTTATTTCAAAGGTTTATGTTGCAATTTCTTCACCTGATAAGAAATTATAAATATTGGGCCTGAATTATAAATCCAGAGCAGAACAAATATGTGAGGTTTGGTTTTAGCAGACCACTTGTCTGTCCGAATGCTGCAGTGTGGCTTGTCCTAATAATTCATGTCTTTCTGCTTTCCTAGTATACAAGTGCTTGCTTTTCAATTAGAGCTTGATTTATCTCCAGAATGTTACTAAAATAAACTCATTATTAGTGAGCTCATAAGAAAATATTGCCCAGGTGCTCTGGCAAGCAGGGGGTCATGATCTTTAGCCTTCTCTCCTACTTATCCTCTCTACGAGTCTCAAGAAAGACTTGTCTAAGTGAAGCGATTGCCTTTAAGTGTTCTTAGGAATTTGAACAGATTGAAACTGCCTGAAGCCATGGGGTTTACTGAATGGCTTTAAAAAATAGACATTTCAAAGAGCAGGGCTGGGAAAGAGGAGGGAGACCTCCTTCAGAATGGCTCCGCAGTCTCTTGGTCAACAATAGGCAATAGATGTATATATTTCAGAGCTACAAATCCTCAGAGATTGACTTGGTAGCTTACTGTAGTTTATGTGTGGGACAACCCTATCAGTAAAAGCATTCATATACATGAAAATATGCACCTCTGTATAGACATGGCATTTCTTTAAACATATTCGTGTCTTGCTGTACCAATGTAAACATTGAAATGCACATAGAAATAGAAAATTTAAAAGGATGAAGTGAAGAGTAAAAATGAATAGGAATTTCATTATTTTCCTATTGATATGCCATTGTGCTCCCCGAGATATTCTCTCCCTACTTTGGGGTCTACTGCTCCAAAGAGCACTGAGATATACCACCCTTGAATAACTCACAGGCTACCAGGGAGAGTATTGAAACGAACCCTTGTGTGACATGGAAGGGATATTAAACTGGGACCTGTTACACAAGGGTTTTGATTTGCCTTTTTAAGTAGCTTGAGGCTGCCACTTCACTTCCTTTAGATTCTGTTTCATCAAATGAACATGAAAGGGGTTGAATTTACTGCATTCATTCTGAGTTTCTGGCCACTGGGAAAGATGTCTGAGGTTTGAGGAAGCTGGAGAGGGTACTATAGAGGAATTGTTGGAAATAGGTGGGATTATTTCAGATAATCAGAAAGCAGGAAGATGGGGAGCCCCACGTGGGTGGAGGCATCTCCAGCAAAGGGCTGACTCGGGGATGAGGGTGGCGGGAAGGGAAACTGAAGCAGAGAAGTTGGGGGCTGGTGGGAAATGTCTTTGGGTGGGCAAGGAATGATAGGCCAGATTTTGGAGCACTCAGAATGAAGCAGAAGTTCAGCCTGATGCTGTAGATGAAAGTAAGTCATTTGAGTAATAGGATAATAGTAATATTTACTAAGGAACATTCATGTGGTAACAGTATGTAGGATGAATTGACAGGGGAAAAGAAGTCTGGAATTAATGTTGTGGACTGGAAGGCTGCTACATTTTGGTCGTTGATCCATTCAATCTAGCATTCAGTCACTGAACAAGGTCACTGATTACAGTAAGCTTAGTGTATGTCTGGGTTACACGTAAGAACCAAAGGATCATGCTCTTGACTTTCATGGAGCTTTTAGAATTTAGTGAGAGACACACATACTAAACAAACACAGAAATTGGTATTTAATTAAAAAGTGTAATAAACATGATAAAAATGATGAGACTGCTCATAAAGGCAAATAAATCTGTGACAATTCATGGGGAGGCAGGAAATCATATGTTTAGCAGAGATAACTGAGGAATAATAACATGATTTGGAGGAGGATTAAGAAGAAAAATGTATGTATTGGAGGAGTCCAAGACAACCTCAAGGTATCTAGCCTGGAGGATAATATTGTCACACTCTCCACATTCTGGGTTTTTATGATTGCATCCTCTGATGCCATTTGTCATGTTCTTCTAACTCTTTTATTTCCTATACATTGTCAGTTTAATATGGAGGCTTGATCAAATTCATGTGCAATTTTGCAGCTAGAAAGTGTCATAGGCAGGGCTCTGTCCTTCCTAGCATCGCCTCAGAAGGTAACTACTCATCAGTAGCCTTTCTTTTTTGGGATGTTCATGTTGGTCAGTGGCATTAGGTGTTGTCAGTCTGATTCCTCCAATATGCATCTATTTATTAGTCTTTCACCTAATGATTTTAGCAACCATCAATGATCATTAACGACTGTCAAGTGGTACTTTTCTAATTTTGTGATTCCTTCTATACTTATTGGCTACAATTCCCTCACCAACTATTTGGTTGTCCTGAAAAACAGATTAAAGAAGAAGGGTAGAACAAATGCTTGATCATTCCCTCCATTTACCAGTTTTCAGAATAATGAGTTGGTTGCTTAGCATCCTCCAGAAGTGACCGGTGTTTGCTGTTTAATACTTACAGCATTGTGATGAATATACGAGTTTTTAACATAATTGTTGTTTCAATCCATTGCTAAGGTAGGGGAAGAGAATCTTTACTGTCTTAGGTTGAATGACTGAGGCCTGTGAATCAAATTGATAACACAGATTAATAGGAGAAACGTTTATATATCTGCACAAGGGGGCCTTGTGGGTAAAATTGTACTATTTCTAAAATCTCTCACCTGGCCTAATGCATCTCCATATCAATAGGTGTTTCCAAGAGGTGGAGAATAGTCCATCTCCATATAAATAGGTGATTACATGGGGAAGTGAGGGCATATGTGGACCAGAGAGGTTGTGTGGGGGGTCTCTTTTTGCAGCTGAGTCATGAGAGATACAGGCGAGCAGAAGTGGATTACCGCTTGTAAGCAATAAATGGTTTTCTCCCACTTTATTTCTCCCTTTGACGGATTTCGGTTTCAAAGGTAATATTCCCCAGGCTCAGAGACAGATTTCCCCCCACCTGGAGTTACACCTGGTAGTTGGTAGGACCTCTGAACCTGATATCTGTCAGCCTTGGGCAGGCTGCCCCTAGAGATGGTAGGGAAATGCCCAGAACCCACCCTGTGGGTGGTGGGGAGGCCCCAGTGGCTGCAGCAGTGGAGGGTGTAGCTTCACCCAGGAGCCCCCTATCTGTGGAGTTCCAAATGGGGAGCCCCTGGTGGGGAATTGATTAGGGTAAAGCACCTCCTAGAGGGGTGGGTCCTTCCCCAGAATTGGGGAAGGGTGGAGACACCGGAAGCTGTGGAATTAGCCCTCCATGAGAAGAAAGACTGCTTAGAGGCCCTGAGTGGTTGTGTAGCAGCCAGGATTGTGGGGTGTTTGTTTCTTGAGATAGTGGAAAGGGTTATCAAGGAGAGAGAGAGACTTTGGCAGGAGAGAGACACACCTCATCATTGCTGGGAGGAGGTGGGTGATAACCTATAGGATGCCCTTAAGAAAGAGATACAGTTATTGAGAAGACAGGTTTTGTGCTCCTGGAAGGTACATTAGCAGCGAGGGAGGAGGCAGCAGGAGAATCCATGCTGCAGTAGACAGTGAGGATGGGGGAGGAAAGAATGTTGTCTTCAGCCCGAGAGTTGGTAGAGTAGAGGAGATGAAGGGTTGAGGGTAGAACTGTTGTGAAGGCCAACGCCTGAGACACCAGCCTCTCTCACATCAAAAGCTTGCCTGCTTGTAATTAAGAAAATAAAAATACAACAACTGTGGGCTCCTCAAGGGGAGGAACAGCCTCCTCCCCAGGTTGTGGAACATTCCATGCTCCACTCCTATACCCAGGATGAGCTGGTGGACATAAACATCCATTTTTGGCAGAAACCATCAGAACCTCTGCCTACATGGCTTTTGCACCTCTGGGATATGGGGGTGGAAAACATTGTTATGTCGGGTACTGAAATGGGTAGACTGGCTTCCCTGATGACTCACCATTCCCTCTGGCAGTGGTTGCAAAGTGCCCATCATACTTCAGGGAATCAAACGCTTCTGGATTGGCTGACAGCAGCCATCAGGGCAGTTTGGCCTAATCAGGGTAATTTACCATACTTACTCACTAGCTGGAAAACGTATGCAGAGCTCCAGCAGGTGTTATGGGAGCTGAGCATGAAAAATATCATCTATAATATTGTCCCTGAGGGCTCCAATGAGTTGTTTACCATAGGAATGAAAAATCTGGTGCTCCATACAGCTCCCCAGTCTCTCTTTGGGTCCTTAGTGACTATTCTTAACCCCCAAATAGGGCAACCCATAAGTGAGGCTACTTGTACTTTAGCGGATCTGGGGAAGGTTGAAACAATAAGAGCCTGGAAGGAAGTATAGGCTACAACTGAAAGGAGAGGTGCAAAGGGCCCCGTGAAGGTCTTGAGAACCCATGTGGGTTGATTTGATAAAAGCTGGGGTAGTGAAAGAAAAACTTCATGGGCAGCCCAATAAGATCTTGTTAGAATTGTGGCACCAATTAAAGCCAGAGCAGCAGTTCCAGTGAGTGAGGTCCAGGACATGGAAGCTGGAGGCAAAGCCCATGTCCAGCCTGTGTCCCTGTAAGATGTCCTCAGGGACAGTACTCAGATTCGGCCTGGGCCCCCACCCCAACAGGAGGATGATTGGGTGTCACACTTTGACTGGGGGAGGGTCAAGGCTCCCACCTTGGGGGATGTGGTGGGGACCAGAGGCCACATGTAGAATTAGCAATTCATTGGTCTCCTGTGAATGTACAGTGTGTCCTGGTGCTGGTGGACACAGGAGCTGAGTGTTCTCTGATTTATGGCAACCCTTAGAGTTTCCCAGGACCCCTGCTGTGATGGATGGTTATGGGGGTAAGGCAATTAGAGTGAAGAAAGCTGAAATCCCACTGGGGATAGGGCATTTACCCCTAAAAGAGTATACTGTGTGCATTTCTCCCTGAATGTATTTGGGGGTGGATACCCTGCAGGGCCTGTGGTTACAGACCACTGCAGGTGAGTTCAGACTGAGGGTACGTGTGGTAAAGGCACTTCTGAGGGACATGCTAAGCACCTACCTGTAGCTCTGCCTGTACCTTGGTGGGTGACAAATAATAAGCAGTGTAAATTGCATGGGGGACACAAGGAAATTGGAGAAATTCTACAAGAGTTGGAGAAGGTGGGCATCATAAAGCCCACTCATAGTCCTTTTGATTCCCCAGTGTGGCCAGTGAAAAAGCCAGATAGCTCTTGGTGTATGACCATGGATTACAGGGAATTGAATAAAATCTCACCCCCTTTGCATGATACTGGCCCCTCTATAGCAGCCCTTATGGACACACTCAGTCATGAACTAGGGACATATCATTAAGTTGTGGACCTTGCTAATGCTGTCTTCTGTATTGACATAGCATAGGAAAGTCAGAAACAGTTTGCCTTCATGTGGGAAGGCTGGCAGTGGATGTTCACTGTCCTTCCACAGGGATACCTCCATAGTCTCATCATTTGTCACAGACTTGTAGCCCAGGACTTGGCCACATGGAAGAAACTACAAACAGTGCAGCTGTAGCACTACATTGATGATATCATGCTCACATCTGATTCTCTTGCAGGTTTAGAAGGGGCAGTTTCTAGATTGCTACAACATCTACAGGAGAAAGGATGGGCTGTGAATAGCACCAAGGTTCAGGGACCTGGTTTGTCAGTAAAGTTCTTGGGGGTTGTCTGGTCAGGTAAAACTAAAGTGATTCCTGAAGCATTCATAGACAAGGTCCAGGCTTTCCCTACCCCTACCACTGCGGCAGTATTACAAGAGTTTTTGGGTCTTTTGGGCTACTGGAGAGTGTTTGTCTCCCACTTGGCACAAATTCTGAAGCCCTTATACCAGTTGTGAAAGGGCATCAGGTGGGACTGGGATGAAACATGTGCAGCTGCTTTTACTGCTGCTAGTTGAGCAGTCAAGGCCATAAGGCCTTGAGTGTAATGGACTCATGAAGGCCCCGTGAGCTAGATTTTCATGTAACTGCAAATGGTTATGGATGGGGCCTTTGGCAGTGGCTTGAATGGATGCACCAACCTATTGGATTCTGGTTACAACTATGGAAAGGAGCAGAGGTATGGTACACCTTGATAAAGAAGCAACTGGCAGCTATGTACCATGCCTTCCTAGCTATGGAGCCCATCATCGGAACAGCTCTGATCAGGGTAATAACCACCTACCCCATCACAGGGTGGGTGCAAGACTGGACCCAAAGGCCATGGAGTGTCATGGCACAGATGCCTATACTGGCCAAATGGGGTGCATATTTAAGCAGTGTAGCCCTCTCTACTAGTCCCTTAGCTGGAGAACTCTAACACTTAGTGGAGCCAGTGACATATACCAGTGGAAAGCAGGAAGAACTTGCTTTTGAGCCATTGGTTGCTGAGAGTTCTTATTAGGAAGGGAAAGTCCCTATATCTGAAGATGCTTGGTATACAGATGGCTCCTGTCATGGGCAGCCCCTGAAGTGGTGGGCTGTGGCTTTTGATCCTAAGACTGAGACAATATAGATGGAGGATGAAGAGGTGAAGAGCAGCCAATGGCCTGAGTTGCAAGCAGTATGGCTTGTGATCACCCAGGAGCCCTGCCCTAAAATTGTCTGCACTGATAGCTGGGCTGTCTGTCGAGGCTTGACCCTGTGGCTACTAACATGGTACCATGCCAACTGGATGGTTGGTTACCAGCCCCTTTGGAGGCAAGAGCTGGTCAAGACCTATGGGCCTCTGTCAGACTAAGACAGTTATCTTGTATCACGTGACTGGCCATCTGCCTTTGGCATCCCCAGGGAATGATGAAACAGACATGCTGGCCCAAGCGTGTTGGCTAGAAGGAAAGTTTGCATCTGATGTAGCCCAATGGTTACATCAGCATTTGTTGCACATGGGGAAAAAGACAACATGGGCTGTAACCCATTGTTGGGGCTTTCTTTTGACCTTTGAAGAAGTCAGCAGAGCCTGGAAGGAGTTTCTTGTGTGCTCCAAGAGGGACTTACACCGAGTCCTTTAGCCACATAGGACAGTAGAAAAGGGGCCAATACCCCTTGTCAGGTGGCAGGTAGACTATATTGGGCCTCTGCCCATGTCAGAAGGATATTGGTATGCCATGACTTGTGTGGACAAGGCTACTGGCCTGTTGGTTGCTTTTCCTGCACATTGTGCAGATCAGCAAATGACCAAAAGGGGCCTAGAGCATCTCTTTGCAGCCTATGTCTAGCCACAGGTGAGTGAGAGCGACCAAGGCACCCACTTTACTGGACATGCATTACAAGAATCAGTGCAGTGATTAGGAATAAAGTGGAAGTATCACGTCCCATATAACATTACTGAGGCAGGCATGATAGAGAGGCACAATGGTTTGTTGAAATCTGGCCTGAAATCAGACACCAATAGTCTACAGGGCTGGTCAGTTTACTTATGGATGGTGCTACAGCATTTGAATGAGAAACCCTGAAAAGGAGTCTTGAGCCCTGTGGACATGCTAATACACATTGCTGCCTCTCCTGTACAACTGTATGCACAAACCAAACAGGAGCTTTTTGAAGCCAGCAGAGCAACATCCTGTGGCCAGCCCCAACTATGTTAAACCCTGGAGACTCTGTTGGGTGGACGTGGACCTGAACATTTTGACACACATGGGCCAGTGATGGCTGGCCCTTCTGGAACCTTGGGGAAAAGGCCTAGAAGCTGGTCTCCTGTGTATTCCTGGAGTAACAGCAGAGTGGCCCCCAAAGATCATGGTAGTGTACCCAAAATGTCCAGGAGGTAATTATGGGGAAGTTTTGTTTATCTTTTTGGCCAGTGCGTGTAACTTCCATAGCCCTATATATTGACCCATCTGTAACTCCCACAGGGAGTGGGGTGAAAGTCTGGTATACTAGACCAGGACGAAATCCCATTCCTGCCACTGTCCTATCACGGGACCATGCTCTTACATGCATCCTACCTGATGGACAAGATTTGCCTATGCTGGTGTCATTAAAACATGTATCTTATCGCCCTGAAGGTTATTTTCTTCTGCAGTCTCTGTGGCCTGGACCCGCCCCCTGGCTGCAGCTGCTGCATGATGATTGCTATTAACTCCCTACCCATTCAGCTACTGACCACCTGTGGAATGGGCGAGCTATGGACTTAATCTGCATAGGACTTTGAACCTAGCTGTATCCTCCGGTTTGAGGATTATCCTAATTTTATTTCTGCTGTTACTGTATGTTAGTCTGGTTACAGTGCTCCAGTTTTCTCACACAGGGGCCATTGCGGAAGATGGAGAGTGAGTAGATTGAGAGGTGAGATTTCTGGAGGGGTGGGCTGTGGGTAAAATTGCAATATTTCCAGAATCTCTCTCCTGGCCTTAGTGCATCTCCATATCAATATGTGTTTCCAAGGGGTGAATAGTAGTCCATCTCCATATCAACAGGTGATTACAAGAGTCAGTGAGGGCATATCTGGACCAGAGAGGTTGGGTGGGGTCCCTTTTTGCAGCCAGGTCATGAGAGACATAGGAGAGCAGAAGTGGACACTGCTTGTAAGCAATAAATGGGTTTCTCCATTTTATATCTCCCTTTGACTGATTTCAGTTTCAAAGGTAATTTGCCCCGGGCTGGGAGACAGCTTTCCCCTCTGGAGTTACAGGCCTGAAAGAGATCCAGAGAATTCAAGATCCAAAGAGAGAGTTTGACCTGTGAGTTTATATATGATTTTAACAAAGGGCCATACATTTGTGGAGTAATGATAGGACAAAGGAAAAGGGGCTTGCGCTGTTAGGGATGGTAAGTTGTGAGAAGGTAAACATGAGGGAAAATAATGGAAGATAAAGGTTACTTTAGTAAAGTCTGTTTGCATAGGCCCATCTTGGTATCATCTCTAACTCTGGTCATAACAGTTGCTCTACCATCCCTGGTCTGAGAGAGGCAGACACTTTCACAAAGGGAAATTTTTGTGCTTCTTTTAGGCAGATAGGGGGAAGGAAGGGAGCGTTTCCTGCACCTGCTCTTTCTTGGTTGCCCTTGGTTGCCCTCAGCTCAAAATTATCCTTATGTTAAAGTTCCATATTTGGGGGCAGCATATTCTGGCCCCATACACACTTACTATTCTTTTTGATGCCCAAATTATTCATCTTTGGCCAACAGGAGCCACTTAAGTTGGTTATTGTTTCTTTTGAAACAACCCAGTAGTCTCAGTAGCTTCCCACATCTCTGGTGTGACAGAGGTTCTAAGCTCCTCATGTGCATTTCTTGTACCAGACCCAGTAGGGGTCATTTCTCCAAGCAACACTGGTTCCTGTTGGGGGAAATGGTGTTTGGAAACCAGATGGGTACAGCAAACATATGGAATAGACTTGATTTTGTCATTTGTACAACTTGGCCACATTAGGGCATACAAAAAATCTTCAAAGAAATCCTGTATACATGATCTTATCTACCAAACAATGCTTTAGTACATTGAAATTCCTCTATTGACAGCCTAATAAATCTAATGAGACATGACTATAATGGTTGATAAAAGGCACACATAAAAATATCTTATTAATTTATGACCACCCTGTACATGCTGGGGTCTGTACAGGTACGGTGTGAACCTTTCTCATAGGTAGCAGTAATGGGAACTTTCTATAAGAAAATATTTATTAAAACTTAGAAGCCCTGCTATGGTCTGAATGTTTGTGTTCCTGCCAAATTCATATGTTGAAAACCTAGTGCCCAGGGTGATGGCATTAGGAGGTGGAATCTCTGGAAGATGATTAAGGGCCTTTATAAAAGTGCCTTTCAAAAAGGGGTCTCAGAGAGCAAGCTTGCCCCTTCCACCATGTAAGGACACAGCCAGAGTCATCAGTTTGCAACCCAGAAAAGGGGCTTCACCGGAACCCGACCATGCTGGCACCCTGATGGTGGGCTCCTGGCCTCTAGAGCAGTGCAAAAGAAATGTCTGTTGTTTATAAGTTACCCAGGCTGTGGTATCTTTGGGCAACCAGAGCTGACTAAAAGAAGCCCTAAACTGCTTCATGTGCTTTTGTAGATCCAAAGACCATATACAAAACATTTGGCCTATTGGACAGGAGGAATTATGGGTGAGGCATTTTTCTTTCATTTTTCAAAATATTCCTTACTATTATCATGCTGCTTCTTTATCAAATTAAAAAAACCCCACACAATTGAAGAAACTCTAAAAGAACAGAAAAATCCCAAATGTGGATGAGGGCTGTTGATTCCATTGAGAATAGTGTTATCTTATGAAAGACAGACAAACACCATCTCCTTCTTAGAAGAATTTTTTAGAGGGATTCGACCCTATGCAATTGTACAAGCTGGCTAAGTGGTCTTTGTGTCCAATGCTAGGCTCCACTGATGGTGAGAAGCTGGAAGGCAAGGTGGATGACAGTTGGGGAGAACAGGCAAGCC
This sequence comes from Manis javanica, assembly GCF_040802235.1. Classification (NCBI taxonomy): domain Eukaryota; kingdom Metazoa; phylum Chordata; class Mammalia; order Pholidota; family Manidae; genus Manis; species Manis javanica. Next base: position 82,594,437 of record NC_133157.1, read on the forward strand.
GGGACCAAGCAGGAGCTGGAAACCATGAAGATGGACTAGAAGCCTTAGTCACTCAGCATTTCCAGTTTCAGTGATGTGGGTGATCTTGAGCAGGGCATGTGGCTAGCCCAGGAGTTGGAGAAGGCAGTAGAGAATCTGGGGACAGCTGGAGCAGCTGAGGGGCTGGCTGCTGCCCTATGTCAGTGAGGTGAACTGCACTAGGGCCTGAGAGCCCTCAGCTGACTCAGGGAGTGCAGTCATAATATGACTGCTGCTTCGCTTCCACCCCCCAAATCTCTTCTGTGGCCCACTTTGTCGATTCTGTTTAGTCTTTACCTACATCACATGGCTGTGATGCCACATTTCTTTCATATTATTATTTCAGGTAGGCATCATAGCTGCATTACTGTCTCTAGCATGAGTTTTTAGCACTGAATTCACAATGCTTAAATATTATTCCTTTACTCTCTAATTACAACAACAAAGTTGCAAGATGATGTCTGTCATGTAGACTCACTATTTTGCTATGAGTGGGAGAGACCCAAAGTAGCAAATGACAGGTTTAGTGAAAACACATTCTATGCCAGGGTGAGGATACAACTCCCTAGAATGAATAAAAACTCAAACAGAAAATGCCTCTGCCAATGCACCAGAAAATGGGTCTGTGTGGGAGCTCACTGGAGATGGTGAAATCAGTAGATCTGGTTTACTGTTGGTGCTGAATGGCATATGAGAAACACAGTGTCCTATAAAGACGATGTGGGGGTTCATACATTCTTTCAGGTTTGTAGTTGAGCATAGCAGCAATTAAGGTAATCTAATTAGGACCTTAAAATACTCCCAATTCATGTCTCAGTGGCAGCTCTTGCAGAAAACATCTGACTGCTCTCAAAGGAGGCTCCAAATCCATCAGAAGGTGACCTCTATTCATTGGTTCATTTCTGATTCTTAATCTCCTCTCTGGGAGTAATTTCCACACTTCATGAAAGTTGACTTTTGCTTTGTCCTAACTGGCTCTGCCCCATCTGCCACATCTTGAAGTGACAGGATGGACATGGATGATTCCTAATGCTTCTAATGGCTTTAACGATATGTGTGACTATGACGGAGTAAATAACTGTCTTCCTGGACCATCGAATTTCTCTTTTCATGCTGCAGAAGGCAATTTTATGGCCCCACGTGACATATAATTAGGACTAAGCTTGTTTCTAGCTCCTCTTAATACATCCTTTTGTTTTTCTCTGTTATTTCTCTTATCTAATTCTGTTTTATGCTTTTTCATTATACTTTATACTATCTCTGCAAACCATCTGAAGTATACTTTGGAGAGAACAGCAGGGTCTATAAATGCATAAACCTTTCTATCTCATGACACAGATCAACACCATAAGATTATAATTAAGAAAATCACTTCTCAACCATTGAAGGTAGAAAAAGGATTTTCATTCTTTGAGGACTTCAGTTAGTTGAGTTGTATGCCAAGGTGTGGGGAAGACATCCAGGAGTTAGGGGTTCTGCTTCTCCTGCCCCCTCCTTTATCCGGTCCTTGGCTCCACCCTCATTTCCCTACTTTCTGCAGACACATCAAACTCATTCCCAACTTCAGATCTTTGCTAACTGCTTTCTATCAACATTTTATCCCTTCCTAAATCACCAAGCAAGACTTTCTTTCCATCCCTTACATGTGCAAATATTACCCACCTTCAAGGCTCATGGAATGGGACCCCCTCCACCAACCAGCTCCTTCTTCCCCAGTGCATGCTGGGTAAGTCTGCATTGTGGAATTGAGCTTTCAGGTTTGTACCATCTTACGCTTTGTAAACAAATACAGTGTTTAGTAATTCAAGGCTTGAAAACGTTGTTTTATGTAGCTTTACTGCTGGATATGCTAAATTTCTATCACAAAGTTTTGGAGCTCTGAAAATACCTCTTCCTTGATCAATAGCTATAATGAAAACAATGTCAACAAAGGCCTAAGCTCCAAGAGTCTGAAAATATTTTGAAAGGGGGGAAAAAGTGGAGCAGGAGATGATTTAGTGGTCATTGAGAACCCCCAGTGTTTTCACTGAAAATATGAACTCAGACATGTAAAAGTGGCTAATAGGTTTGTTTTAGCTTCTCACCTAGGTTTCTGTGACTGGCAGATACAGCATGAAATGTGAGTGTTCTACAAAACATGGCTAATACTGAACATTTGTATTGTGGATTGAGGTTCAATGTCATACCTGAGATCACACTTTTATGACTTCTTCCAGCCCAGGCAGGTGAGGCTGCAGGCCATGTGGCAATTGTCCTAGGTGGCCCAGTTCTGTGAGCAGAACTCAGCCCCTTACATCTGCCACCAATTCTCTAGACAAGACCCACAGAGCCATGCACACCGTGTTATGCTGGAAATGAATTTTGAATCATGAATCAAAACAAACACTTGGCGATCAAAGAAGGCAGGACCCACCAGAAAGAGTTCTGATATTTTGTTGCCAGGCAGGTAGTTGTGGGAAGCAGTTTTTGAAACAGATGTTAGGATCCATGGCTTTTTGCCAACACAGTCTGATGTGTGTGCCCATGTTTAGCCTAATGCTAAAATGCTCCAATGATGTTAAGATTGGGATACATTATTCTCTTTATTTGGCTTGTTGAACCACAATTCCCCTTTGAGATCCAAATTATTCAAACAGTGAAATTCTAGGATTGGTAGGTGTCTGGTAAACATAGATATTGTAGCAATGCGAATCACAGAATTTAGAGTAGAAGAAATTGATGCCTAAGATTAAATATTGCTACAGTTTTGCTTCCAACACAAATATAGCTTGTGTGTGTATGTTCCATGAGGACTTGGATCAAATTTATCCAGACCCATGCTTTATCAAAAGGAAAGTTATAAACTGTTCATTACTAGAGTAACTATATTTTATTAATATTATAATACATTCTAATTTATACTTAAACTGCTTCCCAAAGATATCTGAAGCGACTTATATGAAAAACTGTAGATCACAAATTCTGATGTACCAGCTACTTTGTGCCAGGCACTGATCCCTATATATTTATTTACTTTTATATATTGTTCTATTTATATATTTATATGTGTGTCTACATTCCATTTATATACATATAAATTCATTTAACTGTCCCCATTTTACAGAGGGGAAATGGAGGCACAGAGGGGTTAATGAACTACCCTAAGGTCACACAGCCAGTGAGGGGTTGGGGATCCCCACCCAGGATTCACACCCAGGGAGTCCAGCTTCAGAACCCAGGCCTATGCTCTCTACCACTACACTGAACATTAGAGTACAATTTGACAGTTCATTTCCTATCATCTTCAGATGTTCAAGTGATACATCATCTCTTTGAGGGATCTTTCTCTGTCCACTTCTGCCCTCTGCCGAAATAGGTGCCCACCACACTTGCCTCCACAGTCCATCTTTAATTTTATCATGCCACCTGTCACCCTGTGTAATAATTGTTCATATCCTATCAGATCTTCCCAATAGACCTAATATTTCTTTGGGATTGTGTCTGATTCATTATTGGATCATTAGTACAGATCCTGACCTGTCCCATGAACTAACTCTTTAAGTATTTGTTGAATGAGTGAATGAATGGATGTGTGCCGGAATGAATGAATGAATGACTCTGACCTTGTACCTTCAGCAGTGCTTTCAGTGGGAGCCTTGCATGCTCTTCCCTGCAGCGCACTCTGTAAGAGCTTGACAGAGCGTGATGATGCATGCCCGGGTGCCGGAATTCAAGACTGTCTCCAGTGGATAACTGCATGTTTCAGAATCATCGCAAGAGGGGAAAAATGTATTATATCTGGCAGGAGAAACCCTGGTGTGCAAATATATCTGTGTAAGCTTCAAAGGGGTGACTGCAAGCTTTTTTTGACAAAGAGGATGAGATGTGTTCAGTAACTCTAAGGAATTTGTTATTTACAAGCACGTTCTTGATGTTTTGGCCATCAGGCATTTTTCTTGAATGAAATGCCAAGAATGTGCCTGAGAGCAACAAACGTCTTTCATTTGGAGGCCCATGGCTGTCCTGATGAGGTGTGTCCCCCATCAGGTGTGCCCTCTGTGTCCCTCACCCTCTAGCTCAGAGAATATGCACACCCTTCCTTCTCTGGTTACCCCTGCAGCACATGCCAGCCCTTGGGAGTTCAGTCCACACTCAGCCATTCCCCCAAATAAACACTGACTCAGTTAAACTGGTAGTGAAGGCCTTAGTGTCTCTCAAAATGCTTGCATGATTTTACTTTTTAAATTCATCATCAGGCATTTTGGACTGGATATGTTTGCATTTTTGCCTTGGCTGCAGAGAATTTGAGAATCACAATGAATATTCAGTCATGATGTCTGTGTTTCTATTTTGTCAAAGCAAAGAACCGTGGCTTTGGAGAACTGTATTAGTTTCCTAAGGCTGATATAACAAACTACCTCAGACTGGTGGTTTATACAATGGAAGTTTATTTCCTCAAAGTTTTGGAGGCTGCAAATTAAAGATCCAGGTGCTAGCAGGGTTGGCTCTCTGCAGCCTCTCTCCTTGGCTTGGAGACGGCTGTCTTCTCCCTGTGTCTTCACAGGGTCTTCCTTCAGGACCCACCTGTGTCCTAATCCCCTCTTCTAAAAAGGACATGGAGTCATAGTGGATTTAGGGCCCACCCTAATGACCTCGTTTTAACTTACATACCTCTGTAGAGACCTCATTTCCAGACTGGGTCACATTTTGAGGTTCTGGGGGGGGGGTTAAGTCTTCAATATATGAATTTTGGAGAATTGCAGCTCAGCCCATAACTAGAGGTAACTTGTCCAAGGTCATGGGGCTGGACGGGTAGCAGAAGGAGGGACCCAGGCAGTCTGACCTAGAGCCCAAGTTCTTAACCATTACATTGTAGATCTCAAATTTGCATCTTAGAAAGTACATTGCAGTTGAAATAAGGAACCCAGAGTTGGAGTGAGGAGACCAGCTAGGTGGCTGTTGCAGTAGTCTAGCTGAGAGATAACTGTACTGAAATAGCAAGGGGAACACCAGGATTGGGTAACTGTTGGAGAGATTAAGGAGGAAAAAGAACATGGTGGTTGAGTGGGTGATGGGAAGGAAGGAGAGCGGAGAGCGGAGAATGCCTGCCAGGGCTCTGGCTTGGGCACCTGGTGTCCGGGAGTGCTGTCTCGCAGGAAGGTAGGGAATGCACACTATAGCCCAAGGCTGCTCTCTGCCTGCGGGGTCTCTGCAGAACTTCATCACAAACCCCATCTTTTCAGTAAATGCCATGGCTTGTTGTAAGAATCCTCGTGGGCTGACCTAAGACAAACTACAACTATTCCCAACTGATAAAGGCTTTAAAATGCATCTATGTCCTCTTTCCAGAATGGCTATGAGTTTCTTGACATTTTTCTTCCATTTTCACTTAAATATTCACTTCCTGGATTCCTCATAACTTGAATTCGTGGACTGATTTCTCTGTGTCTCTCCTTTGTGTTTCAGCTCAATAAGGAGAATTCCAGAACTGCCCAGGAGTACTTGCGTGGGCGTGGGTGTGTATATAATAATAGGCTCCATCAGCAGTGGTCACCTGAAATTATAGTTGTATGGAATGTGCAAAGATAAAGTGCCTCAAAAGCACTTTAGATAAATTAGATAAATTAGAACTGATAGTCTCATTGTCACCTAGAAAGGCACTGTCAGAGCAACCTATGAACTCCTTACCTATAGCCTGGGCCCAGCATCAGCAAACTAGGGTATGTGGGCCAAATCTGACATACCCTGGTTTAATTTTTATATTTATTGAGGTAAAATTCATGTAACATAAATTAACCAATCTAAAGTGACCATTTCAGTGGCATTCCCCACTTCCACCAGTATCTGGTTCCAGAACGTTGTTATCGCCCCAGGAGACCTCTCACCCGTTCAGCAGCTCCTCGCCATTCCCCTCTCTCCAACCCTTGGCAATCACCGATCTGCTTTCTGTCTCTATGAATTAAACTATTCTAAATATTTCATATCAATAGAATCATACAACATATGACCTCTTGTTTATGGATTAGCTCATGTAGCCTAACATTTTTGAGGTTCATCCATGTTGTAGTATGAACCAGTACTTTGTTCTTTTTTATTGACTAATAATGTTTCATGGTATGGTTATGCCACAGTTTACTCAATTCTTCTGTTGGTGGACGTTGAGCTGTTTCTACCTTTTGGCTATGATGAAGAGTGTTATTATGAACATGTGTGTGCATGTATTTGAGTCCCTGTTTTCAATTCCTTTGGATATATACCTAGCAGTGGAATTACTGGGTCTTTTGGTAATTCTGTTTAACCTTTTGAGGAACAACCAGGTGGTTTTCCACAGAGACTGAACCACTTACATTCATACCAGTAATGCAGAATGGGTCCCAGTATCTCACACCCTCACCAACAGTTACTCCCTTGTCTTTTACTTTTTTAAATTTATAACTATCCTAAGGGGTATAAAGTGGTGTCTCATTGTGGTTTTGATTTTGTATTTCCCTAATGGCTAATGATGGTGAACATATTTTGAGGTGTTTATTAGTTATTTATAGATTTTCTTTGGAGAAATGTCTATTGAAGTCTTTTTGCCATTTTTTAATTGAGTTGTTTTTTGTTGTTGAGTTGAAAGTATTCTTTATATTTTCTGGCCTTTACAGTTTCTTTAGATTCTTATTGCCTCCTAGAATGTGTTAGAAAGTATTCTCTCCTTTTCTGTTTTTTTGGAAGAGTTTGAGAAAGATTGGGGTTAATTCTTCTTGGAATTCTCTTTCTCACCCCTTATTTTTAAAAAATAAAGTCTTATTGAAACACATCTGCATTACTTTGTTTACATATCATGACTGCTTTGGCATTAGTATCAATGGCAGGATTGAGTAATCCCTGCAGAAACTGTATAACTGCAAAGCCAGAAGTAATTACTATCTATCCCTCTACAAACACTTTTACTGAACCCCAGTCTAGACTCCAAATCTTATTTCCTGGTCATAGGATCTCACTTTTATGGAAAACTGAGAGATCTAACTTCTCAGAGTAAAATACTCATAATATCTAAAATTTTCATTAAGCCATTTAATCATGCTTGTGCTGTTTATTGGTACATTTCTAAATTTTGGAGAATGAAATTAGGGACAAGCATAACCCTACAAAATAAACCCGGATGGGATGGTGACAGTGGAGAAGACTAAAGTGAATTGGATTTAGGACACAGGAGTAAGGAAGAGAAAGTTTCTGACCTGTGCAGCTGGTGGGGGCATTGGGTGGTGAGGATGGCTCCGCACTTAACCAGGGAAGACACAAGGAAGTCAGATGGACAGGAGAAGATGGTGTGTTCAGTACTTGAGAGGCTGAATTTGAGGTAACTTTTCATTGTCTAAACAGAGATGGCATGCAGAAGAGACAAATCACCCCAAAGAAGAAGTCCTCCTTCCTCTAAATTATCAAGGTACCAAGACAGACTCTTAGATTCCTCTTACTTCCTGAAGCGTTGGTTGACTAATTGGGCACTACTAAGGAGACTGGATGTAGCTGACATTTCCCTCTCCTGATTTGGAACCTTAATCCCTCTTCTGAGGCTTCTGTCAGCTTCTAGAGTCTTCTGCATGGTTTCCCTGCTGAAGCAGATCAAGTCTTCCCACAAATGGCAACTCCAGCGACCTGCTGTGCTTTCAGGTCTGAAGTGCCTAAGCAGATTATGTTGTCCCTAACTCACAAAATGCACAATTATATCTACCCAATTTCCATGATTTGTATTAAACTGAAAAACTTCTAATATGTTTACAAAAAAATGAATGTTTTCCTGTATTAAAAAAATAATGTGGGTTAAGGGATGAATCAAAATAAAGAGCTCAAGAATGGAGAAGTAGTAAAAGACCGGTTGTGAGCATGGAATCCATTCAAATATGGATCCAAGAAGAAACTCATGGAGGAATTGTAATTTATGTAAATGTTTTGGATCTTGACAATATAGACATGATATGAAGCAACAAAAATCAGGAAGTAAAGGGCAGGCAGGAGTGAATGCAAGAGGGCCTCATCTTTTCTAGTAAGAGCTCAATCCAAACTGGTTACAAATAAAATGACAAAGAAACATTTCTCTAAAATTCCACAATTTCCTCCACCTCAATAATTTTTTTCTTTGCTAAATGCATATAAAATAAGATTAAATATTTAAAAATGACACAGTGTATTATTTCTTTGCAGTGAAAAATTCTTTATATCTTTATATGTTTATCTATTTTTTTTATTTTTCCAGCTTTATTCAAATATAATTGACATATGGGATTCATTTTTTTGTCTGCTTTTCAGAGAGATTCTGTAATAGTAACATGTATAAATTGTTATCAGTAAATTCTTAGCATTGCTTATTTTTCGGTGGCAAAATTTGGGGTGAGTAGTTACTGGAACTTTCCTATATTGCTAAGCTTTTTATGCTTTTATTACGAGTATTACTTAAAGTTCGATGACACCCCTTCATGAATTCAGTTTTTAAAGGTTAGCTGTTTTTAAGATTAATTTAAAATTCCTGAATACATTTGGAATATCACTCAACATTACATTAAGAAGACTATTTTACTACTTTCCACTGTTCACTTAAAAGGAAGATTTTTAAGATTTTCATATTTTTACAAACACTGCCGAGTTCACAGAACATTTAATCTTGCAGGTAACACTTGCCTAATTAGAAGTGTGAGTCTTTTTCTTAAGTTTCCTGGTCTCTTTTTAATAACTGTATTGGACTTTTATTTCTAATACAGAATCGCAGCCCAAAGGGAGGAACATCACTCCACTGGTTTTATTAGTCTTGGAGAACAGTAAGGTCTTTCAAGTTCTCAGAGAAACAGAAAAATCAGTGCACGTCGTATGTGATGCCTCTGTCTATGGTAAAAGAAGGAAAAACAAATAGGAAATTAAATATAAACTGTGTTGAGATAACAAGAGTTTTGTTTGGATTCCTAGTAATTAGGAAGTTTATTGAGGTCTGACTGAACATGTTCCTCTGTGACTACGTTTGCATTTGAATGGAAATGGACCATTTTCAGAAGGGAATTGAAGTTTTGATTAATGCATTTTTCAGCTTCTGTGGCAGATTTTAATCTCTCTTTGTCCTGTTTTACTTTCCTTTCTCTCTTTCTGTCTTCCTCATCTTTCCTCCTTCTCCCTTTCCTCTTCTTCTTCTGTTCTTTTTCAAAAAATGCAGTTTATGGCATTATTTACTTAGGCCTCTCTTGCAGATCCTGACAGATGGGAGTGGTGCCCTTGCATGGCGAGTCCCAGGCAGACTTCAGTTTGCTCTCACCCCCACCCCCGTTTTTGCTACTCATTAAAGCCACCACTTTTTGGAAATATACAGGGAGGTAAATGATCTCTGACAGCTGTGAACTGCAGAAAAAAAAGGACTTTATTGTTCAAAGAGCTGCCTTTAATATTGAGAAGCTCTTGCTCACCATTGGAGTCCGAAGTATGGCAAATGTTAATTGGCCATAAACTTAACAAGAGCTGGTTTTCCTCCTTCCTCCAACCTCCCCAGCTCATTTCCAAAGGTCTAGTTTCCAATATGACACTTCATTTGCTTTGTGAACTCAACTCTGTAGTCTCCAAGACTTATAAATGCCATTTTCTCCTAAGACCTTTTCTTTTTAGAAATTAGTAGTGTACAAATCAGACTAATGAAAGGCAAGAAAGCAGAAGATCTGAACCTTCAGATACACCATCTATAGAAATCCTTGGTGTCCGCGATGGGTATTCCAGATGCCTTTGTAAGCCTTCAAATGCCCATTTCCTTCTATTGTACTGACAATGATTTTAAAAGCAAACTTTATTTATGCCTGGGCATTTTAGAAAGGATAATAAGAACAGGATAAGATCATTAAGTCATGCCGAATGGTAAGAGAATCCTGTAACCCTTCCTACCTTGGAAGAGAGACCTGTAACCCTTGGCGGTGCTCTTCCTACTCAAGGGTTCTTCCCCATCTCTTCCACTGTAACGGAAGTGTCCTTTTAGGCCCAAGTCAAGTCACACCACATCATAGTTTTTCTGATTTCTCCAGTCTTATACTGAGAGTTTTGTTTTCTGGGCAACATTTGTAGTGCCCATAATAATTAAATACTCACTTATTTTGTTAATTTGTGTGTGTTTTTGCCAGAATTTAGATTTCATATAACTTTACTGTTTAAAAAAGTAATTCATTTAAAGTATTAGTAAATATGGCTGAATATTTGCATCCTGAACATTAGTTTGTAAAGCTGAAGAGAGCATCTTGATTTTTGGTTCTATCATTTACGTCCATCATCTTTGATATCTATGACATACAATTTAGAGCCTTGTGTGTAATGTCAATAGATTAATATTTTGAATGGCCCACAGGCTTGGGCACTGCTGTGTACACATTTTTTTTTCATTAAAACTAATGAAACAAAACTGTTTCCTTACCAAGGTTGTAAACTTCTTAAGGATTGAGACCATGGCACATAATTTAATCATATCGCCTTCCCCCAAACCCACTTCAGAACTGAACACATTGTAGGTGCTCCATCAATGTTCTGGATGATGAAAATGGATGTTTTTAAAGCTGGAAGAAAGCCTAGAAATCATTTACCACTCTCTCACATTGTATATAGTTAGTGGCTTTACTTTTGTCTCAAATTCTTTCACGGTTTTATGCAAATGGCAACTTATTTTTAATTACATAAAATTTCATTAGAGGTTACATTTTTAATTGCCTGAAAAAAACTCTGCTCAGTGCCTGAGTCTCAATTTACAAACATTCCCCTTGGTGAAGGCTCCCCTGACTTCCTGGCTGCCTCATTTGCTTGTCTCCCTAGGCTTCCATTATACTATATATTGTCCCTCATTGTGGGCCGTATAATTTCATATGTTAATATTAGTCTCTTCACTAGATTTTGTAAGCTTCTAAAGGGGACAGATTATGTCATTGAATTCTGTAAGCTAAACACTGATGTTTTCCACAAATAGTTGGTTAAGCAATTACCAAAGAACCCTCTCCTGCCTTTGGTGTCATGAGAAGAGGAGGTTAGTGACAGAATTCTTGGGGATGCTTATTCTTAAACTAGAATTCCCTCTTCCCAACTTCAGTCTGTCTTTCTCTTTTTCACATTCTGCCTATCTCTATAAAAAAATAGCAATGTAACTAAGATACAACAGAATTTTAAAAAATCCCTTGCTTTTTTCATATTAAAAACACAATTTAAAGTGATTATAACAAATTTAAATAGTACAAAAATAGAAGGTAAAAGATAAAGTTTTTTCTTCTTCACTTCATTTCTAGTCTCAGAAATAAATACTGTTAACAGCTTGGGGTGTATGATTTGAGAAATCTTTGGAGTGCTTATGCAAATCTCCAAAAATATGCATTTTATTCCCCCATACCAATTCAACTGATTCTTTGCAAAAATTCAATTCAGCAATTTACTTTTTTAAACTATATGACATAGACCTATTAACATATCTAGAATGACTTTATGAACTCTAATAGATCCATTGTTTGGAATGTTCTCAAATTTATTTTACCATTTGACAGTTGATTAATATTTAGTTGTTTGATATAATTTTGTCATTATATGTAATGTTGCATAGAATATATTTGTAAGTACATCTTTATGTACACATACTAGTCATATTTCTGTAGTACATGTTCCTAAAAGTAGAATCATGGAATTTAAGGGGATGCCCATTTAAAATTTTGATGAATAATGAAAAATTACTGTTCAGGAAGTTCATACTCATTTAATACCAATACTGTGTGAGGGTGTCCATTTTCTTACGCCAGCATTATAACTGAGAAAACTCTACCTTTAAAATTTTTGCTATGTAGATAGTCAGCATAGTTTGTGTTTCTTTAGTTATTAGTGAGGTTAAATATCTTCTGTTTTAACCATTTGCATTTGTTCTTCTGTGATTTTCCATTCAGAACTTGCCTCCCCCTGTTGTGCAATGCATCTTTAATATTGACATAGAGAAATTCTTTATATATTAAGGATTTAACTTTTTTTACTTTAAAAATATTTTCTTTCAGTTGGCCACTTCCCTTTTAAATCGTTTGTATATTTTGCTATATAGAAATTTCATACTTTTATGTAGTCATTCTTAATCATCTTTTCTCATTGAAATAGCTCTTTGTGATTTCTAAATTTAACATTATGTTTAGTGAAATCCATGGAAGCAGTTTTGGCCCTAATGGCGCTCGAGCTGCCCTTAATCCCTAGTCCATGTATTTAGCAAGGATTTGAGCACTGGGATAAACGTGAGTGGGACACAGCCCCTCCCCTCAGGAAGCTTGTGGTCGGCCTGCTGTGGGAGACAGACACTCAAAGCTGCTGGTAAGCCAAAAGGTTCCCTGCAATGTCAGGGATAAGCAGAGAGGGCAGCTGTGGGAGGACTTAGCAGCGCATTTAACAAAGCCCTTGCTGGGGCAGCAGGGGAAAGGGTTGATCTTAAAGAGCTCCTAAATGAGCTGCATTCTCATTGTTGTAGAAGCATGAACCAGAACTGGAGGGAAAGATGAAGGTCTGTCAGGGGGTGTCTCCACCGTAGGGCTCAGGGTATCACCAGGAGACGCCGGGCCATTCCAGAGGCCTGGAAGCCAAGCCCTGTAGTTCCAGGAACCCCCAGATCTGCACTGGCTTAGAATCTGCCAGTTATGGACAGACTTGTTTCTTATTTAACTTCATTAGTTCTACTTTCTTAATCTGAAAAACTTGGATTAGATATTAATAGCTGCCTCACATAATCGGGAAGTTTCAGCTCTATACCAAATGGAAAGCCTGCACAGCACATGCCAGATGGTAAATGGTTAATCAGATTTTGTTTCTGCATCTCCCCTTGAACTTTGCCTGGAGTACAGCAAAGTTTCTGCCTGTCCTTTACAGAATTCCTTGTTATATAAAAAGATAAGCCACGGAATTAAAAAAAAAATGATCTCAGGTCTGTCACTAATGAGTTATGTTAAAAGCATTTTTGGATTAAAAAAAATTAGGGTCCTCTCTAACACAACTACGAGATGTGGCATTAAGTATTTAAAAAAAGACAAAAATTATATTTTTCTTCTCTATGAGAAACCAGCTTCTCCTCTCTTACTTACTTACTATATTCCATTCCTAAGACGGACTCAGTTTCTGTTATTTGAGAAATGCATGCTTATTGCAGAGGCTTTGAGAGCTCTGTCCCCCCTGCAAAACTGTCTCTCTCCCTGTCTCAGTCATGCGTGTGCACACACTCTTACATGCATGTATGTTTGGCAATTATGGTGAGATGATATAGAAAACACTTGTTATGTGTTTTGTTCTGTTTTGTTTTTTTTTTACCTTCCCCAATTTAAAGAAAATGGTGGGTGCTCTCATCTTTCTCTTTTTCAACTTTAGAGATTTCATAGACTCTACATAAAGGCTGATGCTTGTGAGCAACATTTTCTTTTTTCGTATTTTATGAAAAATAAGGGCCATTGAAGAGGTTTTCTGAGATGTCTCATTGCGGGGAAGCGGGGAAGTGCTGTGGAGGGCAGAGCAGCGGTGGCAGCAATGAAGGGCAGTTTCCAAGTCAGAGACATGGCCTGTGACCTGCAGGAAGATCAAGTGATGGTGCAGCACCGCCGAGGTGACATGTCCCAGCAAGACCTTAGAATGCAGAAGGCTTTGTGGCGCCACTCGGGAGGGCAAGGACACTCGCTTCAGAGTTTCTCTCTGTAAACAATCTGTTACTCCTTGGAAAAGTCTGCCTTTAGGGAGGCCTTGGAGGAGGCTGGAACAGTGAGGAGGCTAACAGGGACCAAGGGACCATGATTTTCTGAAGAATAGGGTCCTGCAGCAGATTCTATATTCTAAAATGGTCTGGACACTATTTCCAACCCATAGGCTCTTCTCCAAAATGACCCTGACACATACCCATCAAATGGAGGGGTCTTATTTCTTTCTCCTTGAATCTGGGCTGACCTAGAGATTTATGGGTAACCTGAAGAAGTCTTCTGGCTTCTGCTTTGTCCTCTTTCCTGGAAAACTAGTTCTTTAGAGGCTCCTTCCAGGGATGTTCTGTGTCAGAATCCAGCTGCTCTGCTGTAACAGATCCAGGCCACATGGACAGACCATATTTAGGTGCTCCGGTCAACAGTATCAGTTGAGCTCAACTTTACAGCTGCCTAGCCCAGTGCCAGGCTAGTGAGTGAAGAAGCTTCCAGAGGACTCCAGGCCCCAGCTGTCCAAGTATTACCATCAGAATCTACGAACAGCGTGGAGCCAGGCCCACAGGCCTGATGGAGTTCCTAACCACAGCATTCATGAGTGCAGTGAAATGGTTGGTGTTTTTCTTATGGCACTAAGTGTTATTTAATGCCACTAAGTTAGAAAAAGAAGCTTTATTGTGGTATGAGGTATAATTTATACACCATAAAATCCCCTCTTTTAAAGTATACCATCCGGTGAGGTTCAGTTGTCACCATAGTAAATTTTAGAACAACTCCATCTCCCAAAATTCTCCAATTTTCACTCCTAACCCCAACCCAAGGCTACTCCAGATATGTTTTCTGGCTCTAGTTCCTCCTTTCCTAGAAATTTCATATGAATGGAATCATATCATATGAGTCTTCTGTGCCTCACATCGTTACATCGGGACCGTGTGTTATGTAGCAATCAGTGAGTAGGGGGGTCCCCTCCCTATTTTCCTGGTATCACATGAACGCTTTGGACAATTGTGCCCCAAAGGAGGGGAAGTGTGCTCGAATAATGACTGAGATTGAATCCTTTTAGGCTATTTAATCAGAATTAAAAGAAATTGAGATGTGATGTTCCCTGTTTATCTGAGTTGGTAAACTAACATTCACTTATGGCACAGAATATGATGAAGACAAGGAAGCAATTCATTTCTACAACAGTATTTAAGAGTTTTACACATTTCCATGAAACACAAATAACCACAGAATATGGTTAGCAGATTAGGTCCCTCCAACCTCCTTGAGCCGCCTTTAAGTGGGAGGTGCAACGAATCTTACCCAGCCATCTTCTGGTGCGCTGCATGAATCTGCTGCATCATGTCTATTTCAGGATTGTACAAGGAAACGAGTCACAGTTCCATGGGGAAAGCTATTGAGCTTCCAACTCTAAAGGGAATTCTAGACTTCTAAAATTCTTTAGAGGCTTGGGAAATTGATATTTTTTATTCTTTGCCAACCTAAATATTAAGAAATCTGAGAGGATGTATTGATTAGATAAATGAGCTGCCCTTGAGATGTTCCTTACTTACAGGAAAGTGGCGATTAAAACCATGAAGAAAAACTGTGACGAAAGGAGTGGAGGGCAACTTAGGAAACTGTCCAAGAACCCTACAAGTAAAGAAAGGAAAGAGTAAGAGAACACACTGCATCTGTTCTCACAGACAGCATGTGTGTGCAGAATCCAGCACACACAGAAAATACACAAGTAAATGGAGTTCTTTTCCAAAACCAAGAGGGAGGAAACTCCTGTCTTCCTTGGTAATTCAGTGCTATTCAAAAACAATAAAGAAAGTTGACAGGGACTGTGTTCTTTGCTTGATATAACCTTCATTTCTCAAACTATTAAACCCCGGATAATCTTTTTACTGGTCTCTCTCAGATGCTTTAGTGTTGCCTCATTGAAATTAAATTTTTCTTTTCTTCCCTTTTTAAGCTCTGGGTCTGCAGAAGATGCCATTTGGGAGGTGAATTGTTCTTGGGGAAGGTGTCATCTATTACAGTCACAGAATATGTGGATTGGGTTATCATGCAAAAAGGAGTGGAGGGCAGTCCCATAGGTAGTGAAGGTTTTATTATAATAGTAAATGGGTTCCCAGCTGGACAGGGAATTATCTACTCACTACTCTCTCTTTAGAAAAGTCAACGCAAAGGAAGTCATTAGAGGTCACAGATCTTTGGAGGGTCTTTGTGTCATGTTCCCTAACTCTTTGTCTTTTTTTTGTGTAGATTTTATTGGGATATAATTGATAAAAAAAAATTGCACATTTTTAATGTCTACCTTTTGATGAGTTAAGACATATGTGTACAACTGTGATACCATCACTACAATCAAGATATTAAACATCCATCATCAAAAATTTCCTTGTATTCTTTCATGCATAATTTTTGTGTTTTTTTGTAGTAAAAACACTTAATATAAGATCTATCCTCTTAACATTTTAAAGTGCATAGTATCATGTAATGAACTATAGATGCTATGTTGTACAGAAGATCCTGACAATTTACTCATCTTGCATAATTGAACCTTTATATCTTTTGAGCAACAATTCTTCATTTCCTCTTCTCCACAGCTGGCAACTACCACTCTATTCTCTGCTTCTATGAGCTTGACTGTTTTAGATATCTCATATAAGTGGAATTATGCAGTGTTTGTCTTTCTATGACTACTATATTTCACTTAACATAATGTTCTCTAGGTTCATCCATGTTATTGCTAATGGTAGGATTTTCTCCTTTTTAAAGGCTGAATAATATTCCATTGCATGTTTAAATTGGTATATACGCCAATGGACCCTTAGGTTATTTCCATATCTTGGCTATTGGGAATAATGCTATGATGAATATGGCAGTGCAGGTATCTCTTTGAGATCCTGATTTAAATTCTTTTGAATATGTACTCAGAAGTGAGATTGCTGGATCCTCTGGTATTTTGTTTTTAATTTTTTGAATAACTGCCATACTATTTTCCATAGTGGCTGCAACATTCTGTTTTCCCATCAACAGTGTATAAAAGGTCCCAATATCCTTGCCAGCACATATTATCTTTTTATTTAAACATGGCCACCTTGACAGGTGTGAGGTAATATAGTTTGGATCTGCTTTTCTCTGATGATTAGTGATATTGAACCTTTTCATATATCTGGTGATATTTGTATACTTTCTTAGGAGAAATGTCTATTCATGTCCTTTGCCCATTTTTCAGTCAGTTTTTTTTTTTTTTTGCTATTGAGTTGTAGGGGACTCATATTTTGGATATCAACTCCTTACCAGATAGATGGTTTGAAAATATTTTCTCCCAGTATTTAGGTTTGTTTCAGTCATTTTTCAGTATATTGATTGTTTCCTTTGTTGTACAGAAGCTTTTTAGTTTGGGGCAGTCCCATTTGTCTGTTTTTGGGTGTTGGCCTGTGCTTTTGGTGCCAAATCTAAGAAATCATTGCCAAGACTGATGTCAAGAGTTATTTTTTCAAGAAACATTCTATGTTTTCTAAACAATATATCTGTTTTCTTCAACAAGTTTAATAGTTTCAAATCTTACGTTTAAGTCTTTAACTCATTTTGAGGTGATTTTTGTGGATGGAGCAAGTTAGAGGTGTAATTTCATTCTTTTACACATGGCTATTCACTTTTCTCAGCACCTTTTCTCAGTCTCTTTGTTGAAGAGACTTTCCTTTCTGCATTGTGTGCTTGTGACATCTTTGTGGAAGGCCATTTGACCATATATGCATGAGTTTATTTTTGGAATCTCAGTTCTTTTCCATAGGTCTATGTCTGTATTTATGCTCGTACTCTGTTGTTTTAATTACTATAGTTTTGTAAAATATTTTGAAAAGGAAGTGTGATGCCTCCAACTCTGTCCTTTCTTAAGATAATTTTGGCTATTTAAGATGTTTTATGGTTCCATATGAATTTTTGAATTGATTTTTCTGTTTCTGTAAAAAATTCCATTGGGATTTGGGTAGGTATTGCATTAAATATGCAATTCACTTCAGATAGTATGGACCTTTTAACAGTATTAGTTCTTCCAATCCATGAACATGGGCTGTGCTATGATCTGAATGTTTGTGTTCCCCCATAATCACTTGTTGTAATCCTAACCTGCAAGGAGATGGCATTAGGAGATTGGGCCTTTGGGAGGTGATTCAGTCATGTGGGCAGAGCTCTCATGAATGGGATTCATGCCTTTATAAAAGAGACCTCAGAGAGCTAGCTCACCTCTTCCTCCATATAAGGACAGAGCAAGAAGTCAAGAGTCTGCAGTCCAGAAAAAGGCTTCCACCAGAACCTGACTATGTTGACACTCTGATTTTGGTCTTCTAGCCTCCAGAACTGTGAGAAGTAAATTTCTATTGTTTATAAGCTACTCAGTCTCTGTTATTTTGTTATGGTAACCTGAATGGGTGAGGATGAGATATATTTCCATTTATTTATGTCTGTTTTAATTTCTTTCATCAGTACATTATAGTTTTCAGTGCATAAGTCTTTCACTTCCTTGGCTAGGTTTATTCCTAAGTAGATAAAACAGAAGGCTCAAATAAATAAAAGTAGAAACAAAAAAGGAAACATTACAATTGATGCCACAGAAATTTGAAGGATCATAACATAAACTACGAATATTTATATGTCAACAATTTGAATCATCTAGAAGAAATGAATCAATTCCTAAAAACATACAATCTACCAAGACTGAATCATGAGGAAATGGAAAATATAAACAGACCAACAACAGGTAAGGAATCAAAAAACTCTCAACAAAGGAAACCCAAGACCAGATGGCTTTACTGGTTAATTTTACTAAATATTTATAGAAGAATTAGCACCAGTACTTCTCAAACTCTTCCAAAAAAAACTGAAGAGGAGAGAATACTTGCAAACTCACTTTACAAGGCCAACATTACCCTGATATGACCACCAGACAAAGGCACTGCAAGAAGAAGAAAATTATAGGTCAATGTCCCTGATAAGCGTAGATGCAAATATTACCGACAAAATTCTAGCAGAGCAAATTCAACAATACATTAAGAGGATCATACATTGTAACCAAGTGAGATTTATACTTGGGATGCAAGTATTTGTATGTGTACAAATCAGCAATATGAAACTCCACATTAACAGAATCAGGATAAAAGTATCACCTCAATAGATGAAGAAAAAGCCTTTGACAAAATTCAACATCCTTTTATGATACACTCAACAAATTAGGTATGGAAGGAATGTACTTCAGTATAATATAGGCCATATATGAGGAGCCCACAGCTAATGCCATACTTAGTGGTGAAAAACTCAAAACTTTTCTTCTGAAATCAGGAACAAGACCAGAGTGTCCACTCTCATCAGTCCTATTCAACATAGTATTGGAAGTCCCAGCCAGAGAAATTAGTCAAGGAAAGGAAATAAAAAGCTTTCAAATCAGAAAGGAAGAAGTATAATTGCCTCCATTTACAGATGACATGATCTTATGCATAGAAAACTCTAAAGACTCCACCAAAAAAACTGTTAGAATCAATACATGAATTTAACAAAGTTAGAAGATACAAAATCAATATATAATAATCAGCATTTTGACACTAACTGATTCAGATAAACTATCTGAAAAGGAAATCAAGAAAAAGCCTTATTTACAAAAGTACCAAGAAGAATAAAGTACTTAGGAATAGTCTTAACTCTGTTTTCATTAACACGTTTATGAAACACTAGGATGAAAGCTGCTTGCCACATTTACACATTACCCTCCGCTGGTGTGGATCGCATCAGAGCTGCCCAGGAAGCTCCACAGTGACCCACTGAAGTGGGCTTAAGTTCAAACCTAGAGAGGAATGGCTCATCAAATGTGTGCATGACTCCTGGGCGGTGCTTTCTCAGGGACAGTGGCATGACCCCCAGGAGTGGCCGGTATCATGTCTGGTCATAACCCTGTCCTCTGTGTTTTGGTTCTGTATTCCACTGTCATGTATTTCTGTGCCCCTCACTGTTTGGTCTGTGGTCCATGGCTGATGGGCATCAGAACTTTTAATAATATTGGGGTCATCAGTCTTGCCTCAAATTGCACAAAGGTCAATTTTTTGAAAG
This sequence comes from Manis javanica, assembly GCF_040802235.1. Lineage (NCBI taxonomy): Eukaryota > Metazoa > Chordata > Mammalia > Pholidota > Manidae > Manis > Manis javanica. Next base: position 82,614,212 of record NC_133157.1, read on the forward strand.
GGATATTTCCTGCTTTTAGGCCTCAGTGTTTTGTAACTATCTTCTATTCTAGCTCTTTCTCTTCCTATTTATTATTACGGATTTATGCACTTCTGCTTTAAAGAAGACTTGATGGGATTTGTGAGATTACAAGGCATCCTTGTAATGGAAAGGTGGTAGTCATTGAATGTGGGGTAGAAGGGACCTCTCAGTCTGTACAGGAAACAAGGGATGTTCAGATACCCTGGCTTTTCTGGGAATGTAACCGACTTGCTGAAAAAGCCTGACTTGAACTTGACATTCCTCAATTGAGTCACTTCTCCAAATGAGTATGTTTTCTGCTTGCATGAGACTTCTAAAAAGCCCTGGAGAGGTTTAAATTCTATGACCTAGTTTCAGGTTGAAACAGGAGTAGCTTTAGACTAAATGTTACTTGGGAATTTTCTCATTATTCAAAAAGTCTTTTCCCTCTGGTCATTTCTAGCCTCCTATTACTCAAGGATCTTTTGGATGGAAAAAAACGTAGTTTTAAATGATATTGTGATGACCCCATCCTATCACTTTGCAGTCTCACTGTTATTTTCTTCTGACTCCAAGTACAGGATACACTTAGGTTGCTGAAGTTAATTACAAAACAAGAAAAGAAAAGAGGAAGGTAGCAGCTTCACTGATGATCGGGGAACTTGTGGCTTATGCCAGACTTGCTGTGGTTGTGTGGACATGAGCTCGGACGCAGGTGGTGGAGTCAGATGGAGCACACGGAGCAGCAGTTAGCATGTACTTAGGTGGTCTTTGGTGCCTCTGCCTTTTCTTTTTTTGGAACACTCCATGTTCTTTGCCCTTGGTTGAAATATTGTTTTGTATCTGAGCCAAACCCCATCAAGTCTTCTTTAAAAATGATGAGTGGCAGTCATTTTCTTTAAAAAGGAAAAAGAAAAGACTAATCAGTAAAAATGATATGGAGGGGAAAATTAGCATTCACATGTCAAGTGATCTAAGCACCTTAGCAAGGGAGGGCTTCCTCTCTCAGGCACAGATCTTGCCTGACATATTTAACTGGGGGCTCCGTAGGAATTTGGCTGCAGTCCAAGCCAGAGCAAACCCTGGGGGAGAGGTGTGTGTGAGAAGAAGGGGCGGAGGGTGGGCTGAATACCTGGGCAGTCAGAATCACAAAGGTGTCTAGGCAAAGGTGTCCTTGGCCTGAGACAAGAACCAATTAGGGAGAATGACAAAACCCCCACGGCTGCTTCCCAGCTCCTGAATGCCTGTCACTGTGGAATGTAGATTTCTCCTGGGTCTCAGGTCCCAGGCAACAGTGAACAGAGCTCTTGGGGCCACTGAGTGAACCTTGCTGATGTGGAAGGCCTGCAGTTGAGGGCTGGGTGAGGCATCCTTGTAATGACAAGGTGGTAGTCATTGAATGTGGGGTAGAAGGGACCTCTCAGTGTGTACAGGAAACAAGGGATGTTCAGATACCCTGGCTTTTCTGGGAATGTAACCGACTTGCTGAAAAAGCCTGACTTGAACTTGACATTCCTCATTTTAAGGTCACTGTTCAATTGTGCTCCAAGTACAGAGGATAAAATATGTTTTCTTAAAAGAAGAGTAATGCTTGTGGGAGAAAGGAAGGAGCAGGACGAGCTTTAAAGAAAATAGATCTTGGATGTATTAGATGCCTCCAATGGGACAGACACCCCCAGATTTCTGGCATGAACACAGATCTTTTCAGTTTGCAATGCTTAGGAGTGCAGTGTTCTGCCAGGATGTACTAACTCACTTGCCACGGATGTGACCAGGCTGCTTTGTCATAAACGGATGCAAATATCAGTCTCCGGGTGACTGCTGTGGCTGCAGCAGGGACACCCTGGCCTGTGCTTGGCAGCACCCAGCGTGCTCCTCATCTGGCCACCAGGACCCTCCTCCTACCAAATGTGCAGGAGGGAAGGAACGAGCGTCTGGCTGTGTTTGTGGGCTCAGGGCAAAACACTGTATCCTCCGAGGCTCTCCAGATCCTCTTGAAGCCAAAAATGTTTGGTCGGAGGAAGTAAATCATTGCCCCAGTTCTCTTACGGTTTTCAAAATGCGCATGTGTGTGTTTGCATGCACGCATTTGGTTTGTGTTTAAGGATACCGTCTCAGCATCTGCACTTCACAGTTGTGGGTGGTTAGATCTGATGTAAGGGGAGATAGAAGATACAGCTGGAGAAGCACAAGATGGCAGTGTGGCTGCTCTCATGTTCTCTGTAGTGCCTCCTGCAGCTCTTCACTTAGGGACTGGTGCCAACCTGCCCTCAGTTTTGGGGGTTACTCTCACCATCTCTGGGTTCTGGCCTTTCATCCTACTCTTGTAAAGTAATGACTAGCAGCAGATAAGAGTAGCTTCCATTCAAAGCTGGATGTAGATATGTGTGCGAAAACCCCCATGTACAAAGGGGCTGGAGGAGGCACATGACAGGAGGTCACTTCCACTCTTGTTATTGGAGGTGGACGCCAAGGGGAGTCGGTTCTGCTGATCTGTGTCTGTCCTGCTTTGCAGCTCGCTGGTCCCACTGACCTTATCTACCCTACTGACTGGCTTCTCATCCTGCCTACCCTACAAGGGTTGCTGTGAGGATTAAATAAGAATGTATTTCTAATTTGGGAATTGAATGATACATGTGTACATATACATAGGTACATATGTATGTATGCTTGTATGTATACATAGTTAATGTATATGTATGGATGATTCTTATCATCTCCTAGTCATTATTTTAAGTGAAATCTGACAGTAATGAGGGACTGAGATATGGGAGAAACATTTGAATTTATGCCTCAGATTCACAGAGGATCCTGTGTTGGGGGCAGGTGGAGGGCACAGTCTGTGTACATCTCCATTTGTGGTAAGAGACTCATAGACTTAAGTCCTACAGATGGTCTCTAGTTTGTTTTCCAAAAATCACATTCCTTTTCATCTAGCTTTTAAAAGATGAAATGTTTCCCTGATGCAAAAATTCCTGTTACAAGAAAGGAGCACATAAGCGTCATGCCCCACCACGTACTTCAAGAGACCTGTTGTCCTTCCCTGCTTCCCAGCCCTTAGAAAGATAGCGGTTAGTATTCCAGAACTAGCCAAAGAAGCATTCTTTTTTGCCCCCTAAGTTAAATGTATTTCTCTCTCTCCCTCCCCACCATTTTTTCTTAGTTAGGCTGGCGGTGCAGCCTGAGCTTGTCTGCGAGGGCTTGGGTGGGGTGTGAGCGATTGGGGGTCAGGACCACAAGGTGGCGCCCGTTCCTGGGGGGCGGGGTCAGGCCCACCTTACCTTGGTGTGTCTGTCTAGCCTTGGCTGTGATTCAGAGCCCTTCCAGAATCAGGGCAGAAGGACACAGCTACCAGGGAACGAGGTCAGTGCCTGCAGCAGGACTATCAGAAGCCAGGCCAGAGTTCTGGGTTCTGTTCTCTGCGTCAGTCTCCAGAACGGACGCAGAGTTGATGGGACTTGCCATGGTGGAGGGGCACTGGGCAGTCCGGCCGGGAGAGAGACTTACAAGCTTGAAGGTTGTCTCAAAAGAGTAAAAAAGCTCACAGGGGTTTCTGGAAGCGCTAGTTGGCTTTGCTGTTGTTCTGTTGTCTGTTTTAATGATACCCACTCAACGGGCTGTGCTTTCTTTTCTCCACTTTACATTTTATTTAATGATTTCTTCTTATGCCAGAAAAGGAATTGGCGTGGTTTACTGAGACCCCAAAAGGGAATAAGGTGAATAAATAGAGAGAGAACTCACAGTGAGAAGTGGAGTGAAGACCAAGCCAAGACTCAATGTGCAGCCCCACAGAGCCCGTGCTCTTCACCTGGAATTGGCATTGTTTCTCTAGGAAGGCACCAAGCTCCTCACTGTACTGTATCCTGTGCAGAGCCCACAGTGCTCAGAGTTGCTTGGCCATAAAGGCCGCTGCTCCATCTGACACACTCTCTCTTCTCTGACCGCTGGTCAGATACGAAGGATACAGCAGCAGACTCTGAGACTCTCGGAAATGGCAGAACCCCAGAAAGGAAGGGCCTGGATTCCTGGGTGACTGTGTGGAGGAGGGCTGCTCACTGACTAGGAGCACCTGTTGGAACTTTATGCAGAAGAAAATTACATGCTGCTGTGTTCGGCGCTGTTTGTAAAGCAGTTAGCCCATCTGGATTAACACACTTTCCACTGTACTTTGAGCAGCCTTCAGAACCATGAGGAGCTTGGGAGACCACCAGAATCATGTAGGCTGCGGGATTTTGAACTTGCCCTTTGAGCCCTTTTTGTTCTGGTTTCTCAGCTGGTGCCATGCCTCCTTAGGGCAGGTTTCTGGTTCTGCCACTGAAGTTTCCCTGGTCTCTATTGCTCGGTTCCTGATGCTGCTCATTTTCTGGCCATCTAGAAGTGCAGAATGGGTTTTTCCTGAAGTGACCAGAGTTTTTGCCCCAGGATTAGATATTTAGATTACCAAGATGTTATGACTTTTTGTAGGGACTTGTTTGCTTTGCCAGTGCATTCCCGAGGACATGGCTTCCCAACTGTTCCATGAAATACTAATTTAGTGCAAGATGTCCATAGATATGTGGGGATAAAAAAAGGGTTTTGTGATTAAAGATGTGTGGGAAAAAATTGGATTAGATTAAATCCAACATTTCTTTAGTACAGTACTTCTCAGAGCTTTTAACATTTTGTTGACGGGGACAGCCAACTTCAGCCCACAGGCCAACTCTGTCCTGCCACCTGCTTTTGTAAATAACATTTTATTGGAATAGAGCCATGCCCGTTCATTCACATGTTTCCCATCACTGCTTTACCCCTAATGGCAGTGATGAGTAGCTATGAGGAGACCAGATGGCCCACGGAGTAGAAGGTATTTACTATTTGGCCCTGTAGAGAAGAAAGTTGCCAACCCCTCCTTGTGTGTCTCCAACAAGAGGAATACACATGAGTTCACACTTAAGTGACTGCAAGTCTTTTTTTTTTTTTCTTCTTGGATCACCTATTAACCTCTTAAGAGTTTCAAGTATTCTTGGACAATGTCAACTGAGGGTCTGAAGGCCTTCATCTCTACCCCCAGGGCCAAACTCAGACCTATCTCTAGTTGCCCACGAGCCAGCACTACCCCTTCTTTCTCGGCAAGTTTTCTTTCCAACTCCTGAGTCCCAGAAGTTAAGGTTTGCCTCATTCTCCTCTTACTCCTGGTGTCCTAAATGACTGCGGGCTGGAAATGCCATCCCCCATTTCTCTATAGGCGTCCCAAATGGTAATGTTCCAGAGGCTGGCTAGCTTCCCTGCACAGTAGCAGAGGGTCGCTGGGGCCTGGCAGAGGGCGTGCAGGCCGCCTGCAGCCCGGGGATCCTCCTGCTCCACCAGCTCGCAGGCCATGTATGGTCACAGCAGGCCAGCTCCCGGCCGTGGGGAAGGCTCATTCCTACTCCCTGGGCACCACTAGGTGTGCAAACAGCTCGGGGAGGGATCATTTAACATCACCTCTAAAGCCTGATTTGTAAATAATCTTAGACTGAAGGAAGACAGAGCAAGTTAAATATTTATTTGAAGATTATGTCTCTAAAGGAGGGATTGTTGAAAATTAGTGAGGGTTTTGCCATCCTCGCTTTCTCCTCCCCTGCTGGAGGGCATATTATTTTTACGGCTGTATTTGACAGCCAGAACAAGCCTCTGTAGATTTAGTGGTTGTTTGCAGTGGCATTTATGTGTTTGAATGAGCTGGGCAAACAGGAGGGAGGGTGGTGGGGTGGTTAATTAACTCTGAGAATCTCTCTTCTCTAACACACCACACTCAGGAAATGCCAGGAAGAGAACCATTCGCAGGTTTTTACAAAAGAAATCCTTCCCTCGACATGGCAGGTTTGCAAGGACAGTACTTACCCTGCTGTTGCAGATTCAGGTCTTCAGAGTGAAAAGTCCTGCTTCTGGGCAGAAAATATCTGTGGCCATAACTTTCTGGATGAGAAAACCAGCAGGCTGGCCAGTCCCATTATGCCACTCACTCATTCACCATGTATTTTCTCATTATGTGATAGTTCTAGGCCCTGGGTATATACACATACACATACATATACATTTACTCATACATAATACATGTTCACATGCATATACATGTACATATATGCATGCACATGCATATGCATATACACCTATACACATAGATATACATATACACAGTGATGCACATATATACATATAGATGGCAACTTGCTTTCTGAAATGTATACAGAAAGCTATTTGGGAAATCACTATTTTTTTGGTAGTAAATAGATCTTTAGTGAAAATCAAACTTGAGGGAAACAACACCAAAGCTGTTGCTCAATCTACACACTGTTTTACCCAGAGCATATTTGTCTCTCAGAAGGTACACTGGGTTGGGAGCGTGGGTGCCTGGATCTTCATCCCATTTCTCCCAGAGACTGAATTCTTGGGATGTCCCTTACCTTTCTTGGTCTCATTTTTGAAATGAAGATTGGGTTAGATCAGTGTTCCCTAAACTGGTATGATCTGAAGAATTACCCGGCGATTCTGACTCAGCAGATCTGCAGTAGGGCCTCAGAATCTGTCACTTTTCTTTTCTTTCTTTCTTTTTTTTTTTTTTTATGGGTTGGGTGCATTTTATTGGTTTTCTTCTATAATACTAACAAAGGCCCAGGTGATGCCTGAGACCCAAAATGCTCGGACAACACTGGATTAGATGATCTTTGGGGTCCCTGGAAATTAGATTTTAGTATCTTAATTTTTCCAGGAGCTCCTTAGCCCCCTTCATGGATATCTCTGGAAAAGCATTAATAAAAGTACCAGTGCTCAGTAGACCTTTTAAATAAGAAAAAGAGAAAAGTGTGAGAGGGAGGCCATATACCAATATTTCATGTTGCTCACACTGATGAGCTTGTTGACTGGGGTGGTAATGGACTGGGGGTCAGATTCCCTCAGTGACAATTAGTCCAGGGGCGGAGTTAGGACAGGGCCACTATGTTACATCAGGGCTGGAGGACACTGAGAGTTCAGGCAGAGGTGAGCAAGGGTCAGGCCTGACCACCTGCCTCCGTGCTCTGGAGCCCACTGGGCGCTGCTTTGCAGAGGCCCCGCAGGCAGAAGAATGGCCTGCAGGCACCTTTTCTCTCCCTGACCTGCCATTGTCCCCATGGGGCAGGGAGGGCAAGAACTTCCAGGCACTAGCTCTCCACCCTTCCTTGGTTTCCCGCAGCCCGGAGATGCTGTGCCTGTAGGACTCACTGCCCTTCCTTCTTTTCTCCAAGACAGCATCACACCCATTCTTTCCTCTACCTGACACACTGGTTCTTGCTCAGCAGCCCACGTCGGGTGCATGGGTGTAGAAGGACAGGGGCCCTTTTTGTTGTGCATGGGCTCTCTGCTACTCCACTTCCTGAGTAACTGCCTCTTGCTCCATGTCCGGCCTCCCACCATCCCCCCGAGAGACGGCTCAAGCTTTTGGATTCCCATGACCCCCTCCTCTACTCATTGTTCCTTCAGACTCAGGTGAGGTGTCATCTTCCTGTTGTTCTAATTTCTGGGTTACCTTAGCATCTCCTGTTTGGCTTCTCAGCACTTCCATCACCTCTGTTAATTTCTGGCACTAAATTCCCTCTGTGTAGGAAAGCTGGACACATTTCTGCTTTCTGTACTTGACCCTGAATAACTCAGTTCTCAAGGTAGGTCCCTAGGCTTATTTTCTGCTGTGAGATGAAAGCCACAGGCATAACCTGACAGCACCTGGCTAACAACTGCCTGGAATGTTGTCCCGTCCACATGCTCCAGGGTGGCATTTGCCAAACAGTTCCATTCTCTCCACCAGTGACAAAACAAAGGTCCAACACATCACAGCAACTGAGCTCCCTGTCACCTAACTCATCTACGCAGCCTGGCACCGCTCACTATTTCTCAGGCACACCTGCATTTGTGCATGTACTATGTTCCCCCCTCTCAGAACGCCCTTTCTTCTTATTCCTACCTATCTCCAAGTCTTGGTTTCATGCCAACTCCAACCTACAGCCTCTCCTAATCCTCCTATCTGGAACTAATCTCTCCTTCCTCAATATGGCCCACGTTTCTTTGTTCAGCTCCTTTGCTTCTTATCACGTCCTGTCTCGTAGGGTAGCTACATTGACTTAATCACCCCAAATGGTAAGTTTTCTCCCATGAGGTGCTTGCTCATATTTACAGCTCCTACCAAATAGTTGATACTCAGTGGAGACTGGGTGGAAGCCAGGCTACTGTCACTCAGTACACACCACGTTTGACTGTGTTTTACACAGCCATGCCTTCACATACATCTCTCTGTATTTAAATCTATGCTCTCAGTCAATCCCATTGCTGTTTTTCTTGGAAACAGTAGTTGCTCTCTATTTAACCCAGTCTGCTAAACAAAATCAACAGACATTAAGAATTAGACTGATTTTCTGATATGATTATTTACTGAGTGTCCATCATAGGCATGTGTTAAGTGTTTACATGCTTTATTTTATTTACTCCTCTTGAGGAATAAATTCATTTCACAGGTGAGAAAAACTAAGGCTCATAGAGAGTAAGGAGTCTTGCTAGTATCACACAGCTGGTAGATACCTGGCAGGGGTCTGGACCCAGGTATACATAACTCAAAACCTTACATTATGAAAGGGATAAGAACAGTGCACCTAATGAAAAAAGATAGTTCACAGCCATGGAGCAGATGACAGCTCCTCCTCTGCTCGCGCAGGGCCTTGGAGCTGCTCCTTTGCCTTGTGTTTGCCCAGACCCTGTGAGCTGGCCCACCTTGCCTCCCTTCTCCTCTGACTCTGTCCACAGTAACACGGATTACCTCTGAGTCCAGTGCAGGTCCTTACAATGGATCCCATCCTCGCCCCTAGATAGGCGTAGTCATCCTAATGCTCAGGCACCCAGAGGGTGTCAACTTCGGCTTTCTTTGAGATGGATCTGGCTATGAGCAATGCTGCCGTGCTCTGCACTGGCCCAGAATGAGAGATGAGCAGTGACTTCCTAGCCCAGCTTCCACGTAGGGACCCTGCAGGCCAGAGCTGCTGGCGACTCTTTGCTGGGTCTCTCCTGCCTGCTAAGTAGGTGACCTTTGGGGTCTGGTGAAAGGTATGGCTTTTGGTTAATGACTTTTCAGGGCTTGGATTCTCTTGCTTTCTTTCTCCTTTGGTTTTTCTCTGAGTAGTCAGAGATACTCAGCTTCTTCACTCACTGCAAGAGGCCAAACGCACTGAGGCGTGGGTGGCTGCGGGAGCCAGGCTCAGTAACGGGAGTCCCACGAGTATGAAGTGCCAACACGCGGCAATGGTGGGGTGACTCTCCTCTTTCACATTGTTGTAGGTAATCCTTACTGTCCTTTTTCTGCCGCAAGTTTCTTGCCTTTTATTCCCTCCACCATGAGCTTGTCCTTCCTTTTCCCTTCTTTTTACTCTTCTCACCTTCTTTGTTGTCTTTTATCTTCTCTCTTTGAGGGCAAAGAGGACATAGCTTCTTAGTGGATGCCTGTCAGACTTCCCGGCCCTAGGGCTGGAAAAGCTCTGGAGTTCTCAGGAATCCCTGCCAGGCCGGCTCCCAGAATCCCCCTCACCTCACCAGCACAGGCCGCAGGGAGCAGAGAGGAAGGCTCCGAGGTGCAGACCAGGTTGAACTGGATTCAGGAGCCTAATTACTACCAGAAAATTAAAGAAAGGTAATAATTGCTTTTAAACACTTAACAAAAGCCAATCTCACCTCGCAGGTTTGTAAATTTGTAGTGAGAACTGATTACAAGGGAGCGCTTGTCCTGCCCCCTTTGTGTTTGATTTGCAAACCAGAATGCACACGCCCAATATGCATAATTGGACCCTCACGGTCCCTGCATCAATGTGGCCATGCAGTAGAAGTTTATTTATCCAGTGCTCATTCAAAGAAAAGCTGAATGGAACAAGAAAACTCCCACTTTGCAATGGGATTAGATACCATGGAGTGTTCCTCCCCCGTACTCTTTCAAGGATTTTTTTTTTTAAGTTTCTAAATCTGCTTGGGGAAAAAAAAAGTAAATTGCCAGAAGTGAGATTAGTGGGGAATATTGTTCTTAGGACAATAGAGTCTTTATGGCTTGACTGGTATGAGCTCCCTGCTTCAAAAAAATACAAGGGCTGGAGGTGTGGGGGTTCTTAATTGCCTACATCTGATCAACTGGCAGCAAAAAAAGATGAAGAAAGAAAGAAATCTCATTCAGCTCTGATTTGGCCTGGATCAAGTCCACTTGCTAATCAGAGTTTAATGAGGATGCCACTGGCCCTGTTGTATTTGCCAACGCTCCCACTAAGGTCCCTGGCCTTCTGTTTGTGCAGGGAGCACTTTCGTCCTGCCGCCCCACGAAGCAGGATGCGGGCTGAGATGGAAGAGTCCTGGCCCGGAGAAGTTAATTAAGTTTAGGCCCTTGGCATTCCCAGTCACCGGAACCCTTGGTGGGAAGCCTCACCCACCGCACAAAAGAGACCCACATGTAGCTCTGAATGATCGTCCTTGCGGGGCTGGCTGGGCTTCAGTGCGCCCCACTGCCAGCTCTTAACCCCGGGAGCTGTATCCCCTCCACTGCACAAACTGAATAGGCCTCAAGGACCGCGGGCCGCTTGGGGTGCCGGAGGATGCGGGAAGCACATGGGCCACCATTCAATGTCACTAATAGATGTGCAGACACCAGAGCCTGCAAGGAACCGACAGACCAGTGCAGGCTCTGATGAAGGAATGGTTTGTTTTTCAGTTGTATTCTCTTTGGTTTTAAAATAATTTTTGTAAGCAAAAGCTGACCTTCAGACGAGCAAGCTACTGTCTTTTTTGTTTTTAATTGTGTATGCCATAATCTCCAAGGAGGGGCTGAAATGTCTGTAGTCTGCAAGAGATGCTGAGGTATGCTGACGCCTTGGAGACCCCAAACACAAATTCAGAAGGGTCCAGGGAGTGGAGGGGATCCGGGTAATGGAACACCTCCTCTTTGCTGTGTGTTTGCGTTCCTGGCAAGTGAAGGTGTGAAGGCAGCAGAAAGAACATTATGTTTGGAAGCGAACAGAACTGGGTTTGAGTTCCAGGTCTGCCTGAGTTCTCTGAGGCTCTGTCCCTTCTGACAAAGCAACTGTGGGGTGAGAATTGAGAGAATATGTGTGTGCATTGCCTTGAGCCAGGTCATATGGTAAGGGCTCCTGTGTTCCCTGCAGACAAGTGGGTCTCAAAGTCTAGAGATCATCGAAGTCCCCTAGTGAGAGGTGAGCATGTGCACTCCTGGGCCCACCCCCAGAGATCCTGCTGCGGCAGGTCCGCGGGGATGGGGGGCTGGAGGCTCTGCATTCCTAACAAGCTTCCTGATGGTGCTGATGCTGCTGAATCGGAGGCCATGCTTTTGGACGCTGTTAGATCACAGAGGAGCCAGGCAGGGTTCTGTAAGTGCCGTGTATTTTTATCACGCTGGAGGTCACCTGCATTTGCAGTATTGTGGGTGGGATTTATTTGGCTAGGCCTGGTAATGCCTGCTGCATGCTGTTTCTTTTCCATTTTGTCTCTCCCTTATTAATGTTTATTGAACACTTTCAGTATTGCAGGTACGGTCTGAAGTACATTACAGATACTACCCTATTGAATCCTTCTCACAGAAACTTCCAAACAGCTGCATGGCTTCCTCATTGAATTCATAATGCCCTTTGCTCAAAGTGTCACTTTTTTAACGAGGACTTACGTGATCACTCCTTTTAAAATCAAGTCCCACCCCATTCCTCAGCACATTCTGTCCTCCATTTATGCCTTTTTTTCCCCTTGGAAAAGTGCTTATCTCTGTTGAATATACTATATATTTTATTGATTTGTTTCATTTGTCATTTGAATACACCCAGTGCTATGTAAGTTCCACAAAGATGTCAGTTTCCTCCCTCCTTCCTTCCTTCCTTATTTCTTTCCTTCCTTCCTTCCTTCCTTCCTTCCTTCCTTCCTTCCTTCCTTCCTTCCTTCCTTCCTTCCTTCCTTCCTTCCTTCCTTCCTTCCTTCCTTCCTTCCTTCCTTCCTTCCTCCCTCCCTTCTCTCCCTCCTTCCCTCCCTCCTTCCCTTTCTCCTTCCTAATTTGTGTTATTTACTGCTGGTTCTCTAGGGCCTCAAGCAGTGCTGGGCCCATTGTAGGTGCTCCATTAAATGTACTAAGGAAGTAAAAGAACAACCCCAAGAAGCAGATACTTCACTTTGTAAATGAAAAGGTAAGGTTCCAGAAGAATAGGTAACTTGTCCAAGATTATACAACCAAGAGATGGCAGAGAAAGTACGAGCACCAGGTATAAGTGTTTTCAAAGCCAGGGCTTTCTACCCCTTGGCCACTTCCTCTCAGTCCCAGCATGCTCTGGGCTGAGGCTAATCTGGGCAGCTTCTCGTGAGAGCCCTGAAATCCTAATGGCTAGCAAGCCTCCATGATATGTGGTTTTAACTGGTATTTCTCCAGTGGCTAATGATACTGAATGTCTTTTCATGTCCTTATATGCCTCTCTTTTTTTAAAAAAATTTTTTATTAAGGTATGATTGATATACACTCTTATGAACGTTTCACATGAAAAAACAATGTGGTTACTACATTTACCAATATTATCAAGTCCCCACCCATACCCCAATGCAGTCACTGTCCATCAGTGCAGCAAGATGCCACAGATCCACTAGGTGCCTTCTCTGTGCTACACTGTTCTCCCCAGCCATGTCATGTGTACTCCTCTTGGGTGAAATGTCTGTTCATGTTATTTATCTGCTTTCTAATTGGCTTGTTTGTTTTATCACTATTGAGTTTTTAGAATTCATGCTCTATTTTAGATACTAGGTCTTGGTTTGATATGGGTTTGCAAATATTTTCTTCCAGTCTGTAGCTTGTCTTTTCATTCCACTTAACAGGGCCTTTCATGGAGGAAACATTTTTAATTTTGAGGAAGTCCAATTTACCAATTTTTCTTTTTATGGACCATGGATTTAGAGTCAAATCTATGAAGTCTTTGCTTAGTCCAGATCCTGAAGATTCCTTTTTAAGTGTTCTTCCAAAAGTTTTATAGTTTTACATTTTACATTCAAGTCCATGATGTACCTTGAGCTAAATTTTGTGTAGGAAATGAACTTAGAAGCTACTATTTTTGGTCTGTGGGTATAATCTTGCTGTTGCACCATTTGTTGACAGGACTGTCTTTCCACCATTGAATTGCTTTTGCACTTTGGTCAAAAAGTTGAGTGAATTTGTACATCTTTTTCTGGGTTCTCTATTCTGTTCCATCTATCTCTTTCTGCCATTACTGCAGAATCTTGACTCATGTAACTACATAGAAAGTCTTGAAATTGGATACTGATTGGAAGAATTTTCCCACTCCTTTTTCAAAATTGTTTAGCTATTCTAGTTCCTTTTGATTTTTGATGTGAACATTTGAATAATTTTGTCTGTCTCTATAAAAATTCTTGTTGATATTTTGATAGGAATTGCATTCTCTTTCTATCAACTCTCATCTTTACTATCTATGGTGTTCAATCCATATCCATATGACACAACCATGTTTTTGACATTGTTCTTCAGCATTTTGAAGTTTTTAGCATACAAGTCTTATACATATTTTTAAAGATTTATCCCTGAATATTCCATATTTTTAGCTATTGTAAATGCTATTATACTTTAAATTTCAGTTACTGTGTATTCTATTACTGATATATAGACATACAATTTATTTTTGTGTATTAATCTTGTATCCTGTGACCTTACTGAAGTCACTTATTAGTTTGAGGAATACTTTTAAATGTAGATTTCTGAGATTTTTTTTTATGTTGACAATCATACAATTTGCATATAGAGGCCATTCTATTCCTTCCTTTCCAATCTATATGCTTTATATTTACTTTTCTTGCCTTATTGTACTGGCTAGAACTTCCAGTACTAAGTTGAGTGAATAAGTGATGAATGTTTATCTTTTTGAGACTTCCTTGCCTAGTCTCAATCTTAGGGGAAGGCATCCAGTCATTCACCATTAGGCATATGTCAGCTGTAAGTTCTTTTTGGTAGACACTTTTTATCAAATTAAGAAATTTCCTTCTACTCCTGTTTTTCTGAGCATTTTTATCATGAATGGGTGTTGGATTTTGCCAAATGATTTTTCTGCATCAATTGATAAGAGCATGTGATTTTTTTCTTCTTTAACCTATTGCTATGGTGAATTCCACTGATTGAATTTCACATGTTGAATTAGTTTTGCATATCTGAAATAAAGCCCGTTTGGTCATGGTATATTGTTCTTTTTATGTATTGTTGAATTTTATTTCTAATATATTTTGTTAAAAAGTTTTGCATCTATATTCATGAGGGATAGTGGCCTGTAGTCCCCTCTTTCTTTCTTTCTCTTTTTTTTTCTTTTGATACTGTCTTATTGTCTCTGTTTGGTTTTGGTATCAGAGTAAAAATAACATCATAAAATGAGGTACCCTCCTCTTCTATTTTCTTGAAACAACTGTTTAGAGTTAGTGTTAATTCTTTAATTATTTAGAAGAATTCTCCGATGAAACCATCTAGGCCTGGAGATCTCTTTTTTGGGGGTTTTAAATTACAAGTTCAATTTTCTTAATAGTTGTAAAGCTATTCAAGTTTTTCAATTATTCTACCTCATATTCAGTGAATTGTGGTAGTTTGTGCAATTTGAGAAATTGATCCATATTCTCTAAGTTGTCACATTTATGTGTGTAAAGTTGTTTATAGTATTCTCTTATCCTTTTGTTGTCTCAGGGTTTGAAGTGCTATCCTCTGTTTCATTTCTGATGCTGGCAATTTATATCTTCTCTTATCTTTGTTAGTCTTATTAAAGGTTAATCAGTTTTATTGATTTTGTTTTTGAAGAACTAGTTTTGCTTCATTGACATTCTCTGTTCCATGTATTATTTTATTTCCCTTGAGGCTTCCTCTTTGGATTCATGGATTACAAAAAATTTTTTTTTTAATTAAGGTATCATTGATATACACTCTTATGAAGGTTTCACATGAAAAACATTGTGGTTACTACATTCACCCATATTATCAAGCAATCCCATATCCCATTGAAGTCACTGTCCATCAGTGTAGTAAGATGCCACAGAGTCACTACTTGTCTTCTCTGTGCTACACTGTCTTCCCTGTGACCTCCCCTCACACCATGTGTACTAATCATAATACCCTCAATCTCCTTCTCCCTCCCTACCCACCCGCCCTCCCACCCCCTCCCCTTTGGTAACTGCTAGTCCTTTCTTGGAGTCTGTGAGTCTGCTGCTGTTTTGTTCTTCAGTTTTGCTTTGGTGTTATACTCCACAGATGAGGGAAATCATTTGGTACTTGTCTTTCTCTGCCTGGCTTATTTCAATAAGCATAATACACTCTAGCTCCATCCATGTGGATTCCTGGAGTTCTTAAAGTGTATTCTTTAGTTTCCAATGTTTAGAGATTAAAAGAGTTTATACTGGGTTCTAAAATTCTTCCATTAAAAAGTCTCACATTATCTAACATTGTTGACATAACATGGTCACAACTGACCAACAGTGGCAGATTTCTTAAATGTGGGAGGCTATGCTGTGAGATATTAGGTTAAAAAGGGCAAAATATGGACTTGGGTTTCCTTTCTCTTCAAGGAGGTGCCTGAGAGTTTAAATCTCTGGGCCGGGCTTCCCACAGTGGCTGGTGGGCTATTGACAGCCATGCTTCTGTGGAGCCTGGGAAGTTTCCTTCTTCCAGTAATGCCTTCACTGGAGATCATAGACAAAATGAGAATAAAACCAGCTGGGAAGAAGTTACGCTAAAGTGAAAGCTCTCTGGAACCTTAAGTGCATATTACTAAGTGAAAGAAGCCATTGTGAAAAGCTACATAGTGTACAATTCCAACTATATGATATCCCAGAAAAGGGGATATAGTGGAGATAGTAAAAAGGTAGGTGATTGCCAGGGATTAGTGGAGAGAAAGGGATGAGTAGGCAGAGCACAGAGGAACTTTAGGGCAGTGGAACTTTTCTGTGGGATACCATAATGGTGGATACACATCATTATACATTTGTCAAAACCATAGAATGTACAACACCTAGAGTGAACCCTAATATAAACTATGGACTTTGGGGGATAATGATGTCAGTTCACCATCCTCTGTGGTTCAGGATGCTAGTAGTGTGGGAGTTTGTGCATGTGAGGGGGCAGGCAGTATATGGGAACTCTCCCTATTTTCTGCTTAGCTCTTCTGTGAACATAAAATTGTTCTAAAAACTACCGTCTATTAAATTAAAGAAAATCACCACAATGCGATAGCACCTCACACCCATTAGGATGGCTACTGTCAGAAAATCCAGAAAATAACAAGTGTTGACAAGGATATGGAGGAAATGGAATCCTGTGCACTGTGGGTGGTAATGTAAAGTGATGAAATCAGTATGGAAAACAGTATGGCAGTTCCTCAAAAATTTTAAAAAAGGACATGCCATATGGTCCTGTAATTCCATTTCTGTGTATATATGCAAAATAATTAAAAGGTCTTAAAGAGATACTTGTATACCTACAATCATGGCAGCATTATCCACAATAGCCACGAGATGGAAATAATCAAAGTGTCTCTCAACAGATGAATAGAAAAACAAGATGTGGTATGTATGTACAACGGAATATTACTCAACCTTAAGCAGGAAGGAGATTTGGACACATCCTGTAACATGGAAGAACTTTGAAGACATGCAAAGTGAAATAAGCCAGATACAAAAAGACAAATACTGTAGGATGCACTTCCATGAAGTACCCAGAGTTGTCAAATTCAGAGACAGAAAGTAGAATGATGGTTGCCAGGGGCTGGGGGAGGGAGGCATGTAGACTCATTTAATGGGTATAGAGTTTCAGTTTTTTAGGATGAAAAAGTTCTGGAGATTTGGTTGCACAATAATGTGAGTGTACTTAACATGACTGACTCTCTACTTAAAAGTGATTAGATGGTAAAGGTTATGTTTTATGTATTTTACCACAATTACAATTTTTATAGGAAAGAAAAAGAAAGCTCTCTGAAGCAGAAGAAAGCTGCCTGGCTTTGGAAGTCCAGAAGCTTCAATTTAATTTAATCTGATCTCCATTTCAATGCAGTCCCTGGTATTTTAATTTCCAGCGATTCCATGAAGGTTTTAGATGGTGGACACTCTAGTTCTTTCCTGATTACACTGTCACTAGGTTTCTCTAGTCAACCTTCCCAATAGTGGCATAGTATTTTCATATGTTTGGCCCTGAACACACACCAAAAAGACAGGCAAAGGCATATCTTGGCCCCGAGGGTGTCATAAACTAACACAGACAGATGCTTGCTTACAGAACGTGATCCTATTGAGATAAAATAAGAGGCAATTTGAAATCTAACCTCTAATTCTAGTTTAAAAAAAATAGACAATTGTCATGGTTTTATTTATAGCTTATTTCTCTGTTCCAGCACCTTTCCTATCCAAGTTAAAACTAGTCCTCCTTTAAATCCAAAATGTGTGGGGATGACAAATGACACTGACTCATCGCCTAGGTCCTTATGAAATAAACACAATAAAAGTATGTGAAGGTAACCTCTATTCAATAATGAAGCAAATATCCAGTTTAATCTTTTTACTGTGGTAAAGCACACATTAACATAGTTTACCATTTTAACCATTTTTAAGTGTTCAGTGGACAAGAAGCATGTTCTCATTGTACAAACCATCACCAGGTCCGTCTCCAGAACTTTTTCATCATCCCAAACTGAAACTCTGTATCCATGGAACATAACTACCCATTTCTCCCGCTACCCCCAGCCCTGGTCCAGCTCAATTTTTAGTTTTATGGCAAATGTTATATGAACACACAGCCCTGGAAAGCTTATTAAGTTGTATTCCTACTCTCTCTCTGCTTCTCTTTTTAAAAAGAATCCCTTATAATAGACCTGAATCTGTGTGTGTTAGATTTCCATTCCAATTTCATAGATCAGGAAACTAATACCACTTTCCTTAACTGTAAAATTCTTGCCCAGGTTTTCCTTCTTGCACAGGCAAATCATCTACCCCCCCCCCCCCCCAAGACTCAGAGAACTGGGGCACATTTCATAGCCTCTGTTGCTGGCTCAAGCACTTGCCTAAGATTTCTGGAACGCTAGCCCCCTGTAGGCAGCTTACAGAAGCGTATTCTGATGGTGCCAATATTGTCATTTCTGTGCCTCAATTTTACCATCAAGGAAACTGACACCCCTGCTAAGGGTGTTTAATCATGAGATGATGAGATCTCTGGCTGTGAAGACTTATCAGCCTTATTTCCAGGCTCAAGCCTCACTTGAGAGCTGCTCAATTTTGAGAGGACTCATTCTCTCTAAATCTCATAATAATATATTTGACATTTCTACTTAGGTACCTCATAGGCATCTCAAACTCAACAGGATGAAATGGTCTTGATTTTTCCTCCCAGAGTGGTTTCTTCCGCAGTCCTCTTCAGCGTGATAATGCATCATCATCTGGGAGTTTATGACGGAATCCCAGGAGTCCTTGGTTCCCTTCTTTCCCTGTTCTGGAAGTCCTACTGACTGTACCTCCGACTTACCAGTTATGTATGTCCCACTGCTCTCCAATTTCACAGTTGGTCCAGGCCCCAAACAGTGCTACAGAAATAACCTCTCAATTTGTCTACTTGCTTCCATTCTTGGTCCATTTCCAACTCACTATTAGTAATAGTTATAAGGACAAGGACAAGAATACTTTTATAGTGTGTCTACTTCAGTCACCGTTTAAGCACAGTCACTCATTTAATCCATATGCTAGTTGTAGGCAAATGCCCTTCTTAAAAGGAATCCATGGCTTCCCATTGTTTTAAGAATCAAAGTCAACCTCCATATTTTGCTCTGCAAGATTATGAATGATCTGACTTCCCCTCCTGTCTCCCTCTTCCTTCTTTCCAGGCCAAACCACACTGCCTCCTATCATTTTTCAAACTTGTTCTAGGGCTTTCTATTTCCTCTGCCTTCTGGTTCACTTCCAGCTTCTTGCATGCCTGGGTCATTCCCCAGCTTTAGTGCTCTGCTCAAAAATACCTCCTTGGAGATGCCTTCCTACTTCACTTTATCCTGGTCATGGGCCAGGAACTCTTCATCACAGCATCCAGTTTATTATCTGAGCAATACTTTGGCATTTGTGCTGATATTGCTGGTTTGTCTGTTTGGTTGTCTGTTTGATAGCCGGCACTGAGCTGTAAGCTCTGTGAGGGCGGGTACTTACTCAGCTTTTTTCACTACTCTTGTCACTACCCAGCAGACTGCCTGGAACCCTGAGGGGTCAGTGCCTGTGGGGAGAGCAAATGTTTGATAGGGTAAATAACATACCACAGAAAGACTTGGACCTCATTAGGTGGTTGGATAACTTGAGTGCATGAGATGACCGATCTATTGTACAATGTGAATCAGTATCCAACTTGGGCATTTGAGAATAACTCCCTCTCTAGAACTTATCATTACCTACAGTTTGTAAGTCAGAGATCCCCTTCATGTGGATGAACAGATATGCTGACCTTAGTCTTCCTCTTTGGATCCCTACAGGGGGATCTGTGGAGTGCCAAAATTAGGTGGGGCAGGGCATTCAGGTAACCACTGAGAGCCGTCTGAACCATCCTCCTGGGAGTCTTCAATGCTTCCAGGTCCCGCTCAGGGCAAGGACCCTCACGAGGCTCTGGTTCTGCTCTGCGTGGATGAATATGCAGCCATTCCTCTCTGAGTCCTGCCACCTTCCCTGGGGTGTTGCCAGGAGAGCCCCATAGAACTCTCTCTGCCCTCTCATCCTCTAAGCTATGGAGCTCTTCCTCTCGTCTGGGTGCCCAGAGCAGGGGCCCTCCTGCAGCGCCTGCTTCTGGCCAAGATCCTCTCTGTGCTCTTGAATCTCCTAAGGTCTTCTTGTGGCTTTAATTCCTGCAAGATGCTGGTAGCAAGGTTTTTAGGCTGCCTCCATTTCCCCTCCCCTGAGGCAATGAGCACAGAAAGGAAGGGAAAAATACAAGAGGCAGAATGTATGTTATATCTTGTAAGATATCCAGCCCCCCTCATTAAGCAGCGATCTCTGCAGGCACTTCACAAAGTGCCTTCCCTCCATTCGTCACATTCTTTCCTCCCTTGGTGGCCTCACAAATTATCTGCAGAGTCAAACCCCACTGGGTTAAGGGTGACCGTGGTGAAACAACCTTTTCTCTGACCAACTGCCTCAGTCAGCTTGGGCTTCCATAACACAAATCCAAAGGTTGTGTGGTTAAACAGCCCTAACACCTCCCAAAAGCCCAAACACCATCATGTTGGGGAGTAGGGTTTCAATATATGAATCTTGGGGGTTACACAAAATTCACCAATTTACCTGTTTCCGTAGGCCCATGCCCTGGTGTGCTATGAGAAGATTTCTCTCCCTTTAGCAGGTGCTCATGTACAGGCATCCACATGACTTAGTCAAAACCCACTCTCTTGTACACCTCACCTCTTTCTCTACTTCCTGTGGCTATTGGGTTTGAGACATTAATAGACACAAGTTGGGAGTAGTCTGGGTTTATCCACACTACCAGGCTTCATTTCCCATCCCTGGTTGTGTTCTGGCTTGCAGATGCCTTCATTTAGGGCTGTGTGTGAAGCATGTGCTCTTCAAAGACAATGAAAAGGCCAAGTAAAGGACAATGTCCCCATCGAGTGCCTGGAGAGAGAGTTCAGAGACCATCCCTACTTCCTATAGCCCTCATCACCGTGTCCTGCCTTACTCTATTTTTTTAAATGTCTTTATTATGGAGAATTTTTAGCAAATGCAAAATTAGTCAGAATAATAAAATTAATGCCATGGATCTGTCACCCAGAGCCCACAATATCAATCCATGGCTAATCTTATTCCATCTACTTGCCCACCTATCCCTACTTCTGAATTATTTTGTGGCAAAGTGCAGACATTATATAAACTCTTCTGTCAGTACTTCAGTATGCATTCCTAAAATATAAAACTTTTTACTGTACCATAACCACAATATCATTATCATACCTAGAACAAATTTATAAAAAAAAAACTCAATCCTTGGTATCATCAATCATGCAGTATTGAAATTCTAATTATCTCATGCCTGTATATACTTTTGTTTTTGAATTTATTTCAATAAGGTCCACACATTTTTGTTGTTTGATATATTTGACTAGTATTTATGAGTGCCCCTGTTTTTTCCCCCCTCAAAACCTTCTTTTTAAGAAATTGGATAATTTGTTCCATTAAATTTCCCACACTGCATTTTACTGATTATATCTCTTTAGTGTAGTTGAATGTGTTTTTCTATTCTTTGCATTTCCTACAAATCATAGATATTGATCATACTCAAGTTCTGTTCTTTAGGTAAGACCACATCTTAGATAGCATCCTGATCTCAAATCTGTGTCTTCTGGAATAGAACTGCCTGAGAGAACTTTGTGATGATGGGAATATTTATATTTGTGCTGTAAAATCATAGTAACCACTACCCACATGTGGCTATGTTGAGCTCTTGAAATGAGTGTAGTGAAACCAAGGAGCTAATTTTTATATAGTAATAATTATGTAGTTGTAATTAAATAAAATTTAAATATTCAAAGAGCTACATGTGGCTAGTGGCGGCCATACTGAACAGCATATGTCTTGAGTTTCCAAAGGTAGTGCTGGTTTGCTGAGCAAAGCATGGCCACTGGGGTTGGAGTTAGGTTTGTCATAGACTGTCTTTACAAAATAAACAAGCGAGCAACTGCCCTCTCTGTTATATAGTCAGAGTAGTTGCAGCCTTCAGTGCCTGGAAGGACCAGCACTGGGATCCAGGGCCCAGTACTTCCTTTTGTACAGATGGGAACTCAGTCACGTGTGTATCTCTTCCAGGCCAGGATGTGGGCAGTGCAGTGGTTGCCTTACTGCTTCATTTGTGTTTGTTCTCAGTGGACCTAGCTCCCAAGGATCCACAAGAAAGCATACGTTGGTCACACATAATTCTCACAGGTGTCTTCTGGTTAGAAGAACCTTTTGGGTATATTTGGTTTTAGTTTTTCAGGCTAGTATCACCTTCCCTGAGAAGCATCTTACCAAAGACTGAAGTAAAGAAAGGCAGGATGTTACCTGACTGAAGATGCTGTCACTAGAAAACCACTGATACCAAGGGATCTGGCCGCTCGTGGGCTGACAGGAATCTTTCTTTTCAGGTGAGTCTGGTCCTGTGAAGCCCACTGAGGCAATCATTAGCATTACCCACTACTGGCCGCTTCCTTCCCTGGTACCTGGAAAGGTACATGGAGGGTTAAAGCTCCTATCACCCTCTGCAGTTGGGTGGAGCCACCTGATCAGCTCTGGCTGGTGAGTGGTGAGTGAGGTGACGAGTGTTACAAGCTAGAATGGTTCCTTGTCGGGACCCACCTCCAGCCTTCCTTCTTTCCTCAAAGAGGAAGCCTCCTGCAGGCTGTGTTCTTGAGTGAGGATGATAAAAAAGAGAGCATGTTTCATGTGAAAGACCTGTCACATGAGTGAGAAATCAGCCTTTGTTGCTGTCAGCCACTGATATTTTGGGAGTGTTTCTTATTACAGCATGAAGTGTCCTGTTGTAAATAGTGCATGTCTTAAACCTAGCAAGAGGACAACTCAATTAGTGTGAAGAGGTAGCATATGCAGATTATAGTCAATTTAGGAAAAAAAAAGGAGAGACAGGCTTCTCAAAGCTGGTAAACTGGGTTTCCTGAAGATTGAGTCACTGCAGTTGGACCTGTTTTTTTCTTCATATGACTCCACTGCACCCCCAGAGTCTTCATGAAGGATACCCAGTGCATAAAATAAGGCTCAGGTGCAATGATAGTTGTGTGCTAGAGCTGAGAAGCTGTGTAAAGTGGTAAGGAACATCTTAAATTTGACTGGAAATCAGTGTTATAGGTACATCTGTTTTTGTGATTATTTAAGAATGTTTGCTCAAGAACTAGTTTAATATCCATGATGACCAGGATCAAATCAACTCGTTTATCACTGAGTCCCTAAATAACTATTAATGAATGAACAAATGTATGTAGATGTGTATCAGTGAGTTTTTCAATGGATGTGGAGCAACTCTCTATGTCAAAGGGCCTGGGGTGAGGGGATGTAGGGGTTGGGGAGCAGAAGGGGTGGGAGATAATGGCGGTCCTACAAGTTACAGCAAGTCACTTTCTTGACTGAGAGCTCCGAAGAGAGAACCTGCATACTTGAAATCTGTGGACCGGAGGACTGTTTGAAAGTATACCACCATAAAGTCAAATACAAAAGTATGATTCAGTGACATAAAAAATAATACACATGCATTAAATATTGGCCATGACTCAGGGCTAGATGCCAGCCGAAAACAGTGCAGCTCCCTGTCTTGCTTTAGCTTTGGCCTATAAAAGACATAGGCATTTGTCATCATTTTCAAAGATGTCAGTGCTAATTTAGCCAATTGCCCAGCACACAGCAATGAGGGAAGTAATTATTTTAAAAACATCGTAAGTGGCTTCTAAAGCAAATATCGGTAGTTATTAATCACAGAAAAACTCATACCATTTACATATAAGTGGAAAGAATTGCATTACAGACCTAACATTTGCTCTTAGTTTTTATTCATTTTAGAAGTCCGTGGGTTGGGCTTGGTCTTATTATCCTTGGCCATCTTTAGGTCACAAGATTAGCTGACCCTTTAACATGGTCTGAGGGGTTTTTAATAACCAATACTGTGTGCATAATTGACAGGTAAGTAATTGGGGTATACTGTTGATATTACAAATAATTTTAATTCCAAAGTATTTTTCACATGGTGGAATTTGGATAAGTGTTTATAAAATTCTTACTGTATTTTTAGAACTAGAAAAGATATCCATCTATCTCACTATTTGTTTTTAGCCATTAAGTGTTTACCTTGAAGTGACCAATGTATGAATTGATCTCTGCCTTCATGGGAATACAGTCAATGAGAGAAGGCTCACAGAGATGGGATGATATTCCACCATTTTGTATAGTTCAATATTATATGCCATATTATATGATAAAGAGCTATAGAGTTATAGAAATACATAGAAATAGATGAATAAGCTGAATTGATCAGAGAAGGCTTCAGTGGCCCTTAGAACTTGAGTTGGATGTGGTACTCTGAGGATAAAGGGGAGGGCAAGCTACACAGGGAACTGTGGGAATTATAATGTGGGAGGAAATACACAAGGAGTGTGTCTCATTAAGATTAGAGGGTGGCATGTGGTTGGGAGACCTGGGAAATATGGTAGGTTGGGTAAGGTTGGGTAAGACTACAGAAAACCTAGAAAATCATCAATAAGAGATTTGTCAAAGGCAGTGGGAACCTATGAGAGTAAGTGTATCAGCTGAGATGCTTTGAGCTGCAAGTAATAGAAAACTTGATTCCATTAACTTTAACAAGGAGAAAAATTTATTATGACCTCACTATGAAGTCTGGATGGAGGATCCGGTCTGGCCCTTTGCCCTCTGTCATTCTCTGAGGGCTTGTGGGCTCTCCTCATGGACACAAGATGATTGCTACAGTTCCAGACAGTACATCCAAACAGAATATCCACATGACAAATATAGGGCATTCTACCTTGAATGGCCTTTTTAAATCTTTACTCAAAGAAAGAAACCTTTCTCCAAATCCTCCTTAGACCTTTTTTTTTTTAATCCATTAGCCAGAATTGCATCACATGTATATGATTAAGGCAATTGCTGGCAGAAGGAATACAACCCTATGAGACTGGGGCTGGAACTATTTCCCTTGAAACTCAGGGTTATACAGAAGAAAGTGCGTCTCTGAGCAAAATTTGTATTCTCTTAGCAGAGAATGTTGGCTATTCGCAAAGTAGATCAGACTTTATGTGGTTTGAAGCTTACACACTTTCAGATCCTTCTTTAAGAAAAGGTATACAAAGCTACAAATACAAAAGTAGGAATAAATATAAATAAATAAAATCAATAACATTTCAAGTAACTGCTTGGCATAGCCTTATGAAATATTTTCTTTGAAATCCTCTTCATCTGAAAAGGATTTTGTTTATCATTTTCTGTAGTGATCATAGAAAGATAATTCAATCTTTCCTTAACACGGTGGATCAAAACATCTTTTTAAATTGGTAGTTTAAAAAGGTTTCTTTCAGTGACGACTTCCTGTTGGCAATGGCATGCAAACATTTAGGGCTGTTGCTAACGTTGAAGAAACCACCACACAACTTTTTTCATAGAAGAGTTGTAAGATCTCAAGGTATTTCAAGTTGTCTTGTGTGTTGGCTAACCAAAATACTCTTTTCATTTATGACCCTCATAGGACAGTGGGTTGTCAATGTCCTCACTGTAATGTGTACTGAGTTCTGTACTGAATTTGTTGATGTATTTTGTGACATATCATTAAGAAATTAAAATTGTTTCAAGTGTTTCCATGATTCAAATTATTAATCCAATTATCATATTATCCAAGTGTCTATTCATTACTTTTATCCACAATTTATCTTTTCTTAGTAAACTACTGCTTAAGAAAAATATTCTAAGTGTAATCTGAATGGTACTTAAGTCTTACTATTTGTTTTTAATCAACAAGTGTTTACCCTGAAGTGAACCACATAAACCTATTATACTAAATCCAAACCAAATGTATCCCCACTTAACTTCCTCTTATCAGTATAACATAAACTACCCGCAGATATCCTGCTACCATTCAACATGAGGCCGCGTGTGAGAGAGGGAAAACGACAGTGGTCATGCCCAATTGCGGTGAAAATATCTTAGACACACAAGGAACTTGAAAGCGAGATGCTCACCTCTTCTGGGCTTTGGAAAGTAGCCCAGCCAAGTGAATAACCTGGGAGCTTAAGTTTCAATGGCTTCACGGTACGTGAAAAGCCTCTCTAGGTGGACAGCCAGCAGGGCTGCTCTCACGACATAAGGAAAGCCAGAGATCCTTAGGAACAATGAAGTGAGGAGAGCCTGGAATCAGGATTGCAGGAAATAAGCCAGAGCAGGGTTCCAGGGCAGCCCGGACTTGGGAAAGGCAGTGGTTGTGGGGTGGGGACGGGAGGCAGGAGACCTTGGGACCTTGGAGGCACCTTCCACAAGTCTGGATGTAGCAGGTGAGCGTGGGCTGAATCAGTGATGCCTCTCAGATTAGCAGGGCTGGATCAGCAGGAAGATGGGGTGTTACTGGTGGGACAAAGAGTTTGGAAAGTTAGGATTGTCCCGTCCTGTGTAACTAGGCACAGTGTACTTTATTTAGGCTGGTTAGGTGTCTGACATATGAAGCTAGCTGAGCCCCCAGCTGATATTGGAGGGCAGTTTAGTGCAAGAAGTGACTTAGTGGGGGTTGTTCCTCAGAGGGTGGCAAAGCTGGAAGGGAATCCAGTGTTTCTGACTCCTTGCTGTTTTCTTTACCCCAGGCTGCCTTCCAAATAAAACCTTTACCTCATGCTAGGCATTCCAAGCTGGAAGAAGGCATCTGTTCTTGCCTACGGAGAGCCTGCCTGGGAGGTGGCTGGCTTGTCACGGTGGGTGGCTCCTCTTATTGATGATTTTTATCAGTTGTAGGGAATCTGTGCTGGGCGTTAAGAACATCCATAAAACAGGGGAGGGAGAAGCCTATTGTATTAAATCTTTCTTTCTCCTTTCAGTGTTCTCCCTGCTGCCACCCACTGACACCTGGTATTGGTGCCAAAATATGCATTCTAGTGCCTTAAAGCAAAATGAGTTCTTCTGCCAGGGAGAACTCTGGCATGAAACTTTCTACTTTCCCCTTTAAAAAAATGCTTTATCAAATTTTCAGCACATGAAACTGTAGCGTTTCAGTCACTGTAGCAATTCAGTGGTGATCTTAGCTGCTGTTCCTTGCAGGGCATATTCTTTATTCAGTCCTTCAACAAATACTTATCAAATGCTTCAGCGTGACAGATACTATGCCCGGCGCTGCAGCAGGCACAATCTCAGTTCCTGCCACGTTGGAGACTCTAATGAAATAAATCACACACACAGGTAAAACCTGCAGCACTCATTTAAAGGCGAGGCACGTTCTGGCTGAGGTTCAGCTGCTGTGCACATGCACTGCCGTACCAGTGTTAAGGTATTTCAATGCATATGCACTGATTGTGGTAGATAATTTCCTCAGGTGGCCTCTGTTCGCTCTTCCCTTGGTGTGCACAAATGCTGTTCCAGCCAGCAGGAGGTGAGTGCTTTCCCCTTCCCTGAATCAGGCTGGCCTTGGGACTGGCTTTGACCCGGAGAATATTCTGAAGGGATGCCATGAGACTTCTTGAGGTTAGGCTTTAAGAGAACTGTTGGCTTCTGCTTCTATCCTCTCAAAACCATCTATTGTAGGAAAAACACAATTTCCTGAGGCCACAGTGCTGTGAGGAACCCACACTAGCATGGGGGAGGCCACACTGAGAGGGCCATGTTCAGCCCGGCACCTGCTCTTCAGCCATCCAGCTATGACAGCAGATGTGTGATTGAAGAAGCCATCTCAGACACTCCTACTCCAGCAGACGATACAAGGAGCAGAAAACAACCCAGATGAAACCCACCCAGACTGACAAGTTGTGAGGAAGAATAAATTGTTTTAAGTTACTAAATTTTGGGGACGTTTGTTGCCGAATAGATAATTAAAACCCCAGTACAGCTGCTGCCTTGAGCTCTTGAATGCCCCCTCCCCTATGGCCCGGCCCATCAAGTCCTGTCTCTAGCATCCCCAGAATCGTCCCCTCCATGAATTAGCACTGAAAGGTCGGTTCCTGACAGCAGGAAGCCTCCAGGATCCTGCCTCGGAGTCCAGTATGATTAGAGCTGCATTCGTCGGTCACTTTCTGCACAGTGCCAGTAAATGTTTTGAATACCACTGTTGCGCACAGGGTGGCATAGTATCTAGTCCATAGGGTATGGTGATTCTCTTTGACTTAGAGAGGCCAGGGGAGGATTACCTGAGAAAATGACACATGAGCTCACGGGGTCTCAAGTATGTGAAGGTGTTAATGTGGTGAGAAAGGAGAGGAGGCATGACCCCAGAAAAGGCATGCCAAAGAGCTCTCTGGTGGGGCAGAGGATGGAGGACAGAGGAACCGAGAGAAAGCCAGTGTGACTGATGTTCATGGAGCACAGGTGTGAGGGGTCTGGACCTTGTAATGCTCCCCCAGGGTGTGGCTGATTGGCCTAGAGAGTGTCCTCCTCTCGGCCAGCCAGTGACCAAAAAGAGCTGTGTGCTGCAGAGTGAATGCCCGGCCCAATCAGATCATCTTTTACAAAAAGTTCCAATCAAGATGTACCAAGAAAGTCCACAGGTCAGGAGTAGAATTGCGGCTGAGCCACCCCAACGTAGACTGGCTGGACTAAGGAGTGCCTTTTCCTGGGTGAAGGCTACCTCTGCAGTTGCTAGGCTAGAGGATTAGATGGGGGTCTGCCGGCCAGTTGGTGTGGAAGATGCACCTGCCTGTCCCGCAGGGCTGGTGGAACAATGTTTTCTTCTTAAATTAGTTGTCAATTTTGAAATGGCAAAGGTTTTCAAATAGAAAGCTCTGAAACGTTTTGGAGTTCTTTGACTATCTCTGCCACAGCCATGATGGTGATAATAAATGGAGGTGAGTAGCAGCTACTTGCACTGAAGGGAGTATGCACAGTGCACACCAGTTTATGTATTCACCTCTCCCCAGACTATTCTGTCGTCATTTGAGACCAGTGTCAGTTGCCAAATGTCATCCCAGTGTTGTATTTTCTTTGACAACCCTTCACGGGAGGCAGTCACATGGCTGCCGGGCCGATGTCCTGGCCTGTGTATTCCCCATACACATGCTGCCATCGACCAAGGCAACCTTGAGTGGCACTTGGCTTCTTGCAACTGAAGTGCCACACAACAGAGTGCTGATGAGTGGCCCATCCCAGGTAGAGTGATGCAGAGAAGTGGAGAGAGGATGGAAGGGTGTGTGGGGACAGCTGGGGAGGATGCTGACTGCCAAGCTAAGAGCTGGAGATGGAAGGTGACACAACAGGTGCAGGATTTCAAGGATCTGCAGCTGACAGTGTCGTCCTGACCGACTGGAGGGCAGCACTGAGTGGGGGTGAGGAGAAGGCCGTGGCGATGCTGAGCTTTGAAGTAACGAGTTTCCAGTGGAATGTGGGGGCTGTAGAGGAAAACTTCCTCCCACTCAACACTTCTGACACCAAACATGTGGGTTTTCCAGAGTAATTTTCCAATCTTCTGACAC
This sequence comes from Manis javanica, assembly GCF_040802235.1. Classification (NCBI taxonomy): domain Eukaryota; kingdom Metazoa; phylum Chordata; class Mammalia; order Pholidota; family Manidae; genus Manis; species Manis javanica. The sequence goes on from NC_133157.1 coordinate 82,643,407, forward strand.
CAATCAATTGGATATCCCATAATCTAATTCAACTCTTACACTAACTACCTGGAGTTAGTGGCAGACCCTGCAGGTTAAGAGCCAGTCTGACACCACTGTCCCCACTTCAAACACCAGTGGCACACAGTGGGTCTCCAGGTCACACATGCTTCTGTCTGACTTGGCTACAAATCCTTGGGTTTGATGATTTGTATATAAATGATTTATCATAAAGGATATTATAAAGGGTAACAATGAGCAGCCAGATGAAGAGGCACCTAGGGTGAGGTCTAGAAGCATCTGAGTGTGGGAACCATTGCCCCTGGGAGGCACTGCCCTCCCAGCACGAGGATGTATTCACCAACCTAGCAGTTCTCCAGATCCTTTTGTTCAGGGTTTTGATGGAGGTTCCATTGTGCAGACATGACTGAGTAAATCACTGCCCATTAGTGTGTAACTCAGTCCACTGCCCTTTTCCTTCTCCCAGAGATTAGGAGATGTGGGGCAAAAGTCCCAGCTGCCTGATCACATGGCTGGTTGCTCTGGCCGCACCCCCCCCACCCGCACCTTCAACAGTCACATCACTAGTGTCATCTCAGGTATGGTTGCAAGAGGCTCATTATAAATAAACATGCTACCCTCACCCCTGTTACTCAGGACACTCCAAGGGCTTTAAGACTGTGCCAGGAACCAGGGACAAAGATCAAATACATATTATTATTATTATATCACAATATCAAAACTGGAATGGAGAGGAAGTGACAATGTGACTGGTTTTGAAGGAAGAATCAGGAGGCTTTGGTGACAGGTCGGGTGGCAGGAGGAGGCAGGCAGGTGGGACTGTGTTTGCTGGTGGCACCCCTCTGGTTATTGGCTAGTGGTGCCCCTGTCCTGGGGTTGTATTTCTAAGGAAACTGGGAGAGGGAGCTGCTTTGAAGAGAAGAAGAGCAGTAGCTTTTCAGATGTACTGACTTTGAGGGACAAACAGAAAAGTCCAGTGAGTGGCTGAAAATTCCATTAAATTACAAAGGCAACTAATATTTACTCTGTGCTTACCATGTGTTTCCTGTTGTAAGAACTTTACAGTCTTTAATTTATTAAATCATCACATATGAGAGAGATACTGTTATTATGCCTTCCTCAGCTAAGGAAACTGAGTAACAGAGAAGCTTGGTAACTGTTCTAAAGCCACAAAGCCAGCGATGTTCCGTCCCAGCTGTCCCTGAATGCCTTAGTCACACTTCCTCCCAACTTAGGCCAAGGGGTTTGCTCATCTCCCCTTTTAGTTTATCAAATCAGTTTGGAGCTGAGGGGGAAAAAAGGCTTATTTGTCATTCTCCTATTAATAGAATATTAATTAAGATTCTGTGAAGGGAAGTACACAATTAAAATCATATATCCAAAATTAAATTTTATTTATATACAGACAGAATCAAAATAGGTATGTGGCCACGTTATATAGTTATTTGGTGGCTTCTGATTAGGATGCTTTAATTTTACCATCGCCATCTTGGTATTTAACATTTAATAAGGCCATAGGTGGAGACCAGTATAGAGATGAATCATGAGTAATAATAATATTGTATCTTTGAAGAGTCTCTTAAAAACAATTAAAATTATTACAGTGACCTATTGCTTAACTAATTAATACTAGCTTTATGATGGAATACCTGGCAATTTTCTCATATGTGTGGCTGAAAATAAGCTGCTAGCAGGTAACTCAGTTTACTTCATCTTTAAAAATACTTTTTCCCTGTGTGTAGTGCATTTTCATTAACCAGTGAAACTTAGGGCATGCATACTTGCTGGACTGAAAATTATTATTTTGTCTTTTTGAAGAGAATTGTTAGATCCATGCTCTAAGAGTCATAGCTGGTATTGCTCCCTTATTCTGGGAACAGTTTAAAAGAGAATATATTGCATTCCTGAAGTCAAAGGGTGGTTCCTGATTTCAGCCTTTATCCATACAAGATCTACCTGAGAGACTGAGAAATGGTGTGTGCGAAGACATACATGGGTCATCTCCAGGGCAGCAGATCTAGGGCCCGGGTGGACAGGACTGTGCTTCCTCTTCTTGCCAGGCCAGCAACTGTGCTTCCAAGTTCACAAGCAGAAGGGGATCAGGGGAAGGAAAAAATCTTTACTCCTGTGCCTGCTTTGGCCTGTCGCTGACTTGGCCCTGGCTTTTGGGATGTGAGCGAGGCCTCGCTGTGTGTGCAGCCTGGCACCCTTCAATGCCGTGTGCTTCTCTCGGGGACAGAATCATAAGCAAACTTGGGGAAAGTGACATCCTGGAGAACTGAATTCAGATTTATTGTCACTGGATGGTGACACTGAGCATTAGGATAACCCTAGCTCTCCTTAATAATTTACTGCTGATACTCCTGGCCTGACACCAAGGGACAGGTTGATGACAGGCCTGGCATATCTTGGGGTGGGCTCAAGGCAAAGGCTTTTGGTGCCCTCCAAGATGCCCATGGGTGGAGGGCACTGGACTGTGTAACCAATGTAGGGTACCCATGAATACATGGAAAAACTGGCAAAACCTTTGTGAACTTGTGCAAATCAGATATATAGGCTTGAAGTAGATGAAATTGATCGGTTCCTATAACTGAACCTAACCTGAGAGCTGTGGGAATGAGAATGCCCAGGAGAAACTCCGTGGCAGTTTTGCTGAAGCAAGGGTGTGTGTGTTTTGTGTGTGTGTGTGTGTGTGTGTGTGTGTGTGTGTGTAAGAACCCTCATTCCAAATTGCTATGTAACTTCCAACAAGTGTATCAGAATCCCTTTCCCTTTCTACTCTAACGTGCTACTAATCTTCTCCCTTTCTCAACTCCCCAATATCCACTCTTATTTCTGAATGCCAACAGTTATTTCAAATTGATTCTCTTACCTTATCTGGACATGTGATTTTCTTTTTTTTTAATCTAGGAAAAAAAAAGGGAGAACTCCTGGGAGATTGATTTGGACACTTGACCAAAATGAACATTATAATTAAAAAAAATAATAACTCACATTGAATAGGTCATCTGAACGTGTTTTCTCAGAAGTAGGTTTAAGCAAGAACAGACTGTGGTTTCTATGACGTCACTACGTGATGCCGCTTTGTCTGAAGGCCAGACGCTAAATGAGGTGTGCGCACAGGGACACACGGAGCCCATCTGTGCTCAGTGATGAGCACGTGAGGGGATCCCAAAGCGCCCTCCCCGGTCGTGCAGCTCCAAACACAGACAAGGCAAGCCCCGAGCTGCACGGCTTGGCCTGGAATAGAAATTCTCCTGCAGACTCCTGCAACTTCTCTTCTGGTAACGGTTTAAGACTTAGGGTGAAGACAGGAAGGAAGGCTCTTCAGAAATGAAAGGACTACGTCGATCTTCTAATTTGGGATAACTTTGCAAACTAGGTCACTTACTTCAATTCAATAGTTCAAGCCTCAGAGAGTTTTGCTTGACTGTGTGCTGTATTCTTAAGAGACATGAATGCAATAAAGATCAGTATTTTATTTCAAACAAAAATGATTTGCTTTTATTTTTCTCATACGGGGTAAGGGAAGGATGGGAGGAATAAAGAACTTTGCAAGTTCTTTAAATGAAAGTCATTAAACCATGGATGACTTATTTTACATTCATATTCTAAAATATTTTTAAAAATCTAGGTCATTTATATTTATATATAAATATTATATATATATATATATATGTACACCCAGAATCAGCTGCTGTGAATGAAGGAGTGTGTCTTATCCCTTAGGTGTTTGGGGACAGAGAAAAAAGTGAGAAAAAAATTAGTATTTCTAAGAGGATTTGTTTTACAGAAATAGTGAATTGAATAGATAGTCTATCACCAAATATCATCTTAGTCAAACATGATGACGTTACTCATCTTTAATTGATTGTTGTTCCAAATAATTTGAATTTTAACACTCAAGCTGGGATGCAAGGTCTTTGTACAGTTTGTTTTGGAGCACCAGCTGAATGACTGCCTGTAGGGTCACCGCAAGAATGTTCCATGAAAGGGATCTTCAAAGTTCTACTCCTGAGCCCTGATAAGGAAGAAGAGGATATAAGTGAAATTTCTTTTCTTTAATTCATTGAAAGTTTCTGTTACAATTTATTGTCATCCAAAAGGTTGCTTTAGATGGCACCAGCTCCCAGTGATTATGAGAGCGCTTGCATCTTCCTGTCAGATCCACCAACTTGAATGATGATCTATCAGTTTTGAGACTGAACTTCTGAAATTAGAGGTAGCCGTGGGCAGAAAGAACCTTCCCTACCCCATGTTCTAACATTACCACAGAAATAAATATGCTTTTAGTTGAGCCAGTTCAGACCCGGAAGAGTCAACACTGCAACACTGATCTGAAAAGGAAACTTAAGAAAAACCCTGACACATCTTGAGAGGCCTCTAAAAATCTAGACAGGATTGTCGTCTAAAGGCCCACCATGAAATGTGGGTGCAGAGGAGATCCTCCAGGCCTGAAGATCCCAAATCCATTTGTAGTTTCTGGTGAACTTTGATTTGGTTCCCTGATGTATGGCATTTGGGGTTTCATAAAGGAGAAAGTCCACGCATGGGACAAAGCTGGCAGGGGGTGCCTATTGGAGGAGGTGGCAGTTCTTGGATGAAATACACTATCTCCAGAGCATAGGACACAATAAAGGGTAGGGAGGCACTTCTGGACACCACCTTTTTGGGCTTTCAGTCTCTGATTCTCTGAGTTTGATTTGGCCCCATTTATAAAGCTCACAAAGGAGGATAACTTCAGATTCAATGAGGAAACTTTTCCCCCTTCATGTTTTATTCTTCAAATGGGAAAGAAAGTAGTTTAAGAGAGGAATGTTGAGGAGGGCTATTAAGACCTGTCCCCCCAACCCCACTGTGTGCACCCTATAAACCGAGGGGGTGTTGTGTGGAAAAGGCCATTTTCTATATAACTGGCATCAAGGGAACGGGAAGGTGAACAATCCAACTGCCAACTCCACTTCAGGCAGTGGGACTTGAGAAACCACTGTTCGAACAATACTTGGCAGCGTACATGGGCGTGCCAGACATGAGGCTGAAGGGTGGGGGGTAAAAGCTGAGGCACGAACCTCGAAAGCTAGTCAGCACTCCCGCCTCTCACACGAGGAAAAGCTTTCTCCTGGGGCTGTGGCTCTCAAGTTGCAATCTTGAGGCTGCCTTCTGGCTCTGTCACTGACAGCTGGGGGGAGGGTTCACCACTGAGCCGCCGCACCTTCAGATCTGGTTCCTTAGGGACATTCAATGCTACAGGGACAGCAAACCAGGGATGCCCAAAACACTACACTAGAAATGATAATGGCTCTTATGAGCATTTTAAATACAGATGCAAACATATTCTGTGAAGACTAGGAGGTGTGCTGGAAACTTAGAAATAGCAAAGGTTTTAATTTTCCAAGAAAAGGCAGATTCTGCAGAAGTAAATGCTGACTACGAATACAGTGGATCATTAAATGGATAGTCTGTAAGTACCTAGAAGAGGAAGCAGTTTAGGAAAACTGGGAAGTTTTGGTTAAAGTACTACATAGCCAGTATGCAGTTCCTCATGTCATTTGTAAGTCTGAATGGGCAGAAATGGAAAAATAATTACTTCAGATTTGAAATGTTCTATTTTACCAGAGAGTGAGACTTGAATTCAAGTCTTTGAGACAAATTTTCTTGTATTTTTGTAATAAATCCTGGGAAAGGATCACAATGGGCTATTAATTTTAAGCTCCTGAAGGACAGGCATGTCCCTGGTTCCTAGAACAGCACCAGACACAAATGACTGCGTGTTGAATAAATGTGTGAATAAGTAAGGAATGAATAAGCAAATACCCACCCAATCACTGTTGGAAATAATAGGGGAGAAAAATAGAAGGAGGCTTTAATTTTGTTTGTTTCATTTTTGGCAACACATGTTGCATGTTTCAGCTGGATTTCTTTGGGAGAACTTGTGTGTGTGTGTGTATGTGTGCACTGCAAACTCTTGTCATGTTTTTATGAAATTGCATGTATTCTTTGGGGAGTGACTGTGTTCCAGGAGAGTCAGATCAGAGATGGGGTGGACTTTGGGAAGTTTATGAAGTTATGGAGCATAGCCTTCACTTTGTGCAGGGGAAGGATCTCTGATAACTAACTGGTCTGCACGTGGGTGTGTGTAAGAATGACTAACCCCCAACATACTGAGGTTGGAATAGTATTATTAGCGATCCCTAGTGTGGACCTCCAGGGGACTGTAAGGAACGGAGACCCTCATTACCAGTCCCCCTGAGGAGGAAGGGCTCATGCTCATGGGACTGCAGCCTGGGCTACAGGAGGAGGGCTCTCTCTTTCTCTCTCTGCCACTCTCCTCTCACTCTCACTCTGTCTTTGTTGGGGCCTCATGGCAAAAGTCTGCATTCTAGAAAGAAGCTAGGAGAGCTGGATTTTGTGACATGGCAGCAAGCTAGATGACAGGTAAGGGGACCCCTGAGACCCCAGCAGAATGCACTCGTGGGCTTAGACTATTAAGTGAATTCACGTATTAAGGTCATTAATGAGGTACTTCCTGTAAGGTACTCCCATGATTAGCCAGGCTTCTTGGAAAATGAATCCAACACACTGCGATAATCTCTGCTGAATGACTGGGTTGTAGAAAAGTGTTCAGTGATGTTTGAAATAAAAGGACAGGGCCCACGAGTCTCCTTTCTCACCATAAATCTCTCTTCTGGTTGCCAGTGATTCTCAGGTTGGAGACCCTCGATTCTGTCATTTTTCATCTTGTCTCTGTGGCCCCCATTATATAACTAAGAGAACAGAATTATGTCTCCCGTGCCTTCCCTTTTCTTGCCCTACTAAGTGGACAGTTCCATAGTAGGTATGATGAAGAAGGAAAGCGAGAGGATCTCGTAGATGTTGATAACGAACCTATTGCTGGTGCTTGGCATTTTGCATGTTATTTTACTCATTCCTCTTAGCAATTGGGACACGTGAGTCTTCAATACCCCTACTTCACAGATGTGAAAACCAACCCACAGAAAGGCTAATTCACTTGTCTAAACTGGGAAGTAAGGGGCTGATCCAGGCATCAAGCCTAGGATCATCTGGCTCCAGAATTCCTGCTGTTTCTTTCCTGGTGCCTTCCTGTGCTTCACTCCCGGGCACTTTGTAATGTTCTGCTTGACAGGTAGGCAGACGGGTGGGAGGTATGCGGGAGCAGGTGTCCATACTTGGCGAATGCCCCTCTCCTGCCCTTTCTCCAGATTCTGCCTCCCCCTGCCCTACAACAATCTCCTGCCTCTGAAAGAAGTCACAACAAGGGCTTTTTCACTTGGCATCAAACCAGTGATCCATCCAGCTCGGTTTCCTGCCCCTTGAGTTTGCCTGAGTCATGACACTGGAGCAGCAGGCAGAATGCTGGGCAGCGCCTAGGGCGAGCAGACAAAATTGCATGCACATAAGTGGGATGAAAACATGCCGGCTGACCCCAGACCCGCGTGTGCCCCAAAGCAGCAGATTTAATGAGGCAAGTGGCCAGGTGAGGTCACAGACCAAATTCCAGGCGTGTATCACCCACACCAGTTTCAAGGGTCTCCTTGCATCTCTGTCAGATTTATAGACACATCTGAATTTCATTTTCAAAATTTCAGCCTCTGAGCTTTGATATATTCCTTTCTAATACTTCACTGCTGTGGCCTGAGATGCAAAAAGAACACTTGCATCTGTCTGGCGATGAAATTACTCAGAAGAGAAAGATTTAAAGCAATATTTTAAAATTAGAATAAAGGAAATTAGAATTCAAGGAAACAAATGATCATTTGTTTTAAAGTGTTTTCTTACTGTGAGTAGAGTTGGATTATATCCACCACCCTGTCTTGCATGTTATCTTTAAATTATTTTCCCAGCACATGCTGGCTGCTGCTAAAAGCCATTGGGAGCATATGCCCTAACCAGCACAATGGCTCACCAACAAAACAGGTCAAAAAAGGCCATTTTCAGTGGCTGGGTTTACATATTCAGGGTCAGATATTGGAAGGACCCCGAGTCCTAGATGGTACTTGTCCCTGACTCTGACAGTGATGGTCTGGAAGGGGACCTGGACAAGTCCTGAGCCAAGTGCCACACCAGATGTGCGGGCATGTGTGGGTGCTGACACATCAGACCCCACGGCCCAGCAGTGGGAATTGGAGGTCCATGCCTCAGGTCCCCAAGGCAAGTGATTGCCCCCTCGTGTCTGCAGTGGGTCCTCTGTGAGGAATGCCAGGCCGGACTGCATACATGCCAGGGTCTTTGGCAATGTGTGAGCCTCACGTGACCAGGGAACTTGGTACTGATTCTGCCATGGCGAAGTTTTTTTTAAGCTTTTTTAAAAAAACTTTCCCCCTATTCCTTTTTTGCCCAGAGCATGAATTTTGCTTTTTGTCCTTTCACATCGCTTTTGTGCTCATTTCTTCTTTTATCTCTTTATCTATGAGGCCAAATTAAGTCTGGCTTACAGATGTTATGCAGATTTAGTCAAAAGAAGAGCACCACCTCCTTTCCTCTTCACCTCTCTTGCCTTTTCATGGACATAAAAAGGGGATCTCAGGATCTCGATGGGAATTTTTCTCAGATTACCAGGACTGCAACACAATGAACAAATTTCAGAGAGATTCTCTGATTGTTTCCATGTTCAAGCACTTGCCAGAGAACTGATACCACGTGCCCAGATAATCACGGCCAGAGTGTCTGGAATGTGAGCTGGGTGCAGAGTTAGCCTGGCCAGCTGAGAAGGCATCATGCATTAGGAGCCGTGGTCAGGAGTTCAAGTTGATTACATTGGCATTTTTCTTTGGAAAGCTGCAAAGCACCGACATTAAACTATCCTCCCTGTTAATTAAAGGTTTTAATATCACAGGGGTAAAGAGCATTAATGAGCGTCATGGCACCTTTGCTGCTGAATTAATGACAAAGTGAAGGGGTCTCAGACTCTGGGCTTATCTGCCATTAAGCATCTCTGAGCTGGCAGAAGGGGCAAACTGACAAGAATCACCGTGGAAATGATTGAGTTTCTCAAGCAGCCTGTGTTATTTTAATTAGGCCGGGATATTGAGAACATGGTGCATTGATAAACTGGAGAAATAATGAAGGTGGTTCCTTCTCCCCTCATCTCTTCCCACTGCTGTCAAATGAAGCAATTATTTCCCTGACCTCAGAACTGCATTTCAAAGAGGGTTGAAGACAGGCTTAGGCCTGCTGCTCTGGTGAATTCTGTGCTGCCCAATTACTGACCTCAAGAGCCAGCATTCCGAAGATTAGAGTCATGGGGCATTTGCTTCACAGACTCACTGCTAATAATATACCTTCCATGCAGACACCATTAACCTGCCTTTTCCAGTTAGTCAAAAAGGTATGTCTAGGGGCAAAATTGTTATCAGCTCTCTGGGGGTCAGGCCCCAGGCTCTAATAAGAAACAGGATCTGCAAGGGAAAGTCAGGAGCTCCCAGAGAATCAGCACACTGGTGAAGGAAGGCCAGGTGAGCAGCCACTCTCCATCCAGGGATCTGTAAGAACAACACACTTTTGGTGCTGAAGAATCGTAGATTTGTTCATTTCCTTGGCATCTTAAAGGTAGCTCCAATTTTCCTTGCAAGTTTAAGTCCTAGAAGCTGGACAAGTGATACTGTTGATCACTGATCTTATTTAAATATGTGACAAATGCTGTGTTGGGCGCAGAGCCAGCCCTTCCCAAGGGGTTCCCTGAGACAGCTGAACCTGATGCCCACAGCATCCCTCGCAGGTCATGGATTAACTTCTCTTCTGTGCAGCGCACCTGCCAGGGGAGGGTTGAGAAAACAGTCCCGCACTTTCTGTGGGGTTCAGTCCCTGAGAAAACATCCCCACCAAAGGCTGGACCACACACACACAGTGACTCTTCCACTGGCATTATTCCAGCCAAGAAGACAGGCAGCTTTCTGGCAACGAAGTGGAGTGTGGTAAAGTGCAGGACTCGGTGGGTGTGGGGAAGGATGGGAAGGAAGCTCCATAGGCTTCCATTGGAAGGAAGAGCAGGTCAGAAGAAGGGGAAGAAGTGTCCAGGTAAGGGGGCAAATGTGACAGAGCAAGTGAGGGGAGAGAGAGGGGCTACTCCAATGCGGGCGCTTGGTGACTGCTAGGAATGGAGTGTGGGGTGTATTATGTATGACACATAGTAGGTGCTCTCCCCACCAATACCTGAATGAATGAATGATGCAGGGAAAGAAGTATGACTGGAGCAGCAAGGTGTGGTGTGGGAGGTGAAGGGGAGAGTGGTGATGGTGCGGAAGGGGGGGTAGTGGAGACACATCTGGTGAGGTCAGCAGGAGCCTTGTTGGCCACTTTCAACCATCTGGATTTTACCTAAAGGCCTGGGGGCTGCTACAGGGCAGTGAACCTTTTTAGTCATGTGTTGAAAGTTTGGGAGGATATAAAAGTACAGTTCTTCACTGGAAAGCAAGTCTTATAATCAGCTGATGACAAACAGGTGCAGTGTTCAGGCGGGTGACCCGCGTAGAGGCCCCCTCCCTGGGCATCCCGAAGGACCTTCCCTCTCTGGGCTCTTTGGGTCTCTCCCTCTTCTCCCGCTCTGCAGCCCGTAGCTTTCCTGCCTCTGTGCTCTCCCCCACAGGGTCTGGCCCACTGGGGGGGAAGTGTCAGACCCTCAGGTTTGGGAGAAAGTCCCAACTTCTTTGCATTCTACAGCAAAGCATCTCTAAGATTACATCTCTAAGTATAACTTTGACATGTAATTATGCTCCAGACCTTTCTTAAACTTTGATTTTATATCTTTTCTCTTTCCATTTGCTACCTTTCCAAATGTCCCAAGTGGTGAACGGCAGTTATATTAGGGCAGTAGGATTAATGAGAACTTGTCTCAAAGCTGTTGCCAATATGGGCAGGTTAGTTTTCTTTTAATTACTCATTTATTGATGGAGGCAATATTTCAAAATTGCTTTTGCATTCTTTGTGGGGCTTTGCTCTTTCCAGTGATCAAGTATCTTTTTCTGGCACTTTTATAATAGTCACACCATATTTATTCTGTCTCTTAAGACTCCAAGACACTCTAAGGTTTAGAAGATAGTGTTTGAACCGGGCCCCTAGCAGGGGTGCTTGCTGGCAGGGTGAAGAAGGGTTTCATATGGGCAGGGACCAAGGCCTCAGACCCCTGCTTCAACCACGGCAACTTGACCTTGCTCCGAGGCTGCCCTTAGCTTCAGGTGCCATTGGAACCAAGATTTCCACAGATGAGCAAAGTTTGAGAAACATCGCTCCAGAGAGGAGCTCAAGGCTGACAGCCTGGAAATGGGCACACAACCACTGGACATCAACACCAGGAGAGCATGCTGCCTTTCGCTGCTAACTAGAGGAAAGGTCCTCATGAGCCTGGGAGCAATGGACCTGTGATCATTCCTTACCTTTGCCAGGAATACTTAACACCAACTGCCTAAGAGACGGAAGAGATGAATCACACCAAGGGAAGCAACAAGTTTTTTCTGACTTCTCTTAGGTAGTAGGTTCTGTGCTGAAGGCTTTATGTGAGTTACTCCTCTCAACCTTTCCTGAAAACTATAGGAGGAAGGTTTGGGAAAGAAGGGAAACATTGATTCTAAACCCAAGTCATCCCTCATGGAGCACAGATGAGCCAGAAAAATGTGCCTTGAGTTCCTCCTTTCTTCCTATAGTATAACTTTGGAATTTGAAGCTTCTGGATTGAAAAGGTCAGGTTAGAAGTGATGTCTCCAAATGCTCCAGCCTGCCCTTAGCAAGATCACAAATAGTAGATGCCATGAAACTGTAATGTGTGCCTTCTAGAACTGAGGGTCTCCAGCGTTCATCCACAAATATCCCCTGAAAGCCTGACAGAAATATAACCTTCCAGACTCCACCTGCAGAGATTCTGATTTAGTAGGTTTGGAGTGGGGTCAAAGAATCAACATTCTGTTATCAGATGAGAATCACTGGTAGACTGCACTGATGGGAAGGCAAAATAACCATCTTGAAACCTGGAAGCTGGCTTTGCTCAAGTTCGTTTGCATCAGAAAAAAGCACAGCTAATTAAATTGGAAACTGAGTTTGCTAGATTGACCTCCTTTTGGTCATACTGCTATGAAGCATTAAGCCAGTGTGCCTAGAATTCTTCAAAATGGTCCAATATCATCAGCATTTATATTAGTAATAGAAATGTTCTTCCTTCTCTTCTTCCATAATTTTTCTTATAAGCTTCAGTCTGCATTGGTGAGTAGCTAAACATTTCCTTACAGCTGATTCTTTTGTGAAATGTATCTGTGTCCATACAACAAAATCAGCTTTACAAATACACAGTTGATCCTTGAACAGCATGCGGGGGGGGGGGGGGGGGCACTTACATATGGATATTTTCCAATAACTATATTGGAAACATTTTTGGAGATTTGCGACCATCTGAAAAAAATATTATTCTCTCTAGCTTACTTTATTGTAAGAATACAGTGTATAATACATACAACATGCAAAATATGTTAGTCAACTGTTTATGTTATGGGCAAAGTTTCCAGTCAAGAATGTACTATTATTAATTAAGTTTTGGGGAGTCAAAAGTTTTATGAAGATTTTCAACTGTGTGGGGGAGTCAGTACCCCAATCCCCACATTGTTCAAGGGTCAACTGTATTTCCAAAATCAATGAATGTGAAGGCCACTGGGGCAAACCCTTTCTTCACCATGGCGAGAGAGCTCTGACCCTTGAGCCTTTGTTCATTTCTCTGACAGACACTGCCCTCTTCACCCTGTCAAATCTTATTGATGCTCAAAGGCTTATTGTAAGTGTCACATCCTCCTGAAGCATTTCCTGATTTGCCTCTGGCACTTCCCTTTTCTTGCTTAGTCAAATGTGACTTCCATCATCTTTGGACCCACAAAACTCGTGGTTATAATTCTTTAATGGGATATATATACTTTTTTCTTTTTTTATCTTCCATTTTTATTGCTTTATCAGATTACTAAAAATGCTTATTACAACACTTATGTACCGCAGAAGCAATACAGTCAAGAGTAAAGCCAGATTCCACATCAGTGCCATGCCCCACTATCGACCTTTTAAAATATGTTTGCAGTATCTCTCTCTCTACATACTCACCTTTCCTCCTGCGTGCACACAGACTTCCTGCACTTTTCTGGGAAGTTTTAATCTGTAACAAAGTAGGCTTCCTGTCTGCTGCTCCAGCACATGTAGAATTCCAAAAATCTTCAGTCCATCCTTTAATTTGGATTTAAACAATATGAGGCAACCCACATAGATTAATGAGTGGATTTCCTAATCCATCCATCTTGCCCTGATCTTTTCAATGGCACAAGGCTTTCATTCTAGGCTCTCCTGAGGCCACACCTGCATATTCTCACACTTGGAAATAACCAGTGTCTTCTGGACCAGCTCTCACCCCCTTTCCTTTCTGCCTCCTCAGTCTTTTGCTTTTTTATCCCTCACCGGCCGCTCAGCAAACCTTTTCTGTGAAGGGTCAGAGTGTAAATACGTTAGGCGTTGCAGGCCCTATAGTCTCTGTGGACCTACTCAATCCAAAAGTAGCCATAGGCAGTACGTAAATGAGTGGGTGTGTCTGTGTTCCAATAAGCTTTATTTATGGACATGGAAATTTGAATTTCATTCCTTTCATTTTCTTTCCAGTCATTCAAAAGTGTGAGAACATTTCTTAGTTTGTGGGTCATATAATACCTGGCAGTGGACCAGTCTGGCCTAAGAATCATAGGTATCAACCCCTTACCTCCTCCAAGTCACTTCCTTTGGTATCTGCTCTTGAGGAAGTTGCCAGCTATTCCCCCTAAAAGGGGTGGGGCAGGGGTGTGCTTCTTCAGGTTCAGAGGTGGAGGAGGGAAGGCAGAGGGGGCCCTCAGGTGGTTCTGGCCATCAAGTAAATATCTCAGATGCAACAAACAAAAACAAGATTAGACCTTCCAAGCTGCAAAAGGAACTTCCTGCTAGTTCATGTCTTTTTTCTTACAGTGCTAATGGAGCCTTTCCTTCCTTGCCCTGAGTTAAAGCATCATCATTTCTTGTACATATTTTATTCTACTTTACTCCATTTAATTAGTTTCCTGAAAATAAGGTCTTTGAAAACTCCACTTTACTGTCTCTGCATCACTCATCTGAATGCCTGGTACAAATTCAGTGGCCAAAACCTTTAGAAATGAATTGCTCCCAGGAATTTATATCAACCTTGCATTTCTCAACCAATGTTCTTTATCTATTTCTACTCTTCTCTACTATTCCTCACCTAAATTAGTAAATGGATAACTACCAAACTATGTTTTCAAAATTCTTTTGTAAACATACACTATTTTGGAAATCAAACAAAAATGAAGTTGAATTGAAGGTTTTCTAGACACTTTCATTTCCTTTCTTAAATCCCAAAGCACCCTTCCCTGGAGAGGGAGGATACAAATCTAATTGCCTGAGATCCTGTGATAAACCTAAACACAGAAGATTTGTGCAGGCTTTCTAAAAAGTTCAACACTCCTAGCCACTCATATGAAGATGTAATAAAGTTCTGCCTGTCCTTTGGTTGAAGGTATCTTCCTTTTGTGACCAAGTCTGAAGTTCCTCTACCCCTTGTCTACCTTCTCTAACCTTCTGGAAAGCAGATTTGGAATTCACAGTAGACGCTGAGTCTTTCTTTATATTATGCATGTCAAAGTTTTCGTGACTGTGGAGAAATGTACATTGCTCAGAATGGCAGCAAGAAGCAGAGGGACACATCTCCGAAAAGGCTTAAACATATCTTTGACTCTGGCATCTAAGCTAACACATCAGGGTCTTCAATTTACAAGTATTTCCCTGGTCAAAAAATAAAATGTCTAACAAGCCTAAAGTACACTCAGTAGCCATATTAAAGTTCTCATAAATCATTTATAGGATGCAAAGTAAACATGGCTGGTTCTTTGTATTTTAGTTTCTTGGCAGAAAGTTCAATGGGCCTCATGTCAGCATGGATGTTTTTCCCAAACATGTAAGTTCTTCCATCTAATGTGATCTTTTTCTTTTTTTTCCTTTTTTTTGAAATGAGTACCTGACTCTTTCCTTTCTACAGCTAAACATATGGCCTATGCAGACAGTTTCAAAATGTGCTTGCCATCAGCATTCAAAATAACCTGCTCACCAGCCAGAAAGTAATCACATGCTTTGTTTATCTAGAAAGAGCTTTTCCTGGATATGTTTTCAAGGAATCATGGGTTCATTTTCAAAGACTGGTTTCGATTCTGCTGACACACACAATATAGTTAAGAGCAGGGGTTGGCAAACCATAGCAGTGCTTGCTTTGGTATGGCTCATGAACTAAGAAGGGTTTTAAAATTTTTAAATTATTTTCAAAAATCAAAAGAATAATATTCAGTGAACTGTGAAATTAATATAAAATTCAAATTTCAGTGTCCATATATAGAACACCCATATGTTCACAGGTTAGCTACAGCTGCTCTTGCCTGCGCTGGCGTCCTTTGGCAGAGGCTGCCTGAAGGGCCCACAGAATCCTTCACGGGAGAGCTTGCGGAACCCCTGGCTTTGAGCTTGGACTTTGGGTCAGACTTTCTCAGTTTGAATTCTGGCTCTGCCACTTACGGTGTGAAACCTCTTCAGTCTTTCTTGTCTATAAATGATTTTCTTGTCTAAAAAACATGCAGTCTACCTCATTGTTTTCTTGTGAAAACTCAAGGAGCTTCTCCAGTTTCTCCATTCCCTCTAGAAGCTGCTGCTCCACTTGGGAGAATTCCACACCTTCCTGATCCAGGCCCAAATGTTCAAAAGAGAGACTTTGCAGGGTTGTGGCTTTAACTGGTATTCGGCTTCAGCGAAAGACAGTATGAATCTTTTGGGTTTGGTTTTCCATCAATTTAACTTGAAGACAGTAAGAAACACTTTCAGTGCTCCCAGAAAAGCTGTGCATTTTCTTTCTTGCTTGGAGGTGGGACTTCCAAGTTTGAGCTTGTGTTCTGCAGCTTTAACTCATCCTATGCATTCAGAAGTGATTCTTTAGGCCTACGGTTTTGGTATTTCTACCCCTGGGCAGCGACTGCCCAGTCCCTGAGGGCTCACCCGCTACAGGTGTGCTGTCTCCGGACCGCAGGTGCTTACATGGGCTCATTCCCGACTCTCCCCCCTCACAGATGGGACTCTCACTTCCTTGGGCCCAGCCCCGTGTGATAACTGTGCTCCCTCCACAGTGCTCTTTGGTGCTAAGTTACCCATGTGGTCGTTTGCTTGAACACCAAAGAAACCAGTTTGGGAAAAGAAAACACTTGTTGAAAGGATACTGAGTAGCAAACAAAGCTGAAGGAAGGAATAATGAGCTGACCCACCGGGCCTCAGGAGGGAGGCGGGAAATCGTGTGGAGTTGAGAGCACAGAACTCTTTGTAAGATGCTACTTTCAGGTGACTCAGCAGTGTCACCTCGATAGTTTGGAGCAGGATTCAAAGATCTGGGAGAGCTCTTAGAGAGATCTGAGAGATCTTATGGGGTGCTCATGTGGTCAGGAGGGAGGGTCTTGTCATTGAAATCCCTCCATTAGGCAGAAAGACAGATAAAGCCAGAGGGGCCCTCTAAAAGGGACTCAAAGAGTTAAACAGATAAAGCCCGTAAGTCCCACTAAATGGGACTCAAAGAGTTAACCAGATAAAACCAGAGAGCCAGAAAG
Organism: Manis javanica; assembly: GCF_040802235.1. Classification (NCBI taxonomy): domain Eukaryota; kingdom Metazoa; phylum Chordata; class Mammalia; order Pholidota; family Manidae; genus Manis; species Manis javanica. The sequence continues at coordinate 82,660,062 of NC_133157.1, forward strand.
GACTCACAACAGAGTTAGTGAGTTAATCACTTGAAGTTCCAAAGGCCAGAGTGTCAGAATGTCCGGATATTCCCCAGATAAAAGTATCCAAGTGCAGCCTATGTCTTCATTGTACCAATTAGATCATGCCATTGTAAAATCTATTTAGCTGCAAAAAGGCCCAGTTCATTCTTTTTTTAAAAATTATATTTTGGTATCATTAATCTACAATTACATGAAGGACATTATGTTCACTAGGCTCCCCCTGTCACCAAGTCCCCCCCACATACCCGTTCACAGTCACTATCCACAAACATAGTAAGATGCTGTAAACTCACTACTTGTCTTCTCTGTGTTGCACAGCCCTCCACATGCAGTTCATTCTTTAACTTAACCTATATGCTGTTTTTCCCTCTTTTTCCTGCCCCTTAAACAAGTAACTTTGTAACCAGGGCAGGAGACAGACCTCAGAAGTGTAAATAAATCTATGTGGACAAAGAATGCCAGGATCCCGACCAACACAGTCACCTAAATAAGACCAAACTTTAAAGGAATTATAAAACAACTGTATGCATCATGCTTTATGCTGACCCTTACCCCAAAAGGCCCTATAAAACCCCAGACCCTAAACCCTCCAGCACACCTCCTCTCTGAGTTGCCCACACTTGCCTTTCTTCGAGTGTGTCACTCTCTCCTTCCTGCTCCAGACAGGGAAGGAGGGGCTGCTGAGAGCTCCTATTTGAACTTTCAAGTTCCCGTCACCTGGGTGACCTGGAAGGAGCTGTAGCTGTACAATCTTGCTCTTTAGTAGCCTGCCTGAAAATCTCCTTTCTTTGCCTTTGGGAAGTTCTCAGAATGTATTCTCACTCCATCCACTGCTCTGTACTCCCCCAAATCCTGGGATGGTAGACACTTAGTTCCCATGCCATGCAGATTCATGTGGACACTGGACGCCAGATAACCCTGGCTTTAGGAGCCAGCAAGGGATCTGCCCAGTGCCAAGCAGGAGTTCAATAGACTTCCCTTTCTTCCCTGTTTTATCTTCCTCTGCTTTATTCAAGTAAACCTGTCTTTGTCTACCTTGACTCTGCCCCACTCCTCCCTTGGAGTGTATTCAAATAAAACTTTCACTCTGCTTTACTATTGTGTCTCTGCCCTTCAATTCTTTATTGCAGTGGGGGCAAGAACAGAGGGGAACAAACTCAACCCCCAATACCTCCAGAATCACATGGAGTGGTAAGGTGGAAGACCTGGTTGGTCTCAAGTAAGGGACATCAAACTCACTCGAACCTTTAATTGTTTTTGTGGTGGTGGTGGACAGGTTGGGAAAACGGGGGTTGGGGGGACATATTAACTACATTTTCTCTAAACTCAGTTTCCTAAACTATAAAGTCCAGATAATAATGTTTTTCTCTGCTGTAAAGATTAAATAGAATAATATATGAAAGAGGTCTATTCTATGCTTGACACACAGTGAGCATACAATGATTTGTAGTTATCCTAATTATTGTCCTCCGCATCAAGTCCCTTATGCAGCAATGTTTTTGCATCAAAAGCTGTGCCCTGAGAACTCTGACTCATAATCTGGAACTCCAATGCTTTGTAGTTATCCTAATTATTGTTCTCTGCATCAAGTCCCTCATGCAGCAATGTTTTTGCATCAAAAGCTGTGCCCTGAGAACCCTGACTCACAATCTGGAACTCCATTCCAGTTTCCATCCATAAACCACAGCAGAAATTGCATTCAAAGAGAATGGGATTAGACCAATGATATAGTTCATTACTCTTTAAACTAATTGTTTAGGTCACTGTCAAGGATGTCTGTAAGCAAGTCAATAGCTGTTTTCTGAATTATGTATGTATTAGATTGAGTCTTTTTTAGGACAAGGCTTGTCATCTTCATTTTTTAAAGTTTAATTAAACCAATTCTTACTGAGCATCGACCATAGACAAGGCTGTATCTGAAGGCAGGTAGGGATATAAAGGGAATTCTGTATTAGAAAGAGGGAAGACCCTGTAACCTTCATTACATAACAATTTCAATATGGGAGGAGGGGTCTTAACCTAAAGCTACTGAAAGGCAGCTGGCTCTGGAGGGTGTTACTGGGCTGCAGAGAGTGGTTAAAGATTTTGATAATGTCTGCGGTTCTATCTGAATACAATATTATTGAGAAAATGCTTTTGTACTGTCTGTTGACATAAAGCAGCCTAAGTGTGTTTTAAGAATATACCCTGAGCATATTTTTCAGCCAAACTATAAGTGAAAAAAAAGGATACATGATTACTTATCTGTGTATTTTACAATACAGGGATGTCACATGTCTAAGGAGTCTTGGCGTCAGCTCCCATCCTATGAATCATTTTAGATAATAAGTTAAGTAGTAAACATATATGCCAGGAGACATGCATCTCTGGGCTTCTCTTCTATATTCATTCCCAAGGATGTTGGATCTAAAAAGAAGTGAAATATGAGAACATTTGGTTTATTTTTGTACTCTAAAAATTTAGCTTGCTCTGTACATGTCTAGTGTTTCCCAGCCTGTATGGATTAGGCTTAATTTTCAACTGTTCATATTCTTTTATCTTTGGGGAATTACTGAAGACCTCTCTTTTATGGCACCTGTTAAAATACCGTTTTAAAAGTGATTAAAAAATGTTTACCAATGAAATTACTGCAGCTATTTATTGTAGTGTTTTGAGTGAGTTCACCTATCTCTAGTATAAAGTAATAGTAGCTATCATTCTTTGTGGACCTTGTAATTAGTATTTTGGTTGTCTATTGCTATGTAACAAATTTCACCAAAGCTAAGTGGTTTAAAACAACAATTTTGTTTTGCTTATGGTTTTGTGGTCAGGACTTGGGAAGGGCTAGGGTGGGCGGTTTGTCTCTGCTCCATACTGTGTCAGCTGGGGAAGCTGAGTCGGGGGTTCGTCTTCCAAGATGTCTTCTTTGCTCACTGATCTGAGTTCTCAAGCGCTCCTTGAATTTTCTCTCTCAACCTGGCATTTCATCCTACAGGGCCTTTCGTTGTGAATTGGGGTTCTCATAGCAGGGTGGTTTCATAGCAGTTGTACTTTTTTAAAAGGGTAACTGGCTTCTATGAGAGAGAAGTGAAAACTACCATGTTATTTGAGGGCTCTGGCCAGATTGCTACGGCATCATTTTCTCCGTATTCTTTTGGTCAAAGCAGATCCAAGGTCTGCCCAGGTACAAGGTAGTGGAGAAATAAGACTCCACCTCTTGGCTGAAGAGGACAAAGTCACATTTCAGAAGAATGGATGGGATGGGAGTCATTTTTGTTATAGCCCTCTTTGGGAAATACAAATTGCCACATGGTTTAAATCCTTTTCATGAATTGTATTCATTTAAGCTTTTCAACAGCTTTATGAAATAATGACTATTATCACTACCATTTTGCAGATGACCAAAATGAGTTCCATAGTGCTAAATCATGGGCCCAAGTGGTACCCATCTAACAAGTAGCATATCTTATTTAAACAATGAGAAATCTGATTCCTAGGCATGTGCTCTTTCCAACTGTATTTTCCTGCTTCACATTAGATGCATTAAACCTAAGCTCATACATATCCTTGTATGAACAAGATTTAGTGGTTGTTTTAAAGCTTCCACCTTGTATTTAAGATGAAGAATGTATACAGAATGTATTATAGTACATATCCTTGTAAATGTGTTATTGACTCATTTTGTATATCTGAATACAAAATGGCTTGGTGGGTCAAAAGGTAAGCATTCTTGTAAATTTGATAAATTCTGTCAAATGATCTCCTGTAGACTCTTACTGGTTTATAATACCCCAATGAATTTTACATGTTTGCCAATAAAGCAATTTGAAACTCTTTGATCTTTGCCAATTAGTCAGTGAAATATGGCATATCATGTTAATTTAACATTTCTCTCATTAAGGGTGATGTCATTGATCTTCTCATGTGTATTAGAACTATTTGAATTTCCTTTTCTGTGAACAAGCTCTTCATATTATCGCAAATATTGTTCCATTGGAATATATATATATATCTCACTTTCTACATGTATATATCACTTCCAGTGGCAGTTTATATATTAAGAAAATTAGCATTTTGTCTGCAAATATTTGCTAGCTTTTGCACATAACTTTTCTTTGTGTATGGTATTATGCACGATTAAAAAATTTTATATAGTGAAGTTTAATCTTTTTTCTTATCTTCTGAGTTTTCTGTCATACTTAGATTTTTCTCCGCTCCATGATTATGAAAATCATCTCCTATGTTCTATTTTATAATTTTAGAAATCATGCCAAGTTCCCCCCTCCACCTGAATGACACAAATTTAAAATGAGGAGAGTTTACATAAAAATCTGGATTCTTGGTTGGGGAGATCTGCAGTGCTGCCTGACCTATATTCCCACATGGAGACACATGACTAGAGGTGAGTGGCAGCCCTATTCCTTTGGACAGAACCTGTCCTCCTTGATTCACCAGGGGCCCTATCTCTCCATTTATGCTCATCGACATTTCAAGCTATGCCTCCTAGGCAATTAAACTCATTACTCCTTAATTAGAACTGTATGTGGGGATAGGAATAGGTCTGAGATGATGAAAGTTAGGCTCTCTTTCCATAGCAGTCTTTTTATAAGTTCCCACATTTCCTTCCTTTTAACATTGTATGGTGGTGTTCCTAAAAATGGGGTACACACTGATATCCCGGAAGTAGGCAAAGCCATAATGTAAACGTGGTACATTTTTCTGATGGACACCTTGACTCTGAAATTGGTAGTGATGATGGTGGTATATAACTTACTGATAAATAACTTAAAATGTTATAGTTAAAACAAACATAAACTTAATTTGGAGTATAAATCAATATTTTAATGACTTTTTTAAGATTAAAAAACTCTACATCTCCAGGCCCCATTTATTTATTCATTCAGCTTTGATGTAAGAGTCATATAGGTGTAAAAATCTGACACCATTGGATAATGAATTCTATAACAAGCCTAAATATAGATACATTGCACTGCCAAGTCAAGAGTTTCTGCACTTTGTGTAATCATCTTATTTCAAACAGCAGATATTGGGCTGGTGCCTCTCAATTGAGTTTTCAGGGGAAAATGTGGCTACTTGGTTTATGAAGCCAGGGGGAAATTTTGAACTAACTTGTGAATAAAGACTATCTTCTAATGAAAAGGAAATATTTCTATGTGTGATGAAAGAAGTAAAGGTGGGAAGCCAAGAGGGGCAAATTATGTTGTTTCTGAAAGTCTTTTCAGAATTTTATTCAAATAATAAATAACAATTTACTTTTTCAAAGAGTAAACATTTACTAAAAGCTTAATGTGTGCCACAAATGACTAGCTAAACAGACTAGAGCAGCCTGAGTATTTACAATCTCATGGAGAAAGAAGGGTGGACCATAAATAAATAACAGCATTAGTCAAAAACACCATAGACTGTCTATGTGTATACCTCCAGGTGCAGAACTCTTAAAAAAATGCTGGGTAAAAAATTATTTTTAAATAAAGCATTCAAAAAGCACAACTTAGCTGATAGTAAAAAAAGAACCCCAGGGAAGAAATGATGAGAATGCACTTTTCTTTTTTACCTGTGTGCATCTGTCAATATATGGTGGCCAAGAAACTTAGTTTTAATGGACTATAGCAGAGAAATCAAGAAAACAAGCTTAGGGCCCAGAGAAAGTGAGAAGTTTGGAAAACCCTGCTTAAAAATTAGAATTTGATCACAGGAAGATGGTGGCATGAGTAGTTCAGAGGAAATCTCCTCCCCAAAACATATATATTTATGAAAATACAACAAATACAACTATTCCTAAAAGAGACACCAGTGGATGCAGTACAACAGCCAGGATACATCTACATCTGTGAGACCTCAGCATCACATGAAGGGGGTAAGGTACAAGCCCCAGCCAGGTGGGACCCAAACACTCCCCCACCCCAAAACCCAGTGGGAAGAATGGAGTCAGAACAGGGAGGGAGTGAAAGCCCAGGACTGATAAACAAACAGCTCTAGAAATCCACACCTGGAACGCAGACACAAGGTGCACAGGGTGCTGGATATTAGAGAAATGGAAAAGCAAAACCTGTGGGCAGGTCCCCGCAACCGTTGCCCCTGAGACAAAAGAAAAGCGAGTGCTTTCTGCAAGTCTTAAAGAGACAGGGACCCCATAGCTGGATGAAGTTGTCCTGGCAGCTGGAAATACCGGGGAAGCTTAGGCGCCCTAAATGGAGGCAGTGCAGCTCTGAAGCCCCTCACAGGACTAGGCAGCCTGCCAGTCATTCCTCCAACTGGCATGGACGCTGACACACGGGCCCAGTAGCAGGAGAGTGGGAGCATGTGCCGAGGGCAGAAGCGCTAGAAGGAACTGAGAGCAGATCCGTGCACTGCAGGGCTAGCCAGCAGCGGTGAGACTGAACAGCCCAGGCATGGCTCGCGTGCACTGCAGACAGTGAAGCCAGAGCCCAGTAGAAGCCTGCGTGGAAAAGCCCCATGTGCACCAGCAGTGGAGCCAGAGGGAGCAGGCACACTCCCAGAAGCCGACCGGAATCCCTGCCCAATGCATAGCTGCCCGGGCCAGACCCAAAGGCCACTGCTGCCACACAGCTGCCTGGCAGGGTCACCGCTAGCACAGAAGAGCACACCTCGCATGCCTGCCACTCCCCACAGGGCTCCGCACTGCTCTGATGGACACCACACCCACAGAAGCTTAGCAGATTAGCCCAGTGGCTGCTCCAGGAGTGCAGGTAGCCATCACAGGCAGCAGAGAAGGGCAAGGCATCCAGCAAGCAGGAAAGGACTTTCTTCTCCCAGCTGACACACACGCAACCTGCCTACAGCCACTGCAATCACCATGAAAAGGCAAAAAAATCTGGTCCAGACCAAGATAGTTACACCTGAGAAAGGATCTGAGGAGGCAGACCTAACCAGTCTCCCTGAAAAAGAATTCAAAATAAAAATCATAAATATGCTGACAGAGATGCAGAGAAATATGCAAGAGCTAAGGGATGAAGTCCGGAGGGAGATTACAGATGTCCGGAGGGAGATCACAGATGTTTGGAGGGATATTACAGAAGTGAAACAAACTCTGGAAGGGTTTATAAGCAGAATGGATAAGATGCAAGAGGCCATTGATGGAACAGAAACCAGAGAACTGGAATGCATAGAAGCTGATGTAAAGAGAGGTAAAAGGATCTCCAGGAATGAAACAATATTAAGAGAACTGTGTGACCAATCCAAAAGGAACAATATCTGCATTATAGGGGTACCAGAGGAAGAAGAGAGAGAAAAAGGGATAGAAAGTGTCTTTGAAGAAATAATTGCTGAGAACTTCCCCAAACTGGGGGAGGAAATAGTTGCTCAGACTATGGAGGCACACAGAACTCCCGACAGATGGGATCCAAAGAGGTCAACAACAAGACACATAATAATTAAAATGGCAAAGATCAAGGACAGGGACAGAGTATTAAAGGCAGCCAGAGAGAGTAAAAAGGTCACCTACAAAAGGAAAACCCATCAGGCTATCATCAGACTTCTCAACAGAAACCTTACAGGCCAGAAGAGAATGGCATGATATATTTAATGCCATGAAACAGAAGGGCCTTGAACCAAGGATACTGTATCCAGCACGATTATCATTTAAATATGAAGGAGGGATTAAACAATTCCCAGACAAGCAAAAGTTGAGGGAATTTGCCTCCCACAAACCACCTCTACAGGGTATCTTAGAGGGACTTCTCTAGATGGGAGCACTCCTAAAAAGAGCACAGAACAAAACACCCAACATATGAAGAATGGAGGAGGAGGAAAAAGAAGGGAAAGAAATAATCATCAGACTATGTTTATAACAGCTCAACAAGTGAGTGAGGTCAGACAGTGAGGTAGTAAACAAGCTAATCTTGAACCTTTGGTAACCACAAATCTAAAGCCTGCAATGGCAATAAGTACATATCTTTCAGTAATCACCCTAAATGTAAATGGACTGAATGCACCAATCAAAAGATACAGAGTAACAGAATGGATAAAAAAGCAAGACCCATCTATATGCTGCTTACAAGAGACTCACCTCAAACCCAAAGACATGCACAGATTAAAAATCAAGGGTTGGAGAAAGATATTTCATGCAAACAACAGAGAGAAAAAAGCAGGTGTTGTAATACTAGTATCAGACAAAATAGACCTCAAAATAAAGAAAGTAACAAGAGATAAAGAAGGACAATACATAATGATAAAGGGCTCAGTCCAACAAGAGGATATAACCATTATAAACATATATGCACCCAAATACAGGAGCACCAATATATATGAAACAAATACTAACAGAATTAAAGGAGGAAATAGAATGCAATGCATTCATTTTGGGAGACTTCAACACACCACTCACCCCAAAGGACAGATCCACCAGACAGAAAATAAGTAAGGACACAGAGGCACTGAAAAACACACTAGAACAGATGGACCTAATACACATCTATAGAACTCTACATCCAAAAGCAACAGGATACACATTCTTCTCAAGTGCACATGGAACATTCTCCAGAACAGACCACATACTAGGCCACAAAAAGAACCTCAGTAAATTCCAAAAGATTGAAATCCTACCAGCCAACTTTTCAGACCACAAAGGTATAAAACTAGAAATAAATTGTACAAAGAAAGCAAAAAGGCTCACAAACACATGGAGGCTTAACAACATGCTCCTAAATAATCAATGGATCAATGACCAAATTAAAATGGAGATCCAGCAATATATGGAAACAAATGACAACAATAACACAAAACCCCAACTTCTGTGGGACGCAGCAAAAGCAGTCTTAAGAGGAAAGTATATAGCAATCCAAGCATATTTAAAGAAGGAAGAACAATCCCAAATGAATAGCCTAATGTCACAATTATTGAAATTGAAAAAAGAAGAACAAATGAGGCCTAAAGTCTGCAGATGGAAGGACTTAATAAAGATGAGAGAAGAAATAAATAAAATTGAGAAGAATAAAACAATAGAAAAAAATCAATGAAATCAAGAGCTGGTTCTTTGAGAAAATGAACAGAATAGATAAGCCTCTAGCCAGACTTATTAAGAGAAAAAGAGAGTCAACACACATCAACAGAATTAGAAATGAGAAAGGAAAAATCACGATGGACCCCACAGAAATACAAAGAATTATTAGAGAATACTATGAAAACCTAAATGCTAACAAGCTGGAAAACCTAGAAGAAATGGACAACTTCCTAGAAAAATACAACCTTCCAAAACTGACTCAGAAAGAAACAGAAAATCTAAACAGACCAATTACCAGCAATGAAATTGAATCGGTAATCAAAAAACTACCCAAGAACAAAACCCCTGGGCCAGATGGATTTACCTCGGAATTTTATCAAACATACAGAGAAGACATAACACCCATTCTCCTTAAAGTTTTCCAAAAAATAGAAGAGGAGGGAATACTCCCAAACGCATTCTATGAAGCCAACATCACCCTAATACCAAAACCAGGCAAAGACCCCACCAAGAAAGAAAACTACAGACCAATATCCCTGATGAACCTAGATGCAAAAATACTCAACAAAATATTAGCAAACCAAATTAAAAAATACATGAAGAGGATCATACACCATAACCAAGTGGGATTCATCCCAGGGATGCAAGGATGGTACAACATTCGAAAATCCATCAACATCATCCACCACATCAACAAAAGTAAGGACAAAAACCACATGATCATCTCCATAGATGCTGAAAAAGCATTCGACAAAATTCAACATCCATTCATGATAAAAGCTCTTAATAAAATGGGCATAGAGGGCAAGTACCTCAACATAATAAAGGCCATATATGATAAACCCACAGCTAACATCATACTGAACAGTGAGAGGCTGAAAGCTTTTCCTCTGAGATGGGGAACAAGACGGGGATGCCTACTCTCCCCACTGTTATTCAACGTGGTACTGGAGGTCTTAGCCATGGCAATTAGACAAAACAAAGAAATACAAGGAATCCAGATTGGTAAAGAAGAAGTCAAACTGTCACTATTTGCAGATGACATGATATTGTACATAAAATCCCTAAAGATTCCACTGCAAAACTACTAGAACTAATATAGGAATTCAGCAAAGTTGCAGGATACAAAATTAACACACAGAAATCTATAGTTTTCCTATACACTAAGAATGAACGAATAGAAAGAGAAATCAGGAAAACAATTCTATTCACAATAGCATCAAAAAGTATAAAATACCTAGGAATAAACCTAACCAAGGAAGTGAAAGACCTATACCCTGAAAACTACAAGACACTCTTAAGAGAAATTAAAGAGGTCACTAACAAATGGAAACTCATCCCATGCTCCTGGCTAGGAAGAATTAATATCTTCAAAATGGCCATCCTGCCCAAAGCAATATACAGATTCAATGCAATCCTTATCAAACTACCAACAGCATTCTTCAATGAACTGGAACAAATAGTTCAAAAATTCATATGGGACTGTCAAAGACCCTGAATAGCCAACGCAATCCTGAGAAGGAAGAATAAAGTGGGGGGGGGGATCTTGCTCCCCAACTTCAAGCTCTACTACAAAGCCACAGTAATCAAGACAATTTGATACAGGCACAGGAACAGAGCCATAGACCAGTGGAACAGAATAGAGACTCCAGACATTAACCCAAACATATATGGCCAATTAATATATGATAAAGGAGCCATGGACATACAATGGGAAAATGACAGTCTCTTTAACAGTTGGTGCTGGCAAAACTGGACAGCTACATGTAAGAGAATGAAACTGGATCACTATCTAACCCCATGCACAAAAGTAAACTCCAAATAGATCAAAGACCTGAACGTAAGTCATGAAACCATAAAACTCTTAGAAAAAAACATAGGCAAAAATCTCATGGACATAAACATGAGTGACTTCTTCATGAACATATCTCCCCGGGCAAGGGAAACAAAGGCAAATATGAACAAGTGGGACTATATCAAGCTGAAAAGCTTCTGTACAGCAAAGGACACCATCAATAGAACAAAAAGGTATCCTACAGTATGGGAGAACATATTCATAAATGAAAGATCCTATAAAGGATTGACATCCAAAATATATAAAGAGCTCACATGCCTCAACAAACAAAAAGCAAATAATCCAATTAAAAATGGGCCGAGGAGCTGAATAGACAGTTCTGTAAAGAAGAAATCCAGATGGCCAACAGGCCCATGAAAAGATGCTACACATCACTAATCATCAGAGAAATGCAAATTAAAACCACAATGAGATATCACCTCACACCATTAAGGTTTGCCATCATCAAAAAGACAAACAACAACAAATGTTGGCGAGGTTGTGGAGAAAGGGGAACCCTCCTACACTGCTGGTGGGAATGTAAACTAGTTCAACCATTGTGGAAAGCAGTATGGAGGTTCCTCAGAATGCTCAAAATAGAAATACCATTTGACCCAGGAATTCCACTTCTAGGAATTTACCCTAAGAATTCAGCACTCCAGTTTGAAAAAGACAGATGTACCCCTATGTTTATTGCTGCACTGTTTACAATAGCAAAGATACGGAAGCAACCTAAATGTCCATCAGTAGATGAATGGATAAAGAAGATGTGGTACATATACATAAGAAAAAAACAGATCCTACCATTTGCAACAACATGGATGGAGCTAGAGGGTATTATGCTCAGTGAAATAAGCCAAGCGGAGAAGGACAAGTACCAAATGATTTCACTCATCTGTGGAGTATAAGAACAAAGGAAAACTGAAGGACCAAAACAGCAGCAGAATCACAAAACCCAAGAATGGACTAATAGTTACCAAAAGGAAAGGGACTGGGGACAATGGGTAGGAAGGGAAGGATAAGGGTGGGGAAGAAGAAAGAGGGCATTACAATTAGCATGTATAGTGTGTGGGGGACACAGGGAGGGCTGCGCAACACAGAGAAGACAAGTAGTGATTTTACAGCATCTTACTACGCAGATGGACAGTGACTGTGAAGGGGTATGTGGGGGGGACTTGTTGAAGGGGAGAACCTAGTAAACATAATGTTCTTTCTGTAATTGTAGATTAATGATACTGAAATTAAAAAAAAAAAATTAGAACCTAAAGTGTCATAGTCACAATGAGCATACTAGAAAGCGAACCCCAGAAAGGGGACTTGACTGTCTTAGACTTTACTTGGAATCTATTTTAAAAAAATGAAGAAAGAAAGAAAAAGAGAAAAGAATTCCTAAGCCCAAGCTTGAGTTCACTTGAGTTTGAAGGCCATAATTCACTCTATCTGAATAATCTAATCAAATACCAAGGCAAACATTTAGTAAAAAGTGCTCCTGGGGTTGATAAGTTCCTGCAGGCAACTGGTGGAAGCAAACAGATCCTTTCTTGAGGAATGTACTTTAAACACAATTTCAGAGAATTTTGTAGATACAGTCTAGGACCATGAACTCATAATAAAATAATTTAAAAAGTCACAAAACATATCAGATCCTCAAAAACTGCAGAATCATTATATAGAGACTATTAAATAACTATATTTAATGCATTTAAATAAATGAAGATATTGAAGGGATGGTAAAGGAACAAGAACTATTAATATTAATGAAGCAGAAAAGTTTTATAGCAAAACCAAATAAAATTTCCATAAGTAAAATGATTAAAAAATGGAATAAGGAAATAGCAAATTGAAAGTGGCCAACAAGAAAATCAATGAATTGGAAGATAGATCTGAAGAAATTACCCAGAAAGTAACATACTGGAAAAAAAAAGGGTAAGAAAAGAGAAATTAAGAGACCTAGAGGATACAGTAAGAAAGTCCAACAACAGTCTAACTGAAAACCCAGAAGGATAAAATAGAGAAAACTGGGAAGAGGTAATGTTCAAAGATAAGTTTCATCAATAAATGAATAACTGTAATCCTTAGATTAAGGGAGTTTAAGAAACCTCAACTGAAATTAAAATGAAATCTCACTTGAAAACATCCTTGTGAAACTGCAGACCACCAGAGACCAAAACATGATCTTGAAAGCAATTGATAAATGAAAGAGCAACTGGAAACAAAAGAAAGGTTATTTACAAAGGTGTATTAAGTAGAGTGACAGCTGACTTCTCAATAGCAACAATGGAACCCAGAAGAAAATGTAATGATGTTCTTCAATGTACTGAGGAAAAAATAATTGTCAGTATAGACAATTAAATATAAAACTGAATATCCAGTGAAACTATCTTTTATGAATGAGACCAAGATGAAGACATTTTAGACAAGAAAACAAAAAAAAAATCCTGGAAGAGTTTACTGCCAACAGTTCTTCATTAATGAAAATCTAAAGAATGTGTCTCAGGGAGAAAAAAAATTAGCTCAGAGAAGCACCTGAGATACCAGAAGGAATGGTGAATAAGTAATTTTGTGTACCTGTGAGTAAATATAAACAAACACTGAATACATTAACTACGAAAGTAATTCATGGGTGTATAAAATCAGAATGGTGTATAAAATATAGAAATGAAATCATCAAACACATCAGAAGGCATTTGTTGATGTTTAAGTGCTCTAAGTTTCATGCATTGTTCAAAATGGAGGTGAAATTATTGACTAACTTCTACTTTTTTAAGAGTAAAATATACATATTGATCATTTCTAGGACACCACTAACAGAACAGACATAAAAGTATGATTTTCAATTTCAAGGAGAAAGAAAGTGAAGTGGAGGGGAAAAAGGGCAGACTATCAGGCCAAAAGGAGGCAAGATGGGGGGCAGACATAAAGTCTGGACAAAAAGAAAACACAAAACATGGTGATAAAAATTAATCCAAATGTATCATTAATCAAAATGAATATTAGAATAAAATTTATAGTTAAAAGACAGAAACTGTCACACTGGGTGATCAAACCAAAAAAATAAATGCAGCAGACTCAGATATGGACTCTTACAGGTCCACATAGGCAGGCACAGCAAGTTGGAAGTAAGTGGATGGAAAAAATTATACCAGATAAGCAAGAACTCAAGAAAACTGTTATAGCCAGATTAATATTAGATAAAATCTATTATAAGGCAGAAGACATTCTGGATATCATTATATAATACCTACTAGTAAAGCTTCAAATTTTATGAAATTCCTGAACTATTTCAAACTTCATCATGAGAGATTTTCCAACTAGTTCCTCAAATACTATAGACAAAGCACATAAACAGTAAGTATATGGATTAACAAGATCTAATGGACATATAGGGAACACTTCCCCCATCCTAGTGGAGAATATACAGAGGATTTATGAAAATGAATCTTGCTTTTAGACATAAACTAATTCTCAATAAAAATTAAGAATGACTATCATTTAGATGACATTGTATAAATAGAATGCAAATAAGTGAGAAATTTGTAACAAAAGGTAACTTTAGATACAGTATAAGTTAAGAAATTTAAATATGCACTCCTGAACCTTCCATAAATCCAAGAAGAGACCAAAATGGAAATAAGAAAATTCTGTGAAACTGACACTTAATTGAAATTTTTGTTTGTGGAAATTTGTGGACAGTTAGTTGATGTTCAATTCCAGCTGGTAATGCCATGTGGAAATGGGGTCCAAAGGTGCTGAAATTCCTGATTTTTTACAAAGGATTCTGGGAACCTGGGATTTTTAATAGGAAATTTTCTGACTTTCACAATATGTAAGTGCTGTCCCCACCCTCCACTAACATATTGGCAGCCTGTAGGTCACCTGTTTGCAGTTCCCATTGTGAAAGTAGGAAATCACAGGAAATTTATTAAACTGGAGAATGACACTATCACATTGGTCTGATTTGCAGCAGTAAAGAGCTAGTTATATTTTATATATATAATTCCATATACACAAAAATATGATAGAATATTTTATTTATATAAACATATAATGTATAGCTAATTCATATAAAATACATTCATACAGATATTTTATATATACATATATTATAAGACATGTATCAACTGATTTGGCACTTTATTACTTTCCTTTGGATGTGTGGAATCCCTGCAGTTTTTGTAGCACAGGAAAGTGAATAATAACTAATAAAAAATGAATATTTATTAGGTAAGCACCCAATAATATTTATGGTTGTTGTGGTTGTTGTTTCTGAGCCCCATCAGTAAGATAGATTTTATAATACCAACATTGTGGTGCTGGCCTGAGGTTGTCCAACACTGAGGTGATGACCAAAGGCTAGAGCCCTTTTTGAGTTGGTTGAATGAATGAATCAAGAAGCCAAGAAGATGGCCTGCTTAATGTAAGGCCTGGGTTGGGGTAGCTACATCAGTACAGGAGCCCTAGACCTTCAGCAAAGAATGCAGGGAGGGAAAGGAGCAGCATGAACATCACAGTAAGATGGGATGTTAGCCTTCCTGAACCCTCCCACCACTGAGATTTCAGTTTATAATGTCATCTCAGAAAGGACTTCTCTGATCGGCCACTTCCATAATGTGGTTGATCCTAATGATTTGGAAAGGATTTGTTATAGTCTGACATTTTCTTGATTTGTTTCCTATTATTTGTGCTCTGCTAGAATAAAAGATCAATGTCTCTCTTGTTCACTGCTGAGTCTCTACAACCTAGATTGTGTTCTGTACACACAAGCACTCCATAAAATTTAGTTTGCTGAGTGTATACTTTGCAAATTTGCCTGAGCCCAGAATTGCTTTTATTTATACACATTAGGGAAAAGAGAGACTGTCAATGTCTGGATACTGGCAAGATAGGAAATGCTCATAGGGGTGGATTAGCAATTGTGTTTACAATCCCCTTCTCATCTCCAATTCATCTAGGCCTTGAGGCCGTGGACCATAGTCCAACAAACCTCCTTGAAAAAGACTGAGATGGAGATAATTCTTCTTGGAGTTTCCTTATCTGACTGAGGCTATCAACACCCTGGAGAACAGCTTTTATTTCAGGACACAGAGACACTTCTAAATAAAGTGAGGTGGTACTGGGTGCAAACCATGTTCAACAAAATTTGGGTATAAGCCAGTCCCTACATTGTATGTCCATCTTTCAGGCTCAAATCAGAAGAGAATTGGTTACAACCTCCTTCCTGCCATTTGGTTTTGCAGCTCAAAGAAAACTTTCACTCTAGTCAAAACCCTTACCCACAGAAACATGGTGTTAAACACGGGGGTGGGATGTAACTTGGGGGTGGGATGGAATATGTTCCCAGCCTGGGCAAATTACCTTTGAAACCAAAATCAAAGGAAGAAATGAATTGGGAGAAATCCATTTATTGCATACAAGCAGTTACCCACTTCTGCTTACCGGTGTCTCTTGTGACCTGGCTGCAAATAGGAGCCCCACCCATCCTTATGGTCTAGATATGCCCTGGCTTCCCCTTGTAATTACCTATTGATATGGAGATGACTACTCTCTACCCCTGGAAACACCTATTGATATAGAGAAGCACTAAGGCCAGCTGAGAGATTCTGGAAACATTGCAATTTTACCTACAAACAATTTTAACAGGAAAAAAAAGCTAAATGTCCTCATTTCATGATGAAACTATTAATATGGTTATAAATAGTGTATTCTATTGTTCATGTAGTTCTTGATTTTATTTACAGTTAACATTCTAAAGTGCCTTTTCCTTTTTGTTTCACTTTATCCTTGCAGCATTCTTAGACATAAGTGACCAGCCCATTTTACAGGCTATGAAAGCTATGACTCAAAATAATCATATGCTCTGCCCAAGAACATTTAACTACTTATCAGAAGACTTGGAGTTTAGTCTTGGCTTTGCTGCTACATAATATCCTGTGCTCCTATCTCCATCTGTATGTTGAGTCTCAAAGCTAACTCTTTCCTAAGAAGTTGGAAGCATCCCCAAATTAGAGCAATTAATATGTGGGCTTGGGGAATGAGAGGAAATACTCTTGGATTACTTGTTCAAAAAGGCTATATTTTACAATTATCCAGGTGTATACTGTTTGTCACTGACAGCACTATATGCAGTAATTATATTTCATATGGAGTGTTAAAAATCATGGTTATAAGGGGATAATAATGCTACCTTATAATTGTATTGTGCTTTCATCTTTCCAAAAACTTTAAAATCTGTGATTTCATTTTATCCTTACAAATGACACCTTAAATTCTTGCAATATGATACTTTTTGCAGGTTCTAGAGTCAGGTGACTCTTGATAACAGTGCAAACTATAGTAGAAAGCCCAGGCAGTTGCTTAGGGTAAAAAGGAAGTTGTATTGTCCTTAAAAATATTTGGCAGCCAGGTGGAAAAAGACAAATATAAAATGATTTCACTTGCTTGTGGAATATAAAAACAAAGCAAAGCAGAAGGAACAAACTAACAGTAGGCTCATAGACACTGAGAAGGGACTAGGGGTTACCAAAGAGGCGGGACTGGGGAGGGTTGGTGGGGAGGGAAGGGGATTAAGGGGCACAATAATTTGCAATCACAATATAAATTGGTCATGAGGATAGTGGTACAGCATGGAGAGTACAGTTAATGACTCTATTACATCTTATTACATTGATGGGCAGTGATGGCACTGGAGGGGGTGAGGACTTGATAATATGGGTGAATGTTGAACCACTGTGTTGTGTATTTGAAACCATCAAAAGACTGTGTATCAATGATACTTTAATTTAAAAAATTATCAAAGAAAAAAAAATACCTGGCAGCAAATGAAAAGTGGAGAAAGAAAAATCCTACACATTTAAACACTTAGCTATTTAATACCTTTGGAACTTCAGACTGTTCATGATTGTAAATGTTCTGGCATCAAATAAAACTGTAAATTGCATCCATTTTGGTATAGAGTGAGCATTTGCACTTTCACTTGTTGCTGGGATTAAGACCATACTAATAATTAGCTATAACTCATTTGCCTCAGCAGTTACCTGCAATTATTCATAATCTCATGGGTAATGGAGCACACAATGCAGTTGGCCCAATGCTGCCTTTTGGGCACTGACCTCTTAGGTGAGAGGTCATCCCAGGCATGAGGAGAGGCAGCCTTTCTACAGAGTCAGTGGGTCTGCTAGACAACATATGAAAATAATTTACTAGAGATGGTATATAAAAAAGACATTGTACATGCAGGGAAAGCTGTGTAATTTCTTTTTAAGTGGAAGAACAGAAACAAATTTTGGCGTGTATTTTATTTGAAAAAAATGCTCTGGAAACCAATATGGTAGGCTTCCCTGGGAGTATGCACTGAGGCTCAGTCAGAATAGAAGCCATGTGTCTGTTTTGGGTAGAAAACTACATGGGAGAGGGGAATGTAACTGAGCCAAGAGCACCTTGGTATACTTTCAGAAGCAAACATACACTCAAACAGCATGTCACCTTGTTCTCTGCAGAACTCTAATAGGAGTCTTACAAACACAACTCTCCCTAGCAGAGTGGTAGTTTGGAACAAAGGGTTTCCAGTCATTGTGCCATATGGGGACACATTCATCTCAGAGCTTTAGTCTTTTTTTAGAAAGAGAATGAATTACTTCTGAACTAGTTTTCATAGTTTAGATTTATATTTTATATCATAGTGGTAAAAGCAGAGATTTTTGGAGTGATGTAAAGCTGTGTTCCAACCTTTACAGTACACCAGCTGGGAAAATTACTTAGTCTTTCTGAGCCCCAGTTTCCTCTTCTGTAAAATGGGTGAAATAATAAGTATTACCTCACTGGGTTGTTGGGAGCACTAAAGAGATAATGTTAAAGCTCTTACCATCACACTTGGTACTAAGTGTACCATATATCCTTGCTGTTATGATTAATGTCACTACCTTATAAAATGATAGGTGTTGTCTCATTTGCTCCACACAGTCATCCTGAGATTATATCATCTCTATTTGACAAGTGAGGAAACTGACCCCTGGAAATGGTCTGTGCTCTTGGGAGGTTGAGCCAGAACTCAGAGCTCTGGTCGATCAGTCTTGGATTCAAAAGGCTCATTGATTTAAAACAATGGCATCAAATATATTCTACTGTTAGTCAGAGCTCTATGCTTTCTCCACATGTAATTGTCAAGCATGTAATTTCCTTCCTTTTAGCTCCTTCAGCTCTGCCTACAACTCTTTGGCTACCTTCTTCTTAATCAGTGGAGTAGAGTGGTAGACAGATCAATGGCCCCACAGAGATATCCAGTCCCTAATTCCCAGAACCTGTGGATAAGTCAGGTTACATGGCAAAGGGGGGATAACTGCAGATAGAATGAATTAGAATTCCTAATTAGCTGACCTTAAAATAGGGAAGTTATTCTGGACTCTTTGGGCAAACCCTGTGTCATCCTAATGGTCCTTAACATGAAAGACGGAAGCAGGAGAAGAGAGTCAGAAAAGGAGACAGGACGAGAAGAGGGCGTGATGGGCTGTGAGAGGGCTTCCCTCTTCTGCTTTCTTTGAAGAAGGAGGAAAGGGCCAGGAGCCAAGGAATCAGGCTAGCTATAGAAAGTGGAAAAAGCAAATAAATGGATTCTCCCTCTAGAGTATCCAGAAATGGACAAGACTGATTTTTGCCCAGTGAGACCACATTGGACTTCTAACCTACAAAACTGTAAGATAAATACATTTTTGTTGTTTTAACCCACTAAGTTGGTAGTAATTTGTTACAGAGCAATAAAAAACTGATACATGCAATGTCAAATTTTCTTGCAAGTATCAGAATCAAAGATCAAGTGCAAGTATGCATAGTAAGAGAAGATGGTGAAAAAAGTTATAAACTATGTTTTTAGTTATGCTGAATTCTGATTATATCTTGCCCCTCTCCCAACTTTTTATAAAAAAAATCTCCTTTAAAAAATGTAATGTTAATTGAGCATTTGGTTAAGAGCCCTTAGATGCTAGATCTTCAGCAGTGTTTAAAGAGTTCTTTTATTCAGATATTTTTAGGAATACTAATTGGTTATGCATAAGCTACTATTCCTTGAGGGCTTTCTAAATGCTGGGGCACTATTTTAGTATCATGAATAAATTTTTTACTTTAATTCTTATAATGAATCTGTTATTCCCATTTTTGTGGATGAGAAAAATAGTGTTTAGAATCTGAAGTCCCACAGCTAAGGTGTGCCAGAGCTGGAGATTAGGTTCAGCTCATTTGATTCTTGAGCCTGGGCTTTAAAGCTGTACACTATACTGCTAGCCACAAAAGATGGCTCGCTCCTCTGAGCTGACCACTGTTATGCAGCACTGGCTTCTCTACAGACGTGTAAGAGCACGGAAAGAGGAACCTGGCGTTGAGAGTGAGTTTTAGATTCCAATGCTGCCTTTCATTAGTTTGTGACTTTGCATCTCTGAGCTTGACTTTCTTCAGGCTTATAATTCAGACATCCCTGCCCACCCTCACCTGGGCCCAGACTGTTGCATGAATTGAAAATGGTTTGTCCCATCTTGAGATGATCTATCAGCTTGATGGATGGTCACAGTTCTTCTTGCTCTCTTGAGTGCCAACAGTTACTAAATCTGTATGATTATTTATGTAATTGTTTTAAAGTCACCACAACATTTCATTCTTACTCCTGATCATTTTGTATTTTGGATATAAATGTTGCTTTAGTGTTAGTCTGTTTGTGGTTTTGATTTCATGAATTCTACTCATAGGTTTTAACAATGAAAGTGTATACAAGTTGTCATTCTTGCTGCAGTACCAGATTCAGGATAATCAAGCAATAATTTCTGTCCTCAGAAAAATTAATGTTACATGGGGTGGGCTTGGGAATGGGGCTGAAACAAGCACATAAGAGACTTATACATTGTAATAGAGGATTACGGTAAAAATGTGCGAAGTGCAATGGTGTGTCAGAGGAAGGAATGAGTAAACCCTGTTGGGGGTCATCCTGGAGGGATTTCATGAAGGAATTAGTACTGAAACTGGGCACTGAGAGGTTTACAGGCATACTTTGTTTTATCATGCTTTGCTTTACTGAGCTTCAAAGATGCTGTGTTTTTTACAAATGGAAGCAAGTCTACTGGCACCATTTTTCCAACAGTATTTGCTCACTTCATGTCTCTATGTCACATTTTGGTGATTCTTGTATTATTTCAACCTTTTTCATTATTATTTTATTTGTTGTGGTGATCTGTGCTCTGTGAGCATGATTTGCTAAAAGCTCAGATGATCATCAGCATCTTTTAGCAATAAGGTATTTTGAAATTAAGGTTTGTAAGTTATTTTTTTAGACCTAATGCAATTGCATACTAAATAGACTACAGTATAGTATAAACATTACTTTTATATGCACTGGGAAACTGAAGTATTCATTGACTTGCTTTATTGTGATTCTGGCTGTGTTGCAGTGGTCTGGAGGAACTGAACCCACAGTATCTATGAGCTATGCTTGTATATTGTTTTCAAGGGCAGAGGAGGTCCAAGAGAATGTGGAATAGGAGAGACATGATCCAAAATTTGGAAGGAATCAAAAGTCCTCCAAGTTGATTGGAGATGAGGGTTGAGTTCTGGAGTAGGAAGACATAAGTCTGAGGAGTGAAGCCTCATATAACAAGGCCTGACAGGTGCTTAAGGACACATCACCTGAGGGGCATGTGAAGGAAGAACTGGAATGGTGGTGGGCGGTAAGGCTTGGTGGCTGAGGGGAGGAGAGTGAGGTGGAGGCCAGTCAGGATGCTTTCGCATGTCACACCAGTGTTTCTTACCCCTTAAAAATGATCACTGTCTTCAGACTTCTTAGACACTCTTTTCCTGATCACCAACTCCATCACATTTTTAATACCAGAGATATATTGTCTGTTTATTATACACTGTATATATGCCTATGTTTAGACGTAAAGACTTCTAAAAAGAGAATCCTCTCTCCAAGATCTAATTTCCACCAGTCTTGGGGTTAGCTCCGCTGAGAACACATGGTACAGCAGAGGTGAGCAGAGCAGAATTAGTCAGGTGATGACAGGGAGCACGGAAAGGGGATGGAAAGGGGAAGTCTCCTTCGAGATGACAGGTGACAGTTTTTAATAAATGTGCGGAGAGAAGATAGGAGAGGAGCATGAACCATCCTTCTGAGGGAAGAAGACATCTCCACTACGTGGTCATCCTCCCACTCACTACACTCTCCTTCGATGTGTCAGCCTCCCTCCCTAAGAGGCTGTGTTTAGGTCTTCACCTCAGCTTGGAGGCTGAGAAGGTAATTCCCTAGAGAATCCACAGAACTCCACCATTCCAATTTTGTAAAGTGAGGAATGGCTGTTCCTGTCCCACACACCTACTTCATATTTTCTGCCTCATTTTGTGTTCATGCTCTAGGCTAATGGCCCATGGGAAAACTACGTGGGCCAATCGGTCAGAGTTCAGTTTTCTTCAAAGCCCAGAGGCAAGCTCACCTTGAAGTAGCTCAGGTCTTGTTGGAATGGGTGCCCTTCCTCATGCTGTGGGAGGGACCATTTGTGGCAGTTTCTCAGGGATCCTGCCGATGGTGGGGTTTGGATGGCTAGAAACATACCCTTGATTTCTTAGCCTTGGTCTAGAATGCTCTTAGAATGCTGAAGCTGACTCACAGTAATAACATTAAAGTGTTGGAATGGAGAGCATTAGTATGTGTGTTTTAATTATTTGGTTGGAGAGAAAGAGGCAGCAGATTGTTTTCTATTTGTTTTTCTTTGATTCACAGATGAAGGTGCAGCCCTGGTAGGTACACTGGTTTGGTTGCAGGACAGTTACACTGGAATTGTTCTGAATGATGGGCAAACTGTTGGTCTGGGAGAAAAATACACCATAAATCTGCATGTTTCTAATGTAGATTCAATTAAATTTGAATGCAGCCTTGCGTGTACATTTTGTTAACAGCTGACTGACTCCACCCTCCATATTGATGAAATTGGGTATTTCAATAGTTCTGTTGGTGAGAAAATGTGGTATGTAAGAAGTTTGCTAGGCTAAGTGTCAGAAGATCTGATTTCTCATTTTGGCTTTGTCCCTTACCAGCCGTATGATTTTGCATAACATGGACATTTTCTCACTTTTAAGGTCTTACCCTACCTGCCTCATGTGGTGTGGCAGGAATTTAGTGGGTAGAGGCTGTGGTGGGCCTTAAGGGAAACTTCTTGCTGATTCAGTTTCCTCAAAGGCCCCAAAGCCAAAAGCAATTGGGAACAGACCAGCACTCCGGGGCAGGCTCCCAGGTGTGTGGGCAGCTTTACAATATGTAAGGGAAGGCTGGACGATGGAAGGGATGCAAGGCAATGGGGAGCAGTGCTGGGTGAGAGCTGTTGACAAGCTGGGTGTTTCTCCTCCCCGTGGTGGAGGCACAAACTCCCCCCAGTGAGCAGGAACGCAAGAGAACCATCTAGAAAGCTAGACTCTGCCTCTTTGGAATTTAGGGTTTGGGGGCTATTACCTGATGTACACTTAAACAAACTTGTACACACAAAAGAGTTTGTGGCTGAGGCTGCTCCAGTGACAGAGAAAGTAGTCAGGGCTGCAGCAGGAGGGATCTGCATTCGTGCTGCAAAGCTGTGTGCTTCCCTGGGGCAGCTGAGGAGCACATTGAATGTGCCAGCCCTGAGGAAGCCAGCATGGATGGCTAGACGCCAGTGGCTGAGAGATGCATAAGAGGGGTGGCTGCCTGCGTTATGTTCGTGTTCTGGCCTCCATCCAGCGAACGGCATGCCCCTCTCCTCACTCTCAAAAATGAACATCGCAGTTCAGATGATGAATGCACAGTTCAGCCACTCTAAGCATGCATGGCAATTCAGGAAAGGTATCTCAGAGGTCAGAGAATGACAAATGGGTGTTCCCATTGAGCTATCTCAGTGGGAATGAGTCAGTATTTGCACACTGGGCACTCTACAGGACCTGTGCCAGGTCACAAATGTCCGCATGAAGGAAGATGAGGTAGACTATACAAGCTATCTTTGGAGTCAGTCAGGGTTCCACCAGAGAAACAGTACCAGTAGGAGATACAGAGTAAGGGATTTATTGCAAGGAATTGGTTTATGTGATTATGGGGACTAGGCAAGTCAGAAACCCACAAGGGCAGGACATCAGGAAGGGCACAAGAGACTCTTGGCAAAGGTTAAAGCTGCCAAGTCCATGGGTGGAGCTTCTGTGGTTGAAAGGCCTCAGTGCTGCTAGAAAAGACTTTCAAAGTCAGGCTTACCCACGTTATCTAGGACAAGTGCCTTACTTAAAATCCACTGGTTATGGACTTTAGTCACATCTACAAAATACCTCCACAGCAACACCTAGATTAGTGTTTCATTGACTAACCAAGCATTATAGCCCAGCTAAGCTGATGCATAAAACTGAACATCATATCACCCAAATCAGGGTACTTTTAAGAGTAAAAAGTGGTGGTAAGAATAAGTGAAATTGCATGATTTTTGGCAACATTTTATTTAGTGATCAATAATACAAATTAGGTTTCTTGTGTCTGTGGATCTAAAAGTAATCAATTTTAAGCAAAATTCTTTATAAAAAATTAAATGTAACATATCCATGTTTATATTCATTAACTGAACACTAAAGAAAACAAGCAGAGTAATTAATCTTGGTACTTTCATGTTTCATGTTTATATACTTTCATCAGGTTTTTAGCTGTATCTGTTTCTAATACTATGTCATTGATTTTTTCTGAAGAATGCTGTTTTCAAAATATTCTCTTCATATTTAATATTTTTCAAAGTACTGCCTGGAATCTTTTTCCAAGTTGAGCTTGAAATTTGAAATTCTGACACTTATTTTCAAGTGATATTTGTTTGACATGCTCTGACTACATCAAGTAGGAAGTTTGTAAACTTACAGAAAATACAGCTAAATGGAGGATATTCTTAATTCTAATTTTTTAAATATTTACATTTGAAAATCAAACTAATTTCCAAGGAATACTTTTCTTCATATAATATGTTTATAGGACAAAACTCATAAAATGAATGGTTTCTGTTTTTAATTCCTGAAAATGTATCATCAATTTATATACTTCAAAATTTGAGGCCTTCTCAATTTCTTTTTATTCTAATACAGGATCTAAGTTTATCCAACTAAAAATAGAAACCTCAGCAAAATACACCTCTTGAAAATTGAGCAATCCAAAGTGCAATTATAGAAATTTCAAAATTAAATTTATATACTGTTCGAGTTCTCTTAGTTTGTTTCAATTGCTTTCTTGCTTTCATAGGAATAAATGTTCCTGACAGCCTGTTTGCAATTTTTTTTCAGTGATTAGAATTTCTTAAGAACTTCAAGTGCTTTTTGTGTTCTGCTTATTGAATAATTTCAAGACAGATGCTCCCCCAAACTTAAATGTAACCAAAATTAGAGACTTATTTACCAAAAGGTTCAATACAAATGTTGGACACTTACATTGATTTGCAAGGTAACTCTTTAAATTTCAAACATTTATAAAACTGACAGAGCCACAAAGAATGAAACTGTGTGCTATCATGCTGCATTTTGTTCTTTTTCTTTGTATTCAACATAAATTTTGTTATAAATTTTTTTACATTCAGTTCCTCTAACTGAATATATGTAAATATTTGTAAATTTTTATAACTAGAGTGTCTATACTGATGGTCAAATATTGGATGCAGTTATAAGTTATGTGTGTACTACAATCAATACAAAATATCTCTCTGACCTCTGGGTTTTTTTTTTTTAAGAAATCTTTTTATTTTGAAATAATTTTAGACTTACAGGAAAGTTGCAAAAGTTGTTCACACTTCCCCTTCACCTGGCTTCCTCTGCTGTTGACAACTTTTATAACTGTCATCAAAACCTACAGAGTAGGTACTGTGATCAAAACCAAGAAGTGAACATTTGTACAATATTTCCAACTAATCTACAGAGACTTTATTCAAATTTAGCGGTATTTCCTCAAATGCCCTCTTCCTGTTCCAGGACACAATCCCACTGAGTTCAGTTGTTGTGTCACTTTTGTCCTCCCAGTTATGACAGTTTTGCATTTTTCCTCATCTTTCATGACCTTCATACGTTTGGTGGGTACTGGCCACTTGTTTTGTAGAGTGAGTCCAAATTTGAGTTTGTCTATGTTTTCTCATGATTATATTAAAATTGTGCATTTTTAGCAAGAATACTACAGCAGTGATCTTGTATCCTTCTTAATGCATCAGATCAGGGCACTCATGATGCTAATAGGTCTTATTACTCAAGACATTAACCTCAATCACTTGGTTATGGTGTCCATTTGGTTTCTTCATTGTAAAGTTGCTATTTCCTCCTGTATCATTGATATGATTTTAGCATCTATTGGTACATCTTAACCTGCAATAGTTAGTACTGTGGTATTTGCCTAATGGTGATTAAAAAAAATTCTTCTACATTTATAGACTGGGATTCTTCTATAAAGAAGAGCTATCCTTTACCACCTATTTATTTACTGATGCAATTATTCATTAATATTATTGTGTGCTCATAATTATATTCTTCTCTAGGTTATAGAAAAATCTAGTACTATACTTAAAAAAAAAACATTATTGCAGTTTTACCATGGGGAGTTCTTCTAGATTGTTTCCTTATCTTTTGGCATGACACCACCCTTTCTTAAACACTTTTTATTTTCTGGCATCACAAGATCTTCCAGGCTCATCTTTTATTTTTCCTAGCCTAGCCCTGGAGTCAACGTCTTTTCCTAAATTCCTTTTATTGAAGAATGGTACATAGATACCAAGATCTGGGTGCTGGATGTGCTCAGATTGCTGTGAAATTGTCCTTGCTCCTAGGCTCTTTCAATGACAGAACTAGGAAACATATATACACACAATAGATTTATATTTCTATGTCTATCTGCATATATATGAGTCCACAGAGAGTTCATGTCTCTGATTACAATCCAACACGTACGTTCATTTTGGTCTCTCTCTTTCCTTATCTTTAGCTTTTTTTTAGCTTTCTTTAGCTTATCTATATTTACTCATCAAAGAATAAAGTAAATAGTTGTATATTTACACTATACTGTACATTGGAAACCTTTGTAGTGAAGGTTTCATACTACCCTCTACATGGAAGGATTTCAGCCTATAATTTCTCATATTTACCACTGATCTTGCCGTTAGTTGACAGCCATGGCAGCCCCCTGGCTTTCAGCGTGTTGAAGGTGCCAGTGTGGTTTATGTCGTGGGCAGCAGCACAGCTGCCTGGTATACCGTGATGCTGATAGGGATATCCCTATCTATGCACTGAATACTGTCTTGATGAGGGAAATGCTGTTACTTTGTATCTGAAAAAGGACCGGCATAAGGAGGGGCTTACTACTGTTGTCATCTCTCAGCTTTAACCACATATTATGGTGTACTCTGTCTTCTTTCCACATTCTCTCTTGCTGCCAGGCAAAGCCATGGCAGGAACTGGAAGAAGAAAGTGCAGGTCTGTCAGATCCCTCCTGGCTCCTTTCATGTGACTGCTGGTAACAAACAATTCACTAGGGCTCCCAAGGTAAGCAGGACTTAGGTCAGGCTGGTAAGATATCTCTTTGCTAATCCTTAGCTCAATGCAAACGTGAAGAAGCCAGACATGGCAGAGGGAGGAGAGCAAGAGAAGAGAAAGAGCAAGGTAAAAAAAAATCACAGAGAAGCTTGTTACACCTCTCTCACCCCTGCAGACTTCCATGTGGCTTAAGTCTTGAAAGTCTTGGAAAATTAAAATTGCATAAGATCTTAGTAGTTTGCTTTCACATTTAACTGGCTTTTTAATACCTGGAAAATCACTGGAAAAGTTATGAAATCTGCCTCATATTTCATCTAGGGTAGAGAAAAGTGATGTGGCAAAATTGGATTGAAAGCATTTTGTAAATGATAATGAGCTAGTTATATGCCCTGTTTTCTTATTCTAAGTCACTTCCTCTTTCCTTCAAATATATATGTATATTTAATTTATATCCATGGGTATAATTCATTATTCATTTATATATATAATTCATGATGTATTTTACACTCGAAATGAGGAATTATTGCAAGTTCTCCTGTTTAATCCAATATTCCTGAATTGTGTATGCGATTTTTCCAATGGAAGGTTGCTTCTTAAGAACATATATTGATCATAAAACTGTTTACTGGTGTCTTTTGTGTCACCGGCTGATGATCTCATACCAAGCTAAGAAGTGGAAAGCTACATTTCTCCATGTTTAGCAATCTTTTGACTTAGCTAAAGACAGATTTCACCTTCTGAACAAAACACTTTGCCTGAGGTATGTTTTCCTTTTTTCAGTATGACTCTAGACAGGAAAAGGAAAGAGCAGGTTATTTCTGTAGAAAAAACTGGAACCAAACAGATGACCTGTCTATTAACTTTGACTTTTCTGTTTTGTTCTTCTTGTTTTGGGTACCCTAAATGGTAGAACCAGTTGGAAACTCTTCAAATCTGATAAAGAAAACAATAACAGTGCTACCCACACCAAAACAGCCTCATTTTGGACAAGCTATGGACACGTTTCTAATTTATGTGATTTTAAGAGGAGATTTAAAGAGTCCTGAAAAGCTGGAGTTTCTAATGGAAAGGCTGACAAACCCTTAACTACAAGTGTGTTGCCAGGCGCCACCATCATAAAAGGTGGCGAGCCTCCAGGAATACTGGCGGCTTCATGCCCGAACTTTATTAAATATCCAACTACAGCGTGCAGGCCTTGGCCAGCTTATAACTCATTTCAGCTGACACATTCCAGCTCATAATTAGTGTAGTACTTATATGGTCCTCACTTTTTAATTCTTTTCCTGTAAAACAGGTCTGTTCCAAGAGACAAAGATTTGCTTCACTTGGCAACAGGGGAAATCTGTGAGGTTGGATTCTCTCGGTACTTAGGCGTGACTGGGATCTACGGGAAAGGCAAGTAAGTTCAGCTTTCTTCTGCCTCCTCATAAAGTAGCATATAGATTCCCAGATTTCATTTCTGCCTCTGTTATCAGACTCTTTCCTTACAAAAGCTTATTTTTCTTTTGACCTGCTAAGGCATAGAAAATTGACCCCCTCTTTCCCTTGATCTTACTCTTCATGGATAAGGGCAGCCCATCAAATGGAATGGCCAGGATGTGCACAGATCTGTTTGATAATGGGTTTGCAACTAACACATTTCATGTTTGTCACTGATCTCTGCTGTTGCTGTCCTAGATTGGTAGCCTGTGCTGAGCTGAGGTGGAACAACATTTCCCAGCATTCCCCATCTGCATAGCTCCGTACTGGCAGGGACCGCGGGGTGTGGGAGGTGGAAGTGACATGTGTGGTGTTCTTTTTGCCCAGGAGCTTGTAGATGAGCTCTGGTCCTGCCACAACTCTTATGTGTAGCTGCTTCTCTACCTTGCTGGTAGCATCCCCAGGCCCACTGTGTTATCTTTCAGCTTCTTCAACTTCTTCACCAAGTGTGTATTTCACTCTGTGATGAAAGGTGCCAGAGTCACATCATTTAATTTGAATTTGTAGGGACAGCAGTGTGGGTTTCAGTTCATCCTCACTGGTTGCAGCTCACTGTCAGGGGGTCCAGTTTGTCCTTGCCCTGTCCCACTGCCCTTCTATCTTTCTTTCTCAAGTGCCTTCAGGGCCAGTGCCAGATACAGCAGCCTTCCATGGACTGTTTAATCATCACCTATAATTGTGTAAGGTCAAATTACTGTAATAAATCTCTTGTTTTGTATCACTGCCAGTGATTTCCCTGCTCTGATCATGCTCTGCCCAACACAGTGGGCCCTTAACAACTTGGCCCTAGAAGGGTACTCAGGAAGGATTCAATCAATTCTTGCTGTCGAGGCAGACAGAACAGGCATCTTTAGTCTCTTTTTACAGGCGAGGAAACTGGGGGCACAGAGAGTGAATGATTGGACAGTCAGGAAATATCAGAGATGGGATTTGAACACCATATCCGGTAAGCCCTGACTGGACACCATATGTAAAATGCAATCAAAGAGGTAATATGTGAAAAGATGCTCAGTGTCACCAGTAAGCAGGATCATAAGAGACGCCACTGTCCATCCACCCAGGTGGCAAAAATTTTTAAAGTTTGAGATGAGCAAGTGTTTTCTCCATAAGAGGGAGTTGTGAACTACTAGTTTCAGGTGGTATAGTCACTTTGGAGGATAAATGGGTATTTACTAAAATTTAAAAGATTCATATCTATGAGTCCTCAAATTAAATTTGCACCATCTACTCCAGCATACATTACCATGTGCACACAAGGAGGCATTGTTAAAGTTGTTAATTAGAACAAATAAATGTTCATTAATGTGATTATGACTAAAAGCATGATGGTACATCATGTGCACTATGCTGGTACATCCGTGGAATAAGGTAGATCTATACTCACTGATGTGGGAAGATCTTCATGAATGTTGTGGAATGAATGAGAAGCAAACCACAAAATGATATGTTTATTTGTGGAGATACACAAATAAAACAGGGTTACAGATTTTCCATGAGCAAATACATGTAAAAAAACCACTTTAAATAATTAGCTACCTAATATTGGTGATAGAAGAGATGAAGAGGAACTGGGATTGGGAGTGATAAAGTTGAGTTTAATTTTATTATTTATTTATTTTACAAAGAAAACATATTCCTGAATTACTTGTATAATTAACTTTTTTGTTTTATAAAAATCAAGGCAGTATGTCTGAAAGAGATTATAGATCTTGTTGAGTATTAAAAGAGAAATGGTATGTTTGAAATAATTTAGTTAACACTTTTCATTTCATAGATGAAGAAATTGGGGCTCATAGACATAAAATAATTGGCTGGAGACAGAATACAATAAAAATTTGAAATCACGTTGTCTCACAGAAATTGGTAACAGAGTTCCTGGAACTTTTGTTGATAATATCTGAAATACTTTGATGAAACAAGACTTTATTTAGGGCCACCATGGTGGGGACCGCCTGCACATACCAGAGCCAGCTTTGACACATGATTTGGTCTTTTAACCATGTTGTACAAGGGCTCTGTTAAGATCATGCCAACAGCAGAGCATCTTTAGGTCTTAGAGTCTATTGCTGATTCTATTAGTTTTTCTAACTTCTTCAGCCTTCATTGCCTCAGTAAATTGATTTTCTCTGTAATATGTTCCAAAAATACTTTGATCTTTGCCCTTCTTCAAGATGGTCCACATCTGCAACATTTTCTTGGAAGGCAGAAAACTCAGAGATAGTTCCCTACAAAGCTTATTCTTCAAATCAACAGAAATATGTTGGTGGTAAATTCTGAGTTTATTCTGATGTCTTAAAAAGGAGAGAACTGGGTTCTGCTTCTACAAATGCAATTTCACCTGGCCTTGTCAAGGTTGGGAAATAACCACAGGTGTACATCCCTTTGGCCCACAGCCTTCAGAACCTGAAACTTTGTACCTGTTAGCCAACACCTGCTTGCAGGGATCTATCTGCTTGATAAATAGTGATAAATAGAATCTAATAGTGTCCTACCTTTTACTCATCATTGAAGTCCTATCTACATTATCCCTAATTCTGAAGGTCTTCTCTTAATCGCTGATGCTCATCCCTCTCTCTCCCCTTGGTGCCCCACTCTGGATCACTGGGGTGACCACGTTGGCCTTATAATTATCTACTCTGTGTTTTTCTCCTTTACTATATTGTGAATAGGGAGAACTAAGGAAAGCTGGGGCAGATGGGAACTAGGTTCGGAGATAAGAAGCCTTATCTTTTCCTTTTCTGTGAGTGTCAGTTTCTTCTATCACTGTCTTTTCTACACTTTTTTTCATCATACTTCCACCAACCTCACAGTATGATATCTGAACAAACTGTTTAGAAGATGCCACTTTTGGAGAATATTCTCAGAACAATGACTTCTGTTGTTGCCCCCCTCACCCTCCCGTGCTCTGTGTTCACCTTGCAGCCACTGTATCGTAGACAGAAAACTCTTTCTGGGACTAGCATTTCCTCCTCCACCATCATTTCCTCAAGGATGGTGACAACCCTCGTGGCTGCTGCCAGAAGCAATTCTACTCCTCTCCTTGGAATCTAAACCCTTCTTCTCAAATGTGGTGCCAAGATGCAGAAATAAAAGTGCCCAAAGCAATTGCAACTGCCTACAGTTCTCTTGAGATATTTTATTCTGTTGATTATTTCCATAAGTTTCACCCTCCCTCCCCCGAAAATAAATGTTTTTTTTTCTGTATTTCGATACCCAGGGGTATAGTGTTATACTAGATGCCATTTTCATCCTCTGAAAATTAGGAGGGGTGGGAGGTGACGGCCTTTTGCTTCATCTCTATGCTGAGTCTCAGATGAGTCAGAATCTGAGGTTGTCCAGCACCCAATCCCCTCCGGGTCTTGGTCACTTTAGGCTGATGTTTCTGAGCTTGGTTCAACAAGTATCAACACAAGCTGCAGCTGTTACTCATCTTCAATCTACTGAAAAGAAAAACACCCTGGCCTACTGGGTTACCGGAACTGAAGTAAACATTGGCAACAAGTATGGACAGACTGACTGATCTGCTGGTTTAATATTTTTCTACTTCAAGCTCTTAATGTGTATCGTGTGAATCGTCTAACACTAAAATGTCAAGTGCTCTCTGAGGTTTCTCTGCTAATTATCCAGTGAGTTTTTCCTTCACAGTTTTTTATGTGACTATGTGTGTGTGTGTGCATATGATTTTCCCCCATCTTTATTGATGTATAATTGACAGATAAACATTGTGTGTATTTAAAGCATACAACCTGATGTTTTGGTATATGCATACATTGTGAGGTAATGGCCATAATCAAGTTAATTAACGTATCTGTTACTTCACATAGTTAACATTTTCTTTGTCTTTTTTCTTGTGGTAAGAACATTTATGATTTACCTTCCTAGCAAATCTCAAGTATGCAATATATTATTGTTAACAATATGACTATATTGCTGTACATTAGAACCTTAGAAACTGAAACTTTGTACCCATTAACCAGCATCTTCCTTTTCCCCTCTTCCCTGGCCCCCTGGAAGCCACTATGCTATCTCTTCTTTTATGAGTTTGACTCTTTTAGATTCTACATGTAAGTGGAATCATGAAGTATTTGTTGTTCAGTGTCTGGTTTATTTCATGTAGCATAATGTCCTCCAGCTTCTTCCATGTTGTTGCAAATGGCAGGATTTCCATTTTTTTTAAGTCTGAATAATATTCTGTGAATTTTAAAATGTCAAGGGTTCCACTGCTTAATTCTTGGACAGATTTATTGGAAAATGGGCCTTCTGATCTCTTACCCATCCACTGTAGTCTACCGAGGTTTGACTCAAAATATTTACAAGAAGAGAAATCCCACCAATGATACAAATGGATATGATCCTCTGTAGGGAGGTGTTGGTGAAAGGAGAAAACTAGTTGACATTTGATCAGAAGTAGCTTATTCCGCTACTAACAAAATCAATCAAAAAGTTACAAGCATCTCCCGTGAGCTAGGTACTTTGAGAATAAAAACTATGAATTAAAAAGTGATCCTATACCCAATGAGGGGAATATTATACCGATACATATAATAACAAAAATATTAAAATAAAATAATATAACAAAATAAATATCAACAATCACCAAGTTGTCCTACCATTCTCCTGTACTCTGTACTGCTGGTGGCAGTGAGGGAGTCTGCTATGTTCCACCCTCTCTGTCTCTATAGGTCCTACGCTCTCAGGTGGCGCCTCACACTGACCCACCCCAAACCTCCCAGGAAGAGCCTGTAGTATAACCTCTATGCTGTTCGCACAAGCTCATGCCAGGACTCAAGAACCCTTCATTCTTCAAGTGAGCATATGGGCTCACCACTCCAGCTAAGCCCGCAGCTTTGTCTCTGTGTCCCTGGTCCACTGCATCAGGAAGAGGTTACAAAGTGGGGTCCCCAGACCAGCCACATCAGCATCCCCTGGGAACTTGTTAAAAAGGCAAATTCTCATCTCCTGAAACCGTCAGGTATGGGGCCCAGCAATCTGTCTTTCAACAAGTTTTCCAGGTGGCCCTGATGCCTTCTGAAATTTGAGAAGCACCGCGTTCAACCTTTTCCCAAGGAGAAGCATTGCTCTGCAAGTGCCCCAAACACAGGGACTCCCCTCCAGCCCCACAGCTCCCCAGGAGAGGCAAGTCTCTGTGAGGACATTTGCACTTGCTCTTGACCTCCCAGCCCCTTGCCCTCAGCTCTTGCACTGTGTTAGAGATTTGATTTGACCTTCATTTTCAGATTTATTTATTCATTTAGTTAGTTATTTTTCTGTTTTAGTGGCCTGATTGTGCATTGAGCTACGTAACCCAGACTGGAAGCAAATGTCTTTTGGGGGAGTCCACTTTTATCAAATGTATCAGAGAATCTATTGTTTGAGCTAAAATTAAACCATAGGTATAAATTCCCAAAGTTAGTGCTCTCTCCTGAGGTTTTTATTGCTAAGGATGTGCCAAGCAGTGGTCTCCAAGTTGCCTGTCAATTTTCTTCAGAGATCTTGGGGTTGAGACAGAATTTCATGCGTTCCCACTTCTGGGGCTGGTAGAAGCCAGTTGTAGGCTCTCAACTTAGCATCAGGTTGTCCACACGTTTATGATCATGACAGTGTTGTCACAGCCCTTGGAAAAAATCTGGTTGTTAGCTGTGCCTGCTAAAGCCCATGGAAGACGGCTTTAGAGTGTGACAAAGCTCTCAGAGGGGCAGGGAAAGAGACTCTTGGAGGACTTGGGTGCACTCTCCAGGTTTTCTGACTACCCTAGGTCTGTCAGTTTTCCTCTTTTTGCTGGCTGATCCCTTTTGGCTTGTCTTTTAAAGACGGGTGTGCAAGTTCCTCACTTGTGCCCTGTCCTCTTCTGCCACCCCCTGGGGATGCTCCTTGTTCCCACATCCACATCCCAGATCTGCATGTCCTGTTCCCTGCTGGGTTGTTGCCACAGACTCATCCCACTGGAATCTCAACTTCAACATATCCAAAGCAGAGTCACTGTGCCCAGACCCCAACTGGGTTCCTTGTCATTGTTCAATTAGACGCACTGGGGAGTCTTCAGCTACTCCCGTCTGGCTGTGTATCTGTCAGTTGGTGGGTTGTTCCTGTTTTGTCTCCAGTCGCCTCATGTCTCTGCTTCTATTTCAGTGAACACTTCTTTTGACAACTCTTGTTCACATTATTATAATAATCTTTCACCTGGTCACATTTCTTTTAATTTCTTACTGAATTCTGAATTTATGCATGTTCCATATCACCCAAAATTATCTTCCTAAAATACAGATCAGAATATTTCTTCTTATTTCAGCATGCTATGGCTCCAATTTGCCCTATAATTGAATGAAGTTCCAGACCCTGAGGAGACATTCAAAGCTCCCTCTGATGAGGCTGCCCAACCCACCTTTACGGACATCCTTCCCGCAGCATCTTGTCACGAAACCTCCAAGCTTGTTGTGCATTTGTGTCTTCCTAATTTCTTCTTTGGCTCGTCCCCCTGCACATTACCGCTGGCAGCCCTGTCTTCTACCCATCAAAATTCTACTCATTCATCACATTTACCTTAAATATCAGTCTCTTCCATGGTATTTGTTCTTCCTTCTGTCAGAGTAAATTATTCCATCTGCCGACCTTCCCACTGGACTCAGCTTCACTGTGATAGCTTTTAATTAACCTAGTTTTCCTATTAGCTTCTATCTCACTAGATCTTAATCTCTGGGTAGCCCAGATATGGCTTTGGCCCTAATCACTTTGAATGTTTCCCTATCTGTTCTGTGGCCAGAGGAAATATAAGTCCCTACGTAGGGTTCTGCCAAAGGAAGGTGTAGGCGCTCGTGTGTGTGTGTGTGTGTGTGTGTGTGTGTGTGTGTGTTGGGGATTCATTCTCCTAATTTTCTTTGCCCCCTTGGCTTTGTTCACATGCTGAGTTGGATGACATCATTTTGTTCCTACCAGGGAACTGCTTCTTCGGTTCCATAACGGGAAATGTCTTTATTCCCTACACTGAGGCTTCATGAATTTGATAGACTGTCTGGAAAAATAATATTATTGGGTGGAGTGGTCACGGGGAAGACCACGTCACTTAGAGGCCCGGCTTCCTGCCCACAAGGACTGGTTTCCTGCTGCTCTCTCTCTTCCTCCTCTGTTCCATATCCTTACTCTAACAGGTTGGCCAGGGGCTCCAGTTCACCTCCTTTCATTGACCAGAGAAGCTTCCTTTCCCCTCTAATGCCTGGGCCCAGCCACAGTGATGATGATTGTATAAGTTTTACTTTTTACCTGGACATTAGTCAAAATATTTAACATATACAGTTGCTTCTTAAAGGAAATCCTGGTGCCATGTTAGGATCATAAAATTTTCTTCTTCTCATCACATATATATTCTCAAATTTTCTAGTACAATACTGCCCAGGATATTCAGAAAAAAAGAAAATTGGCTGCCCACTGTCCCAATGCTTTCCTGTTTTAGGAGGAATCTCAGAATAGGTGGAAGTTGATGAGTTCAGATACTGAATTTCCGGAGGGTCTCTGGCATTGATACAAAGACCAGGGCAAATTAGAGACTGTTGGTGGCTGCTGTGCACAGGCTAGTGTCCAGCATCGTGAACTGGAGGGCCTGTTGGTGGAGGGTGGTGGTGACAGTGAGAGTCCATTGTCCCGGGTACCATTAGGTATGTCCTAAAGAGAGAGCTCCCCCTGGCTGGATCAGAGCTGCTCTTTGCCTTCCTAGGTTCCCTCCAAGTCTGGTTCTTCCAGACTTTTCATAGATTCCTTGAGATACCTAACACCCATTCAATGAATTTCTTTTTCTTTTTAAGTTAACCAATATCTGTTTTGGTACCTACACTGCACAAACATTTTGCATATGCCTTACACCTCAAAATATTTTAGATGAACATATTGCATGTTTAAAATCACCAAAATTATCAACAATGATTCTTCTTATCATTTGGGTAATGTTAACTTGACCATGTTTTCCCTCTATCCTCATGTCGTATCTTCTGCAGATTTAGGACTAAATTTTTTATTTGACTGTAAAAGAGCTTAGTTTTTATTTAACTGTAAGAGAGGTTAAAATGTTCAGATATTCTTGACTCAGAACATACACTAATTCCTGCTATGGTAGTTAACTCTAAGAGATGTGTCTGGGGAATTATATTTAATCTGTTTTTCTGAATGGAACAAGACTGCTTCTAGAAAAACCACTGCAGCAAAAGTCCCAAAGTCATTAGCAGACTTTAGTCATCTCTCAACTTCTTTACAAGCTCCTCATTTGGCAGGCCTGGGAAATGTCATCCACAGATGTTGAAGGGAGTGTCTATAGACAACAAATAACTCAGAGCTCTTGAGTTTAGGATTTTAAGTGGGTCTTGTGGCAAGCATTTGCAAATGATGCTCTTCAGATGCCATGGCTTTCCTGGAACCTGTCTGGGAATCTCCTGGTGGGTGTGGGAGACTGAAGTGACAAGGGCAAGGGTCTCTTCACCATGAACAACATTGTTCCCTTCTCCTTAAGTGTTAAGTTTTCACACAAACCAATGGACCCTTTTGAGAATCGAATGAAAACTTTGGTCCCCAACTCCCTAGAAACATTTCACCTACAGATACAGAGAAAATTTCTTTGGATGTAACTTCAGGATGTTTACAGACTCTGGTCTTTTTGGAACTTCCTCCCATAGCCTCCTAGAGTAAGAATCTTTGAAGAAATTTTTCTTAGTTGAAAGTTGTTTTTACTTAAGAAAAAGGGGAAAAAAAGGGAATGTTTAGGTTCTCTCCGTATCTCAATATCTGGTCAGTTCCAGAGAGCTGCCTTTACCTGGCCTTTTGAAATAGATTCCATGTGCATGTAAAGATACTTTGCCCTTGGACAAAACTGGACACTTGCTGGTGCATCCAGAGGCCTGTTTGCTGAGAGAGGTTCCTCTCACTGGATCCTCTCGTGCCGGTGACGACTCGCCTTTCCCTAGGAACTGGCTGGTATAAGGAACTCAGAGCCTGGAAGGCATCATGAAGAGTCTATAGACTGGAAGGAACTGTGAGATCTAGGTCAGTAGCAAAGGGAAGGCCATAGAAAATGCCAAAGAGCCAGGCTTGGGGAAAGGAGAGAAGAAATATAGGGATGCAGAGGGAAGAAAGAAATGAGCTTGGTAAGGGCCAGAAACTAGCTGAAGTACTTCTGACCTTCCTCGGGAGCTGTGCACCTGGTAGTGCCTCACCTGGACCTCTCATTCCCCACATTTGTGGGCAGCTGACTGCCTTCTGCTCTTTGTCTTAAACAAAATGTCACCTCCTTTCCCTCCCCACCCCAATATATGCTAGGTTTCCTCAGTTATTCTTTCTCACAGAATTTTAATATTCTTTCTGGAAAGATGTCCCAAATGGAGATGAGAGGACTGAAATGATTATATTTAGAAGATTTCACACCTTTCCTGAAGTGAATTAACATTCTTATTAATATAGTTGACTCTTGAACAATATGAATTTGAATCATGTGGGTCCACTTATACACTTTATTCCAATAAATACATTGGAAATTTGTCAGAGATTTGTGACAGTTTGAAAATACATTTGCTTTTCTCCAGCTTACTTTATTGTCAGAATACTGTAGATAATACATATAACTTACTAAATAGGTGTTAATTGACTGATATGTTATTGGTAAGGCTCCCAGTCAATAGAAGGCTATCAGTAGTTAAGTTTTTGGGGAGTCAAAAGTTATACATGGATTTTCAACTTTACAGGGGCAGGTGGTTCGGAGCCCCTAGGCTCCACATTGTTCAAGAGTCAACTGTTGTGAGATGATGGCCATAAAAGGCATCAGCATTCCATTTTCTTAGTTTGCACAGGAGTTTATTTTTCTTGATTCATTAGAGAGAAAATAATCCTCTAGTCAGGCCTGAATTACTTGAATATTGTAGAGAGCTCAAACTTCCCATTGCTTCATGGTCTGCAGAAATGGCATTGGCAGACTATATATACATATATTCTTCCAGTAAACATTCTAAGTCTATTTGGCTTTTCAAGGACTCTGAAGTCAAGGAATCAGGAAGAATGTGGTTCTGAGTCCAGGCTTGCCACTTACTAAGCGAGTGACCTTGGGGATGTGACTGAGTGACTGGCATCTGTGACAGGGAAGGAAGCGTTGGTTTAGATGGTCTCCTAGCTCCTGTTGTAATATCTTGTGATACTCTTTCTGAACCCAGGAGTATGTGTTGATGTCCTTTCTTTCCTGTAGTTTAAAGAGGGAGGCTGACTAGTAAGTGTGAATGATTTTTCCTCTCCAGCTTACCTACCAGTCAGCACCACGGGACAGGGGGATTGCTTCCTGTTTGTTTCAGCCCCACCCCAGGGAGGGTTAAGATCTGTGTAACAAGGGGGTTCATCCAGTCGGATAAAACAGGTGAGGAGAGGATAGGGAGTCCACATGTGCTTGTCTGGGAAACAAAGTTTTTAGGAAGCTTTGTCTAAGTCTTAGGTTTCATGTTCAGTCTACAGTCGGAGAGCGTGCTGAGGAGTTGAAATGGACAGAGAACTTCCCAGTGAAGCTCCTCATGTGCTGTAGTGAAATCACAGATAGCACTGTTCACAGCCTAAGGATGTGGAGGCTGGAGCCAAATTTACATGCAGAACAGATGGGCCCATGGCTAACAGAAAGAGAAAAACAGCTATAAATAGGCATACATTCTGAATGTAAGCAGGGAGGAAATTCATCCTGTTTGGAACAAGCTAAAACTATCTTAGGATCTTTTGAGTTTGTAGTCATTCCTTTTGTACCTTGATGAAAGTGCTATAAACAAAGAGATGCCATCCACCCTGGTAAGTACACCTAACAGTATTTTAATTGGCAAATTGAGCTATCCTTTAGAAAGAATGCTATCCAAAGAAATTGTCTCTGAGAGAGATGAAGAACCGAAGACAGCTGAGGATATATGGACCAAGGTTGGAAGGGTCAGCGGGTATCTCTGGTCGGATCAGTGACAACTGGTTTAGAAACCAGGAATTTCTTTCTTGTTCATCATTTGTCTGACTGTTCACCAGTTGCACATTAGCTCATCCCTTGCAGTCCAGGTTCACAACCTAATCCAGACAGGTTCCACATTACTCTCAATTTTCTGCATCACTAGGAGAGCATGCAGAAGTCAGAGGTGCCAGAGTCAAGAGCTGGGTTTTATTATAATTCTCAAGTGGTCATGGATAGCTGGAGCCTTTAAAACGGACAAATTATTTATGGAGGGAATGCATTTCAAGGATAGTTTTAGAAATGGAAATCCGAGAGGAGAAATAAGTGAGGAATGCATCCCAGGGAGATGAACAATATGTACTAGAGTGTGTTTGTTTCAAGGCAGATTCCTGTGTTATAGTGGTGATAGTGGTAATCTCTATGAGACATTACAGGCTTGAAGAAAGGGCTTATAGGGTAAGTCTGACTTGTGTAATGCAACACCCTTAGCTTCTGCATGCTGGGAAAAAGGGCCAGGTGGTTTCTCTGGGGAATAATATTCTTACATTTGCCTAAGAATAATCTCTTTCCTGCTCTAGTTTCATTAGAAGTTTCCCTTTAGCAAGTATTTTCTTAAGCACTGATTATGTACCTGGAACTGTGCTCAGATACAGTGGTGGGCAAGACATACACAGTTCTGCTTGGGAGACAGACACAAAGTCAACGATTACCAAGCGATTAAGTGATTTTACATGCAGTCAATATTACAAATGTTGTGAAGGAGAAACACACAGTAATAGATATTTTGGCCACCTTCGTATGAAAATTAAGTTCTGGGCCTGGGTTTGTCTTTATGGGCTGTGAGCACAATTTGATCAGGTTGCCCTTGCAAGAGCACTCCATCCCCTGCTGCTCCTTTGGACCTGTGTTCTTCTCTATCTCCTTCTTTCTCAGTCATTCCCACTCTGCTCCTCTTAGTTCTTACAGAATGTGAGCTCCTTTAGGTCAGGGAATGGCCTTAGCTCTGGGGACCAATGCTCTGTAACTGGTACATAGCAGGTGCCAGATAAATGTTGGTTCAGTTGAGCTGCAGATCTTCCTGTTGCTTCTGTCCCTCCAAGTATAGGCTTCAGCTGGGCAGAGGGGCTGTGCATCCTTCCTGAGTGGTGTTCTTCAATGAGGCCCTCCATTCAGCATCCCTCCCCAAGGGGTCTGGCTAAGAGGCCCAAACAAGAGCAGGGAAGTGAAGTCGGCTGCTCCAAGCTCTCCCCATCCTCTGTGGAGTGGTGTAGGTTTCATGAAGTTCCTTCTTACCACTTTCTTCAGGGATATGCAAGATTTAGAAGCCAAAACCTTATTCCTGGAGGGTTTTAGAATCAGACCAGTGGCTGCATCTCAGGCAGTACCTTTCAGGTTCTCCCTAAGGGGTCTTCAACATGTCCAGACGGAAGATGACAGTGTTTCACAGAAAACATCATGTAACACCTTAACTCTACATTCCCCTCAACGAAAAATGAATCATTTTTCCTTATGTTATTTAGGTCCCTACCACCCACCCCCAAACACCCCAAAACATTACTGCTAACCCAGAAGCCAACCTTTCCCCCCCGCCACCATTCCTTGCTTCCCCTCTCTGCTCTTATGCCCTACTGTGTCTCCTCCTAAATACATTATCCATTCCTTCCTCCTCTCCTCTGCTACAGATTACTGAGCACAAACAACTGGCCACCCTGCCTCCAGCTCATGCTCTCCCCAAAGATACGTTTTCAAAATACAAATGTGTAATGACTGTGCTTGAGGCCATGCTGTCACTTACAGTGTAAAATTCAGAGTCCTTAGGAGGGCATAGACAGACCCAGCTGTCTGATTTATGCCCCCTGACTGTCCATGTCCTCTATTCTCTCTCTCTTCTCAGGTATTCTTTGCTCCCACTACACCAAATCATGTGTGGTTCTGAACCCCAGCACGCTCATCAGGTTTCCCTTCAAATACCCCTCTAAGCTCTCACCACTGGTTTCTCCACGTCAGCCTTGTGAACATCTACTCATCATTCAAGATGCCACTCATGCATCCTGGCTTCTAAGAACGCCTCTTAGTCTTCCCACCTATGCACTCTACCCAGTTAATCCCACCCTCTTCTGGGACACCACAGTTTCTGGATGACTCTGTTTGGGGATTTACCCCATGGTGTTGGAGTTTTCACTGTGTATACTTTTGTTCCTTGTCTGTGTCGCGTTCCAGATTTAGGTTTCCAGAGCCCTACATTTGACTTCTTAATTAAGTGGCTTCAGAAAAATTATATAGCCCTTGTCAGATTCATTTTCAGTTTAAGGAGGCTAATAAGGTCCTCTTTACAGATTGCTATGAAGGGTAAACAAGCATGTAGCACAATGCCTGGCATATTGTAACTGTTTAATAAATGGTATTATCTGTTAACATTACCTGTTAGTATAAGATCAGTGCAGATAGGAACTGTCTTCTGGAGATGTCTGGGACTGGCTATGTCACCAGAAGGAAGAGTATTTTCTTTGCTTTGAGTTTGATGTAACAGATTTAAGGGAGTGTGTGCAAGTCTACTGTTATTATCCAAAGGGAGATTTTCACTAAACGACCATCCCAGAGAGAAGGCAGATGTGAGCTTTATCTGGGCACTAGTCTGAAGCTGCTGGTGTGGCAGGAGTAGGGTGTGTGGAAAATAACTAGACCTCTATTTTAGTTCTGCCACCATAGGACTTTCAAACCAAGGTAGATACAGACTGGACAGAATCATAAAAAAACATCTTCCATGGATGTATTTTATGGATTTGAGTTAAATGTATTAAATGGCTACTATGAATATAGCACAGAAGTTCAAGGTATTGTCTTGGAGTTAGGTTACTCAACCTCCTCCCAACTCCTATGATGAGGACAAAAAGCTGCTTTTATTTTGGCATCAGTGTATAATCCCCTACACACATGAACCAGTATGGTGTGACGCGGACTCAGTCCTCCCTGAGTTCAGTGGAAAGTGAGGTCCGCATGCACTGAGACATGGAGAAAACAAACTGAATCAAGGTACTAAAGTGGGAAACGCTGTTCCATTTCCTCTTGAATAGAGTCCACAGCAGTGTTGGAAAACCATCTGGAGAAACCCAGCCCCAGGAGGAATAGCATGTTGTAATGCATTTGATTAAAAAGAGAAGGGAAAAACCATAGTGTGTGTTATCCTTGTGCTAGGATGGGGGAGGGGGCAGGCAGCCTGCGAATGGTGGTCCATGGAGATTTTGCCTGGATTACTTTAAAAGCACTTTTGCAGAGCCAGGCAAATGAAAGTCACGTGTTTATTCATCAAGGAGACCTCCTCTTGGGGATATTTTATTTGCAGTTCTATAAAGAGGCAAAACCTCCACATTTTTAATCTTCCATGCAAGAAGTTCTAAGCGCTAGAAAAGCAGTGACAGGAAGAATGAATTTGCACAACCGAGGAATCCTGATAAAATTTGGGAACTTGTTCAGCCTCTTTGAACTTCCTGACAGTGCTATGTTGAACTCAGTTTCTGTGGAAGCAAGTCCACTTGCAGTGTGTGCATTTCTCAGGCTATTTCAGTGTTTTTATCAAGAGTTTGGCCAAGCCCCAAAGGAGCAGAGGTAACACTGAGACCCTCAGTATTGAAAGTCAGGATATCTGAATATCCCCAAATGTCCTCAGGCTTCGATGGGAATTTGAGAGACATGCTGTGGTTGTTTATTTCACCCAAGGGAAATTTCCTACTAGTTAAAAATGCCTTTGAGGGATATTAGTGGTCAGTCTCCAAGTCTTTCTATCAGGTGGTGACACAACGGGTCTTGTCATCACATCATAGGGCCAGTGGAACGAGTTCTTCCAAGTCATTGTTTGGAGACTGTAAAAGATTGAAACTCCAACTCAGGAAGCCAAGACTTCTTTGTTCCTTTGGTTTGGATGATGGAGATCTGGGTTCAACCACAGGTAGTCAACTTCAGGTCTTTGTGATTATCTACAGGCACGGTGACCAGTCATGAAGCTTCAGAGCACTTGATACGTGTTTTTAAATGTGCTGACTCCAGTTAAGGACAGCAAGGGGCTTATATTTCAATCCCCCACTCAATTTCATATGCCATTGGATACAAAATGGGAGTTGTTT
Source organism: Manis javanica (assembly GCF_040802235.1). Lineage (NCBI taxonomy): Eukaryota > Metazoa > Chordata > Mammalia > Pholidota > Manidae > Manis > Manis javanica. The sequence goes on from NC_133157.1 coordinate 82,703,942, forward strand.
TTGAGGTAATATGATTTAGGAGAGAAACATGTGCATTAGTTATCGATTTCTGCATAACTCATTACTCCAGAATTTAGTGGATTGAAACAACAAAGAGTTATTATCTCACAGTTTCTGTGGATCAAAAATCAGAGTGGCTGAGGGGTTCTGGCTCAGGTGCGTATGGCTAAGGATCTGTCCTGAGGTTGCAGTCATAATGTCATTGGGGGCTGCAATCATGTGAAGGCTTGAATGGGGCTGGAAGATTTGCTTCCAGGATAGTCACTCACATGGCTATTGCAGGAAGCCTCAGCTCCCTGCCACGTAGTTCCTTCCATGGCTTTGCTTGAGTGTCCTCATGTTATGGCAGTTGGCTTCCCCAGAGTGAGCTGAGAAGAGCGGGAGAACAAGCAGGAAGCCATAATGCCTTGACCTAATTTTTGGAGTCACAAAACTTCTTTCTACCATAGTCTCTCCATTAGAAGTGAGTCATGATCTACTTTTAAGGGGGTAAAAATTTGTGTCCACCTTTTGATGGGAGGGGTATCAAACAATCTATAGACATATTTTAAAACCAACAGACCATGAATGAGCCTCAGAGGCTCAATATACATGTGAATCTCAAGTCTGCCTCTTATTAACTGTGTGGCTGGGGGCAAGATGAGGAATCTGAGCTTCAATTTACACATTTATGATGTGATATCCAAAATACCTACTTTGAAGTGTTATTGATAAGAATAGGAATTACATTTATAGAATACTTCAAATAGCCCCACCCTTAAGTTGGTGGAAATAAAAAGTAGATATGGTAATGATAATGACAATCATGGTGGTGGCGATGGATGATCTTGGGCAAGGGACTCAACCTCTCTCAGCCTCAATGGACTTATAATACCTACTACTTTATGAAACTATGTCAAGGTCAGATACTCTTAACTTTTGAGAAAGCAATTCCTGGCACAAAAGATATTTGTTTTACTAGTCTTCTAGAGAAACACCAGTGAGATTGTATTTTGGTTGTTCTAGTTGCTAAAAGTCAAAATGGAAATATTAGCTATCATTAACATCATATATACTAAACTTGTTAGAGCACACTCCTTGGAAAATATTGAGGACTCACACTTTAAAATCTACTCATCTAGACAAAAAGATCCATCCCTCTTCCATTGGAGGGATAATTTTCTTGCATGATTTATTGTCCTGACTGGCTATTCTGTACCAGCCAATCTCTTCAGGGTGTTGTACCTTGAGATGATATTTATCATGCTTTCTTCCAAAAAATAGTATGGAGGTGATCATAAAATATACACATACACATACAACATAAAATATACAAATGCACAACATTATTACATTACCATCATCTGAAAACGATTATCCTGTGGATCATGATGTGATTGGCTATGAAAAGGGATGGAACTGTCAGAGTAAAGCACTTGGTGGCAGATGTTTTTTACTGTTTCAAAAATGATGCTTTGCCCAGAAGTGAGGGGGACTTTTGGTATGACAATAATGCCAAACAGTCGCCCGGTATGGTGTGGCTACCCAGTGGAGTGATGAGATCTCAGACGCCAGCTCTAAACAGTAGTGGATTGCCGAATCAGCACTAATGTTTGTTTGTTTTTAACGAGGATGCTTGATTCCCAAGAACCATTTAATTGAACTAGATTTGAACAATTCCTGGTGAGGTTACACTAGCAAAGGCCTGTTTACATGTGGCAATTTCAAGGTTCTTGGAATTTAAGGTAAAGTTGGCAAAGCTGCCAATAATTTGAGAAGCAAGGGCCAGTAGTGTTGTAAGAGCGATACAGATGTGCGAAGAACAAAGAACAAAGACCATTATCTTCATGCTGTGGGAAGACACTGCTTCTCCCTTTTCGGCCTCCTATTAGTCAAAAGCAGGGTTGGGGGAGAAGGTTACAGTTTTCCCTGGAATGAATTGTCAAAACTTTCCCCTCCAGGCTTGAAATATGTTCCCCTCTGAGAAGCTCAGCACGTTGTTAAACCAGTCTTTACTTGAAAGACATATGGCATCAACATGAAAGATGTCATATAAGTACCCCTTCCCCCCGCCATGGGAAGATTTTTGAAAGATGTTACATCCTGCATCTAGGGTGTCAGAGTGAAGGGTGCGGAGAGCAGGCAGCCTGTAGGGGAAGCTGCCAGGGGGCCAGACCCCATATGGGGAAGGTCCTTGGCTGGTTTCTATAGAGCAAATGAAGGAGAAAACTTATTGATAAGGTGTGGAGGGGATCGGGGGGAAGGGGGAGACAAAGCAGGCAATGGGAAATGTCGATTTTATGGAGCTTGCAAAACCTGAACTCACATATTAAAAATGCTTTCATCAGTCTCCTTAATCCAAAGAAATTCTTTTTGGCTTAGATGGAAGGAAAAATGAGTCCCTTAAGGGGAAAGCAAGAGGAGAAGGAGAAATGAGGATGTGAGTCAGACACAGGGAATTGTTGGCAAATGCATTCACTTTAGGAAGTGGAGGACGTTTACAGCTGATCTGATGTTGCAGACCACTGATAACGCCTGCCTGCTTTGTGTTGATTTCTCCCTTTAGTTATAAAAAAGGTTTGACTTCATCAAGTGGGGGAAAGGTAAGAAAAAAAAGAACCATTTCTTTCGTGTCCACTTCCTCCTCTCTGGGGAATAAGTGGCACTTGGACTCCAAAGCTGTGTTTTTCTTTGGGTTTTACCTTTTAACAGGGGTTGAAGAAAGTGGTTATAGACATTTGAGGGGAAATAAAGCCTGTGGTTTATTAACAGGGCTGGTTTTAATCAGCAGTGATTTGACTAGGGTAACATTAGAGCTACAACACTGATAGCTGATACTATGATTTTCTATGCTTTTAACCTCAAACTAAAATCTTGTGGACTCATTGACAGAAAGGCATTTCTCTCCCTGGCCAGTCTGGGGAGTGTGAGTGATCTGATCTGTGGGAGGAGCATCAGATGAGACAGGAGAGGCTGGGGGTAGGGGCAGCTGCTTCAGAGAGTCCTCTCAGCTGGAATTCCAGCTGCTAGGAAGCAGGCCTGGGAGACTCACAGCTTCTAAGGCCCGTGGAAGTGAGAGGAAGGAGTGGAAGGCAGGTTCTCGTTTCCATCTGGCCACTCCAGGTCAGGACCCAGATGGTCAAGTATTCATGAGCACATCTTCACAGACGGAGGTGACACCTTCGAAAAAAAAAAAAACAGAACAAAACAACATGTAATGGGGGTACTTTAAGGGGACGCAGGAACCAACTGAAGGAGCTCTCAAAGGCCAAAGCTAGAAAAGTTTGAACAAAATGTTAAATAAAATTATATAGGGTTATAATTCAAAACATAAAATAAATATGCATAAGCCCCTACTGGCATAAATATATAATTAAATAAATAAAGGAAGAAGAAGAGACAAGATTTGTGTACAAATGCATTTCAAATAATTTATATAGAAATTCCACCATGGGGGAGGTGGAGCATAGCTCCTCACTTGGGGAGTGTGGGCTGGGCTTAGTGACTCCCTTCCAGAGGGGACAGCATGAGAAGGGGAGTAGGAGAGAAAGCAGCTTCACAATGGAGAAACCTGAGAATCACTCCTTCAGCCAGGTGATCAAGGTCAGCATCAACAATAATAAGTCATGTTGAATCAATGTGATGAAAATGGCACCTTCTTTCTGTGGTCTTTCTTCAAAAACTCCATAACCCCAGACTAATCAATCACCAGAGAAACACTGGACAGATCCCAGTTGAGGAATTTTAGACAAAAACCTGACCACCGCTCTTCCAAACTGCCACGGTCATCAAAACCAGGGAAAGCTTGAGACACTGTCAAAGCCAGGAGGGCCTGATGAACAAGAAGAGAGACTGGATGCCGCCATGGGACCAAGTCAGAACCAAGGAAACCTGGGTCATGTAGGAACTTTAGTTAATCATAAGCTTGTAATAAATGTACATACTAGTGATAACTGTTAATAATTGGGAAACTAAATGTGGGGTATGTGGTCACCCTTTGACCTGCTATCTTCACAATTTTTATCTAAGTCTAAACTGTTTATTATTTAAAAATGAAGTTTATTATTTAAAAAGTATACACAGGATAAGAGCTGGGCTAAAACAATTCTCTGTGGTGGGACTGACCTGGGCACAGTAGGATGTTTGGAGGCATCCCTGGCCTCCACCTATCCTTCAAAAATGTCTCCAAATGGTGCCGAATATTCCCTGGGGTGCAGCATCACCTCCCCCTCCACCACCAGTTGAGAACCACTTGACTTAAAAGAAACACTTGTTTGAGTGGGAGGCCTGGTATGAGATAAAAAGTTTAAGTACATTCTCTCCAATAAAAAATGGCCACCCTAATTTTGCCAACTATGTGTGTGTGTATTTATTTATCAGTGTTAGTTGAATTAGCTAATTATTTTTGAATCTTTATGTTACATTGACCTGGCATGGAGTAGAGATGACAGTGTCATAAAAATAAGGAAGAACAAACAACCAAAGTCCTCAGGAGCATGACAAGTGGAGAACACAGGAGCGGCGGGACCGTCAGGGGTCTGGGGGCCTGACAGTGGTCATCAGATGAGAGCTCCCTGTGCTGGCTGGGCCGCTCTTGTGTTGCCTCCTGACTTACCTTAAACTCAGTTAAACAGATACGTAGAGAGCACTTGCTCTGAACCAGGCTTGTGCTCTGTGTTGGGCCTCTACATAACCCTTCTTCACATGCCAATTGCATCCCCCAAACTCATCCCTTTCCTCCTGGTTCTCACGATGCTGTCTGGAGGCCTGGGACATCCCCTAGGCTCCCCTATTGGGCCTGCCTTCTCAGAGACAGACCACATGCTTGCGTCCCTCCCTGCCAATGCGAGTGTCTAAGACTCCTTGTCTATGGCCTCTGCTGTACATAAGTGTATATATATACACACACACACACTATCGGTATTACTATTATACACAATATTATGTATATATAATTATAAATAAAATTTCACATATATTTACATTATTCTATATGTGTTTATATACTTAATTGTATAAACTACATGGGTTATCTCTTTATCCCAGTTTTATTGAGCTATAATTGACATAAAACACTGCATAAGTTTAAGGTGTACAATGTGTTGATTGGACACTTATACAGTGAGAAATGATTACCACCACAGTGTTAACTAACACCTCCATTCCATCACATAATTACCTACTTCTTTTTTGTGGTTAGAACACTTAATATCTGGTGTCTTAGCAACTTTCAACTATATAATACAGAATTATTAACTATAATCACCATGCTGTACATTAGATGCCCAGAACTTACTCATCTTATAACTGGAAGTTTGCACCCTTTGACCAGCATCTCCCCATTCCCCCACTCCCTGGCTCCCAACCATTATACTATCCATTCCTATGAGTTGGGCTTTTAAAAATCCTACATATAAGAGATGTCATACAATGTTTAGCTTTCTCTGTCTGACTGACTTAGTTTAGTATAATGCCTTCAAGTTCTTGAAATGTGGTTGCAAATGTCAAGAGTCCCTTCTTTCTCATGGCTGTGTGTATATTAATAATATTCCACTGTGTGTGTGTGTCTGTGTGTGTATATGTGTGTGAGTGTGCGTGTGTGCATGTGTGTGTGTGTGTGTGTGCACAAACATATTAGATTTTCTGTATCCATTCATCCATTGTGGTTGCTTAGGTTGTTTCCATATCCTGGCTACTGTGAGTGATAATGAGGTGAACATGTGAGTGCAGATATCTCTTTGAGATCTTGAATTCATTTCCTCTGGAGATATACCCTGCATGGGTGGTCTCTGTCCTCCTAAATCTTACCCTTCCTTAAATATCCCCAACCAAAATGTTACTTCTTCTGTGAGACATCCTCCAATTTCCTCAATCAAAAGTAATTTCTTTTTCCTGTTCTCTCCGGGTTGTCCCAGTGCCCTGATAAAGTTACAAATTGACTATGTATCTCTTTCCTAATAGACTACACACTGCCGTTGTCATTCAAATGTATTATTGTTGTTATTTGCATCTTCGTATCCTCTGTTAACCCAGTGCCCAAGTATTTGTTACTTAAATAAAAAACTTTCTTAGCTAAGGCATAAATTACCTTTAGTAGATTAATGTCACCCTCTCATTCTGCTGACATATTTGCATTTCAACAGGAAATTTCTGGAGAAACACATACCGAATTTAGAACATTTGAGCGAGGGCATTTAAGGTATGAAGCCAGGTTAGTCATATTCATTAGGGGCCAGCTTCATTTCTGACTCTCAGTCCCATCCTTGGGTAGAGGCGTAATCTACTTATATTTGAAAATAGCTTTGCCTTTATTCTTAATGCATAGGGATCCAAATTAAAGAATTGGATTCTTATGGAAAACACTCCTTTTAGACATTGTTTCTGTTAGCCTTTTCTGTGTGACACATTACCACCTAATCTAGTGGTTTAAGATGACAAGGAAATTTTTGTCCCAAGATACTGTGGTTGGCAAGGCAACCAACTGCTGGCTTTGCCTGGGGTCACTCACATAGCTGTATTCATCGGGGTCAGCTGAGCCAGAGAGTCATAGATGGCCTCACTTGCATGACTGGCAGGTGATGCTGGTTCTTGGCCTGAGTATCTGTTCTCCTTCACATGGCCTCTCAACCTCCAGGAGGCTAGACCAGCTTCCTTAAATGGCAGCCTCAAGGAAGCATTCCAAGCTAGCTAGAGCACAAGCTACAGTTTCTTGAGGCCGAAGCTCCAGATTGCATACAACATCAATTCCACAACATTCTACTGGTCAAAACAATGCCCAGGGCCATCCCATAATGAATAAATGGAGAAACAGACTCCACGTTTCAATGAGAAGAGCTGCATAGACTTTGTGGCCTCATGAAATCTACCAGAGACATTTATCAGCATCTCCATGAGTTAGCCCCCAGTAACTGAGATGACCACCCAGAGCTTTGCAGAAGTCTTCTACTTATTCTGCTCTCAAAAGGACAAAGAAATGAGTATCAATGGTGTGATATCCTTGAAGACTTCTCTTTTTGGCCAGGGATAGGAGAACTTGAGCTGTTTCATTTGTGGAGAAGAACTTACCTTGGCTGGCCACCATGTAATTCAGGAAAACTAAGCACTTGCTTCTTAACATACTGTCCACATTGCCAAACCATTTCTTGCAGGTGGTATTAAGTTCCTAAGGATTGAATCTCTAAGTCTAAGAATATGAAATAACTAGAAGAGCGTCATCATAAAACTATAGTTCTAAACTGCTGAGCTTGCCTGAGAGGAATTCAGCAGTGGGAGAGGGAAGATTCTATGATCCCCAGAAAGTTGACAGTTCCCCCAGATACAGTCTTTCCTCTGCCCCAGTGATTTGTAATAAGAATGAGTAAGATGTAATGAATGATCTGGTCATGCCCCTGCCTTAAGCATGAGGAGTATTTCCTTATAACATTGCCAATTGTAACATTTCTTATAATATCCCAGTCCTAGAAGGGGAAGGGTGTGGTGAATTCACCTAGCACATCTTTCAACACTCACGAGCATGCTCAGAGGGAAGAATTAGCTGAGCTGAATAGCTGAGGAAATGGTTTCTGAGACATTCGGAAATTGTCCAATATCTCACAGCTAGTAAGAATTGGAGCTGGAATTTACACTCTTTTCCAGATTTGTCTGAAGTCTAGGTAGACTTACCACAACTGCCTTATCTCCCCAGAGGATGTACACAAAAGATAGATCATGCCTTGGATAAAGGAATAAAGAAACCCCAAGGACTTGGAAGAAAGGAATTCTGTGAGAGTTAACTGTTGGAGGGAATTTTTGAGATTGCCTGAAAGTACAATGTTATCCCATCCCTATCTTTAGAAGAAAGGCCCAACAAAGACAGATTATTGAAATAAAGGGGTGGAGAGAGACAGATGGGGAAGGAGTAACTGCAAACTGAAAACCTGTGCTGTTGCCTTTGGCAAGGTCTTGGTGAACAAGAAGCAATTTCACTTTAGCCAAGGGGAAGTTCAAGGCATTTTGTGGTATGTGGTCTAGGCTAGCCTGGGCTTTCCAGCCAAACATGTGATGTGACTAGGGTAGTTTAGGGTCACCCTGGGAAAAGCTGTTGGTTAATTCTATTCAGTTCCATCTAGCATTGTGTAAGGAAATCATTTGTCTTCTTAAGTAAGACCCTGTGCTTTGCAAGGTACTGTCATCCTGTACCTCATACACAGTAGTCCCCCCTTATCTGCAGTTTCACTTTCCATGTTTTCAGCTACGTGCAGTTAACCACCATCTGGAAGCAGGTAGTCATTCTTCTGAAGTATTGTCAGGTCAGTAGTAGCCTAACACTATGTCTATGTCATCTATGCCTATGTCATCACCTGGCTTCATTTAATCACATAGGCATTCTTTCATCTCACATTGAGACAGGGACCATGGGTGTAGTCAGAGTAGGGTGAGGGCCCCTGGAAAAGGCAAGGCAAGATAATTACAGTCAGTGTAACAATATGCAAGGAAACCCCCTACCAAAACTCTGTGTTAAACATTAAGCTCTAGAGTCATTCTTTAGTAAGATCAGTTAATATTTCCCAGATAAAGGAAAGTATCTCAGTATAGCCCATGTTTTTATTATGCTAATTATTTGTAATCATGTGTAAGATTCATTTTAGCATGCTAAAAGGCCCAGGCCTATGTGCTGTTTTTCCTCCTTCAGACCTGATCAGGTGATTTGCAACCTGGGCCATTAATAATGGCAAGCAAGCCCAGCCACAAACAACATAGTGAAAACAGAAGGATCCCATTTTAAAGATAAGGTAAGGTTGCCTTTTAAAACTCAAGAAGTTAAGAAGCAAGGTGCTTGACTTTAGCAAACAGACAATAACTCAGCCCACCTTGAGGACAGGGCAGGCAGTCTTGATTGATATGCTCCCAGACCAAGAAGCTACTATTCTGGGAAAGAACCTGCAGTAAATTTCTTATGTTAATTTTGCAGAATTACCTTGAGGGCTGATGAGAAAAGAGATTTAATGTCTCATCAAGGATGAACATTCTAAGACCACTTAACAAGTCTACACACCTAGCCCTTTATCACATTCCTAAAAATCCTCAATTGCCTATAAATCCCCTAGACAACACACAACTATGGGCTCTCTTGTCCCCTCCTGGTGTGAGCCAGGAGCTCTGTCCTCTCACTTTATCTCTAAGTAAAAGCCTTTCCTTGGCTCTCCTACCTTGAGTGTTTGCTAAGTTCATTCTCTGACTCTGCGAACAAGGAACCCTGCCATCAACATCGCCACAAGAAGAGTGAGCACAGCATTATAAGATTTTTTGAGAGAGAGAGAGAGACCACATTCACATGAATTTTTATTATAGTACATTGTTATAATCTGCTTTATTTAATTATTGCTGTAATTTCTTAGCCTAATTTATAAATTAGGGTTTATCATAGACATGTATGTATAGGAAATATCAGTATATAAAGGGTTTACTGTGGGGTCTTGGAATATATTCCTGGTAGATTAGGGGGGAATCACTACACATAAATATCTTGGTACAATCTGTTGAGGTATTAATTTTTGTTTTCACATATGATTTGTTTATGCCTCTCTTTGCTTTGGTGGAGCATGTCAAAGACCCATGCCTGCCCCATATAACCCAGAAGGAAGCATGGCCTCAGAGGGAATGTCTTGTGGCTGCCTGGGGGCTGATCTCCAGTAATGAAGCCTTGAAAGGGAAAAGAATAATCTCCCATTGCCCGGTCATGGGCTGAGCTCCACACCATGAGAGGTGGACTATTTTCCAGCCTCTCCTGTGTGTGCCCCAGACTGACTCCTGATGAAGGCAGGGTTGTTCAGCTGCAGGTTTAGAAGCATAAGGGGTGAGGTCTCTCGTAGACTAAGAGCCAGGATAACCAGGACTTCTTCTCTAATGTGACAGAGGAGAGAAGGGAGACCACAAATACTGATACTGGGTGCAGAACCTGGCACCAGATTTACCTGCTCTGGAAGAATAAGACAGTGAGACATCTCTTAGACTCAAGTGCTGGGCAAATTCATACTTGTTCCATATATGTATTTATATGTACTCTTATAGTATTTTCAGTCTTCTTTAAGTTCTTGGAGAAGCTGAAATCATTTCTTATATTTTCATATTTCTTGGTTCTAGGCCATAATATTTCTCTTAGTGGACATTTGTTGCTTTTGATGCTTGCAGCATATTATTATAGCTTATTAAAAGATTCTTAAGTTTCCCTATTTTAACAAGAGACACTAACCTAATAGTGTGGCTAAGGGACTTCCTGCTAGTCCCAGCAGCTGGTACAAGCAACCCAGTCCTGAATTTCGGATGGCAGGTGTCTTGGCCCTCATTCTGGGGAGAAGCCAGCTGACTCACCCTGCAGACACCTGGTCACCCTGCCTCTGTGACGTTCATGATCACATGGTAAGACTTTTGTCCAGTGTTTGGCTTTAGAAAATACTCCACCCCATTCATAATATATGGTACATGTGATGGCTCCAATCTTCTAGAAACCAGCACAAGCTAACTTGCAGCTTAGGATTCTGATGGGAACTTCTTTTTCAGTGTATTTGCACTTGACTACATCTAGAGTCGGACTGATGTATCTCAGTGTTTCAGTAAGGCAGACTGAGCTGGCTGCTGTATTCATGCATATTTCATGGGTGATGGGGGACTGGGTGGATGTGGGCCACTCAGGGTTCCTCCAGCTCTCAGAGGCCACATTTCCACAGTGGGCACTAGGAAGGTACTCAGTCAAACTGAACCGCTCAGGGTGATCCTGGCACTCTCCACAGGCTCCAGCCTGAGTGTCTGAGTGTGTGGATGTACAGGGAAGCTCACAAGGCATTCTTCCACCTGCTGTACTTAGCAAGTGGAGATACAGAATTTTGAGAAGAAAGAGGTGTTTCATACATTCATCCAGACTGAGGGGCTCTTTTGCAGAGTTGATAGTATTGGATTTGGAAACTGGGCTTTTCCATTTGGGAAATGAGAAAGTAGGATGATTTACTTGGGTGCTGTGTCCTTAAAAAGGAGTTGTCAGTCTGTTTGCTAAGCACTTAGGTGATATATTCTTATTATAGAAAGTTTGGCAGAACCAAAAAATACAAAGACAAAATTAAAATCACCAGTAATTGCACTCTTAATATTTTGTGTAAGATTAAAATATTATATACATACATATGTATAGAATATAATATATGACGTGATATGTAACAAAAAATGTATTACATTACTATTTTTTCCTAAAAAATGAATGAACTCATACATTAATAAACAAATGCATGAACAGGTTCACTTTCCACCTGGCAGGGGAGGACTCACAAACCTTCTGAAAAGTTTAAACTGGAGGAAACCTGAGAGATTCAGACTAACCTCCTCATAATGGAATGATAGTGCACTTCGTTTTGACCCCATCCCCCCCCCCCCCCACACCACCACCACCACCACAGCACCTTTCCCCAAGCATAAATAAAGCATTCACATGGGACGCCCTTATGTAATTCTAGAGATTTCAACATTGCTCATGTTGGGTTGATTATTAGGCGTCAACCTTCTTTATTCTTTTTGGCATCAGCCCTTCTCTTAAGAGATGAACTATGATTAAACAAATAAAGCTTCAAATGAAAATCTCCTTTTGAGGTCAACAACATCTGGCTCAAGCAAATGGTAAATTGCTTAGAAACTTCTAACTTCCAAACATTGTAGAAAGATGAAAAATTGGGACAATATGCATCCCTCAAAAAACATGGCATAATATTAAGCAGAATCTCATTTCTCTGCCTTCCAATTTTGTTTAAAGGCTAAGAACAGGGTTCTGGTGTCAGAAAGACCAGAACCTGAATCCTGACATTGCCACACTCAGGCATGTGACACTGAACACTACCCCAGCCTCTTAAAGTTCCAGTTTCCTCCTTAATAAGATGGGGATTATAGTTGCCTTATTTTATAAGATTATTGTGAGGATTAAGCAAGATAATAGCTGTGCGGTACTTAGAAGAGGGGCTTTTAAATAGTAAACATGAAATACTAAGCAATTATAATTTTATTATCATTATTAATCTTTTTTTTCCTAATGTCAACATGACTGGGCTAGCACTGAACTTGAAACTAAAGAATTGTAGAATGAGCCACAAAATTCACTATGAATTCCCTCCTCAAATGTGATTTAAGTTTTTTCTTGTAACTTAAAATGAATACAAATATGGATAAAACCCAGGGAAGCACTTGGACAATTTCCTGCTGATAAAAGGAATCTAATATCGTAAAAATAAATGAACACCCAATCAGACTTCCTAGGATTTCTAACTATAGCATGTCACGATCCCTAATGCTGTTTATCTCTCAATTTCAGTGCAATACCCAGATTTTAAATTAATGGCTTTGATTGGCGAATTACTTAGTGTAGCCAATATTGCTTCACAAGAGTGGTTGTAAGAGAAACCTAATCCTGTTAAAGATTCGGTTACAAAGGAGAATGTCAAAGCCGATGAGGCATGATGCTTTCATGGGATTGAGGTTTAGCACCATGAAACTGATCATCCATGAGTCATTTTCTGGCTCAGCCATGGGGAGCCTCCTGGGAGCATGAACAGGATTCACAAGTGTTCTGGCGGCCATCTCGGTGCTGCATGTTCTGCCCAAACTGCATAAACCATGAGACCAGGGCAAGAGGGCCCCAGAGTGAGAGTATTTTATGGCTTCATTCTTTCTGGTATGCTCAGAGTATCAGAGCTTGGGAGGACACAGTGTCCATCAGTGTCTGGTGCTGAATGAGGTGGGGTGAGAAGACAGGGTGACTCAGGGTGGTTACTCCCTTCTGCCTCTGTGAAGCCATCCAGCTGGGCCCAGAGGTCTTACCAGCATGTCTGGAGAGAGGTGTAGGATCTGGTTTAGGGGGAAATAGAGAAATCCTCCCAGGCCTCCTTAATGTTGACAGGGGAGGTGAAATAGACAATAAGGCCATGGAAGAAAGAGACAGGACCAGGCCCTGAAGAGTGTCCATCACCAGTGCACCTTCCACGGCTCCTCCTGAAGGGCTGAGACAGCCCTTGGAGCCATCTGCGGCAACCAAAACTACAGTGTCCCTACAGACTGAGCTGACATTGAACCGAATATGACAGCACATTCGATTTGCTCATTTTCTTCCTCCATAAATGCATCCATTGTTCTCTGGCCATCTTGGTCTGCTCTCTCCAGCCTGCCAGAAATGGCACTATTCATCACAGGGACTTTCAATGTACCTTTGTCGGTGTGACAGTTCCCATAGTGGGCATCACAGAATCCCCTGGGTCCTGTTCCTTTTATAGCATATCAGTATTAAACCATGGATGAGGTGAGTCCGTTGTTTAAACTGGAGGACCATTTCTTCAGGGGCATACTTATATCCATCAGGGCTCCCGAAGCTGTGTTTGTTCTCAACTGGGAAAGTCAAATGGCTTATGCGTTGAAGAGGGACTACCAGTCAGTTAGATTGATATCCTGAAAATCTGGCATGAGAGCCACCAATTTCCACCATGGTTTTCCAATGTAAGGCCCTTCGCTTCTTTGCATCTCAGTTCTGAAGGGGAGTTGAGCTCTGTCTCAGCTGTAGCTGAGCTCAAATTTTAAGCTCAAGTTTTAATTGCTGATTGTTAGATATATAAATATATATATATATTTTCTTGATTCTTATATAGTATATACAAATATATAGAAATATATGACATACATATATGACAACTGATATGTATATGTATATGTATATGTATATGTATATGTATACACACACACACACTTCTTGATTGTCTTGAGGATAAAAGAGATACAGATATGAAATCCTGCAAGCACAATGCCTGGTGAATGGAAATCACTCAACAAATACATGATGAGTGCATAACTATTTCTATGCACATAGACATGCATGTACTCATGCCAGCCAGGACTTACAAACACTCAGTTGAGCTCAATCCTTATATATGAATATGATAACTAAAGGGATCCAGCTTCTTCCCTTGACCATGCAAGTTTGCTGCCTGCCATGCTGTACACCTTGTAGCCCTCCCCTCTGGTTCCATGAAACAGCTGGAACCTCGTGACTTGAAATTGGGGCAGTTCATCCCCATCTACTCAACACAAGAGGTGAGAGCCCTCCTCCTGCTGGGACAACAATGGGAGTGGATAATTTCCTGGTAATCTGACTTGCTTCTTGGAATGAATTTTCCCATGGGGCCTTGTGTTACATGGAACCTGTTTTCTTGGAGCAGTCCACTACAGAATCTTGCATGAGTCAGGAAGGAAGCCAATGTCAAAGTCAAATTGGGTAATTTGGATAATTTAGGAGAGTTTAATAAGGGGATTGTTTATAAAGATGTGGGCAGGGTGTACAGAAATCACGAAGGGTAGTTTAGGAGCCTGTAGAATGGCAATGGGAAGCCTTAAGTTCCACCTCTATGCCTCAAAAGGTAATGAGAGGAGTAGTTATTAAAGCTTGGAGACAGAGAGAGCTTTGTGGGGAGGGCCATCAGCCAGGCCCCTTTGGGAGAGAGACGTGACCAGCTTGTGCTAACTGGGCAGGGAGCCAGGGATGTCAACATCTTTATCCCATCCCCCGACCCCACCAACACACACATTAAGTGAGTCCAACAAGAGGTCAATTAACAAGGGGACCAGTTGATGCAGTCCATTCAGTTCAGCCCTCCTGGGGAAGAGCCGGGTGGAAGAGAGCAGAGTGGGGTCCCTAATCACAGCATGGATTTTGAAACAGTCTCAAGAATCCAATCACCATTATTCCTAAGGGAAAATGCATTCCAAGTTTCAAACTAGGTACTTGCTTATCGTTCAGAACACTACCTGCTTGTAATGTGTAGAGTGTCTCATTCTTATGTACATGTATGTTTTGTGCATATGTATGCACATACATCTAACAGTGATGACACATGGATTAATATGATTAGAATAACCACTTGCTTTTTAGAGGGAGGGTGCTAGTAACAATTATACTGGTAAACAAGTAAATTAGCACTATTCTGGGAAAACTGGGGCAAATGACACCGTAATTAAAGTGCAACAAGATAGATTTTATAAGTCCTGAATGAATCTTATTCTAATTACTTCATAATTACTTGTATATATTGCATATATGCTATACATGTGGGGCAAGCATTCCTCTCAGATAATAGGTGTACTGTGAGTTACAATTTGGGAAGATATAGGTTAAAAGGAGGGAGGTCTCCTGTCTCAAATATGGCTGTTACCTGCTTTGCCCCGTGCCTCACATGTCCCCATTAATACAACTCTTCCTTCATGGGGGAATTTTCTCCCACCTAAATGTAAATGCTTCTTAAAATTTATATCAGGCTGCTTCTGCTGTTGATACCCTCACT
The DNA here is from genome assembly GCF_040802235.1 of Manis javanica. Classification (NCBI taxonomy): domain Eukaryota; kingdom Metazoa; phylum Chordata; class Mammalia; order Pholidota; family Manidae; genus Manis; species Manis javanica. The sequence continues at coordinate 82,719,259 of NC_133157.1, forward strand.
GGTATCAAGTTTTTCAAATTTTGACCATCCTGAAGATGGCTTCCTGTGGGAATAGGGCACATAGAAAGACTCTTTTAATGAAGGAAGGTAGCTGAGTTGTTGAGCTAGCCAGGAAACGATCTGGTCAGAGTGTCTCGACTCTAAACTACCTTCTGCCCATCCGCCCCCTGATGCAGCCCCAGCCCCACTTCTATGTCTCCATCTAATTTATGAGCACAAATTCTCCTTCTTTTAGAGACAACCAAAGCTGTGACTTTGTGCACTGTCTGCTAATTCCCCAAAGTGTGGGCTGCACCCCACTGTGATACTCAAGATGACAGCAGAGTTCAGATATATTGTTAAATAATGCTGAGCCCCACACTAAAAGACTTATTCCCTACAGCTGAGAACCTGAAAAACACCAGGTAACATCTCAGCAGAGTAGGTGAACCTATGTCCAGCTCAGGGGTAAATCCAGATCACTCTAAAAAATCATGGCAATTGCAATGCTCTTCTACTGGCTCACAAAAGGCCACGAGGCCAGTTCTAGCCAATGGGACATGATGGGGTGCTCCGGGGGCTTCTGAATGGGGGTTCCTAACTCCATGCACCTGCTTCTTTTGAGGTCAAGTGCAAATGATGATTTCTCCCTACCCAAATCACCCATTGCTGCAGCCTCTGGGAAAACCTGCATGGGACTACCGTGACCTGTTACCTCTGCTGATGGGATACCCTTGGTTCCTTCTTCCCAGACCTCGTTCTGTTGATTTTTCTTTGTCTTTCTTCAATCATCAATCTTTTCCTCATCACAAGCTTCTAACCCTCTTGCTATGAACACAAGCAAACCTTTGCCATCCTAATACAAGTCCCTGACCCTGCCTCCTCCTCATGCTGCTGTTTCATCCTTCCCAATGCTACCCATCCTCTTGCTGGCGCTGGGTGGGCCCTGCGTGTTTTCCCAATTCCCATTTGCTCCTCAGCTTTGTGCATTCTGAACTCTGGGTTTATGCCTGACTGAAACTGCCCTCATAAAATTTGATGAACCACTTTGTAATCAGCAAAGTCAACCACTTTTATTCAAGCCTCCTCTTATTATCATCCAAGCTATGCACCATCCCTTCTGATTTCCCTACACCTTACCCACATCTTTATTAAGTCTTCTAAATTATTTGAGAGTACTATGTTTCCTCCATGACTCATACAACAGGCTTTTGTGGGCTGCTTCTGGAAACCAACGTCATCCCATGGGGAAACCCATTCTTAAACCTTCGTTTTGGAGCTCTTTCTCCCCCACTTCCATGCCATTCCTCTCATTGGGGTCGACTCCCCTGACTCTTCCTTCTGGGCTCTCACTGGCCCAGGTTCGTTTGTGTACCCCTCACCATGGATGTCCCAGATTTCTGGAGCAAAGCAGACCAAGTCCCACCTTTGGGGGGGCTTTCGTTTTATCATGGGGGCACTCAAAACATAGAATATACATATTAAGTGAGTAAACTACATAACAATTAGAAGACAGTAAGTGCTAGTCGATGTAACAGAGTAGAGCAAGGGGAGAAAGGAGATGCAAAGGTTGGATGGACAAGATAGATTTCATAGGATGACACCAAGCAAAATTTAAAGGAAGCTGGAGATCAATGATTAAAATTTTGCAAAAACAGTCTCTTGGGGTAATGCCAAGGACCTGCCAAGTATCAATGTGAGGGAAGAGCATTCCAAGAGCTAGAAAAGCCCTCAAGACAGAGTATTCCTGCCATGGTCTGAGGACACTGAGGGAGCCAAGTCCTGGTATGGAGGGGAGTGAGTAAAGTGGTGGGTGACCAGAGGGGAGTCAGAGGGGACGTGGCATCACGTGGCCATGGGCAATGTTCCTTCTGTAAAGTCTGCAGACTCAGGGATGTTGTTTGAAGATTAAATGAGATGATAATGTGAAAAGTGCCTGGTGCCTGAACACAGTTCTGATCAATGGAAATTCATATAAGCAAGCCACAGATGTGATTTTTAATTTCTAGTAGCCACATTGAAAAAAGGTTAAAAAAGGCAAAATTAATTTTAAAAACATTTTATTGACTTTTTATATGCAAAATATTGTCATCTGACATAATCCTTGTAAAAACTATTAATGAGTTAACAAAGTCTTCAGAATCTGGTGTATGTTTTATATTCACAGCACATTTCAATTCAACCAGTCCCATTTTAAGTGCTGGATAGCCTTGTGTGTCTGGTAGCTACTATATGGGACAGTGCAGGTTTAGTACATTTTATAATATGTATAACTAATAATATATACTATATATTATATGAATATATATTATTATTAAAAGCAATCAGAAATGGGAAATAAGCTTGCTGCTGGTTTTGAAGGAGGAGGACATGGAAAAGTTGGAGGCTTGTCATCAAGCAGAGGCCTGCAGGTTTGTCTGCCCGCTTTCCTCCCAGCACCTTATCAGGCCTTGTGTGGCTGTCTTGCCTGGGACACCAGAATGTTCAACTCAAAGTGACTGCAGAGATCGGCCCTCCCAGGAGAGATTTGGGGCCAGGCTGTGGGTGACATGAGGGGACGGAACGTGTGTTCTTTGTCTCCTGGGGCTCATCTGTCGCCATGTCCAGCTCCAGTGGCACTCACATCTCACCACACCAAGGATCCGTTTACTCAGGGCTGTGATCTGCCTCCTGTCATACCCAGAATTTCTCCTGAGGGGTTACTTCAAAGAAGGCATCTGGTTTCAAGATATGGGCTGTGTTTTCAAATAACAGCTCAAGTGTCACTTTGACAGTGATATCATGGCAAGAGTGACAGTATAAACTCAGTGTTGGTACCAGAGGGTGGCAGAAGCTCGAATGACTGGTGAGTTGGCTGTGCAGAGAAGAGTGTCGGGGAAGGCCCCACCTCTTAGCTATGTTTTTCCACTCAAGATTTAATTAAACCGCTGCTGTGTCAATATTCTTAGCAAGCTGCCTGCCTCTTCCCTTGAGTGGGAACAGTCCCGGGTCTCCAAGCATGGATTCAGCGGGTGTCTGGGACTCATGGGTGGGAAAGCAGCCTTGACAGGCAGCACAGAATTCCTCCATGGGGAGGGCCTTTTGGCGAGGGCTTTCGGTGGCTTTGTGGTTTCTGATGGTGTGGGTAAGACGGTCTCAGCCTCTGCACACAGCTGCACCCCAGACCAGGAATAAGGGCCTCAAGCCTTGCTTCTTCAAAGGCTGCCATCAGAATTACTTCATCTCCTCTTTCTCCTCTCCCAGCTCCTCTCTCCCTGCCTGGAAAGAATGCCCAGTGGAGCAGCTGGGGTTGCCACCCTGCTTCCTTAGAACCACAGTTCTTAGTGCTTCTGGGGTTCAAGCAGCTCTTAAGAACAACTGGAGCTGTATTGCTATGATTTCTCATCTTCTACAGGACCCCAAGGGATATAGGCCACTCTCTTCCTTTTAAATGGTCAAGCAAATGGAGGAATTGGGAGATTAAGCAAATTGCTCAAGGTCACTAAGCCCAGACTTGGGATTCAACTTGACTATGCAGCTTTTCAAAGTAATGGTACTAACAGTAAAAATAAGAGGTAATATGTAGTAAGCACCCAATAAAAGGAGGTCATTATTACTACACAAATGAGATAAATGTATAATTTGCATGCTGTATCTCTCTTTCCCTGCCACCACACCAGAAATTTTATCATTACACAGACTTGCTTTACATTACTTGGATAGAAGCAGACCCCCAAGGAAGCAGTGTCCCTAGGAAATTCTGTCCTCCCCAATACCAGGGCAACAGGGGCCTCTGTATTGGGCCCCTTGTTTCACAGGGCCCTGCTCTGATCTTCCTTCGTCTTGCTCTTCTTCATGGAATGCGGGCATCCAGGGCTTGGGGGATATCAGAGCACAGGCTAGGAGGGGATATGCCCTTTCTAGAGCTCCCTTCTAGAGTGCCCCTCTTCCAGACCCCAGAATTCCCTATCCAGACTTCTGAGCCCACTTCCTCAGTCTACATGGGATGCTTCCCCATGACTGTCCTCTTAAGGGCAGACTGGGGTGCATTGGTGGTGACACAGAAGCAGCTGTGTGGGGCTGGGTGTGGAGAGGTCTTGGTGTGCGGGCTTGGGGTGGCCCATTCACTTGTGTGGGAGGCTCCTCGAACTGTGGGCCGGCAAGAGAAGAGGGGTGTGTGGGGAACAGAGGGCCACTCCTGCCCATTGCCAGTTTTCCCAGGGGATGCCAGGGAATCCGAGAAATCCACCCTGCAACCTGGCCTGCTGGATCGTGATGAGGGAAGGAGGAGAGGAGATCATGTATTGGGCAATTCGTGTGCTTGGTTAGAGTTTCTGCATATTTACAGGGGGCCTCCATTTGGACTCTTGCAAGCTCACAGATGCTCCAGGCATCCTGCTGAGGTGCGCGGGTGTGAATCCCTTTGCATTAATATGACACTGGGTGGAGGCTGGGAGGGAACATCCCCTCAGTCATCAAAGCAGAGGGACCTCCCTAAGAAAGAGCCAGAAGCCCAGTATGAGGAAGTAAGTCATGGTCCTTTGTATTTGTGCCCACTTCCCCTATGGCAATCAACAGACGAATGGTAAAGGATTTTTGAACAAGGTTAATGTACCAAAGGATTTTTGAACAAGGTTAATGTACCATAATAGGGGATTAGGTCACTAAATTAAGTAAACATGTCCAGTACAATGCTCTGTAGCTACTAAAACATTGTAGAAAAATAACTGGCAGCACAGTAATAGTAATAATAATGACAGCTCCCACTCCTCCAGTGCTGGCTGGCTCTCTGCTGGGCAGTGAGAGCAGCATGTTACATTCACCACCTCATTCAGGCTCCACACCACATGCCCAGCCGTCCAACTGGTCCACCACTCTCCAGCTCCCCATCACTACCCTCTCCCAGGCCACTATGATTGCTTATGCATATGATTCCAACAGTCCCTGAATTATTTCCTTTCTTCTTCTTTACATCCCCTCCAACCCATTCACCACTCAGCGTCCAGAATAACCTAATCATGTAAACCAGATCCTAGCGTGATTATTGCTATGACCCCTTCTGATTGCCCACACAGTCAAGCCCTCACTCTGGCCACGAAGTCTTCCTGCTCCTGCCCGTTTGCCTCTAATGGCACTTAATCTCTCACCACTGGGCTCTCACATTCAGCTACACTGGCCTTCTTTTAGTTTCTCAAATGAGCTCAATTTTCCCTGCCTCCGGGTTTCCAGCTATGCTTTCTTCTGCTTGGAAGCATTCTTCTCTGTCCTCCTCACACTCCAGGCCACAGTTTAAATATAACATCCTCTGATGGGCCTTTTCTGATGCCTTGCTGTTCTCTAAGCCCATTATTTGTTCTTTTTACAGCACTCATGGCAATTTGTAATTCTTCCACTAATATGTTCTTCGGCTCAAGCTTGTTTATTGCCACTGCTCTATAAGTAGTTTAAGAGCAAAGCCAAATCTGCTTTGCTTACCACAGTGTATTTGTTAACTGAAAATCCCAAATCATCACACATCCCCAACAGGCTAATTATGGTAAGGTCAATCCTCATGTCTTCTCAGCCAGAGGTTTTTCTTCTCTGATTAGATCTTTATAGACAAAATTATTATTATTATTACTTTTGCTTAGAATTCTTTTTCCTTTTTATATAAATACAGGAATTGGAGGACTTCTTTGGCAGAAGCTGTGCTGTTGGCTTATTTAATTTACTTTAGAAAGCACACAATGCTTAGTAAGGTGCCAAAGCCTATAAGATGCACATCCACATATCTTTTAGAAATAGTCACCTATTCTTTCTGACCTCCTGCTATGTTCATTGCTTTGGAGAACCCAATTCAAGCAGATGAGCTACAAATATTATTCCCAATGCTCTGAGCCTCATGGTCTTGAATTGAATGGCCCCAACCCTTTATTCTTATAAATGTAATCTGCATTAATTAATTGGAATAAAACACTACAGCAAGAGAAAGAAGGGCTTTAGAATCCATTGGAAAAATTCAGCACTAAGTAACTTAGGTCACATGGTTTGTTTATAGCCCAGAGGAGTGGCACCATGGAATGATTCACAGAAGAGTCTCACACTACTTACCTGGCCATCTGTTTGGACAAATTTCAACCTGGAGTTGCGTTGTTTATTTTATGAATGTCACATTAGTCCTTCTAGGGATGATGTGACTCAGGCCCAAATACATGAGTTGTTCAAATGAACATCATTTTCAAAAAACAAACAAATCCCTGTTTGCAAAAGCAGGGATCTCCAGTGTGTTCCTGAATATTAGAGCACAGCCTGAACATTCATTGGAGACTTTCCTAGGCATGTGACTATTTGTGAAGCTAAGAGGAAGCAAAGAATTAGAGACTATGGTGTCTGTAAAGGAGGTGACCAGGTGTGTCACTGGAAATAACTCTTACGTTGTCTGCCGCAAATTCACCATTGAAGACTTTCTCGAACTTTTCTAGATTTGTAGGATACACACCATATCACTTTCATCTGTGCCAGAAAACAAAGTCCCACAGGCCAGTGTCTGTGAGGCTACTCTGTTGCAACGTGTGCCTACAGCCATTACCTATCAAGTAATTTTGAAATATTTTCATTGACACGTCTTAAAAAGTAGTAAAAATTTTTCGAAAGACCAAATAAGTTTTTTCTTAGCTCAGAAAATAGATGACCTAAATCTGGCCCTGTTTGCTGCCTTGTCCAAGAAACTCAGCCCCATTTTCCCTATATTAAGGCAAAATGCAGTTTCAAGCACATGTTGCCACTGGCAGAAGAAAGCAAAGCATTGCCCACACAGCCCAATTTCACCTTAGTTTTTGCTGAGCTTGGCTCTGGTTCAGCCTTTACCCTGGTGCCTCACACCTGCAGCCTGGGCTCTGGTACCTCCCTGAGTTCCCAGGCAGCCCTGGGCTGGAGGCACTGGAACAAACACCCTGGTTCCCAGCAAGCCTGCTCCACCCTGCCCCAAGGCCAGGCCTTCCTCTCCCTCGGCTTTCTCACCCAGCTGGCAGCCTCCAGAGGACAGCCTGTCTTCACATCTTTCCACCCCAGGCAACAGCAGCTTTGGGACCCAGAGGAGTTGGTCCCTGGTTTGTGTCTGTCTACCAGAGGAAGAGGGCTGAGAGCACCCAGTTTTGAGATTATTGGAGATGGTGATCAGTGAGATGTGTTTATGCTGGTGGAGCTGACTGTGCTGACTCAGTCGGCCTGGGTGAATACCGTCCTGGCCTTCCTTTTGTTCACTTAAGGAAAATGACATCAGAGTGCAGGATAGGCTCCCAGCAGGAGAGCTAATGCCAGGGAGACAGTTCATTGGATGCTTTACTGAACCTCAGCTGTTCTCTCCAGCAACCTTGGTGTGACAGGGAGCAATTTGTTCAGGTGATGGAGCTTCAGTGGGCCTCAGGCCAGACCTCTCATCCCTGCGGACCACCCTTCCAGCACTGAAAGACAATAGGGTCTCCACACTGGCTTAAGCCTGTCTCCTCTCAACCTGAAAAATCTGGCTCACTTCTCTCATTACACACAGAGGTGTTGGCAGCTGGAAGAACCTCCCTCGGAGACGCTGGAGGCCAGGTACGCCCAGGCTGGGTTGAAAACCCGCACTGAAAATCCCCACCACGGCTAGGTCTTCTTGCCTTTCTCCACGTGGTCAGTCACCCTGCTGGGGTAGAATTTGCTCGTGACCATGTGGTGGCCTTGGGTTTGAGGGGCTACTCTCTGGAGGGCTAGCACCCACATGTATTTGCAATCCATTTGGTCAATGTCTCACTGGATTATCTATCCCTGGTAAGACCTCTTTGAGGTTCAGAGATTTTTTGAGGTTTAGAATTTCCAATTTTTAAGATTCCCAGTATTTAAAAACAGGAAGAAACACCTAAACAAGTCTTTAAAAAACTTCTATTTTTTGACTTTTCAATCTTTTTGGAATATTTCCAGAATTGTAAGATATCCCTAGTTAGAAATGACAGCAAAAGCAAAATACAAGGCCCTGTGAATGTGACAAGTGGGCCAAATAGTTATTTTGCACTCAGCATCTCCCTGTCAGCCTCCAGCTGGCCCTCCCCTGTCGGCTGGGGCTCCTCTACTAGACGCTCATGGTGCAACACTAGGCACTTTGGCATCACCCAACTGAGAGGTACCTTGGTGGCTTAGAAAAAGAAAGAGGCCTCTCTTCGCCAGCAACTTGGGTTTTACTCTTGGAAGTTGATGACTTCCATGGTAAGTTTTTAAGCCAGTGGTAACTGCCATTTCCTCTTTATTTTGTTTTTGAAATCATATTTGCTAGGGGAGGAAGGATACCCCCTCTGAGGTATTCTATTACCCACCACTCCCGATTCTCTCAAAACTCCAGGGGAAAGAAAAACGTTTCTCTTTGGTGACTACCCCACATCAAAGCAAGGAATTCAGCACTGTGGTGGGCCTGGAATTTCCTTACAGAGAGTGATTCTAGAAAGGAGTCAGCTCGTAGTAAGGCAGAGATGATGGCGTTCAACACACATGCTGTCTGCTCTTCCATGTGTTCCTGACTGTGGTCAGGACAGTCATGTGATGAGTTCTGACCAATAGGCTGTAGGCAGAAGTGGTTCATGTCATTTCTAGTCTAAGAGTTGGAGCATGACCCTTCTAATCTGTATCTTCCTTTTTGACAGTGTCTGGAGATGTTTTAAATGGCAGAGCTTGGTTCCTGCAGGGTAAGACTCCCTCCTGCCATATACTGAACATATAGCAGAGTGACAAATCAACTCCTGGTACGTAAAGCCATTGAGATTTTTGACCACTGCATAGCTTAACCTATCCTGACTGATACCATAAGAACTTGAGGTAGATTTTATTTGAACAGTTGGATTTTAAAATATTTAAAAGAATCTTATGTATGCATATTATTGTATTTGTGTAATATGATTAAAAAGTTTTGGCTCATGAGCTTCTTCATGTGCAGCCAGCAAAATGAACTACAAATTAGATCTCTTCTTGTTTTCATTGTCTTTTTGTTTTTGCCTATATTAAGCACATGATGTTAAGATTGTTACCCAAAATAGGAAGTGGGGTTAGGAGTCTATAAATCAAGTTTTCTCTGCTGTGAGCGAAGTCTGAGATAGTCTATGGTCTCAGGAAGTTCAGGAGAGTGGGAAAAGGCCAGGAAGAGGAATCAAGAGATTTAGAAACCACAGGACATTCAGGATCACTCTGCATTGAAGCTTAATTCATCCCGGGGTCCTTCCTCAGTGGCTCAGTCCCACACTGATGTCCCCTCTGTGCTGGAAGTCAGTGGTTATCTGTGCTTCATCGTAATTATATTTTGCTTCACACTGTCCATTCATTCCACAAATATTTGCTGAGCCTAGGATGGGATCCCATGTGAGAAGATGGGAACTCAGAGGAGTTAGCCAGCTCTAAAGACTGCACAGTCTAGTAAGACTTGCCATTATGGTCTGTGCAGAGTTTCATTGTTGTTGGGTTGGCTCCCTGCTTGTGGGAAGGAATTATGCCTTTCATTTGCCATCTATCTTCCACATGCCCTGGTATGAAGCCGGCAGTGTGGAGGCTGTTTCACAGATGGTTGACGCAATGTCTCTGCTAGGCACACTCATCAGCCAGTGCTTTTATCTTGATCTTTATTAGTATCCATTCCCAAAGCAAAATGGTTCTTCTGGTTTTAGTACAGATCCATTTTCCCATCTTTACATTACTATGGTCTGCTCTGGGTTGCTTTCCAAGATGTAATTCTGGCAAAGCCATCATTTTCCATCCCTAAAACTTACTCAAGGGCAGCCAGGTTTGTATTCGATAGCAAGCAACTGTGGAAATTTGTATGTGTGGTCAGGGGGAAAGGCTGTGAGAAAAACACCCAGCAGAACTCTGACCCGCTCAAGAATATGCTCTCTTAAAGGGTCATTCCCACGAAATGCCGCATTTTGTGCAAAAACCATTTCAAGCATCACCCTTTTCTCCATCCTTGATGTTCAGCTTGACATGCACTTTCCATATACAAGTCAAAGCAAGACTTTTCCAAGTGTCAGCATCACAAGCTCAAGCTAGTGCTTGGCAGTGAACTGGGTTTCCTTTTGCCGCTGGCAGAGTATTAGTAACCAAAGCCTGTCTAGATGAGCAGAGCCTCACCAATGGACTGGGGCCTCCCCAAGTGCCAAAGAGCACCTGGGTTCCAGCCTGTCCAATCCCCTAAAAATCTGCCCCTGAACCCCATGAGTTCAGGGTGTGCAGTCAAGGATGACAGAGCTGCACCTTTTTTTTTTAACTTTTGAAGGGCAAAGGGCCCAGCTTGTTCTCTGCAGCTAGGTGAGCTGAACGGGCTGCAGGCAAGCACCAGCATTTGTCAGGAAGCTGTGCCAAAATGATGCAGATGAGAGAGCCCCAAAGCAGAGGAGGGCAGCTCATGAGCTGATTGTGCCAAGGCCTGTCAAGTAATCCTTTGCAAACCCAGTATAATCAATGCCACCCAAGGGCACAGATGTACCAGTAAAAACCGCTTATACCTTTAGCTGAATGGGGTTTGAGACTAGCATTTGGTGAGAGTATCTGTTGTCTCCAGGCACACCAGACTGCCAAATACAAAAGTGACTCTTTTGATATTGATAAATAACTTGACACATGATTCCCCCCATAGAAATTGTGCAAATCCTTAATTATGAGGGCACTTTCTCAGGGGCACCTTAGAATATTAGGCTAAATTGAGTTGTTATCTTTACCTTCGCCAAGGCTTTTGTACCGCTGCACAGTATGCTGCCCTTAGAAGTTTTTGCTTTTGTTTGTACATCATTGGTTCTACTTGGAGTAAGGTTTCCAAGAATTAAAAAGGAAAAAAAAAGTATTTTTCTTTTCTCCTGTTGGTGAATGGGTCACAAGATTGCAATTCTAAACAATCTCACAATTAATTCTTGAGCTATGTAGTCCAGTTAGAACAAATGCTTCCTTTTTGGTTTAATTAGAGATGAGTACACGCCTGTGAGCTTATTTGTATAAAATAAATGCTCATTAAACAAGGTTTGGATCAGGTTCAGCTTGTTAGAAATGCCATGAAAAGAGAGCTTTTTTTCACTGTCTCTGGCATCTTTAACCCCGTAAATTCCCAGAGTGAACATCTTAGTGTGAGGAATATAAAGAGTATCTTTATGGAAACCTGGTGAACTTGAAAGAGGCGACATGCTTCCTGGGACTGTTGGTAGATGCTCATCTTCTTGTCTTCGCACACATGGCATCCTAACCTTTCCCCCGGCCTCTGTGAGTGGGAAATCTTCAGAAGCTGCATTTCTGAAGAAGGCCCACCCTCTTGTAGAAAGAATAAGCTTCTGGAGGTTGTGTGCTCCTGAAAGTCTCAGTACTCGGGAGTATGAGCTGTGGACCAGCAAAGCAGCAGAACCTCCTGGGGGTGCATGAGAAATGCAGAATCTCAGGTCCCCACCCCAGAGCTAGGAGAATCTGCATTTTAACAGGATCCTGGGTGATTCACATGCACATTACAATTTGAGGAGCACGGGTCTAAAGGTAGCAAATGATGAAGATTTTATTTTGAAAGATAAAGGGCCCCTGGAAGTCTCCCAAAGCGCCACTTGACTTGAAGAGAACCAGCTGCCAGCCCTCTCTGTGCGGTGGGGGGACTGCCACTTTGGCCCCTCCCCCAGGCTCTCAGCTAGAGACTCAAGTGTCTCCCCTCCTGACTCATCCTCCGGCAAGCTCCCGTGACTAAAAGGACCCGGCCCCAAGGCAGGCCCTCCCTGTGGGGTGTGCTGTGGGGGCCTTGTGGCCTCCCCTTGGAAACTGAGCTCCTGCTGCCCCTCTGGCTATGGGGAAAGAGGGGATTCCTGCCCTCGAGAGACTCTGGCTGCTGTGCACTGATGCTGGAGGGGGAAGGTGAGTGGGAAAGTCACGGGACCGCCAGGCCTACGATGACACCAACCATAGACTGCTCATGAGACCCATCATTGGAAAGGTCACGTGTCCTTCAAGGAGGCAGCCTCTGTCCCCATGGGGAGGGGTCCATTCTTTAGTGTCCTGCCATGTGCCAAGAAAGAACCTCAAGACTGCCTGTACATTAAAGAGAACTTTACTTGCCAAGCCAACGTTAAGTGCCACCATGATTTATTTTTCTGTTCAGCAAGAGCTTGTCCATCTTTTTCTCATTTATTTTGTGTAATGGGATGACAGCATCAGCAAAGTTACTGAGGGGCCTGTAATCTCTATGTTCTCTCATGGCATTCACTCCTGGCACTTTCCTTAAAGGGGCTTCAGGGGAGAAGATATTGCTATACCCCTGCTTCACCTGCTTCATGCTGCCTGGACAGAACTGAGCAGGCAGATTTTAATTTTCTGTTTTTCCATCACAGACACCAAGATTAATGTTGCTGCCAATTAAGGGACACTGAGGGAACCCAGACCAGGAGGTGAATTATCATAAATGAGCCTCGTAGATAGTCCTGGGCTGATACTCTGGTACCTGGACCAGGAACTCTGCTTACTGCCACTGCTGTGGTGACAGACCCAGGCCTCAGCTCCGGTGGGTGACATGCCCTGGTGACCCCATTCCTGCTCTCTGCTCCTTTGGCTGGTGAAATAGGAGCTTGGAGGAAAACCTTGGAGGAGAACTGGAGGGAAGCATCACTCCCTCCCAATAAGTACAATTTCCTTAAACCATGAGGACTGTCATCCACCAGCTCATCACCTAATGGACATGGGATGGTGGAAGGAGATGTGGGGGAGGCAGGCTTAACTGGGCTGAGACTAAGGCTGGAAGGGCCCAGAATAAGAAGCTGGGATCAGGTAACCATGTAGCTTGGTTTTGGGAGCTGAGATCAGTTTGCTCGAAACCTTGGACATAATTTTGAAAAGCTTGCATGGGGTTCTGGTATAAGAGCTTTAAAATAAGTTTGTTATTTTAAAACATCACAGAGGCAAAATATGTTCAATGTTTTAAAGTAAGAAAATAAAAGTTTAAATGATCAAACATAACTCGTTAATCCACGACTCAACACTTTAGCATGTTATGTTCCTCCACATTTTATGTATTTAGAGATATAAATACAGATTTATAGATTTAAATATAGTATAAAATGAAATCATACTGCACACATTCATTTGTATGTGGTTTTTAGTTAAGCCTATATCATGAAGATCTTCTATAATATCATTTCAACAGCTGCGTACTTTTACATTTGTGCATATATTTCATTTTTTGCAGCTAATTTGCTACTATTGGATATTTAAGCTATGCCCTTATTTGTCTATCTATCATCTATGTTTTACTATCTTAAACAATATTAAACTATATTATGTCTGTTAAACTTTTGTACATATCCTAAATTATTTCCTCAGAATAATAATTGCTTGGTTAAAGGGAATTTCTGTTTCAGGAATTTTGAATCTTATTGCCAAATGGTCTTCCAGAAAGCTTGTATGAGTTGTACTCTTGTGAGAAATACCTTTCTTACTCTAGCCATTAATTTTTTTGGGGAAAAAAAATCCGTTAGTGTTTTTTACCATGCTTCCACCCAGAACCTTCCTTGAGCTTTCCCTCGGCCACAGATAGAATAAAATACGAGGCTTCAAGCGCTAGAATCCAGATGACGACCATGCAAAGCCTCGTCCTCATTGCGGGGTCTCCCCAGCTCCTGCGGGGGCGAGTTAGCGGTAGAGGCTTGAGACCCTGGAGCGGGCTTGGGGTGGGCTTTGCTTCTCCGTGATGTCTGGGCCCTGGGGGCTCAGGAGACAGGACCACAGGTTCTACAACCACCTGAGGGCTACCTGTGCAGGTGCCCGGTGAGGGGCACAGGGCCCAGCAGTGCGGCCTGGGTCCCGGGAGAGCTTGGTGCCGCTGCTGCGTGAGCCCCGGGGGCCCGAGGCAAGATAAAGCTCAGAGGCAGGCCACATTCAGAGTGGAGTCATCCCAGGGAGCAGCCCTATCGGGACTCTGTCTACAGGGTGGGGGAGGGAAAGGGAAGGGAAGGGAGGGGAGGGGAAAGGAAAGAAAACATGTATTCACAGAGCTCCCTAAAAAGAATTTTTTTGACTTATGTTTTGCAAAGTAAAACATTTAATTGAATAATTGATGCAAAAAATAATCACTACCGATGACTAAAAAACTCAAGCTCAGGAAGGAAACATGGGAGGGTGGGAGAGAGAGAGACAGGGAAAGTAATAATGAAACAAATAGAAAAGACTTGGAGATTAAGACCTTACGTGCAATACTGAGGCATTTCAGTAGGAAAAAAGGGAATTGATGGAGAAGTTATAAATAAATAATAAAAGAAAACATTTTAAACTAAACAAAATTTCAAGTTTGAAATTGAAAGGGCTCGGCAAATGTCAGGCAGGGTTAATAATAGTATTAATGGTAGTGATACCTGTAATACAGACCAGACCAGAGCTGAGCTGTAGAACTTCCTGCAATGATGGAAATGTTCTGTGCTGGGCAATATGGTAGCCGAGAGCCACGCAGAGTTTCTGAGCATGTGCAATGTGAATAGAATGACCAAGGAAGTGACTTTAAATTTGTTTTAATTTTAATTAATTAACATTTACACTTAAATAGTCCTTTGTGGCTAGCCGCTACCACATGGGGCAGCTCAGATTTAGCCTTTTCCTGGTGAAATTTCTAAAGTACACACATCAGTGTAAAAGCTATAAACTTCAAGATAAATACAAAGTATAGAGAATCAGACTTGTATTGAACTTCTCACCTGCAACACTAGAAGTTAAAAGAAAATAGAAGCACATTTACAAATTATTAAAAGAAAAGTATATACATGATTTAAAAAGCCCCCATTGTGCTCAGACTATGAACAACTACATGACAAGGTAAAATGCTGAAGCTGTTCCAATTAAATCAAGCCTGAGAGAAGGTGCCCACCATCGCTGCTATTATTCAACATTGTTTGAAGTTTCTAGAAAATTAAATCAGCAGAATATATGTTAGCATCAAAACTCCTCAAAAAAGTTTTTATTTTCAGAAATATGAATGTATTTCTAGAAAACTTAGAGATTATTAAAAAGCTATTTAGAATTTAGCAGATTTTGACAAGGAATATGTAGTTATATACATAAATGTACAAAACCAATAGTGTTTTTTTCTGATATAGGAATAATTAGGAAAGGGAATGGGGGAAATTTCATTTAAAATAGATACAAAAGCTATAAAGTAATCAGGAATAAATTTAATAAGAATGATGAGGACTATAAAACTTTATTGTGGGACTTCAGGTAGAAACAAATAGAGAAACATACCATATTCTGGAGGAAAGACAATGTTTTAAGTCTCAACCCTCAAGAAATCAGTAGCTACACAAAAGGCATTTGTCACAAGTCCCTCCTCTTTCTCTATGGGACATTAAGAATTGTACTTGATTTGAAGTGTATATGATAAGTACAAGTGTGTAAGAATTTCTAATAAAATTTGAAAAAGGAAAATACTGAGGCTGGCTGAGAGGATTTGCTAAGCCAGATGCAAAAACATGCTATAAAACTTCTGGAAGCAAAATAGCATGGCATTAACATTAGGGCAGGGAAGTGCTAAGGGAGCCTTCAGGCTCCTGGAAGGAGGTAGTTCCGAGGAAAACTCAAATGACAGGAGAGAGACACACAGAGAGTTTTCCAGATTAGTGTCTGGGTATTTGCTAGGATCTGACAATTCTCTGCAAATCTAAAATGTGTTTTATTTTAAATTATAAATGGCAAAAGGTAAACATGATTTTTAAGGTCATCTGATTACTAAGGACAGTCACAAGATCTCTGTGTTGTATTTGCACTTACAGTTATGATGCCTGTATGATTGTACTGGGGGTCAGTAGCCCTGATTTAATCTGGTGGGAATAAGAACAGAGGTAGATTCAAAACACTGATGATGTGTTCAAGTTGAATGCCAAATGCCAATGTGGCTCTGTGACAAGTACAACAAAGGTTGTTAACATCAGTTTGATCAAAAAGCATTAGTTGTCACATAAATAATGCTCTCCGTCTACCCAGCTCAAGGGAACCTGCCCATCAACCCTAGTACTCTGTTCATTGCTGACCAGAAACTTTGTTATGGCAACACATGTGTTAATTTGAAGTTTACTAGTTTTATAGTTTTATTTGTATTTAATTTGTTGAGCAGATTTAGTTGCAAAGCTAAGAAGGAGTTTATGCCTAGTATTTTTTGCATATTGTCATAAAAAATAACTTAAGCTATAAAAAAAAGAAAGCATAGCTTTGGCACCAGAATAGAAAAACAGATCAGTGGAAAGATCTGCAACACTGAAGAGACAGTTCAGACCTGAAGATAAATGTGAACTAAAAATGGGATTAAACAGCCTTTTATTTTAGTGGGAAAAGAATGATTAATAAATAATGGATAGGGGCACAATTAACAACCCATATAAAGGAAAACAAAGACAGACCTCTGCTTCACCTTACTTCTTAAACCTGCCCGAGTTTCTCTTGCTGTCTGGGGCTGGAAGAATCCTGTGATGGGGGCCAACCTGTGCTCCGCTGGACTGCTGGTGACATCTTTGCCCCCTACCCACTAGATGCCAGCAGCAGCCTCCTCCTCCCAGCTGTCACAAACAAAATGTCTCCGGACATTGTCAGGAGGTGTTGGTGGTAGAGGAAATTGCCCCATTTGAGAACCACTGGTTTAGATTCCCTCAAGACCCAAATGTTAAACAAAAACCATCATCATCAGAAATACACCAGGCCATGTTCATAAGAGGATGTCTCTGATTACATTTTTGGAGGTAAAATACAGGGAAACAATCTGAGAGCTAGCCACAGGGACTGACTGGTTAAACCATGGTGCATCTATGCAATGCAGGATCTGCAGCCACCACAAGGTCACACTATATCTCACTGAGAGAGAAATCCACAGTACCTTCTTCAGTAGCAAAAGAGGTTTACAATTTTTTTTAAGAAAGGAGAACAAAAGACCCTCTGCGTGTATATGGTTGAGTGGATACAAATATATATTTTGCATGTTTGTGTAAGTGTTGAAAATGTTGTACGGGGGGACACAAACCAAGCTGGGAACCCTGGCTACCCTGAAGGAGCAGAGGCATGACTGCTAGCTAGATCTGGGTGGGCCACAAGACACTCCTGGCTTCATCTTTAGTACTAGTCTACTGTGGCAAGCACATAATGGCTTTGCAATCTGAATGGAAAAGCCATTAGAGTTTATGTAGTTCAAAGGCCTAACTATAAAGGGGGAGGGTACCCTTTATGGCTCAGTGTGCTCGGGGCTGTAACATAGTGATGGGGAGGTCTTGTAGGGCAGTATGTAGCAGGGTGGTGTAGTGGGTTTTTAGCTGAGTGAGGGGATAGTGGGTTGAATGGTAGCCTCTAAAAAGATCTGTGTGTGTCCAAATCCCTGGAACCTATGAATGTCACCCTATTTGGAAAGAGTCTTTGCAGATATAATTAAGGATGTTGAAATAAGATCACGCAGGACCTGGAATCCGGTATAAGTGTCCATACAAGAGAAAGGCAGAGAAAGACTTGAGACAACAGAGGTGAAGGTGGTGTGGGGAGGGAGGCAAAGACTGGTGTGATGGAGCCACAAGCCAAGGAATGCTGGGAGCCACCAGGAGAGGGAAAAGGCAAGAAACAGCTTCTCCCCTAGAGCCTCTGCAGGGAGCATAACCCAGCCCATGCTTCTGGCTTCCAGAGCTGGGAGGGAACAAATTTCTATTGTTTAAGCCAGTTGTGTTACTTTGTTCCAGCAACCTCAGAAAACTGCTATAAGAAGAATGCTTGCTTTTTTCTGGGATGGGTGAGGGAGGCTTCATTGCAGATGTGGCTCTTGTCTTGTCCCTCCACGGAAGTAGGAGCCCTAGGGAAGCTGCTGCCGGTGGGGCAGCTGTGTAAGCAAAGGCCCAGCAGCCTGGGGGCCCGGCTGGGGAGTGTGTGTGAAGGTAAGGATGGGGTGGAAGGTAAAAGCATCATGTTTTCATCTGATCTGTTTAGCTCGAGAAATCAATTCACAAACAAGTCAGGGATATTTTCTAAGAGTATTGAGCCAATTCATATAAGAGACAGAACTCTGATAAAATCTCCCTTTAGTATCAAATTCACCAGGGAGGGGATTGCAGCCCCATGGAGACCCAAGAAAGAGAGATCTGAGAAGCGATTCCTTGTGTTGGAAATGCAGCAGCTTTTGGCTCTCGAGGGCCCCATTCTCAGCCAGCTTGCTCGCATTCCTAGCAGACGGCTTGCTCAAGCATTCATGTTATCCCTGCCAGAGTGGGAAGCCCCCAAGCTAGGTAGAAAACAAAATATTTTCATCATTTGACATGATAAAGCGTGTGGCTCTTGAGTAAGAAGAGCTGGCACAACCATGGGCGTGTTCTGTCTTATCCCATTTACTCCAGCTCCAAGGGGAAACAAGTCTCCACCAGCCAGCATGTCAGAGGTGGCCTGGGAAGGGACAGAAGCCATGCCCTTTCTTTGCAGAGCAGGTATGACCTTGACTTTCTAGCAGCGTGGATTCTTCCGCTTGTTCAGTGGAGTTTTAGTCCCAGGTGAGCATGCCTTCTCGATACCCTTAGAAATGCCCGAGCACGGAACCTCTGGGGTGGTACAGATTGAGACCCGAAAGGAATGGGCTTACATACCAGAAACGCTTGCAGATGTATAGTTGAAAACATTTGTTTCACAGGGCTGACACTATAAATAAGATGTGGATAAGCAAGAAGGCAACAGTTTGCCTGGGTGGCCTTGTCTTCCTGGCAGAGATGTTTCCCAGAAGCACGCACCACTGGGGCTGGCTCTGGACCTGGTGCAGCTGCCAAGTCATCACTGTGACATGGCTCACTGCTGCCCTTATACCAAGCCCTTTCCCTCACTGTCCAAACCCTATCTGCAGTCATCTCTATGAGCTCCCATGAGAGGCTGCGGCTCTCCTCTGTTGGTCGTACACCATGCATGTAAATCCTGTCTCCTCAGTGGATGGTGGAGGGTGTGTGTTTGTGTGTGAGAGCATACACATGTGTGTATGTGTGTGTGTGCGTGAAAAATCCCAACAAGTGCAAGTTTGAAAGCATGGGACCTGGATGCTCTGGGAGTTCTCACTTGCCTCCCAAACAGAAGAAGGAAGGTTCTTGCCTGCTCTTGGCAAAGAAGGAAATCTTGGAGTGACGGGGGGCAGCAAGGATAGGAAGGAGACTGCAGATCACAGATCACACTGGTCACCACCCAGAAGCACAGTGGAAACAGGTGGTGTGCGGGGAGCAGGACAGGTACCCGATGGGCGGAAGGTCAAGCGCCTCTGCTGTATCCTGGCTCTTGCTCACAGCCAGTGTGGCCAACGGAGGTGGAAGTGAGTAACGGGGTGGAGAAGAGAAGGTAAGGAGCCAAAGGAATGATTCAGCCCAGCAGCTGAGAAACGGGCAAGAGGAAATAAGTGGGAAGACGCTTCTCTGGAACAGATGCCAGCTGAGCAGAGCAGTTTGAAAGCCTCTGTCTGCAGGCTGGTTATGACAAAGCTTCCAGGTGGCCGGGAAGAAACCAGGCCCTCATTTGTGCTCCCTGGACATTCGTTTCTCATCCCAATTTAGAAACAGATGAAGGCACCGTGTGGGGCTCTCTGACATCCATTATCTCAGCCAAGTCTCACGAATCTTAAGTCCATTTTACAAAAGGGGAAATTGAGGTCCAGAAAGGTGAAATAATGTTTTCAAGGTCAAGGAGGAAGCTCACAAACCCAGGTTGTTAGTGATGTGTCAGGGCTGTACAGCAGGTCCTGGTCCTGCTTTTCTTGGGGAGTATGAGATATTCTTAATGGCAAAGTGGGATTTCCCTCCTCTCGTGGTGTAAACACGGGCTGCTAATTTTGTCCAGGAACTGGCATAGGCACCAAACTATGCTGCATCATTTGCTCCTCACGAACCTGTGAGTTAGTTATCATCACCCCACTCTCTGGAGCAAACTGAGAGAACTCCCCCAGGGGCACCACAGCGAGGTCATGCCCCAGCCAGGATTCAAACCTGAAGCACAGTGATCCCAAGGGCCATGGTCTGGCCCACTGCACTCTGTTGCTTCCCTCATGGAAGGGGCCCCACTGACTTCTGTGTTCCGTTTGCCGCAGGCTCTGCCCAGGACAGGAGGTGCGTTGCTACCGAGAGCACCGGCAACAATGCCCATTACTCGTTACTCACGGGCCTCCCACACCTCCTAGTGATTAAGCCCTTAGACTCCCCTCCCCCTGCCCCCCCCGCCCACCCGGGGTGAAATCATGGCGTAAATTAAGGTGATGGTGATATCTTAGCAACTGCGTGCACCAAACAAAGGCCCCTTGTTTTAGCTAATCACCCGAGCCCTCCTTGGGCAAGACTGAGCTCCCACCAGTAATTAAAGAAGACGGTTTAACATGGCTGAGTGAGGGCAGGGCTCACAGCAATGTGGAAAAGTGTCAGAAGAGGAGACCCTATGTCAGGTCCTAATTTGACATGTTAATGAGGGCACCAATAAAAGATAATAAGGTGTAGGCTTACCCTGGGATGACAAAAGCTCAACACTAATCTGAGTCTTCCTTTTATGTAATTTTCTTGCCAGTAGCTAAATAGATTTTTTTGGCCTCCTTTTATTTCCCAATTTATCCTTCGATGGAGCTTCTAACGAGTGGTCACATGCCCTGATGTTGATCACTGTCTACCCAGATCACACTAGTGCATATAGATTCTGCAGCAAAATGTTCAAACCCAGCTCTGCCACTTACTAGCTGTGTGCCCTTGGACAAGTTACCTAAACTCCCAGTACTTCAATTACTGCATCCATAAAGTGGCAATAACGATACTACTCTCTAGTTGCTAAGGCTGTTGGGAGGATTAAAGTCAAGTCACATATAGTACACGTTGAGGGTGGTGCCCAGTGTATAAGTGCTATATGAGTGCTTGTTTTTATTACCTTCACAATTTTCTAAACTATCCTTGTATAACTATATAGTGTCTTACATAGAGCAAGTATTCAAAAAAGATCCCTTTACTCTTAGCAACTTACAATGTTCTCATTACAAAACAAGAAATGGTAATTATGTGATGGCATGGAGGTGTTAGCTGGTGCTATGGCGACAATTGGTTTGCAATATTTAAGCGCATCAAAGCACCACGTTTACAACATAAATTTACACATGTCAATCTGGAAAAATAATGAAAGCTGGAAAAAACAATAAATGTCCCTTCATTACATTTTCTTTCTCCCCCTCTTTTCCCTCCTCATCCTTTTCTCCCCACGAACAAGGACTCTATTGCTATCATCATACGCAAATGCAAGTGAGGGGGTGAGGACCCATTAGACCCCTTAGTACCTGGTTACAATGAGTTAGAAAGGAAGATGGCAGAGGTGAAAAAATCTCTGGCTGACTCCTTTCCTGGCTTGAGAAGTTCACACTCTCGGTATTTATATTTTTCTTTTCTAAAGATAACATTTTGAATTTCAGCTTCTCATTTATGGATTTTTCAGTGTATTGTGAGTTCATCTGAAATCCCATAACTTCGTTTTCTTATTCACTGCCAAAACTCTGGCAATCTAGAGTTCTCTAACTTCTTCAATAGCACATTAAAGTTTATTTGTTACAAACTTTAATTATACAATTTATAGGAATTTATATGGGATAATACTGTTTTTATAGGCAAATTACATTTGTGTGATTTTTAATACTCATCAGAGTAGCAATATAAAGAATTCTTAAGGAACATAATGGGATTTGTGCTTCTTATGAACATATTTCCTTTTCAGAAAATTGTATTTTAAGATTTTCATGTAATGTTAATACCCTATTCACCATAAAGATGTCTGAGGATAGATCTGATCTTTCACAGCAATTACAAATGTAAAACTTGGCTACTGTTAGAAAAACAAATTTAAGAAAAGTCCTTGATGAAAGAGTGGGCCTGAGGGGGAGGGGACCCAAATTGGGAGCAACAAAGATATTCAAAAAGGTATGAAAAAATACAAAGAGGAAGAGGGTTCTCCTCATAGGTGAAATGCAGAAGGCTGATTCACTCACAAACACATCCAGAAGAAATGTGTATTCATATCTGTTACTATGCTCAAGAATAAATTTACAAGATTATGGATGAATTTAGAAAATTCAGCAAGTTGGCCATTTGGTGACATGATCCTTAGAGGAATTCACATCATTTCCTTATTCTGTTATGAAATAATTCTCTACTTGCCTGTCGTATTTGAGAGGAGGTTAAGCAGAAACAGGTTGAATGACTTATAGTTAGGAGAGATGCAGAGGGGCCTTGTGACAAATTGTTAGGAAGGCAGGCTAGAGGATTCTTCCTAATAAATAGCTGTAGTGAACTATAAGATACATGCAGGGAAGTGTACGAGTCACAGATGTACAGCAAAATGTAATTTATACCCAGACAAGGACATAAAACACATTACCAACCTTCCAGAAAAGCTTCTTACCCCCTCCCATGTGCCTTGCAATCTTCCCCGAAATAATCACTGTCCTGACTTACATGGACACAGATCAGCTTGTCTTTTACATGTAATTCTGAACTTTAAATAAATAGAATCACACATCTAAGCTCTGTAGTGCTGGCTTCTTTTGCTCAGCATGTTTGTGAGATCTGATGATGTTGTGTAGTTAAAGTTGTTTTGTTCATGTTATGTAATATTCTGCAGTGGAACTGTCTTGCAATTTACCTGTTCTATGATTGATGACTATTTGGATTGTTTTCAGTTTGTAGCTGTTACAAAGAAGGTTGCTATGTACATTCTAGAACATGTATTTTGGTGAGGGTATGTACACATTTGTTTAAAAGAATTTGAAGATTTCTGCAAAAGTTTAATTGGCTGTCTTCTTAATTTGACTCCGTACCAATTTATCAGCTGTACCTGGGTGTGGATTTGCTGGATTGCAATGTGTGCATACATTCAGCTTTAATAGAGGTCACAAAACAGCTTTCCATAGTGGTTGTATCAATTTACAGTCCCCCCAGTGGTGTATATCCTGGAAGACTGCGGGCAGCACCACGTGCCAAGCACCTTTTCATATGTTTAATCGCCATTTTGACATTTTCTTTTGTGATGTGCCTATTCAATTCTTTAGCACATTAAAAAAATGGGATATTCCCTCTTTATTGATTTGTAGGAGTATTTATATATTCTGGATACAAGTTATTTTGGCAGTATACATATTGCAAGCATTTTCTCCCAATGTGTTGCTTGCCTTTTACCCATCTTAATGGTATCTTTGGGTGACCATGTGATCCTAATTTAATGTAGACCAATTCATCAATCTTTTCCTTAATGGTCAGTAATGTTTGGTGTCCCTATCCTAGAAGATTTTTAATGTCTGTCCCAATGCAGGTATTCTATGACTCACTGACTCTCCCTTAGCTTTTCATGTGTTCCTTCAGCTCAGGCTCTACTGATTATGCTCTTCCTGTTTGTAGGAGTAAAGAGACACACCCAGGTTGTACACTCACAGGGAGATTCCATGCCAGGATACGTGGGGACTGAAGAAAGGCAGCAAACACACCCAGCCATCATGCAGCCTGGCATCAGGGAACATGGAGCAGTGTCCAAGGACTGGAACATCATTCCAGGTCCAGCACTGTTCTTGCACAGATGATCAGGGAGCCTCCTTGCAGCCAGTGTCCACACGCCTTCCCCTAACACGCTTCATTACCATGACTCAGCCACTCTCTCTCTCTGTTTCTCTTGCCAGCACTGCACTCTCTTCTCAGCACCTTCTTTCTCTGCCTCACGGCTTCTTACTGCCTTCACTCTGCGAATTTCTGTTCTAAAATACAGTGTGTTAGTACAAATTGGAGGTATAGTAAGGCCAGCAGAACTGGAGATGACTGCCACTGAAAAGATAGTTTGTTACTCACAGATCGCAAGAGGTGGGAGTGGATCAAGACACAGACAACCATGCAAGGCAGCACTAGCATTGGTCAGAAGGTGGAGGGAGAGGAAGAACTGGGGGCAAGAGCCTTGTTGTTGCATCCAGGAGAAGGAGCCAGTGAGGCAGAGCGAACGAGGAGTGGCCGGTTGGAGCAATGTCAGCAGACTCGGGGGCACAGGGGCTGTCACTAACTGTCTGGAATGGGGCCCTGGGGTGGCAGGGCAGGTGAATAGTGGCCCAGAGTGTGAGGGTCCCAGCCGCTTGGGATATGAATTTGTATTTGAAACTTGTGCTCATGGGAAAATTGTTTTCTACTTCTAGGAATTGGTTGGCCCTGGGAGGGCACAGTCAACAAGTCAACAGTCGATAAGATGTCTAAGCATCAGAACAGAGAAAATAGAAGACATGATTACTACAGTGTCTGGCCCCCCCGCCCTTCCTGAGAACAGTTGGTGCCCTAGAGTAACATTCAAGAGACTCTGCAGGGGAAGCTGGCTGGTCCCTCCAAGTCTGCTTCTGAGCAGAGCTCCCTGCCACCCACCAGCCCTCTGGCTGGCCAGGCTGGGATGGGAGCCTTGGTGGGGTCCACCAGCTGGGGCCAGAGCAGCGTCCTCACAGGCCTGCTGCTCCCCAGAGGGGACATGTTTCACCTGCGTCTACCTGCTCTCAGGTTGAACTCCTCTCTGCCTCCCCTCCAAGCCCTCTGAACTTCGCTTCTAACCCCCTGGCCACATCTATGTTTCCTCCCTGAATTTCCAGAGCTTTTTTTCCCCCTATTCTTCCTTTATGGAACTTTTTACTTTCTGCCATTTGATGTATGTTGATTGTATGTCTGCTTTTATTTCCTTTAAAAACATGCAAGTGTCCTGAGGACAGGGACTGAGAAACTGTCTTGTTCAGCCTGGCAGTAGTCCTTCCTTCTCTGCCTCCAGCACGATGCTTGGTGCATCAGGGCTCACCAAGCACTCATTGAGT
Organism: Manis javanica; assembly: GCF_040802235.1. Taxonomy (NCBI): domain Eukaryota; kingdom Metazoa; phylum Chordata; class Mammalia; order Pholidota; family Manidae; genus Manis; species Manis javanica. Next base: position 82,744,037 of record NC_133157.1, read on the forward strand.
AATGGAAACCCAGTATGTGTATGTCTGGTCCCCATGGAGACAGACCCTAAGACAAGGATTCAAGAAACAAGCCATCTACTCAGGCAATGATCCCCAGAAGCACCAGTGGGGGTTAGGAAAGGGAAGAGGGAAGACAGGGTTGCTCCAGCACAGTGGGGGCTGGTGAGCTGTTCAGCCCTGAAGGCAACAGGGGCTCCACCCTGCAGCTGCTCTGCAGAGCACAGCCTGGAGTTGCCCATCAGGGTTGCTCATCCCTGTGCCTGGGTGTGGGCTGTCCCTGGGCCACTGAGCTCCCTGACGCACAGCGGAGCATGTTCATGAAGACTGCAAGGCCTCCACAGGGTCCTGGGCGGCTGGCAGGAAAGCAGGCTGCTGCCCTGTGAGCACCGGTGGGTTGTGGGGAGGCATCAAGGCATCTCCTATCTCTGAGTTGTGAAATAAAGGTTAAACAGCCACAGGGTCCTGAAGTTTAGGTCTCTGACCAAGGGGGACACAAGAAAAGGACAGGTTTAAAGACATATCCCCAAGGGGAGTAGCCAACTGACTGACATTGTGGGTAGATGGGTGTCCTCATGGGCCTCCCTCATTTTCCCACCCTATGCCTGGCTCCCCCAGCTGGGAATAGCTGGGCTTCATCTGGACTAAGTAGTCCAGAAAGCCATGGCATGATCAAGGCATGCCTTGGGTGAGGCAGGCTGGTGGCCCTCCAAGTGCTATGATCGCAGGTGAGCTGGCCCGTACTCCAAACAGTGGAATGACTCAAAGGACGCTCTTTCCATCTTCTCATCTTTCACCGCCACCCCTCTGCAGAGCATGCTGATGTCCACCTCCTCCCTTGGAAACATCTGTGCATCCCGCCTGCGGGTGAGGTCAGCCTTTTCTCACTGTACTTCGAGTTCTCCTATGGCCCAGAGGTAGGGGCTTCTAGGAGCCTCTGTCTATACTGCCTGCCAAAGTGAAGAACAGCACAACTGAAAGGAAAGGAGCGACACATAGCAGCAATTCACCGGAGAGTTCGCTTTATTAGGGAAAGGTGCTGGGTTATATAGGAGGGGGCATGAATTGATTGAGGTGTCACTTCTACGGGGCTGGTGGCTGTTGGCTAGGTGCTGGGATTGGGAGGGGGGCGAGAGGTGATTGGGCTTCAGGTGGCGCCGGCGGGAACTGAGGACCCCGAAGAGAAGCCGGAAGTTTGCCATCTTACTGGTGGGGACCCTTCATTCCCCCCTTTCTCCTCTATGGGTTTGTGGACGTTGCTTTCTCTCTGGCTGCTTCCTGCTGAACAGGGGCAGAGAAGGGAGTGAGGGCTTGAGGATTGGGAGGAAAGGGTTGATAGGACTCCACGCAGTAAGGACGAGTAGATGTGGACTTCTTCAGGTTTGGAAATCAATGAAGGTTCCCTGTAACCATAGGTTGGCTAAGAGGATATGGGTGTCAGGAGCCAGGCGTCTGCGGCTATTCTTTCCAGGAACAGTTTCCAGTGGAGAGAGGGGTCCATCTCAGCGTGTGGTGAGGAGGTCACGTGAGGGTGAGGGATCTTCTGTGGCCAGAAGCTGGTAGTTCCTGAGTAAAAGCTGGTTGAAAGCTAGATTAGAGATTTTTCCGACTTGGGATTTGATGAACTTTATTATACAGGGTAAGAAGAGACAGGCGAGAAGAATGATTATTATGGGGCCTGCAATGGGCCAGAGCCAGGTGAGGAGGGGGTTTGTTAGTATTGACGAGAATGGGTTGGAATTGGAAGCAGAGTGGAGACTGGAGGCAAGGTCGGTGAGTTTGGTAATGTCAGTTTCTACAATGCCAGATTCGTTGATGTAATAGCAGCACTCTTCCCAGAGGAAGACGCAGGTGCCGCCCTTCTCAGCTGTAAGCAGATCTAGGGCCCGCCGGTTTTGAAGGGTGACTTTAGCTAGCGAAGTGACCTGTCTTTGGAGAGAGGCTAGAGAATCGGCAGTGGATGTCAGGGCTCCCTCAAGTTTGGCGTTGAGATTTCTAACTGCCTATAGAGAGTGACCCAAGGCTTCTCCCGAAAACCCTGCCCCAATGGCTGAGGTGATCAAAGAGCTACTGACTATGATGGGAAGGAATGCAGCTCTTTTTGTGCGCAAGGGCAAGGGAAGTTGGAGCTCAAGGAATTCTGCCATGCTGTAAAGTGTTAACTGTGGGATTAGGGTGACGAGAATGCAGGGTGTATCGGAGTTGAGAGGCAGTGAGTTGAAAAGACTGCTATTACACTAAAAGAAGTGTCCTGGTTGCGTAAAAGTCTTAGAGCCGGAGGTAGGGGTGTAGATAGAGAGGCAGTGAAGTGCGCTGGAGGGGGGTGGAGTTGGGCTTACACAGTGGTGGATGGTGAGATTATCTGCGTATTCTGGTTCCCATAGGGGTATGTCTGCCAGGGGACAGAGGGGTTGTCTTTCTGCATGGAAGGAGTAGTTGGAAATATTAAGGGGCACGGCGGCCAGCAGTGGGCGCTGTAGTGATGCGCACAAGAAATAATTGGCTGTGTTAAGGGTGTGGTTGAGAAAGATGGTGGTGTCCTGAATGAGCTGTAATGAAGAGTAGGAGAAATGGGAAGAGGGGTGGGGATAAGAAGATGAAGAGGCGCTATCAAGAATTTGGATAATGACTTTTTCGGAATGTCTGCTATCTGATGCAACTTGAGAGATCTGGGAATGAGAGGGAACATACTTTCGAGAGATATGAAGGGTACTGTGGAGGGTCGAGGACCCCCCGTAGTAAACTGAGGCTGTGACTCTGGCAGCCCATCGAGAGTCCCAGGGATCTGGGATTGATAAGGAGAATGAGCCGTTGGAATATTTCATGAAATGGTTGGAGGAGTAATACTGTGGGTACTGGAAGTTACCTATGTAGTGAATTGTGCAAGACTAGTAGGGACATTTCCTGTAGGTATCTGGCCATCGCCTGCAATAGGCTTGTTTTTGGTCATAGAGGAAGCAGAGGTAGGGAGAATAAGGGTAGCTGCTAGTGAACACTTCAGTGGAGGGAGGAAAGTGGAGGTATAAAGGCTCAGAGCAGCTTTTCAGAGGGCACTCTGGTGTGGCAATGAGGGCAGTAACTTTTGTTTGATGCTGTGTGTAAGTCTGTCTGACTTTGAATCGCCATACAAAGGAGGCTGGGGTGGTGGGGAAGACAATAGGAATGAGGAAAAAAAGCGAGAGAGCAATAAAGGAGGAAAAAGTCATGATTCGGGTATGGATGGCAAAGGGGGTGAATGGGATTTTGGAGGAAAGAGGACAGTAAGGTCAGGAGTCTGGAGGGAGGGAGAGTCTGTAAACTTTTGTAGGTTAAGAGATCTTTTAGGTGATGTGGGGACAGAATGGTAAGGGACGCTCTGAATGTCAGTTTATGAGCTTCTTTCTGCAAGAGCTGTCTAGCGGCTAATGCTCGTAGGCAGGGGGCCCATCCCTGAACTGTGGGGTCTAATTGCTTGGAGATATAAGCTACTGGGGCAAAGCATATTGGCCTAGGACTCCTAGAGCTTGACTGGACCTCTCATGAATGTATAATGAGAAGGGCTTCGACAAATCAGGAAGATGGAGAGCTGGGCCTTCTACAAGGGCTTGACGGAGCTTAATGTAGGAGTGTCGGGGTGAGGAGGATAATGGTTTTTTAGGGGGGCTCTTGCTGAGGTTGTATAGGGGTCTTGCCAACAGGGTGCAGGGAGAAGTTAGGGATCTATGTTCTAAAATATCTAGCTAGGCTTAGAAAGGGCCTAGAAAGGAAAGGATTTTTGTCTTGGTTTTGGGAATGGGCAGGTCAGAGAGGAGCCATTTTCTGTCTAAGGTAATGGACTTTCTTTGTTGAGATAGAAGGAATCTGAGGTAAGTGATAGGAGGGGAAGAGATTTGAGCTTTGACGGGGATACTCGGTAACTTCTGGAAGCTAGAAGGTTAAGTAGGGAGCCAGTGTCAAGTTGAGACTGTTCCCATGAGAGACTGCAGAGTAGAAGATTGTCTATGTATTATAAGGTGGACTTGGAGTGATCATGATGAAACTGTTTGAGGTCCTGAGCTAGGACCTGTCTAAAAATATGGGGACTATCTCGGAAGCTTTGTGGCAAAACTGACCAAGTGAGTTGTTTAGAATGTCTTGTGTATGGGTCCGTCCAGGTGAAGATGAAAAAATCTTGGGAGCAGGGGTCTAGAGGGATAGAAAAATGGGTCTTTGAGATCTAGGACTGAGAAGTGGGATGCTGAGGCTGTATGGATTTGGAACTAAGGGATGGATAGGGACAGTGGCTATGTTGATGAGGCGAAGGTCTTGGACAAGGCGGAAAGATCCGTTGGTTATTTTAACAGCTAATATGGGGGTATTAAATGGGGAGTGAGTGGGTCTGCTTGAATGATGGGTTGGAGGCCTATGAGGGCTGAAGTGGTTAGGGGGTATTGGGCCTGACAGATATACTGAGAGGGGTCACATAATTTGATAGAGGCAGGGGGACATAGGGCCACGGAGGGGCTTGTAATGTCCCAAACTTTGGGATTTACAGGGTGTATGAGGGCAGAACCGGAGCTGTCATTGGGCAGAGGGGGGTCGTCGGCTATGAGGGCCATCAGAAAGGGAGTACTGGGGGCTGTGGGAGTGGATATAGTTATGGAAACGTGGAGGAGGGAAAGGATGTCTCGTCCTAGTAAAGGGATGGGACACTGGGGCATAACCTGGAAGGAGTGGGAGAAAGGTATGGGATTGTCTTGGATTGTGCATAAAAGTGTGGGTGGGGGGTTTAATGGGAAAATCTGTTTACCTCCTACTCTGACTATAGGAGTAATGGCTGGCGTGGTAGGGCCCCGGTATTCTCACAAGACTGAGAAGGTGGCTCCTGTATCTAGGAGGAAGGAGATGGGGCGACTGTCTACTGTTAAAGTAACCCTGGGCTCCTGTTTGGTGATGGAAATGGTCGGGCGAGAAGCCCCCGGGCCCCATCAATCTTATTCTGCCAGCCCCACTACGGCGGGCTTAGGATGGGGGTTGTTCGTCCAGCCTCCCCTTCGGGTGGTTGGGCAATCAGACCCCCAGTGGCCCTTTTTGTGGCATCTGGGGCATGGGGTGGTAGGAGATCTGGGGGAAGGGCACGCCCTTGACCAATGTCCCTCTTTTCTGCACTTGAAACAAGCTCTTGGGGGGGCTTGTTTGTAGAGGGGCGCCCAGGTTGTGGTTTTATCAGCTGGGCCAACATCTGGAAATTGGCCTCATCAGCCTTTTGTTTACAGCATTCTTTCTCCTCCTCCCGCTTATGGAAGACTTTAAAGGCCACTGTTAGGATCTCAGTCTGTGGGGTAGCAGGGCCCTGTTCTAACTTTTTGAGTTTAGCTTTAATGTCGGGGTAGCCTTGAGCTAGGAAGTATGTCATAAGGACATGTCTTCCTTCAGGTGTTTCTGGGTCCAGGCTGGTATACTGTAATAGGGCTTGAGTGAGTCTGTCTAAGAACTCGGAGGGGATTTCATCTCTCTTTTGAATTATGTCTTGGAGCTTTTGAAAATTGACTACTTTACAAGCTGCCCTTTTTCAGACCTGCTATTAAGCAGGAGGCAAAAATATCTCGAGAGCGGAGACTCATGGCGGTGTTATAATTTCAGTGTGGGTCTTGTTTGGGGACAGCAGTGGGGCCAGGGGGATAGGTGGGGTCAGTCCTGTGGGTTTCAGTAGCCTGCATTTGGGCGAAGTCCTAAACTCGTCTACGCTCTTCAGGGAGGAGAGTATTGGCCAGGAGCATGAAAATGTCATGATGTGTGAGGCTGTAAGACTGGAGGGTCTATTGAAACTCCCTGATGTATGTCATGGGATCAGTGGAAAAGGAACGTAGGCGTTTCTCTAATTAGGCTAAATCTCTTAAGGAGAAAGGGACGTGAACGCGCACGATGCCTTTGGATCCTGCTACCTCCCGGAGGGGGGCGATAATTTTGGGAGGCTCTCGGGACTGAGTCTGAGGGGGACTGAAGGGTTCTGGCTCAGTCTGTGGGGGAGTGACGCGGTCTAGCCGTGCCTAGTCGAGCAGGTCCTGAAGTGCAGAAGGGGGGCAAAGAAAATAAAGAAAGATAGAATCGGACCCACATGTCGCCAGCAAGCAGCTCAGCTGCTTGACTCTGCTGCTTTAGTTGGGCTTGAACTCATGACTCTGAGGTTAAGAGTCCCATGCTCTACTGAGCTACAGCAGGGCTCCAGTTAATTGCTTATGGAGTGCGTTGTTTTCTATTCCTGCCACATCGGCAAGTGGGGGAAGGGCATAGCTAGAAGCAGGGGCGGTATTTCTACACATCTTCAAGGTCTCCCTATTTTCAGAGTGAGGAGTCTTGGCAAGATATGTTTTTGTGGACAGATAACTTCTAGGGACTGCACCGGTTGTTCTCTAGCTTGTGCTTTCCCATGCTGCGTTCAGACATGGGGGGAGGTGCTTTCCCATTCTCTCTACAAACATGTGAGAAGACAAAGGCGGTCCCTAACAGGGGAGAAACAGGTGATGAGGGCAAAGATGGAGGAGGCTCCTGGGACCTAGTTAAAGGGGGGGCTGAAAGGCTCAGGCTTAATCTGCAGGGAATGAAGGTGGAGGAGGTGAGATGGGGGAGGAGATGGTTGGGGAGGAAGGGAGAAGGGCTGTTGTAGGAGAAGAAGGGGAAGGGAGTGAACAGGAGGCTTCTGCGGGGGCGGTGGCTTGCAGGCTAGGAGAACTTGGGAGGGGGCGGGGAGAGGAGGAGGCGGAAAGCTTCGATATAGGGAATCTCCTTCCATTTTTTCAGGCGCTGGCAGTAGTTAAAAAGATCGCGAGTGATGTTAGGATCAAGAGTTCCCCCTGCAGGCCATTGGTTTTTATTGTCTAGGGGGTATGTCGGCCAATCTTGGGAGCAATATTTACGGAGAAGTTTTGGTTTTATATCAGGCATCAGGGAGAGGGTAGCCAGATGCTTAAGCAGGCATTCAAGAGGTGAACTTTCAGGGAGGGATGAGGAGGCTCCCATGGCTAAAGGACAGAGAAGGAGACAAACTGGGGAAGACGAACGGAGATCCTCGGACTGGAAGCAGACCACAAGGAGACAAAGGGCGTCCCCGATGATCCTTGGTGGTCTGCGGAAACTCGTATACGAGTCGGAATTTCTTGGGAAGTGTGGGTCGTCACCCAGACTTCCCTAAGAAGGCAGAGTGCCGGAGTCACGAGGTACCTAGCGCTAGGCGTTTTCGGCGGACGGAGCAGAAGGAGGAGGGGGGGAAAAGGGAGCGTTCTCATCTACAAAGGAGTCACCTCGTTTATGGCTGTTGGAGGGGGGTGCCTGAGAGTCAGCCGCAGCCGTGAAGGCCTGAGGCGGGGATTTATGACTGTCGGAGGAGGGGCCTGAGCGTCCGCCGCAGCTGTAAAGGCTTGAGGCGGGGATTTATGGCTGTTTGGGGAGGGGCCTGAGGGTCCGCCGCAGCCCTAAAGGCTTGAGGCGGGGATTTATGGCTGTTTGGGGAGGGGCCTGAGGGTCCGCCGCAGCCATGAAGGCTTGAGGCGGGGAGAGTTCCCTCCTCATCCCCGAGCGTCAGGGCCTTGCCGGACGATCACGGTCAATGGCACTGCGATAGCTCGGGGAAGAGTGGCCCACCCCGGGGAAATTTTGCTTAAAAACTTTCAGCACTGATGGAAGGGATGGTGAATGTGTTTGACTGTTGGAGGAGGGGCCTGAGCGTCCGCCGCAGCCGTAAAGGCTTGAGGCGGGGATTTATGGCTTTTGGAGGAGGGGCCTGAGGATCCGCCGCAGCCGTGAAGGCCTGAGGCGGGGAGCGTTCCCTCCTCATCCCCGAGCGTCAGGGCCTTGCCGGACGATCACAGTCAATGGCACTGCGATAGCTCAGGGAAGAGTGGCCCACTCCTGGGGGAAAACTTACCTAAAGGCCAGAGAGGAGTGGTGAGTGTGATGAGCCAGCGCCGGAAAAAGAGGACGAGGGCAAGCTGCTGCTGGTGTCGGGGGAAGACGGGGCCCAGTTGGGGTGTCCCGTCTCCCGGGTTTCGGCACCAATGAAAGGAAAGGAGCGACACATAGCAGCAATTCACCGGAGAGTTCCGCTTTATTAGGGAAAAGTGCTGGGTTATATAGGAGGGGGCATGAATTGATTGAGGTGTCACTTCTACGGGGCTGGTGGCTGTTGGCTAGGTGCTGGGATTGGGAGGGGGGCGAGAGGTGATTGGGCTTCAGGTGGCGCCGGCGGGAACTGAGGACCCCGAAGAGAAGCCGGAAGTTTGCCATCTTACTGGTGGGGACCCTTCAACAACTGTGGGTAGATTTAACCTGGGTGAACAGGAATCAAGATAATCTGAACCCCCACCCCCTCCCAGATCCAGTTTAGGAAACCCTCCTTAGAAAAGCAGATGAGAATGGATGAGAATAGGTTGGAAAGTGACTCGAAACCCTCAGGAGTTTGGCTTGAATGCAAGTGTCATCATTTCTCTGAAAGCACATGAGCATCCCAGCAAACATGTTACAGACATTCTTGAATTTGCCAATTTAGATTTCATATTTTGGGAGACTTTGGGAATAATCTGTCAATTAACATACACCAGATTCCCTTTCTTTTTTTGTTAGCAAAACCCCTACAAAAATGTTTCCCAAACCCATCCATTCCCCCATGTTTTCTGGTAATCACAAGCAGGCCTCCCCATGTGTCGGCTGACTGCGGTGTTCCGGAACATTCCACCAGCACCACAAGTTTGAGTACTCCCTGAGGACACAGCTTTCTGTTGTGCTCTGGCCACTATCCTAGACTAGGAGCGCCAGGTGCAACCATCAAGTTCGCAAGGGTACTTTTTTTCAGTAGAGAAAATTGATTCTGGATTATGCTTTAAATATAGTAATGTCATTGTAAGAAAGAGACAAAAGAAGAGAAAAAAAAGTTACTGCAGATAGGAAACAGGAGTGATGTGGCATGAACACTGGCCTGGGAGCTCATCCCAAAATGCTGGTAAATAGAATCATGACCTTAGACAAGTCCCTCAACATTGCAGACTTCAGTTTCCTCTTAATCTACAAAGCTGGACCATTTCCCAGCTCTAAAATTCTTAACAACACATACATTTTCAAAATACAGAGATGGACATCCCCATACACTTTGGGTGAGGAAAACAATGCCTTATGTGATGAACAGATACTTGTTAGTGGACTGAAAACCAAGCACTACACATGAGGCAACTGGGCAGCAAAGACTTGTCATCTGACATCATCTCGAATTTAATAATTGCATATTTTTATCAAGTGCATTATGAAGTGTATTACTAATACCTTGAAGCAGAGATGCTTAACATTTAAGAGATTTTTCTCTCCAGTCTTTCAGGTGTCAGAATAACAACTTCCACTGAAATGGGTGAGTTCAGCTCATTATTCCCAACAAGAAGGAAGGTTCTAGCTTGGCGCAGAGCTGGCGAAACCACTTAGAACACAGCAGCTTGTCTAAACACTTGTGATTCCTTCTTCCCCAAAGGGGTAATTTTCTCATGCATCTTTCCCACTAACATTTATGCTTCATCAAATCTCATAAAATCAAAGTACATTGATTTGCCTTCTAATTTTTGCATTTGACTTTCCAAGATTCCAAGAACAGGTATTGCAACATCACCCCATCAGTAAAGAGCTTCTCACTGAACTCAAACTTTCACAAAGCTAGAAACAGAATAAAGCAATTCTGAAATGACCATCAGCACCAACTTCCCCTCCTGTGGCAAGGGACGACTGATGCAGTTTGCTGAGTCTCGAATGCATCCCACACAGCCAGCCTGAAGCTGGGTCCTGATTCAGCCTTCTTATTTTAACTTACTTATTTGTGATGGGGACTTGCTACTTCCAGGAGAGTTTCATTAAAAATAAAAAATAAAGTTCTGACAAAACAGCATTTGATGATTTAAGTGTAAAATATGTCAGAGACATATGGTTTCTATTATTCCTGAAATAACACATGGGTTTAAAAATGAAGGGGAAAAGTGTTTGGTAAGACACATTGAGAGCTTGGCTAAGTGTTTTTTAATGACTGGTTCTGAAACCCAAAGAGGAAAGCACCCCCCAGTGGGACAAATCCAGACAGCTACACCGTCCCTTGTTCTTTCTTTTCTGTCCTTGATGAGGGATGACATTTATGTTGCCATCAGAGCTCTAATTTATCTGCCAGCACAAGAAATTTATCTGGCAAGTTATGTTTTGGTGGGCAAGTCAAGGTCCTGATTCTATCCCTATTGCTTACTAGCAATGTTACTCCTAAGCAAGTTAATGCATCCAAAAGATGGGAAAATAATATCTCAGTGGATTGTTGTGAGCATTTGGGCTATTGCATGTCAACTGCCTGGCACAACTCTATGCTCAGTAAGCTAGCAGATGCTTAATAAGAGGAGTTTTTAAAATGATCATTGTTCACTTGAGAAGGGTGAATAAGGGATAGGGATCCCAGGATCAAAATTGTTTCTAGAGTATGAGGAATTCATGGGCTTACGTGAGATCCTCCATCCACCTTCCCAAACAGAGAAATAGCTGGTGGTGAAATAGGGTCATGGTACCAGATGCGGCTAAGCACAAAGAAGAACAAGCCCCCAACTGGAAGGTCAGAATAAAATCAGTCTCCACTGATCAACTCACCAGGGTACTCGTTCCTCAAGACACACTTTTAGATGGCTTTTTAACTTGAAGATATTCATTGTAACATGATAATATTTGATGATATTTTTGAACTAATGACTTTTTAACAGCTTTATTGAGTTATGGTTGACTTACAAAAAACTGCATGTATTAAAAGTGTATAAATTGATAAGGTTTATACAACTGTGAAACCATCACCAAAAGCAACATAGGTGAACATAACCATCACTTCCAAGTTTTCTCATGTCCCTTTGTAATTCCCACCACCTCCCCGCTCTGTCCCACACCCCCAAGGCAGCCACTGGAGTGCTCTGACACTATAGATAAGTTTGCATTTTCTAGAATTTTATATCAATGGAATCATAAAATATTTACTCTTTTGGGTCTGGCTTCTTTCACTCAGCATTGTTATCTTGAGATTCATTTTGTCATTGTATGTATCAAAGCTCATTTCTTTTTATTGCCAAATAGTATTCCATTATATAGACAGACCAAAATTTGTTTATCTATTCATTGTTGATATTCATTGGGGTTGTTTCTAGTCTTTTTTTTATTACTATTACAAATAAAGCTGGAATGAATATTTGTGTGTAAATCTACATTTTCTTTTCCCATGGTAAATAGCTAGGAGTGGAAAGGCCAGATATTTTGTTAGATACATGTTTAATTTTTAAAGAAACTGCCAAACTGTTTTCTAAAATGGCTTTACTATTTTGCATTCCCAGCTGCAGTGTATTAGCATTCTGTCTGCTACCCATCCTTGCTAACATTTGGAATGGTCATTCTTTTTAATTTTAGACCTTTTAATGTTTTATTGCCCTTGTCTAGCTCGGATTAACACATAGTCTACAGGCACACACCTGATCATCTACAATTGCTCTCTTACAACACTAAACTATGTTTTCTACCTTTATCTTGCATCTACCTACCACTTCAGCATTTTATTAAAAAAAAATGTGGGATCCACATATAAATCAAGTATAAAAATCAAACGAATATTCATATTTGACCTGATTGTTTATAGTTCATAATGCGTGATCAAAACCGAAAGTTTCTGTGATGACTGCCCTTGTACTGTTCACCATGTAAGAACTTACTCACTATGTAAGAATTCGTTCACCATCTAAGAACTTGTTATTATCCTTCAGAAGATTGGAGACTGATGAGAATTAGGCTTGAGATGGATTAATGATTGTGCATTGAACATTGACTCCCCTATACAGAATTTATTGTTGTTAACAACCATTTGATCAATAAATATGAGAGATGCTCTCTCAAAAAAAAAAAAAACTAGCTTTTTTGAGGAAAATGTTGACTCCTTAAGATTGTGTAATTAGTCAATAGGTCAAGAAAATATTATTAAAATTTTAGACCTTTTAGTAGGTATATTGTGGCACCTTCTTATTTTAATTTCATTTTCCTGGTGACTAATGGTATTGGCCATCTTTTGTGTGCTTACTTACAATTTATATGTTTTCTTTGCTGAAGTATGTGCTCAAACCTCATTTTAAAAAATAACTTCTTTGTTTTCTTACTATTGAATATTCAGCATACTTTTTTATATTCTGGGTGCAATTCCTGTATAAGGTGTATGATTTGCAATTATTTCATTCCAATCTGTGGCTTGTCTTATTCTCTTAATAATGTCTTTCAAAGAGCAGAAGTTCTTCATTTTGATGAAGCTCAATATATGAATTTTTTATTTTATGGATCATATTTTTGGTGTTGTATCTAAGTAATCTCTGCCTAATCCAAAGACACAAAGATTTTTCCTGTTTCCTTCTGGAATTTTAATAGTCTTAAGATTTACATTTAGGTCCATGATCTATTTTGAGTTAATGTTTGCATATAGTGTGAGATTTGGATCAAGGTTAAATTTTTCTTTCTCTTTTTTTAAAATTGCCTTTCTAATTGCCCAGCATTACTTGTTAAAAAGATTACCCTTTCTCAGCTGAATTGCCTTTGTACCTGTGTCAAAATCAGTTGATCATATATGTGTGGGTCTATTTCTGGACGCTATTTTGTTCCAATTAATACATTTGTAGATTTCTGATGCTAATATCAATTGTCTTGATTACTAACGATTTATAAGTTTTGAAGTCAGACAGTATGATTACTCTGTTCTTATTTTTCAAAATTGTTTTGATTCTTTGAGGTCCTGTGTACCTCCACATGAACCCGAGACTCAGCCTGCCAATTTCCATAAAAAGCCTGCTAGGATATTGGTTGGGATTGCACTAAATCTACAGATCAACTTGGAGAGAACTGGTATTTTAAAAGTATTGAGTCTTCTGGCCCAAGAAAAAGTAGTATCTCTCCATTTATTGAGGTCTTCTTTCATTTCTCTCAGCAATATTTTATAGTTTTCAGTCTACAAGTCTTTCATATCTTTTGTCAGGTTTATCTCTTATTTTTCAATGTTAGTATAAGTAGTATTTTTTAAAAGTTCAGTTTCTGATTGTTCATTGTTAATACTTAGAAATATAATTAATTTTTATATATTGATTTTATGCCCTATAATCTTGATAAACTCACTTGTTAATTTTAGTAATTTTTAAGTAGACTTCATAAGAGTGTCTATGTAAATGTTTATGTCATCTGTGCAAAAGGGCACTTTTACTTTTTTTCTTTCTAATCCAGATGTCTTTTTCCACTCTCTTTGTGGCAGTGGCAAAAACTTCCAGCACAACGTGGAACAGAAGTAATGAGAATGGACATCTGCCTTTCTACTGGCTTAAGGGGGAAAGATGCAATCTTTCCTCATTAAGTATGATGTGAGCCATAGGTTTTTGTAGATGTCTTCTGTCAGATTAAAGATGGTCTTTTATATTCCCAGTTTGCTGAGAGTTTTTGTCAGAGTTTTATGTTAGATTTTGTGAAATACCTTTTCTGCAGTAATAGAGATGATTGTACGATTGCATTGATTGATTTTCTAATGTTGAACCAACTTTGCATTCCTGTCATGAGGTATTATTCTCTTAATATATATTGTTGGATTCAGTTTGCTAAGATTTGTTAAGAATTTGTGCATCTGTACTCATGAAGGACATTGATTTATAGGCTAATTTTCTTATAATGACTTTCATTTTGGTGTCATTATAATGCTGAAGTTATAGAATGAGTTGTGAAATATTCTCTTCAATTCTCTGGAATAATTTGTCTTGAACTGGTATTCTTTCTTGAATATTTGCTAGAATTTGCTAATGAAGCCATCTGTGTCTGGAATTTGACTTTTACCAAGGTTTTAAATTACCAATTTAATTTATTTCATAGATTTATGCTCCTGGTTATCTGTTTCATTTTGAATGAGCTGTGGTAATCGTGTCTTGCAAAGAATTTGTTCACCTCATGTAAGTTCTTGAATTTATTAACAATGAAGTGGTTCATAATAGCCCATTATTATCATTTCAGTATCTGTAGAATTTGTAGCAATGCCACCTTCCTCATTCTTGATATTGGCAATTTGTGTCTTTTCTCATTTTTTTCTTGATCAGGCTGGCTAAAGCTTTATCAATTTTATTGATATTCTCAAAGAACCAGGTGTTGATTTCATTGATCTTTCCAGTTGTCTGTTTTCGAATTCATTGATTTGTACTTCGTTTTTCACTATTTCTTTTCTTCTGCTTATTTTGGGTTCAATTTTCTCTTGTTTCTCTAGAGACTTAAGGTGGAAACACAGGTCATTTATTTGAGAACTCTCTTCTTTTATAATAGATGCACTTTATGACTATACATTTCCCTCCTATGTCCTGCTTTAGCTGCAATCCTACAAATTTGACAGGTTTTACTTTCATTTTCCTTCAGTTCAAAATATTTTCTAATTTCCCTTTTAATTTTGTTTCTGACCATGAGTTATTCATAAGTCTGGATAAAATATAAAGTCAGATAGAAGGAAAGGGAATGGAATTACAGAAAAAGAAATATTTTTTATTGGGACCTTGTTGGATTTAAAGCACAGGCTAAGAGCTTTTACAACATTGACTCAACCTCCACTAAGCCTCCATTTCGAAGATATGGAAAACTGACATAAACAGATTTATTAATGAGCTCAGATTACACAAGAAGTACCAGATTTGGATCAGACAGTATCCAAAACTCACATTATTGTATTTCCTTTCCACATTTGGAATGAGAGGTACTAAATCAGAAGATGGGGAGAGCATGCAAATCAACAATTTTACCTCATTAATTTTTCCCAGCATGAACTTTGATACTGATTCTTAAGTAAAACATTGTGACACCTATACTCTGTCCTTTTTATGGATTCACAAAGCATAAAGCCAAAGCAGATAGACATTATAACTCATTTACAGTTCTTGTAAGTCACTGTGTCTGAATATAGCATCAAAAGCAAAACCCCATCTTTCACCCACTGACTTGCAGAGAACTGGTAGAGAACAGGGACCCATATCTAGAGATATGTTTTGTGTAATGGTGGTGATAGTGGGGCTGAGGAACAGAGATTGGAAGACAGACTGTTTCTTTTATTTAAGGCTCTGATATTTACTGTCTTTTTACTTGAAAGTTAATTGAATCTTTCTGGGGTGTCTCTTTTTCAGCATCATTGTCTAGATATCCCTTATCAGATGTATGTGTTATTTCAATATGGGGTAAAATGGAAATGCTATATTGAATTAGATCAGACAGAACAGAGGTGTCGAGGACTTTATCAGAAGAATATAACACATCTGTGGCTCAGGTTTCCCTCATGGGGAAAAGAAAAAAATCTGCAATGAAAAGAAAAAGGAAGAGACTGTCATTGTATAACATATGCTAAAGAGCCTGATAAAGAAGCTCAGATACCAGGGAGCTTCCCACAGCGTGTTTTCTTTGCTCAGCTTGGAGAATTTCTGAGTTGACAACACGTCAGTGGTCCTCACACCAGCATCCTGTGACCCTCTGTAAGCTGTTTTCCTGGGGTGTTTGGCCTTGTACATTCAGTCCTGATTAAGAAGGGGAGAGAGGAGGCTGCATACTGCCAGCTTAGCCTTATAAATATTTGTACAGTGTTTATGACAGTTGTTTTCCTGTTATGAAGACATCCAACCTTCATTAAAAATCTGGAACTTTTTTAATGTGGTGCCAAAACATCAGAAACAACAGCAGGGATTGCTGGTGATGTTCATATATTTAAAGATACAAACTGTTATGTGAACAAACCAATGATTATCACAACTATGATTATTTGTTGGAAGAGTGGTCAGAGGGTAGAAAATAACCACAGTTCCTTCTCGTTTGTTCCACCATTCCACTGCCTCATTCTGCAAGCTGGGCCATTTAATACTCTCCCTTCCTAAGACAACAATGCAGCTTTTTCTTACATCCAGTGAAGCGCTCTTCCTGGTGTTTGGAATGCTGATTAAACCACATACACATACCTCTGGATATTGAGCTTGTTATTTCTCATAATCATTTCACATCATTAAGATGGCATTAAGGTGTGACATATGAAAAACATTAATAGAAGTATCATTAAAATATATAATGCAAGTTTTAGAGTTTTCCAATTGGCCACCCTCTTTTGCTCAATGAAAAGGTTAAATCACTTTCACTTCCCTTAGGCATATCAACTTCTTTTAGGCAGAGGCCAATGGGCTTAGACTTACCCACTGGCTGATATGTTGCCCCTTTTTTATTACTGGGACCTGGATTCGCTACAACTTCAATTTGCATGAAAAAAAGTATATACAACATTGATGTTCTTCAGGGTTCCCAGAATGTAGAATGTGCAAATTGCAGAAACCATGTGCACATGGTTACGATAGAAGTTAGCAGGGCTGCAGACCCAGGAAAAGGGAGCCGGAGCAGTTTGACCAAGGATTTTCCTGCATGGGGTTCATTACCCCTATTGACCTAGGTCAGTCCGAGCTCAGGGTCTCAGTTTCAAACCTGATGTGGCCATTCTGAGAAGGCGCCCATTTCACAGTGGTGAACTTCAGAGGAACGATGTGCAAGAGTTATAATATCAGAATGCTGATTTACTACTCACATATGTCATATAACTGAAAACACTCAGAGTCCTAAGAACCAAAGCAATTTTTGGTTGACAGTCAAGGGAAGTGCAAGGACTACCAAGGGTGAATGAGGAAGAACACTGTGTGCCCAACCATCTCTGCAGGCTGGCTTAGAAATCTGCAGTCAGACTTCCCTTCCTTTGCACAATGATTGGGCTAGCTTTGCTGAACTTTCCCCTGGGTCCTCCATTTTCTGATTCCTCAGAAGACAGTCCTCTTGTGGATTGCCATATTTTTTCTTCAGAACATTTACTGTTTCATTCAGGTTACATTTAAATCCTGTTTAGTTTAGGGGTCATTCTCTCAAGCGACTGTGAACATCCCTGCTGTGACCAATTGTGTGTGCATGTAACAGTTTTAATTTCAGGGATGATACTATATCCTCACTTCTAGTTTCTTGGAACAGGGGCTCATTTAAACCCCCATTAAATTAAACTTGTAAAGACACCAGCTTAACCAATTTACAGAGATACCTTGTACTCTTGTACTGCACATATCTGTCTATCACTTCTTCAGTAGAATTAACAGTTAACTAATATTCAGCATTAATACAAGTTCTGGAGTCCTACAATGACAGGCATGTGTCCAAAGGAAATGCCCTGAGAAACTCTCACATCTGCTCAAGGGGACATGTACTCTGTTCATTGCAGCAGAACTTGCAAACTGCTTAAATATCCACCAAAAAAGGAGAAGGGATAAGGCAGTATCATAAATTAAGACAATGAAAACCAACAGTCAAAATGAATTAGTTAGCATTCATGTATCAATACAGATACATCTAGATACTTCTAGAAAATTAATGCTGAGCAAGACAAGTCAGTCACAGGAAGACATGTACAATATGAGACCATTTCTGAGTTTTTAAAACTCCCAGAAAAATATCATAATTAGCTTATGGAACCATACACATATGGTTAAGAAAAAAACTTGTATCAAAAACATACCGCAACAGTTTTTCAGGATCATAGCTTCTTCTGGGAAGTGGGAAGAGAATAAGATTGGAATGGTCTTTAAAAAGGGCAATTCAATTCTTTCTACAAAGTTTTTGATTTCTTAAAAAAAAATCTGATGAAATATAAAGAATGTTAATTATATAAATCTGGGTGGCAGGTACATAGGTTGTTGTTAGACTTTCTTTTTTCTTTTTTAAATGTTTCATAATAAAATTTTAAGAAGAAAAATTAATTTACATTCCCTAGCATGAGTTCTTTAAGACATCTTCATAAGGGCAAAACTGATCACAGGGAAATATTTATTTTCTGATACAACTTAGTGAAAAACATGAGTATAGAAATGTATATTCATATATGCATAATGTTGTAAATACAATGAAAAGGTCTGAATGTGGATTACTCAGTTGTTTGTAGTTACCTACAGGCAAGGGAGTGGAACTGGGTGAGGGGTGTGAGAAAGGGGTACTTTCACCTTTCTCTATGTACTTCTTTAATTTTCTAAAACATACATGAAGCATGTGTGCATGCAGTACTTAATAATTTAAAAATTAAAATGCAACTCCATGTTCCTTGTATGAAGACAACAACAGTGATGTATACATATTCCACTGTCCCCAGATAGGAATCTCTGGAGGATTCCAGGAATTTCACTCAAACTCAAGTCTCTCCAGATCAGAGGATGGAGATGTGTATCTCTCACTCCCAAGACTCCAAATGAAGACCAAGGTGACATAGTCTCACCAGCTATTCCTTGGGGGGTAGAGGAAGCTTGAGAAAACTGTGAACCCAATCAGAGACAAATCCACCACAGCCCAGGGAAAGAGGGGAGGAGACACTGGTTTAGGGTCACTTCGTGTCCCTGAGATCACCTGCAGGTGCTGAGTGCCCACGATTGAGTGCAACCTTCTAACAGAACTTCTGAAGTTAGCAAAAGTGCCTCTGCCTGCCCTTCCCTGTATGGTTCCCTGTCTGTCCAGCTGATTATTTCATCCTTCCTTTGGGTCAGACCCCAGCCTCCATTGCTGTGCTCCTGCCCCCACCCACCCCCGGGGAGGCTGTGCGGGGGTATCAAGCTACAAAGCCGCAGGCCATGTGGTCTCCACCACTGATTTAGTGGGGGCCTCGCCCAGCCCAGCGTGACGCCATGTCGTTCAGTTCATAGCACTCTCCCACTCTCTGTGGTGGGTAGTTCACACTTCATGCACACCCTTCATATCTTACCCCTCAACAGATGTCATCAGCTCTTTCTTCACAGAGAAAAGACTGGACTGTGCAGGGCTTCAGGCAGCACCTTAAAGCCACGTGCCCGCGAGTCCGCAGCACTCCGCCTGTCCTCCTGCCAGTCAGTCCCGCGCCCCTGCTGCTGTTCCTGCTGATCCTGGGGCCACCTCCCCTCCCGGACACCTTGCCTCCACCAGCTGTCACTCAGCCTACCTGGACTTCAGCCTTTCCCGACTGCGCCCAACAGCCCTGACGCATACTCAGCCATTCATCTTGACAAAGGGAACCTCCATTAATTTTACTCACCGCCACCTGGAATGCTTTCTTTGTCTTCACAGCCAGACTTCCTAGACCCCCTGGGTTGTCTCCCCAGGCCTCTGTCCTGCTTTGTCTCAGTGTACACCTCCATCCCCCTGCCCATGCTGCCCACGCTAGCCGGCAACCAGGAGTTCACCCTGGTTTCACCACCACCTCTTCTCACCCTGGCCCTCTTCAGGCCCCTTACCTCCTTCCAAAGGAAACTCCATCTCTGACTATGTTTTGTCACCTTTGAAGGTTCAGGGATGGCCCCGATTTTATTATTCAGTTTGATGGCAGTGCATAGGGGCAGTTCAGTCACCAGTGTTAGAGCTGTGTTTCGGCTATCTCAGCAACAAGCCCACGCGGAAAAAAGGGTTGTCTGGCACCAGCGTCTGGGGAGGTCTGTCCCTGAGCACTAGATGAAAACTCAGCCTGGAGAGGGGAGGGTTCTTGACTTGAGAAATAGTTCTGGAACACATCAGATGAGTGGGGGTAAGGAAGGAATTCATTAAAGTGAGAGTAGTAGCAAAGGGCAGCGGCTGTGCAGGCAGCAGAGAGCAAGGAGGAGCAGAGGGAGCAGAGGGAAGCTCATTGAACTCCCACTGGGCATAGGACAGATTCCTTGCCAACTCCTGAAGCCAGGCTCACCTGGCATCCAGTGTCTGCTTGAATCTGCATGGTGTGGGAACTGCATGGTGTGGGAACCCCAGGATTTGGGGGAGCCACAGAGTGAGATTATGTTCTGAGAACTTCCCAAAGCAAAGAAAGGAGATTTTCAGGCCGGCTACTAAAGAGCATGCCTTTAAAGCTGCAGTCCCGTCCAGGTCACCCCGGAGATGGGAACTTGCAAGCTCAATCAGAGATCTCAGCAGTCCTTCCCTACTTGTCTGAAGTAGAAGAGAGAGAGAGAAGACCTGTGCTTAAGTCTAGAAAACCTAATGAAATAGCAAAGTAACAAAGACACTTACCACTGGAACAGCACAAGGACAAAACACTAAGTTGAGCAGGGAGAATTCTTTATTTAAGGCAAAGTACACACTTGAAGAAATGAGAATGCAGGCAGCCTCAGAGAGGAGGCTTACTTAAAGCTTAGGATTTTGTGTTTTAAGGATGTCAAGGATGGGCCAGGGGTGTTGGCTTGACTTGTTGTCTTATGATGTCTATCTCTGGGGAGAGACATTATGTCACCATCCATAGTCAGTCCTCTAGATATCCTATAAGATAAACTTAACAAAAGAAATATATTGATCCTGTTCTTCTCCAAGAAAATGGTTACTCTCAAGCCCTGGGAACATATCATTTAAGGACTACTTGCTCTGCCTTAAGACAGGGCAGGTTGTTGGTTAATCACCATAAAGTATGTTAAGAATCCTACCTCCTAACTTCCTGGTTTTTAAAATGGACTCTTAGCCTTAAGATAGAGTCCCTCCTGCTCTTGTTATACTGTTTATATCTCAGCATTTTTCATCACAGGCAGGAAAAATTGATTATGATGCTTGTCCTATGTCCCTGTTCTACCTAATAAGGGCTTAATTTTTTACTTCTTATCATAAAAGGAAAGCTGGAATCCTGCCTTCAAACATGAATTTGACCATATTCCTTGTGACATAATGATCCTGGCATTATTGTTCTAAAGAACATTGATTCTCATCTGAGTCCATCCCAACAGATCTTCAAATATCAGCCCTGATGGAAGGTTTCTCTGAAGTGATGGTCGCAGCTTGCATTACAGCCCTCCTCCTCTGAATGTGCCCTGAGGCCTAATCAGTTGTTTACAGGTCCAGCCCTCCCTCAGATTGTAAGTGGGACCATCTCTTTACACCATGTTGTCTCTTTATGCTTTGCAGTGTGTCCAGACCTTCAGATGGTGGAGGGTTTGTTCAGAATTACCCAGTAATTAGGGCTTTTAATTGGATAAATCTGGATTTGGATCCCAACTCCATTACTGACTTACTGTATAATCTGGGCAAGGAACTAATTTCCCCATCTCAACTTTCTCATCCGTAAATTGAAAGAGGCATAATTTCTAATTTAGAGGTTGGTGTAAGGCTCTTTGGTCCACAGTAAATGCCTGAAAAATAATAGCTGTTATTAGTTATCATGCCTGTTATGTCTAGGAGGTACACAATAGGCTTAGGGTCAACTATAGCCCTCTGTGATTGCCTTTGGTTTCCCTGTGGGGGACAAATGACTGTTTCTTCAGAGGTTCACAGTTGAGGTATCCCATAATTACCCTGTAGGCTGAGTTCCTGTCATACATCAATACATCAACTTAATCTGTGTTATCTGATCATGTGTTGAAGCTTTAGCAGAACCAATCTCCATACCTTCCAACTGCAAATTGTTCTTTGGAAGAAAAAAATTGCCCTGGTCAAATATGTAACAGGAGAGCTCCATTCAGCCCCCTGGGAGGCGGGCGGAGGGTCCTTGGGATGCTGGGGGTTAAAACATCGCAGGTTGAGCAGAAATATCATCTGGAGAACAACATTTCTGTCCTCCCACTGATTTTCTTGCCTTTCTTTTTCTTTTCTTTTCCTTTTTGTTTTTGGTGTATGGAAGAGAATAAAAGGCATAAAGGAGAAAAGACAGAAGAAGAAATGTTGATTCTCTTTGAAGGTCCCCAGAAGCAAATCGTCTAATTTCTGGGTTGGGATGGGATCACATTCCACTCGTCAGTGGGCCAGTGGTGCTGGTTAGACAACAAACACAGGGTGAGTGTGAGGTACAGGGTCAGGGGCTGTAAAAAGAAAACAGTGATTCTGCTGTTGTAGCCCAGCCAAGGCCTCTACATTTGGGAGAAATGCTAGGAAATTGACTTCTAGACTGTTCAATTTTACAGATTAAGAAGATTCTAGGAATGAAAAAAATGTGAAATTATAGAAATCTGGAAAGTTTTAAAGCTTTTATGGAAGTTTGAAATAACTACTATCTATTATCACCACCACTTAACAAAAGAAAGAACATTTTAACACCAGAAGTGAAGTAAGAACATTCTTGGAATAAAGGAAAGTCCTTTTCAGAAAATAGAATTTGCAGTTTCAGCTTTACAGGTCTTCCTCTCTCTCTCTCCTCAGTCAATGCACCATCCATTCATTCATCCTCTGCCCAGTTATGTAGTTATTATATGGATCCAAATATCCACACAACACTATACTAATTTTCCCTTCTTTCTGTGGATCCTTCATTGTGAACTAGTGTCAGCACTCAGAGTAAGATTTTAGAACCAGGCTTTAGAGGTGATTTATTACCAGCTTTGGTTTAAAGATAAATATTCTAAAACACAGAAATTAAGTGGTGATTTTCTTATGGCCACACAGCTAATGGCAGATCAGAGCTAGAGCCAGGCCTCAGATTCCTAGTCCTACAACCAAGTGCTACTGACTGTTGTATCACTAAGCCATCAGCCAAGGGCACGGTGACCACTGAGGCATCTGCTGCGACTGGGCTGCAGTCCATAGGTCGCCACTCAGAAACTCAGGGTGGCCATGTCAGACACTCTGTTGGTACATCCCCAGTCCTGTCTTCACTGATCCCATTCCCCTTCCTACCCTGACATCCCCAACATCGGCCATATTGATTAAGGTGCAGTTGCATTTCCAGTGTCCAATCCTAGAATGTGGGAGCAACACATTACCTGATGCTCCCTCTCTCCCTCCCAGAGACACCAGGTTCTCGGAATTCTCTCTCTGAAATGACTCTGGTATCTTGTTATTCCTCCCTGACCCCACAGATGTCATTCAGTTCTTTATCATTTCCTTTGCACTACTGACTGTTGCAACAATGTACTCATTGGTCTTCTTAGCTCTAGATGCTTGTTTCCTACTTATCCTTAAAAACAAAACATCAAAGACAATAACAACGAGAAAATAATAGCAGCAGCTTCAGCAAAGTGTCATGACTTCCCACTGCTTCTGTGAGTGAAGTCTCTCCCGCCCTCTGCGCTGAGCACCATGCCTGAGCCTTCCTTCGTGGAATGCCCTCCCTTCCATTCCTTGCTTTGAAAGCTGCTGCTCTCCCTTTATGTTCATTGCAAATGCCGCTTCATTTCTTTCCTCTGCAGCAGAATTTGTTTCTCCCTCCCTATGTCCCTATAGCCCTTCATACACCTCAATGTCTGTGTATTTAAGATTTGAGTAGGAACAGATTTGAAATGAGAAACTTGGTAGGCATGCAGGGGAACGTTCCCAGGCTGGAGCTTACCTTTTGGCATGAAATACAGAAACTCAGCTCTCCATTTGGGGAATAAAATGCTTTCTTCTTGCCCAATGGGGCCAAAATATTCAGATTTATTAGAGGTTGAAAGACTCTAAAATAATCCATCTTAATCCTACATCAGTCTGTGTTTGGTAAAATGAAAATTAATAACTAACAACAGATTGTGTCATCAAATCCTTTTGCTTTTTTTTTTAAACAAAAGTTAAGGAATAAAAAACAGACATTTTGATGCCATCTAACAGAGGAGACCTTGCGCCCTGGCAGAGAGAACCAGGGGGCTCTGCGTGGTTCCAGGAGGCCAGTGGGAGAACGCGTCTACTTCTGTGAATCCCTCTCTTGTAATCTAGTCAGATTATTTCAGATTACATCACAAGCAACTTTTTAATATCATGCTCTTGAAGATCAAACTCAAACAAATCAACAAACTAGGCTCCAGTATGAGCTCTTGTATCTGGTACCTAAGTAGGGTAAGGTCACTTAAATTCTGCTAGCTTCATTTTCTTCCTTACAAAGGGAATAATGTCAGTACATCCCTCACACGATGATTTTGATAACATAAAATAACATATGACTGCAATTTCGTTGGCACTCAATAAGTGTTATATCAACTCCCAGTTAGAATAGGTAAAACTACTTAGGTATAAATCACAGGGAAACATCTGAAGATCATAAGTAACCTTGAGTTGACTTAAACAGCAATGTAGGCAGAAAGGGCATGCCACTCTCCAGGACTAGCCTGGGAAGTCATAAGGTGGGGGTCCTCCACTGTTCTTCTTTCCTCATCTGCCAGCAAGATAGAAAGGGTGAGAGGGGTCTGAGGCTGTAGGGGATGGTGAAGCCACAGGTGGGAGAGCCCGGGGGCCCGAGCCACTGGGGGGAAGGTTGCCTGCTGCACTGTTCTGGGAAGAGAACTAAACTTCTATCATGTTAAGCCACTAAGAGTTGGGGTGCTTGGTAGTTAGCCCACCCTGACCAAGGCAGTCCTGAAGACATCATGGCTGGGATGCTCTGCATTTATCAGACTCTTGACAGAGTTCTTCCTATTTTGATATTGCATTGCAAAAGAGCAAGATGATGTTGGAGAGGGATGAGAGAAAATTGGTAAACATGTTGGAAAAAACATTGGAACTTATCTCTACAGAGATTTAATCTGCAAAAAAAAGCTCAAGGCAATTTTATGATGGGAATTCCTTCCCATTGAGGCTCATGTAGACCTGCATCTGACCACCTATTTCAAGTCTGTGCCAGTGGTTCTCAACCCTGGGTGCACATTAGAATCACCGGGAACTCTTATAACTGTATAATGCCCAGAGTCCACCCCCAGACCAATTCTGCTATGATCACTGACGGAAATGCATGCATGTTTGAGAACCACCGATTTATGCAGATCATAGACACTTCTTCTTATGACTTAGGTATTCTGAGTAACAATATTGAGTAGACATTTTCTTGGAGAATCAGGCACACCAGGAAAGTC
This sequence comes from Manis javanica, assembly GCF_040802235.1. Classification (NCBI taxonomy): domain Eukaryota; kingdom Metazoa; phylum Chordata; class Mammalia; order Pholidota; family Manidae; genus Manis; species Manis javanica. The sequence continues at coordinate 82,768,825 of NC_133157.1, forward strand.
CTTGGAAGAAGTGGATAGTGGAAAGGGTTTCAGTTTGGGAGGCAGACAAACCTGGTTTGAAACCACATTGGCTTTCTTGCTTACTGGTGATGACCTTGAGGAAGAAACTTTATTGCTTATGACCCTGTTTCCTCAACCATAAACTGAGGATCCTACAGTACAGGGCTGCATAAAATGAGTAAAGTGTTTACAGCTGGAAACAGAGTAGATACTCAACAAATGGCAGTTATTGTCATGCTCAATGTTTATAAACAGAATGCCAAATTTACAAGTGCTCCATTAAAACTGCTGAAGAAAGATTTTCTGGAGAAGCTCTGGATTATAAGCCACAGTAGATGGTTGTGAGCGGGACAGCATTCAGTACAAAGGACTGTTGAGATTGTCTTTACCGTGTGTTATCTTTATTGCTTGAATTTAAAGGATATAAAAATATTTATAAGGAACACTAGTGACATGGGTCTGCAAAACCTATTTTTCCACACACTCCTGACTTCTTCAACTCTGAATTCTGCTTTCAAGTACATTGCCTTCCTGATGAGAAGGGAATACTGGACTTTCTCTTCACAAAGGAATAATTGTTAAGATGAGGAGTAAGTGAATCAGTAAGCTGGTCTTTGAAAAATTTGGTGATGGATACAGAAGAGGACGGAGATGCTGACCATGAGCTCCAGCAGCTTACAAATTCTGAGACTGGTCTTCTTACTGATGCTCTGGCTGTTCTTCGTTTCTCTGTCTTCACAAATGCAGCCAGTGATGTAAGTCTGTATGTGATCAGTGACAAAGGAGAGGTGCAGAATATGGGTGTGGCAGATATTGGAGAAAGAGGGGTTCATTGTAGTTTTGATGATTGGGAAGATTTCCCAAAGGAAACAGCCCAGGGTTCATACAGATGCAGCTTGGTTCCAGAGCTTAGAGAGATTCCATGCTGAGAGGAGTCTGAAGAAATGGCTCACACATGTCTGGAGGAGGGCCACAGGGCCAGTTTGTTGGCAGTCTAGGGAGGGTAGCATGGAGGACACAGTAGGAGATGAGACTGGTCACTGCTGGGACCAGCTTGTTGGGGATGCTGAATTCCAGACTTCTCCTCTGCTACCTGCCACATCTTTAAGGTCCATGCAAGACCCTATCTCACTTCCTTCCTCTCTTCCTTTGCCCATACTCCCATTCTGCCACTTTACTCCCACCATGAGCAATCAATCTAAAGTGCTTAAGATCGATTTTGAAAATTTGTGTGTGTTTTTCCAAAACAAGACTTGTATTTTAGTTTCTCATTATACATCTCATCCTCATTCATACTTTTTTCACTCAGTGCTATTAAGATCAGTCCATATTGCTACTTGCACATTAAAGATACTGCTTACCAATGCTGCATGGTGTCCCATGCCATCCACCCAGCAGTTATCCTTCACCCTCCCAGTGATGGTTACCTGGCTTGTTTTGGCTTCCCCATCACGACTTTCTTACATGACCTGTGGAGAACTTCTTTGGGATATACACCCAGAAAATTCATGGCCTGGTCATGGGTATGCAGCATTAAATCAGTAGTGCCAGATTTCTTTCCAGAATGGCTGCACTACCTTACCCATCTATCAACAGCACATGATCCCCACTTACACTTGGTGACCTCAGCCTTTTAAATCGTTTCCAGTCTTATAGTTGTCAAGCAGTCATATTACATTGTCATTCTATTTTTCTTTTACTGCTCACCAGTGAGTTTGAACTTCTTCATATACTTAATAGTCTTTTGGGGTTTCTTCTTTTGGAAATGACCTACCCTGCCCTTTATCATTTTTCAGGTTGTTGTCTTTCTTTCTCTGAAAAAAAAAAATCTTTAGGATAGATCCTCATTACTTCAGGAATGGTCTCTGGTTCAGTAGCAGCATCCTGTGTGAGAAATGCAGACTTTCAGGCCCCACCCAAGACTTACTAAATCAGAACCTACTTTCGACAAGATCCCTGTGAGTCATAGGTACATTAAGGATGGAGAAGCATTGGTCTGTATCGGTGCTGCCCAATATAGCGGCCACTAGCCTATTTAAATTTACAACAGTTAAAATTAAATTTAAAAATGATAATAAATTAAGTTAAATTAAAAATCCACATTTTAATTCCTAAACAGTTAGTGCCTCCTGCATTGGACAGTGTAGACAGAGAACATCACCATCATTGCAGAAAGTTCTACTGAACAGCACTGGTTCGTTACTAAAAATCCTATGCTCATTTTTTTCATTAGAAATAACGTCTTTAGTTTCTGTGCCCCTTAAGCTGTGGTGAGGTGCCTGAGGAATGGGGGAGAGAATTAATGACAGTGGGACTTGGTGTTTGTGCGGTGGGTACATGGGCTGCAGGGAATCAGCAGCAGGTGTGAGGGAGCTGTTGCTACATCCAGATAGGAGGCCAGAAAGACCACAACTAAGGTGGTGATGTTGGGGGGTAATATGTTGGTCTAGAGTCGTCCAAAATTCCACAGTATTTGCATATGCTTTATATAATTCTATTTCACCACAAAGCTTTGAGGCAGGATCAATATAATTTTCCCTATTTTTCACAGACCAACCAGAGATACTGAGGTGTTGATTTCTTTTAGGAATAGAAAAGAAGGAACTGGTGAGCTATTCTGTTTGTCTACGTGAACTTATATGAAGAGGGAGGCCTGGGTTGGACAAAAGGAAAATTTTAGTCTTATCCAGAAAGTAAAATCCTGGGATAGACAACTGAATGCCTCAGCTGGGGAATCCCTACTTACAGGTGTGGCCAATGAGAAGAGGGACAGTAGGACAAAGGGGGAAGAATATATTGTGGGCACTTACACTTACTAGGAGCCTGGCCCTGTGCACTCTGTACTTGCCTGATCATGCTCACCCCAGGTCCATGGGGTCCTTGTATTCCCCCCTCACACACAAGACCACTGAGGCTCTCAGGCCCTCAGTTGTCATGGCTCCATGCACTGTGCCTCTCCCACCCACTGGGCTATTTGTTCCAGGTGTTACGGAGGTCTTCTGATGACATGTCTCTGTACCAGAGGGTCACTGTGATTCCTTCCATGTCTATTTGAATGTGCTCAGCTCAGAAAGAAATTCTCTTGGAAAGAGAGAAATTGCAGGGATCTAAGCCTTTGAAAGGGCTATCAGCTGGCACGCCCCTCTCACGGCACTTCTCTGGAAGCTGCCTGGAGGGAAGGCCCCTTGAGTATTTTGCCACCACATGGCATTATCATCTGGAAGTCCATGGCGTTCCTATAGGGAACTCCACTCTGTGGTAATGTGACTCTCCCTTAGTCCCAGAACATGGTGGCTTTTTAAGCAGATACTTGTGAATTATACCACCAGACAATCTGGGCCATGGGGAGAACTTTGAATCTTTATTTGTTAACTTTCTATAGGGTACACAGTCCCATGAAACTTGTCCTAAAGATTGAATGCAAATCCTTTCTGTCATCTTGGTTTTAGCCACAAAGCAGAAAATGTGCAGAAATCAAGGATTATATTAGAGTACAGTGGTATGTAGGAAAGCCCTGTCATGATAAGATTTGAGGGGTGTCAAAGGTGTCAGGCATGTCCCCAATTTCCTTCTTCCATGTCCTGCTGTAAGAGATTCACCTCTTTGGGTTGAACATAGTCCGTGTCTCAATTCCCCCTTTAAAATACAAAAGTTCTTTATAGGGGAGACTCATTTCAAGAATTAATATCTTATTCTTTGATTAGTGGGTGTGAGAGGTGGAAACAGAGCCCATGAAAATCAAAATGGGGCCAGGAACTTGAGTGGGAACCTTGAAGTAAAATTCTACCTTACACTACCATCATGTCCTGGGCTAGACTTGAATGTTTTAGTAGGAGCTTCATCTATGTTTTAATAATCTACTGTAGAAATCCAAGAAATCTCAACTGCATATCCAGCTTAGTATAGAAGGCAAGTGGTTGTTATAGGTTATCATGAGACTATTAGCCTTACTTTTTTTCCTTTCTGTGTGTGTGAAAAATAATTCTTTCCTTCTCAGTCTCAGAAGAGATCCAAAGTAATACTTCATGGCTAATGAGGTTGTGTTTCAGACCTAGAAATGAGGCTTTAAGTATTCTTGGAGGTGGAGGAGGACATTTGCTATGGAGTTGGCTTAAAATAGTCTATTTTTGAGGTTCTCTTAAGGGTCAAGATAACTTTGTATGAAGATAAAAGCAACCCACTTGGCAGAGAGGAGGAGAAGCTTCTTTCTCAAAGGGATTTTGAGGCCATTGGCTAAAGAACTGCTCTTTCATCCCTTCCTAAAGGGAGTTTCTGACAGCAGTCCTCAAAACAAGTGTTCCCAAATATTTATTGAGTCCAGGTTTTGCTCATAAAATATTTCTAATCAGGAAATACAGCTATAGAGCACCCAAATTCAATTTTAGAAATAAATTCCAAGCAGTTGAGTTCACATCTCAACTACTTTCTCCATCAGAAAGAGAGAAAAACAAAGACTATGAAATTATTATAATTTTTTTTGAACTGAGACCTTTTGTGCAAAACATCTTATGATCAGGTCACCAGTATTTAAGTCGCTTATACACATGAGTGGGTTTTAAGGACCACAGTAGAGATAAGGAAGGGACGTTTCTGTCCAGAAAGAAAACTCCAGACATGGGGCAGCATTAACAAGGAGAAAAATAAAATCCAAGAAAAAAATTCAGCTTGAAATTAAAGGAGAACCTGACTATGATTCCATTTCCCCATCTGAGCCCGGAAGATAAAAACTGTAATAAATTCATTCATCTACACCCACTTTAAATATCGGAGCCGATCAGCAGTTTCACTGATGTACAGCCAGACTTTGAAGTCTGTCTTAGCTCTCTGGAATTCGACCAGCCACTTTCCAGACCATGTAATGTACTGCAGATCTTTCCACATTATGCATTCCAGATGGCCACAGTAATTCTTTGTGTGTTTTCTCCTTTCTTATTTGGGTTACTGGGGTAATTTGGGAATAAAGTGTGCATGCAGCAAAATGAAAATTGACATAGAGTTACTACCCTGTGCTGCTCACATGATGATGGATAGTCAAGAAATTGAAAGAGTTAAAAATGTATGCAATGAATGGACGGGGTGGGAGAAGGGATAGAGGAGCCTTTCCTAAGCAGTTAGTTTGGCTGCTTGCTAAGTGAGGAGGGGCTTGGCCTGCATTGAAGCACATGCTTCATGACTGTTTGCAGGAGTTACTAATCATTTTCCCTCCCGCTATCCCCTAGCCAAGGTGCCATCGCCTTGAACTTTATATTAGGTAGCTGTATGATATACTCTCAAACTGGGATAAGTCTGGGAGTGAAAGGGGTGCTATTCATAATTACACCTGGGTAATAGGATGAAACCCCATTTGCAAATCAGGACGTGTGTTCACCCAACTTCGAAGAGTAACTTCTAAGAGGCTGCTGAGCTGTTTCCATGCTGGTTTTATTTAATTCAGCACTTGCCAAGTGCAAAGAGGCTGCCAAGTGGCTGTTGACCCTTGGGTTTGTGGTGCCTGGACTCTCCGGGTCCCCACACAAAGTCAACATGTGCAGTTAACAGGCAAAAGGCGTTCGGTCACCAGACAGGCTGTTTTGCCCTGGGGGCGCTCACCCTCGCTTGGTCTGGCTTGCCCTGAGCTGATTTATGAGGCATCCCATGGCTGTGACGAAGTGTGCCTTTGGGTTGCTGTATTGTTTCTGTTCAGACTGTGAGAGAAATCTGTGAATGAAGTGTATTAATGGCATGCAGCCCTTTCTAGCAAAAAAGACACTTTTTGAAAAATAATTTTTAAGGCTGCAATTAAATATCTCTACTGCAAATACTGCATGTGCTTGAATGGCTGTTATTTTCTCTGCAAGCCCCCCTTCGGTTGGCTACAGAAGTCATTCTGTCCTTCCCAAACTTTGCTTTACATGCGAATCGGCTATAAATCTTGTTACAGTTGCCAAGGCCCCACCCTTGGAGATTCTGATAAAACAGCTCTCACGAACCTCTGGGAGAATCCACAGGAGGTAAAAAATCCTGAAGAAAGCAAGTCTCCTACATCATAGTTCTCATTTTCTCAGAAAATTCTCCATTGTGTCCGTGAAAACATCATTCTGGAAACCCACTCAGCTTCCTGGTTTCAGCGCAGGGAGTGAGTCCCCGCCAAAACATCTGAAAGCAAAAGGAGTGTCATCTGGTGCAGAAAGATGGGTTTTATTTTCTGACACTGCCAACGAACGATTGCAAGCATCTTGCTGTTTTTTCAAGCCATTCTCATTTTCTGCCCTAGTGGTGAGGTCTGTGCACACGAGGGCAGTTTTCTCTGGGACGAGGCAGGAAGCTGAGGAGCGTCTTCTCCCTGGGGAGCAGCAGCTTGTGTTTCACAGACGCAAGGGTATCCCAGATTTGGAGGAGGCAACTGGAATCCTGGACTGGGAGCCAAAAGCCCAAATTATTCGAGGGCAGCACAAAGGAATAAACATGTGTATTTGTGCTTGTGTTTTCTTGCTCAAAGACATGGACAGATGAATCTCACAGAAACATTTCATTTTTCTGGAACACTCAGGAAAATCAGACCTCTGTTTATTTGCACGGAGACCGCAGTGTGATTCAGACGCACACCCAGTCAGGAACAGGCTTTGCCATGGAAAACACAAGCCCTTCAGAGAATTTTTTGTCTTTTTTTCTGACTGTAAAAGTATTACATTTTTTTAAACACTTCAGAAAAAAATGGAAGAAGGATGACAAGAGAAATAAACCACCCAAAGCTGAATCTTTCAGAGAAAATGAGGGTTCCTACTTTAGCCAGCCTTCCTTCTGAGCTTTATAGCTTCCGAGAGCAGATGTCACAAAATAGAAATCATAATTCATATACCGTTGATAATCAGATTTTCACTTGCAAGGCTTTGAGAGTAGGTCCATATTGTTAAATGTTATTCAAGCACAGATTTTTAGTTTTTCATTTCTGGGCTGCATTAGAGAGATTACAAAAAAAAAAAAAACCTGTCTGCTGTCCGACATTTAGATTGTTTCCTTTGAAACAATGTTTATATATCCTCAAATAAAAGTTTATATTTAACATAATTGATTACTGTATCAAAAGTATTGGTACCTATTGCCAACTGGAAATTTGGACTCTGACTCTACCAAAGACAGAGTTGAGGTATGTGTCCATGAAGACAAGTGCTTGGAGGAAAAAGTATGTTTTGCAGAGGGAAGCCACAAAACCCCATCTAATTCCCCTGGAAGGGCTGAGAACTCAGGAATCCATGCCAACCTTTCTGCCTATGGTTTTGTCCAGATTTGCAGTAATGGCAGGAACTATGAATTCTAGGATTTGAAGAATGGGGTTTGTGGTGGATGGGATTTTACTTGCTTGGTCTCTTCAGCAGCTGTTGCCATTACCGATGCTCCCTTGCGGGGGAATAAAAGGGACGAGAAGGGCCTGATGTGAATTCAGACGCAGACAAGAAGAAGAGCGTTCTCCCACTGACCTCTTCCTGAGTGTCAACCATGTATAGTACAGGAAAAAGTCTGATGACAGAAAGTGACAACGTAGTGTTTCTTAGCCTCTGTGCTCTGGAAACCTACCGCTTTAATCTTCAGTCTCTTCCCGTGTCATTTTCAGTCAGCAGCCACTCTCTTGCCTCTCCATCCTAACCCTGTCCCTGAGCCTCAGCTCTCCTGACCTGCGGGGCTCTCTCTCCCGCCACCGGCTTCCTCCTTGCAGACTGTTTTCTCTGCCAGGACCAACCTCCATCCCCTGCTCCCCTGCTCCTGGATGAACTCCTGCTCATCCTTCAGGTCTCAGCTTCAACAGGATTATAGCCAAGTGAGTGCAGACACCTGGCTTCAGGAACTTCAAGGTGGTTTAAAGTTTTGCAAATCTGGTGGGTAGAAACTGAAAACAATCTTATCAAAAACTGCAAGCATTGTTATCTGGCCCACCAAAGCGACCTAAATACTTCTTGAGGGTGCACTGCCCTTTTGTCCAGAGAAAACCACCCCGAGGGGGCACTTTGTAGATGTGTATAGACCAGGGACTGCACTTGCTACAGAGGTGTTGTTCTAAGGTGCTCAGATTGCTTTCCTAGTGAGAGAGGAAAAGATAATTTCTCTGACGGAGGCAGGGAAGCATTTCTGTACACTATTTTATTTTTAGGTTTCTTTTGGAGAGGTATCACAAGGAGCAAGATATCTTGATCTCACCTTGACCTCAGAGCTGGAGCAGGGCCCCTAGGTTAAAGAAGAGAAACTAGAATCTGAAGAACTATTTTCAGGGGAGATTTTGTGAGGTTGTGGGCACAATCAGAATTCTTTGGAACCCACAGGGACAACACTCAGCACCTCTGTGATACCCCAAGGATGGGTGCCTTTTTTTCCCCATAATATAGTCTGACTAGTTTTTGCAGGTAGGTAGGGAAACAATGGACCCTTTGGTATTTATTGAATAATGAGCAATGGCACCAATTTTTCAGATTTTAGTGTCATGATGTTTTTAGCTAATTCTCTTGGGAGTCTACATAAACAATCATACCAACTGGAATAAATGATCATTTTCTTTTTCCTTTCTTATGGTTATATTTCTAGTTTCTATTTTATGCCTTATCACAACGAAAGAAAGCATATTATAGCCAAATTAGGTGGAGCTATGACAGTGCTGTTGCGTTTTCTGAGCAGCTGTGGAAGTACAGGATCTGACAGCAGAGAGGTGAGAGGCCCGAGACAGTGAGCGGCTAAGGTTCCACTGGAGCATTTCAGGAGAGAAGTGACAGTGTCCTAAACTATGATAACAGATAAAGATTTGAAAGCAAAAAAATATGTGAACATATATATACATATATTTTAGTTGCTATACTGAGTGTTTTTCGTGATGTGGTAAGTCAACAAACACAACTCTCAGGCTTGCAACCTGAAGCTTGGTGGTCTGATTATTAGCAGGAAATTATTTTTAATAGACAGTGAAATAATTCATTTATCTGTAAAGAGGTGATAGAAGTATTTTAATTAAAATACCCAGCTAACAAACACATTTAATACTGTGGATTTCAGAGAAATTTGCTGTGTTTCAATTTTTACTATTCCTTTGTGGTCTGAGACATAACCCAGCTGTAGCCTGAACTCTGTTAATTAGCATGCTCACCATGCTTTTCCAGCCTCCAGAGCCATTTTATGGGTGTGGGAGCTCATTTGGGCCTTGCAGCAACCCTGCGATATGGGTCATAATAGAAAACGGTGTCTGTGGAGCACATTACGACTTGCAAAACACCCAGATACATCCATTCAAGGTGCTCACGTGCATTGCCGGTGACATAAGACACAATTCAATCCAGCCAAACAGCAGCACCCCGTGGCATTCTCTGGACACAATGTGACGTTTATGTGCTCCCATGCCTTTACACCTCCTGTTCCCTCTGGAGAATTCCCTTCCCTGCCTTGTCCCACTTGGGCCCCTCTGACATTCAGGAAGGACGTCCCTCTCTTCCCCAGGAGTGGTGAAAGTGGTGGTTGTGGGGGAAGGCAAGCACAGGCTGCACGGTCCTTGGGACAGAAGAGTCCAGCTGGGCTGATGACCACATCGGGGTTGGTGGGGGATCCCCCAGTCTGCTTAAGGTGACACAGGCTCAGGCCAGCAGTGGTCTTGGCCATCCGCATAGTTGCCAGTGATATCCCGACAATGTAAACTGCCATCACTGTGACCTCTGAGGCCTCCTCCCTCCTGATGTCTGCTCCTAGGTCAGCTCACTTGCGTTGCCAAAGAGAACTAATACTGGACACTCCTTCCATGTCTCCTCTAACTGCCTCTTTGGGGTCCCACTGATTTTTTTTTTCAAAACCCACTTCTTCTAGGAGGAGAAAGGGGAAAAGGGTAGTTGTTTGTTTTTCAAAAATAATGGAGCAGAGTCACTACTCAGGGGACCAGCTGTCCTTAGTGACATCTGCTTAGTGTCACTTCCACCAGGAAGCTCCCTCAGGCCTCTAGTCTGGGTTCAGTGCCTCCACCCAGGTGCTCGGGAGCCTCTGTACTTATCTAGATTTTGGTACATGGAGTAAACAACACTGTCTGGTGGTAAGGGACAAAGTCTCAATTCAAAAGAGCTTAAATAAAATGAAAGAAAAGCAGGAAGGGATCTACTGGATCAAATGTTCAAGCTACAGAAAGGACCAGGGAGACGCTGGCTACAGGAGGTGCTGTCAGGAGGCTGCGTCTCTGCCCTGCCTTTGCTCCTCTCAGGGAACTGGCACCATTCTTTCCCGAATGTGGTTCCAATGACCTAGATGGTGAGCAGAGAGAAAGGACTGTCCTCCCTACCAACTTCGGTTTCCCCAGGTGGGGTACCAGCCTTATTCCCAGACCAGTCACTCTGCTAAGAGGGCTGACGCACACTGATCCCTGGGCCAGGGGGCTAGACTATGCCTGGAGGTGCAGCGGGGCCACAGAAGGGCTAACGCAGGGAACTGTGACCTGCACAATCCTTCCTGCTCTGTCTCGGGGAGCATTCATTCCTCTGTGCTGGAACTGTTATTTCTCATCTGTCCCTCACTCAGGCACAGTCCTTCTAGGAGGACAGAATCTAGTTCCCATAGCTCTCTTTGCTTCTGCACAGGGTCTGGAATTCAGTAGGCATTTGCTAAATATTTGATAAATGGAAGACTGAATGAATGGACTTGTGCGTGACAGAAGGGGCCAAATTAAACCAGGTGTCTGAAGAGGAAAAGCCCCGCTTAGACACAACTGCAAGGCACGTGGTCTCAGATACATTTTTTATGTGAAGTGGGATTTAGAGTCCATGACTTCTGTACCTCTGAGGGATTTTTTTCACTTCCTAAACTATGTGCCACACACTAGAATGCGACTGGGGTTCACAAGAAGGGTGCAGGTATCTTTAAAATGCTTCTGGACCCTGAAGGTTACAACCCATCTTGCAGTGTATCTCATCTCTTCTCACACTGCCCTGCAAAGATAGATGCCCTGAATTTGTCTAATGGTCTCTGTCTTCCCCAGCTAATGTCAAATATCGCACATTATGGTCGGCTTAGCTAAGAATATTTTTCCTTCATAATCTTCCTAAATGCCTATGTGGCACTATCACTGTCAGAAAATACTTAAGCACTTTGCTTTTAACCACGCTGTTTGCAAATAAGAAATTAGGTTGACCTGACTCTCTCCTGGAACATTGTTTACATTGCACTTTGCCCATCAGGAATGTTTTGAATTTGAGCAAATTAAGCACTCTCCAAACGTGGTGTTTAAAATAATAAAGAACTCTCTGCAACATTTAAGTGGGGCTGGAGTGTTTCCCAACAACACCTGTGATTCACCAGCTGTTGCCGTGGAATTTGGCCACGGACCATAGGTGGGCTTTTCCTAACAATCACTTGGCAGATTGTCACTACACTCAGTAACACAGTGAAGGTCCTATAGACAAACGTTTCTCTGTCTATGACTTGCTGACAGGGAATGAAGTTGTCTTAGCTCCAGTAGAGAGAGGCATTAGTGTTAAATACAACTGTAATAATATCCTTTAATACATGGGTGACTGTCCCCAAGCTGTTAAGACTTCCCAGTTCATAGGAGACGCTATTTTAGAGTTCTACTGAGGAACTGCCCTTGGAAAAGGAAAAAAGGAAAAACAAGAAAAGAAGAACAATTCTCACTTGAAAGTTGAGCAGGTTGGCTTTGCTTGGCTAGAGAGCTCTTTCCTTCAAAAATGAACGAGACTATTTCAGGAAATGGCTTGCTGACTCCTGGCAGACTTTACAAGGAGATGTGTCATGGTGGTAATGGTATTGTCATTGCTCTGTGCTGGGTTCATGAAGTGATGGATTTTTTTACGCAGAATTCCCTGTTAAAGGATCATGTTAAACACTGGTTGGGAGTGGAAACAAATGTTTAAGTTGGTCCTGTGCTCTTTCCCAAACACATTTTTAAAAGCATTTTTTTTCTTTTAGAAAGTGAGGGATAGACTTATTTACTACCTCAGATTTACTGACATTAAGAATGTGTAACAGTAAAAGTGTTAAATTCTGCCCCCATTAGATTTACATATTGTGTGCAACTCCCAGATAAATTCCAGAGATTTCTTTCTTTTTAACTCAGCAAATTGATTGTAATGTTAACCTGGGAGAATACATTTATGAAACTAGTTTAGACTACTTTGGCAAAGAAAATAACAAAGGAACATTTGAGTTTGCACATATCAAGAAATACTATAAAGCTATGGTGTTTTGGAAAGCATGCACAAAATAGACTATCTACTTGAAAAGAAAGTGCTCAGAAACTGTCTTTGATGGTGACAGGAATTTAATACATGGCAAAGGTGGTGTTTTGGAAAAGTGAAAAAAGAGTAAACTATTTAACTAATGGTACTGTGACAATTGGTTAAACATCGGGAAGAAAGTGAATCTACTTAACATGATAAACATAAATTCTAGGTGGATGGGAAATGGATTTTTAAGAAAAGTAAAGCAAAGGATGAAAAAATAACAAATGATAGATAAAAGTTTCCATAATATTCCTGTGCAGGTTTCATATGTGTATGTGTGTGCACATGTGTGTGCATGGATGCCACCCGTGTGCCCTCTATTTCAGCCTCCTTATTACTCTGAGAATGAGCTAGGACCCAAATACAAAATCGTAACTCCCCTATTTAAAATTCTCCAGTGCATCCATACTACCTGTCTAAATTTGATTAAATATTGAGTCTTATATAATCTCATATTTGCAGTCTTAAATTAAATCTTGTCATTTCCCCACATACCCTCCACTCTTCAGCTATGTCAGCTACTCAGTTTTTGAAGAAGCAACCGCCTCTCTCACTCTGCCCCTTGTATGTGTGATTCCCTGTGTGTGAGATGCTCTCTTCCTTTCCTCCTTCACTTGATTGACTCCTAGTCATTCTTTAAGGCTCAACCAAAATAACTCCTGCTCCAGGAATCCTTTGGTTATCATCCCAGGTGTATTATTACTCAGGGTTCTCCAGAGAAGCAGTACCAGTAGGGTCTATGGATTTTTTCATTCATTTATTCATCTTAGGAATGGGCTCACATGATTATGGAGACCAAGATGATTCAAGCTGGAGAACCAGAAAAGCTGGTCGTATGATCCAGGCTGACGTCAAAGCCCTGAGGGGTTGGATGTCCCAGAGAGAGGAAATTCTCCCTTCCTCTGCCTTTTGGTTCTATTCAAGCCTTCAACACAGCGGATGATGATGCTCCAGCTGGCAAACTTCACTCAGTCTATACAGTCTATATTCAAATGCTAATCTCTTCCCCAAGCACCCTCACCTGGACATATTGTTCTCCCAGCTATCTGGGCATCCCTTAGGCCAATAAAGTTGACACATAAATTAACAATCCCATCAGGCAAGCTTGGACTCACCCCCATGGAGCTGCAACTTCAAGGGTGTCCCTGTGGAGCACTTACTCAACTAGGTGGTAACTGCTGATTTTGGAAAAGTGTATCTTGATAGATGGTACATTTTTCTCATGGGAAACAAATAAAATAGAACAGGATATAAAGTGCACAGTAAAAATTTCCCTCTTCCCCATCCCTACTTCCCTCCAGTAGTACTTCACAGAGTTAACTGCTGTTAACAGTTTTGTGAGTCTCTTTACAGAGATTATCTAAAAGTAACAATAGAGATCTACATGTCTCACCATCCTTTTCTTACACAGATGAGATCAGAGGGTACATACTGTCCAATATCTTGCTCTGTATATAATTATTATTTTTGTTTCCCTGAGTTGTTACACAGACATTAGCATTAAGGGCAGCACCCAGAGTTGTTCAGTGTACAACCTGTATAACTGTACACAGCAGTCCAGCTGCCTTCCTTGCTAAGTTGGGAGCCCTTTAAAGACAAAGGCTGTATCTACCTTTTATTTCTATATCCTTCCTGCCTGCTACAATTCCTGGCATATAGAATTTATTGAATGAATAGCTGAAAATCTCTAAGTATAACATTATATTTCCTGGACTACTAACATTCATGTTCACACAAAATTCTCAGTTTTATAATAGTAACACAGCTATGAATCTATCCTAGGTGGGTAACCACTTTTCTAAGCCATCAGTCAAACTGGGATAACTGGTAGAACTAGTCTTCCTCTTTGTAATATACTTAGATCTATTTAGGTAAAAAGGCTTTTGGGATCAATTACTCCAGCCATTTACATCTGTGGCCTAATTTTACAAATGAAGGTGAATCAGAGAGGTAGCATATCCTGTTCTTGGTCACAGAATAAGTTAGTGATGGAGCTGAGAATTCACTCTGGGAATTTGAACTCTGAGACACATCCTATTTCAGCCTCATCAAGATGCAACATGGAAGAGTGGACAGAGCAGTAGATGTCTGGGTAACACTTTGACAAAGGCTTAGGGATTCAATGGACAACATGGTGCTTTATGACTGCATGACTCTGCCAGAAAGCCTGTTTTGGGCACCCAAGGAGGATGTTTTGGACTGCAAGCAACAGAAACCTAACTCACACTGATTTAAACAAGAGGAGAACTCATTGACTCTTCTAACTGGAAATCTAACTGTAGGCTAAGTTTGGGGTTTTCTTCACCCAGGGGTCCTGGCTCATTTCTCAGAGATTCTGCTTTATGTGTTGACTTCATTTCCAGGCTGACCTTCTTTTGGTAGCAAAATGACCATTGCTGGTTCAAGATTGATATTTCCACCATACCAATTAAGGGGAAAAGAGAATGCTTCTGTTGCAGGCTTCCCTGCAAGAATCCTGAAAGTCACCTAGATTGCATCAGCTGAGCAGCATGCCCACCCCTGACCAGTGACAGTGCACAGAAGGAGAAACACAAAGATCATCTCCACCTGGTCGTGCCCCACTTCTGAAGCTTTCCCCCAAACAGAGATCACAGGGGGTTGGGGGGGAAGGGAGAATGCCATATGAGGCTCTGGGTACTGTTAGGAAATGGAAGGGTGGATATGGATGCCAGACAGGAAACCAACAGAGCCCATTCACAGTGCTCCCTGACTGTCACCTATTCCTATTAATACCAGACCAATGAAGCCTTCCTCACTCAGTAGATTTCTGAGCCTCCCCAGAGGAACACTCCTACAGGTCCACAGACTGGTCTAATCAGTCCAACAAAGAAACCTTGGGGTTTTTCCATTTGCTTCTTTTCCTCTCTGTTCAACTGCCACTTATTGGCCATGCACTGCTAACACTTAGACCAGGGGGCACCAGCTCATTATCCTCCACCTGGTACCACCTCCATCCCCATCAGGCTGTTCTGCTTCAAAGAGAAGGGGCACACATTTGCTTTACAGTCTTCAGAGAGGTCTCAAAGCATAGTTCCTTGTGCCCCAGTGTCTCAAGAAATCCTTAGGGAAATGGTTCTTTCCATTTTTCCTTTATGAAAAGATTTGAGGAACACAGCTGAGCGCAGACACCTCACTAGTCAGGACTGACTCTCTCATGCATGTCTTTCTTAGGGTGGAGACACTTAACAGGGACATCCGTGAACTTAAATGGGAAAAATCATTATTCTCAATATCTAGCTGAAATTCAGCATTTCCTCCAGTTATGAAAATAAGCAGCTAACCCCAATTGTAAGGCATTTCCTATGACTTTGACACCAAAGGAAATCTCGACACCTACATGTCATCTACTGTTGCAGCAGATATCTGGAATTATGCTTTTGCTCAGCAGCACTTCTTTAGAATCATAGTAGTTACTAAACTCACCATTTGGTTTTGTTATTTCAAGAGTCAAAAAGAAGCACACATATTAATATGTTAATAAGTATTTTAGAAATGTTGGGATAAATGCATTTTGATGTCACCGATTGCCTTGGTAATCCTGTATATTTTGCTTAATTCACTTAAAAACATTATTCTGAGAACTTATCCACAAGCTTCACCAGACAGCTAAAGAGATCCATGCCTGGGAAAGGTTAGGACCCCAGCCTGAGGATGACTTGTTTCTCTAGAGACATCACAGAACTGGGGTTGGGTTTCCATGTTAATTTTTCTCTCCGTCTAGCAGTATCATTTTAGCTTCAGGGCTATGAATGTAAGCTCTGGTCGTCATCCCTCTCAGCAACTACACTTCACTCTCCTGCTCTCCCAAAGGCAAACAGCAGACAAGGGCCCTTCACCGCTCACCACAGCATGTCACTAGATTGGTTCTGCACACATGGCCCTCACGGCCCCATCACACTGTGGCCCCGTCACACTGTGGCCCCAGGGGAACTCTTTCTCCTTGCCAATAAGGATTAATTAAAAGTATTCAAAAGCCCCAAATGTCTTGGCTTCCTTCAAATTGTTTTGAAAGATGCATTTTTTTACTTTTCAGCCATGTGGACGTTTCCTCCTTATAACATTTCCTATAAGATTTCCTTCTTATAACCAAGAGCCAGGGGAAACAAGGCATCTATGTGTGAATCTAACATCGCTGATGATCTAATCATCTTATTGCCCCAATATTTCCAGGGTTTCCATCTTTTTATATATTTTCTCTCTTGCTTACTGTTCCATTACAAATTTTCCGACCCGTTTCTGAAACCTCCCTTGCCTCACTCCGTCTCTCAGCCCTTCCACTGTGTGTTAAAGAGAATTTCAGTGTTCAAATAAGAAAAAAAAGCCCACCACGTCCACATGTCTAAATGCTTATCACTGTCGCAGGCAGCACTTCTGTATAACAATTCAAGCTCTGGTCCTCCGTTTAGACCTTGAATCATTTATAAAGGCAGGTCCCTCCCGACGAAGCGGGGAGAGAATAGGCCGCCTGCGTGGGTGGTCTGGGGCTCTGGAGCCCGAACTCGGAGGGAACAGATGACATCATGGATTCACAGGGCCAGTTTATGAAGCTGCAGTTCAGCGGCAGGCCCAAGTTGCCTACATTATCTCTGCCAGACCATTCAACGCCAGAGACTCGCAGCAGAGGGACCCTTCACAATGATATTTTTAAACCTGACATTTGAAATGATTTGAAGATCTACGAGCGTTAGTGGGATACTGCTGAGTCTATACATTCCCAATGGGGGCAGGCGTGGGGGTGGGGATCAGCACAGGCCAATGATTGCCCCCCTGTGCCTGCCTGAATTGCTAATTCTGTTTTTTTTCCCCTCCCCAAAAGACTATTATTGGTCTTTTCTGTTAGGCATTCTGGGCTGGCACAGAGGGGACGAAAACACTGCTTTCTGCATAGACCCTGCAGGAATCTCAGTCCAGGATGAGGCATATGGGGGCACAGGTTAAATCAGACAGACATTGAGTTTCCACCAGATTTCAAAGTTAGTGGAGAACACCTCACCCTCCCAGGAGTTTTCTTGAGACCCACTGAACTTTCTGCTCACAGAGAGCTCTGCGCAAGCTGAAAAGTTTCTCCAGGGTGCTCTCCACATCTCCGTCCCGTAACGCTCACCAGCTATGCCATGCAGGTGCCATCTGAATGTCTGCCCCATTATCGGCAATAACTCTTCCTTCCCTAGCCATGTGTTATTTTAATGACCAATGTGTTAGCTATGTTGGAATATTTCCTCCACTAGTAGCTATGACCCTCCCCCAAATTAAATGATTATGGTTGCAAGCTATAATCTTTTCAGAATATCCTAGCATTTATGTGCTTAGTGGATCCATTCTACCTGAGTTTAAATCTTGGATCTGTCTTCTAATAGATTTGTGATCTTAGGCAAGTTACTGAACTTCCTTGTATCTCCATTTCCTCATCTGAAAAAATGGGATCATAATAATTAGTCTCTAACTCATAGTATTGTTTGGAGAGCAGATGAGTTTATAGACGTGAAATGCTTAGAATAGCATTTCACACAAAATGAGTGTTGACTGAACATTAGCAATTTTTGTTACCATGATTATTATTATTTTTCTATTTGTGATTGACATTTTCTGGCACCTTACCTAAGTCATTTCTGTTGAAATAATCTTTCTCTCCCTCACAACACCTTGTCTTGATAAAGAATATAAGAGATTTGAGTGCAAAAGTCTAAAACCCACATGACTTTCATCCCCCACTGAAACTGGACACTGCCCCCAAATTCAAAAAAAGAGGGAGGCTTGGGAATGTCTTAAGGAGATTTATGACTATTTAAGGGGAGTGAGGAACATGTCATCAGCAAAGGGAAACTTTGAGTCTCTTTTTTGCCTCACCAGCGGTATCCGACCCAGCAAAGGGGACTCTGCTGTCCCATCGAGGCTGTGCAAGGACACACAGCAGACAACCGCCCCCCTCCAGCTGTGCCTGGGCCTCTCTTAATTTTGAAATGGTAACACTCTGTCACCCAGTGAAAGGACTCTGGTTCCCTCAGGAAAGTTGCCAGGGAAAACTGATTGGCAAATGAATGATGCTTTTCTAAACCTTGGCACCTATACTATTTCTAACAGTGTTTGAGATGACTTTTCAGGTGGGAACCTGAATGAGAATCAGATGGGGTCAAGAAAGACTAGGGGTCAAGGGCATGTCCAGCTTTTGGAGACTAAGGGCTTCAACTCCCAATCCCAGCCACTCACCTACTGGCTGTGTCACCTTCAACGAGGTACCTACCTTCTCTCGCCCACAAGTTTACCACCTGTAAAAAAAAATAGAGAATTGTATCTGCTTTCTAGGGCTGTATTGAAAAGTTAGAAGAGATAACATATAAGAAGGATATAAATGTTTAGTGTTCAACAGCACCAGGTACGGGGGTGGGGCTTGCATCTTTGCCTGTCTTTGCTGCTTTGAAGAAGTCAGACTTTGTCTCTCTCCTTTCTCTTGAGAAAAAGTGAACCAGTTTTTTCTGTGGCTAATGACTTGGGATTTGGTTTTAATAAGTTATAAGTTCTAGTGAGAATGGAGAATACAACCTTGGGATCAAAATGGTGCAGGGGTCGGAACTTCAGAGGTGGGAGGAGGGGCTGGGGCAGCTGGGAGCAGTCGTGGGGCCCTGAGGCTGGGGATGGCATCCTGGGGAGCTGTCCATGGGTCGGGGCAGGGCCATGAAGGAGTCAGGGTAAGGATCACAGGGAGACCAAGCTGGGAGCTGTCACCCCTATGTCACCCCTAGGTCCCCTGTGTTCTCATGCATCCCTTCTCTAGGGACCTCTGCAGAGCGAGGCTTCTATTCTCACTGCTGGTGATGTGCCTGCAGGCTGAACTGACTGTCCAAGGGGTAAAGTTGCCCAAAGAGGCCTTCAGATTGTGCCCGCTGTCATCCTCCTAGGCTTGGGGTCTGGCCCCTGGTTAGCCTCAAAGGGCCCCTGGTTGCTAAATGGACTGGCCAGGCACACTTGCCCTGAGTGGGGCCGAGGCTGGGCTGTGCTGGTGAGGACTGACCGCTGAGCACAGAGCACGGTCTGTGAGCCCCACGTTACTCATGCAAAGCCCTTGGCACACTGCCGGACACTGAAGGCGCCTGTTCCATTGTTTTCCCTAATTGTTGGGGAAATCTTCACTTGTAATCACAAACACAGCTTGTTTTCCTTTTTTGTTTTGTTTTGTTTTTTTAAGCAGCCAAGTAAAGCAGTTCTCTGAGGTAAAGCATCACGTAGATTGTCATCTAAAGTTCTCCACAATGCCATTATCCTGGGATTTCCCTCTTGAATACAGGTAAATGGTTGTAGTTATTTGCCTGAATATTTGTAGATTTCATTGAGATTTAACATTTCACCAATTTGCCCTTTTTGAAAATTCTGGATAGAGTTTCATTACTTTTTTTTCTTTATCTTTCCCCGACAGACTCCTGCTGAAAATGAAAGCCATTCATATATTTCTTCTGAAGAATGGTTCTCTTTCTCTGAGGACACTTCCTTCCAGACACCCAGGGAGTGTCCAGAGAGGGAGGCCAGATGTGCCAGCCAGATCACGTACACAATCCATCTTGTTTGGCCAGTCACTCTTCTTTGCATTATGTATGTTTCCCCAGCAAAGCCAGCTCCTGATTTCTAGAACTAGATGAAGGAATAATTGGAATAACTGTGAAAGTGGTGTATTAGTTATCTATTGCTGTGTAACAAATCAGGCCAAATTTAGAAGCTTAAAACAGTAAACATTTATAATCTCACAGTTTCTGAGGACAGCTTAGGTTACTCAACTGATTCCAAGCTCCTTCAAGGGGCTGTAGCAGGTTGTGGTTCCTCACAGGGTGTCGGCTGGAGATGTCAGTCCCTCCTCACAAGGGCATTGCCCTAGGCCACCTGAGTGTCTTCAAGATGTGACATCTGGTTCCCCTCAAAGAGAGTGTTCCAAGACAGAGAGCCCAGGACAGAGGCCAATGTCCTTTATAACCACATCTCAGAAGCGACATACTGTCCTTTTGCTGCACCCTGCTGATCACATGGACCAGCCTTTGTGTGGAAGGGGCTCTGCAGGGAAGGAACACCAAGTGTCAGGGGCCGTTGGGGGCCATCTTGGAGGTTGGCGACCCCCAGTAATCTTTCATATTTTAATTTTGGTTCTCAACACACACTTATTTGCCACTAAAATGTATTTTCTCAGTTTTTAAAAGGGTCATCATATTCGCTTATATTGGCAGCTTTTTTTTTTTCACATTGCAAATTCAAACTTATGTTCTATAATTGTTTATTTATTCAACAAACAGTGACCCAAAACACACAGTGTTTCAGGAACAAAATAGAGAACCAGGTTAGCAACTAGGACAAGAGCAAGACAGCACATTTTGATGTGCATGCATTTCCTGTTCTATCTGCACATGATTATCTACAGCTTCCATGTGGAATTGACAATGTCAATCACATAACACTCTCTCCCCACACTGGAGTTCACCATCTGATGGGAGACACTTGCCGTGGGCTCTGGGAGAGCAGAGAAAGGGGACCACACTGCATGCCAGAGAAAAGCCAGGAGGTTGCATGCAGTGGGGACGGTTTAGGAGTCCCTCTGCATGTGTCCCCACACAACACCCAAAGTATGTGATTTTCTCCAAGTGCTTCTCCATTTCAGAGACTTAGACTAAGTGACATTTCCTATGGTTTAGGGTCATAGTCACATTGGAACTCCCTTTTTTACTTTCTAATCTTCCCCTCACCCATCTCCCATAAAGCCATGCTCCCCATGCGGTGTCACAGGAAATAATTTGATCCAGCATACTTGTTTTATGTCACACCCAGCATCCTGATCCCATTTCCTTTAAAACACTCTTTCCCACTCCATCTTCTCTCCACTCCTCTTGTCCTAGTTTGGTTCAAGGTCCCCTTGATAAAGTTTTCCTCTCAGCTGGCAAAGTAGCATGATTGGCATCCATCATCAACAAAGGAAATTCAAGGAGGGGTTATCTGCATTTTTCTTTTTACTCATCTTTTTCTTGATTATTTCTCTCTCAAAGTGGCCAGAACCATAGAGACAGAAAGCAGATCAGTGTGGGGAGGAGAGAGAAAGGTGTTGTTAGTATTTAATGGGAATGGAGTTTCACTGTGAAAAGATAAAACAGTTCTGGAGATGGATAGTGGGTATGGATGCACAATAATGGATGTGCTTCATGTCACTGTACCCTTAAAAATGGTTTAAATGATGGATTTTATGTTGTGTGTATTTTACTGCAGAAGAAAAACAGAAAACTCACTTTAATTTCAGTGTGAAAGGAGGTGTCACAGCTTAACTATGAGATTTGAAGTTATTAGTAACTGTTCAAGTTCTGTGGCATTAACCTGATGGATGGTAGCTATCCTTGTACTCTTACAGTATCCCCACTAAACAATTAAACAGGAATGAAAATAATTAAAATGTCATGTGTTTTATAGTAGGCCAAGCACAAAACCCAGCGTGCTTCCTCAGGCATCCAGAAATTGGGCCTTAAGGTTGGAGACAGCAAGGCATGGTTCCAGTCCATCTTAAGTCAGGTTATCATTGCCCAAAGTCCCACACAGTGTGTTGTGTCTTTCATTTCAGTGGGAATTAGCTGGGAGCTTGCAGAACCCACAGGTGCCTGAAGCCCTACCCTTAGGAAGTCTAATTTAACTGATCTCGAAGAGAACCCAGACATCAGTCTTTTTAAAAGCTCTCTCAGTGATTCCAACAGTGATTCTGATTTAAGAATCACTCCTTAGGGAAGATGTACACCATGGAACAACACTGTTGGTTACCTTTTCTCCTGGATTTTAAGAAAAGACTAAGTTCTACATTTCTCATCAGGTAAAGCAAATGGCTAGTTCATATCTTCATACTGTAGATGTCATAACTTAGACAGGCTAGGTCCTAGACATTAAACAAATGCATGCCCACAATTTGCCCATACTGGGGCCTCCAGGGGAGGCCTGGTGGGAAGGGGAAGATGCCAAGAGTGAGCAGAGCTGGCGGCTGATGAAGTATCGCTCCTCTCCACATCCCCCAAGGGCCAGCACACCAGAGCAATGGTGAAGAGAACTTGCTGCCATCCCTGGGACTCAATCACAAAAGGATTCCCAGGCAAAGGGGGTTTCCCAAGTCAGGAGGGAGAAAATAATCATGTTCTGGGTAATCGTGTTTGTGCCTATTTTGTTTCATTGGTGGTAAGATGCACCATATTTATATATCACTAAGGAAGAATGGTCCCTATTCAAATGTAGCACAACATTTTCAGAACAACTAGATTTATTTAACAGTTATTTAAAAAGCTTTTTTGGACCTATTTAGACAGAGATGATCATCTTTATATCATTCTTGTGCTTATATAAGAAGAGAAACAGAAACAAATCAGTTGACTCCTTAAACTTTCAAAAGCAGAATGTGCTCATCTGAATAACTTTTTTTTTTGGCTCAAAACTGTAGTTGTCCATTTTTTTCTACACACAGGATCATTTCCTGGGCCATTAAGAAGGTGATGCAGAACTTCACAGAGAGGGTTCTGTTATGAGTTCAGGACTTTTTCTCAAGTCTTTGACACCCACTCAAGCAATATTTGATGCCTGCTTTCCTCACCTCCCCTGTGGCCTCTGTTCCACCTCTGTTCCATTGATCCATCTGTCTGTCTTTATGCCAACACCAGTGGTCTGGACTACAATGTTATCATAAATGAAAACATTTCATTGTTTACAAATGTCTTTTTGCAGGTCACAGTAGTGTCCCAGCCCCTCCATTTCCTCATATAATAGTGATGACAAATGATTTGTCCCAGGTCACACAACTGGGCAATGGCAGTCAGAAGCCAACTCCTGGGCTAGGGCTCCAAGTTCACGGTGCCTACTTCCCAGCAGACTTATCTCCTAGAGCCAGATGAGATTTCTACAGTGAAACTGCAGGGTTAGAGTACACTTCTGAAGCTAAAAGCCAGAAATTCTATTTTGCAATACTCAAAAAAGTTCACAAAGCACCAAAGTGGAAATCATGCACTAATTGGATGCAGATAACATGGAGTGGAGTACACTGGCTAACAGAAAACTTTCTCCAGCAGCTGAGGCAATTTCACTACATTTCAGCACCAGCAACAGAACCAAGAATGGAAAAGGAAAGAGAGGGAGGCTATTGGGCAAATGGTATCCTGTGTGTCTATGTTCATGTCGACCTGCCATCCTCTCTCCTTGTACCGTCTTTAAAAAGCCCAGACCACTGCAGATTTCATTATTAATGGTTCTCATTATAACCAAAGCTCACAAAGAATTCTTGTGTGCTCCTGAGTAAGGAGAACAATTGGACCGGGGCACTCATGCCCCTTACCTCCCCCAGGACACACCCACACAGGCCCTACACATCCTGAGGGGGACCCCAAATTATCCCACACCCCAATGAACCCCCAGATCCTGCACATCCCTTGGTAGCATAACCCACCATGTCCTGAACTGTATTGCTTCTGCCAGCCTCCTTCCACATGCAAAACACACACACACACACACACACACACACAACCCCTCTAGCCCCCACTCCTCCAAGGCCCCTGATAATCCTGAGAGAGTAAGTACTCACGAAATCCCCTTGGACCTGTGTGTATAGGGTCAACCCCTCAAACCTCTCAAAATACACACAATCCCTCCAACACACTCCCAGACCACCTACATAGGTACAGAAATAAATATACCTGTACAAAGAAATATACCCCCAGCCCTGCTGTCCAGATGCACATGGACACAGGCGTATATGACCTGCCCCGATCCTCCAATGCACACATCAGGTTACTAAACACTCTGAGTTCACACATGCCACAACTCAACCTGTACTATGTACACAAAGCAGACCCAGGAAACTTACTACAAACACCTTGAGTCTTCCAGGAGCTGCCCACCACCCAGCACAGACAGCCCATACCTCATGGGCACATGTATGTATGCGGAGCTGCCCTTGGTGGGAGCAAACTGCCATCCCGAGGGGCTGCCCAGGCTTATACGGCAGGGAGCCTGCTCACCCCGAGTCTGGACATTTAGATCAGACCCGAGCTTAGGCTGCTGGCCCAAGTTCCAGCGTTGCTCTTCCCAGGGCACCTTGAAGGTAGGCATTTGAAGAGTCGAGGCTGTGAAGTCAGTGGCACCACCCCAGCCTCTGCGTAGGCACTGAAGTGCCTGCTGCCCCACCGCCTACTGCTCACCAGTGATCCGAGGCAGAGAACTGCCCTCCCCCACTGCTGGGCTCCATGAGCAATAAACCTGTGACGTTACACCTCTGTGTGCGTGTACTGAGGCTGCGCCTCCGATCAAAGGGACTCTAGGGTTTTCACGTCCTTCGAGTGGGGGCTTGGATGCTGAGGAAGCCACCTGTTGGTCCCTGTGGGTGGCTTGTGCCTCGTTCAGCAGGTCATAGTCTGCGTCTTCCTCATGTAATACCCCAGCTACACACGCCCAACATGCTGCACCACAACATACAAGCACAACCCTCCCCATTCCCTGGCTTCAGAAGACACCCTCACGGTGTGAAGAAATGGCAGAAGGGGTGAGTTTGGAGACATGGAAGGTGGCTCTGCAGGCTGGTTGAGGCAGATATGAGACACAGGCGTCTTTAGAAAGTCTTGGCCAAATCCTTCCAACTGAGACACCTCTGAAGAGACGGGCTGGCACCTCAGCTCCCGTGCAGTGGACTGAGGCTGTTTGGGGTCTGGGTCAAAGTTCAACTTTGCCTCTGCCCAATCTTTCTCCTTCTACCCCTCCCAGTGTTCCCTAAACTCTGTCTCTGAGTCTGTTTTTCAAAGAATCCAAAGTATGACAATTATTTATCGAGGATCCGTGAACATGGTTCAAGACTCTCTAGTGGAGGAACAGGTAATAAAAACAGGGGAAGGTGCAAACACAGATTTGTGAGTTATCAAAGCAGACTGTATTTCTGATTAGATTTCTGGGGTGTTCCCAGAGTCTCCTCGGGGCGCCCCACAGGCACTTTGCTGTTTAAAGCATGGGAGAGCTGGGGAAGGACCCAGACCACTGGCCTCCTGGCTGACATTCCCTCAGTGTCCCTCCTACTGGCAGCCACAAGGGGTGAGTTTGGCCAAGAAGCCAGTGGGGGGGTGGGGGAGGCTCTAGAGTTGTGAGTGGGGGACTTCTTTTCCCAACTTGATCCGTCCAGCTATTCCAGCAGTCAGAGCCTGTCCTCCCACCCGCCCGACACATCTTCCTCTGTCTGAGCCTCCTAGGACACCCACGCCCAGGGACAGCCAGTGAAGGACCCATGAGATAAAGAGAGGAGGCAGCCTCACCATCGGTCCGCAGATTGGCAAGGACCAGTGCAACTGGCCAAGGCCCCAGAAGTGGGTCTCCGCCCCCCCATGCACAGTGACCGGGACACCATGACATCTGCAGCCGGAGAACAGAGGGGCAGCTCCTGTGGGCCCAGGCTGCCTCTGGGTGACTGGGATTTCCCCAGGACTCCACAGCCTCTCTGGGGGCTGATTCTGGTGAGGTAGGAGGGGGACTCTGAAGCCAGGCCACTTGGTGCCGGCCCAGGGTCTCCAGCCCCGAGTGCTGGACCTGCCCCGGGATCCACACCAGCCTGAGCCCCCTGTCCTCACAGAGCGACAGGTGACGTGGGGCCCCTCCTGATCTCTTTGGGGAGCCCACAAGCTACAGGAGGCCCAGCACCTGCTGGAGGAGCATTGCGACCTGGAGGGGAGACAGGGACCTGGCCGTTCGCACAGAATCTGCTTCACTTCCTACCAATGCCTCCCAGAGTCGCCCCTTGTACACCGTCCCAGCAAACGTCAAGTCCGCTTTGTTTTTCTCTAACAAGCTTGGCCATGATGCAAATTTAAGCATTTCATTTTTCATCCCAGTGGACCTCCCTCTGTCCTTTCCAAGACAGTGTGCAAACCTTCACTCACCTTGTTTCCGTCCCCCCCAGCCTGCCACATGGGCCTCCCCAGGGAGGGACCAGCAGAGTGGCCACAAGGGGACACAACACCTGGACCAGTCCTTGGTGCGGCCGCCTGGGCCTGGGCATGCAAGGGAGGCAGATGGCACGGTCAGGGGCTGACCGGTGGGGCCTGTGGGAGTTGGGGAGGGGTAGCCCTCCCTTTCCAGAGCTCCAAGCAGAGGGCCACCTGAGGGTCCCAAAGGAGCAGGGCCCCACTGGGAGAGACTTGGCCTCAGGACCCACAGGGCTGGGAGGGAATCAGAACTCAGAACCTGGAGAAGCTGTGTTGGCCAGGAGGGAAGGCAGGGCCTCCACCTGCAGCTCCTGCCCCTCATTCTGTGCTCATCTCCCTCTTGGGAGCCAGGTTGGCCACTGCTGTGCCATGAGGTCTGTGTCACCATCCCAGAAGGGCCAAGGAGAACCCTGCCTGGGGACCCATTCCCCCAACCCTGGGTGCAGACCTCAGCCCGGAGCCCCTGCAGCCCTCATGTGCTTGTGTGTGTCAGTTGTGGTGTCTTAGTAGGAGCACATTCAAAACCAAAACAACATCCACACCTATTCACAGAGGGTCCAGTCCTGGGGGGAGGTGAGGGGACAGCAGTGTGGGCATCATTGAAACGCAAAGGCCCCGAGGCCAGCATCTCAGACTACAGCTGCATGGGGCCTCCTACCTCAGTGGACGAGACGCTCCTGCACAGAAATCCCCCAGAGAGACAAGGTGCCGCCCGCCCAATATCCTTTCTGAGTGTCCCGATTCTCCTCCCAGCCCAATGCCCTCTGTACTCACCGAGGTAAGAGGGCCTGCCCACCAGCCCACACATGTCATGCTCCCACCGAGGCCGGAGGAGGGGTCTTCTACATCAGTTGTGGAGCCTGTCTCCTCACGACATGCCTTTCTTCTCTGCTCACCCCCACTGGAGACCCAGATGTCTGAGCATCCCCCATACTGGCTGCAGTGGTGCTTCTTACTCTTCCCTGAGACAAAAGGGTCCCCCCTTCTCTTCTGGGGCTGTGAGGGGTGGCCCAGCCCCAGAGCCAAGGCTGGCACCCCAGCGACCCCGAGGCTGGCCCCTGGCAGGGGTGTCTTCTCAGCAGCACCCCACCAGCCCACCAGCCCACTTCAGCGAGAAAGGGAGGGCCCCCTCTAGACAAGGGCTGTCTGCAGGCTCTGTGCAGAAAGTCGGCTGATGCTGCAGAAGGCACAGGGCCAAAGCAGCTGCCATCCTTAGACGTTTGGGGTCCTGTGATGACGCTGTATCCTGTGGACTCCCAAAAGAGGCCTCCACAGGAGTGGGGCTGGGGGCTTATGGGGGTGGGGGGCTGTCGGGAGCCACTTGGAGAATGCACATGAATCTGGAGGGGGAACGGGGATGTCGCCTTGGATCCCGAAGTCTGGGACCTTCTTGCTTTTGGCGCCCCTTCCCACAGAGAAGCCAAGAGCATTTCCTAACAAAACAGGCTTTATTTACATTTACGCACAATGCCCAAATGGGCTGAGCCCCACCACCACCCCACACCTCTCCCACCACCCTTTTATCCCACCCCCCAACCACCCACCCCCAGGGGCCCTGCCCTCCCGCCTCTCCCACCCCACCCTCCCTGTCCCCCAGCAGCCAGGATCAGGACTGGGGTGTGGAGGAGCCCGAAGCTGCCCTGGAGGGCCGGCTCCTCCCTACTGGCTGCAGGGCCGCTTAGACCTCTCTGGGACAAAAGGGTCCCCCTTTCTCTTCTGGGGCTGTGAGGGGCGGCCCAGCCCCAGACCCAAGGCTGGCACCCCAGCGAGCCCGAGGCTGGCCCCTGGCAGGGGTGTCTTTTTAGCAGGGGCTGTGCCTGCACACGGGGGCTGACTGCTGGCCTTGGCAGCTGGAGGGCCAGCGGGGCTGAGGCCTGGCCTCTGGGGAGACTGGCTGGCCTCAGACTCAGGAGGCCTTGAGTCCATTCGGGGTGCACCATGACTCGGGGGGGCCTGCACACCCTCCTCCTCCTGCCTCAGTTCCAGGAGTCGCTTCTGCTCCAGCTGTGAGGAGAGAGGGGATCATGAGGCAGCCTGATGGGGAGGAGGTGCCATGCCAATGACAGCCCCTGTGGCTCTCCTGCCAACCTCACCCCCCAGCTTGGTACCCCGGCCTGTGTCCTCCCTCACCTCCCCGGCTCCCCATCCTCTCCCTGCCATCCTCCTGCCCAGCCCCCACCCTCAGAGAGGCCCTCCCAGCCACTCCTGCCATGCAACGCAGGGGGCAGTCAGGAAGGAATCCTGTCCTGGGGTCCCCTGCCCTGGCTCACCTGGGTTGCCCCCTCTCCGGGCTCACCTGTCTCCTTCCCTTTCCCAGCTCACCTGTAAGATGGACAGTCCTTCCTCCTTCTCCAGCTCCTCAGTGAGGGCCAATAGGTCCAGCTTGGGATGTGGGGAGAGCAACTCTGTCAGGAAGCGTGGGTGCAGCACTACGTCCACCTGGCACAGAAGCAAAAGGCTGTGAGCACCCTTGGAGAGGATCTCCTGGGCACCCAGAGGACCCGGAGGGCAAGGGAAAAGCAGAGACCAGCCCCATCCTCCACAACAAGGGGGTGTTGGAAAGACGTGGTCACGGGCCCCGACCACAGGCACACATGCACAGGCACAGCATATACACACATATATATGTGCATGCCACACACCCCACAAGAGACACGCACACAAACATATGCACACCCACACCCACACAAGTATATATACATGTACTTATGTGTGCACACACACACACACGAGCATGTGCACCAACAACACGCACACCCCTGGCTCACCTGGGTTATCCCTGTACAACACACAGACACACACACACATTTACACACCTACATGTGCACATCCACCATCACACATACACACACACCCCAGAGCTCAGGAATAAGAAACAAACTTAATCCCTGCTCTCTGGGCACCAACCAGACCTGGGTGGCGGGAGTGTTGCTCCCCAAAATCTTGTGGCACCCAGGCCAGGGCCAGCCCACCTTGATGAGAAAATATTTATCCTGGGCACAAAGATTGTCCAGGAAGCTCAGGAGACCCAGGTCTGGGTAGTCGCCCTCCTCTCCCAGTGGCAGCCCGGAGCTCTCCTCTCTCCGTTCTCCACATGGCGCCCCCTCAGCTGGGCCGCCGGGCTTCAGCGGCCCCTCCGTGATGCCGAGGTTCTGGGTCACAGCCTCGGGGGTGTTCTCCATCAGCACCTCAGTGTGCGGGCTCCGCTGGCATCGGTGTGCCTGGGCGGTGGCGGGCTGGGCCCCAGCACCAGCCTTCTCGGGGCTGTGAGCTGAAGAGGGTGCAGGGAAGGAGTGTGGGTGGCCCGGCCGCACCACCCCAGCACCAAGCGTGCTCAGAGAGGACGGGGCTCGGGGACATTCCCATGGGGGGTCAGAGCCAGCTGGTGTGCAGGCACCAGGAGGAAGTGGCTCTACACAACTGAGTCTCCTCACAGGGAGAAGGATTCAGGATGACTCAGGAACCCAAGCCCTATCCTGCTGGCGTCACCCGGCTGCCCTGTCCCCGTTGAGCCCAAGAACAGCCCACTGCCCAGAGGAGAGGAGCTCTGGCTGGAGGGAGGGTGGGAGGTCTGGGCTCCAGCAGTCAGGGGACGCTGTGGCCTTGCTCGTGGAGAGGACATGTGCCTGCAGACTTGGCCACAGACAGGGACCCTGGACAATTTTCTGGCTCAGACCAAGTCTCTATACCTCTCCTAGCGCACTGTGGGGTCTGGTAAAGTCCACTCCAGATCCCTTGGGATGACATCGTGGGGCCAGCAGTGTGCCCAGGAGAAGGACTCAGGACTGGGCTTTCCTGGGATACCCCCGAGCCACCACCAGGGCCTCCCCAAATGCAGGGCCCATGGCTTGCCTCCCTTCTAGGAAGCAGCAGCGTATTGGTGGCCGTCCCTTCTCCCTGCTCAGGGCACTTCCCTTGTGTCACCTGACCCACCTACAGAAGCCACCTTCCCAGGGCATCCTCAGGTTCCCAGAGGCCCCCCACCTCCAAGGTGAGATACCCTTGGGCCCAGAGCTCTCTCCTCCCTTGATGGCCTAACCACTGTGCCTGGACAAGAGTCACACTTGAATACCAGGAACCGGTGGGTGGGGGCTCCTGAAACAGTCCCACCCAGCCCTCAGGCCTTACCTCCTGAAGCCATTCCCACAGGCTGAGAGCCGACCGCAGCTGCCTGGCTGTTCAACATAGAGAACCCAGTCCACTCCGAGAGAGCAGCCTCCTCCACCAACTGCTCAGGATCCCACTCAGGGAGGACAAGTTTGAATCTAAATAGGCCTAGAATGTAGGGGGGTCCAGACATTCTGCAGTGGGGGAGGGGCAGTGGCAGGCGGGCTTGGGGCAGGAGAGAGGGGGAGGCGCTCCATGTGCACTCTGGCAGGTGGGCAAGAGCACAGGTGCTTTTCCAGCCTATAGGGCCACACCCTTGGTGAGTGCCTCTCTTGGCCACTTACAAATTGTTTTTCGGGCTCACAGCACCAAGGTCCTAGCTGTTGTTCCTGCTACTTTCATTCTGTCTCCATCGACCTAGTTTGTGGCCGGGGACTCACTGCTTCCTACCGCTTGTGACTGACTTCCACAGAGGCTAGGCTTTCTGAACCCATGGGAACAGGTGCTCTGATGAGCACACAGGTACTCATGGCCACGGGTAGCCTGTGTTTCACATGGGGATGTCTGTGCAGCCGCGGCCTGTTCGGGGCACTGCGCCCATCGCACTTTAGGAAGCAGCTCATGCGTCCCCAGGGCCTTCTGTGGAGGCCCTGCAGACCCCAGCCAGGCCCCCATTGCTGGAAAGCTCCAGTCCATCAAAGAAAAGCCCTGCAGCCTCCACATCCAAGACCAGTAATTCCTCCTTTGCATTTCTAGGAACATCACGCTCCTGCTAAATATCTTTTTACCTTTTTAATGACTTCAATGTACTGTCTCACACTAATAAGACCTTTGCATGATTCACAGTCCATTGTGCACATGGAAAGTACAGCAGCAAGTCCTCCTCCCGCCTCTTTCCTAGCAGCCCAGATCTCTGTCCACTGGGAACCAGTGTCATCTGATTGTGCAGATTTTCTCAGACATGTGCTATGTGGTCAAAGACAAATGCAATCTGTGCTTATTTTTTAAGTGCTTTCAGTTTTCTCTTCTGGTGAAAATTCATTTACGTTCTGATAAATTTGCAGATATTTACAGTCTTGCAAGCAGGTCACAGTGAGCTTAATTTACAGAATTCTTGTTGGAGATTGGAAAAGAACAACTTGCAGACATTTCCCAGGACTTGGGTTTTTATCATGGGAAACCTTAGATGATTTGCACCAAGTAACTTCATATTCAGAGGGATGATGAAGCAAAGTATGGTACTAAGACACTCACAAAAGGCAGGCTTCTCTCTTGCTTCCTCCACAAATTGTGGACAAGATTCTCCCTCACGGCTTTGATGTAGGATTTGCTTGTTCTTCTCAGGACCACCGACTGGAAAACTGCATTGTGGAAATATTATCCCATCCCAATTCCACACCCCTTTTTGTATGACTCCATCAAAAAGCCTAGGCTCCTAAAGCAGACAGAATTGTTAGCCCAAATGTGTTCAAAAACACCAGCCACGCAAGGGGGAGATGACAGTCCTCTGCACTCTGATTTCTGACCATTCCTGCAGGAAGTCCAGGGGCAGGTGTGTTTTGAGTAAACAAAAATCTCCAGATGTGGGTCTCAGGCCTTAGTGGACAGAGGATCGTCCTCCCAGTCAGGGAAGAGCAGCAGAATGGAGAGAACCCGTGTGTACATAAGGTTTCAGTGTGGTAGGTGATGCTGCGGAGTTGAGACCCAGTACCCACCTTGCAACAGGCCAGATGGGTGTTTGGAGCCTCTGGGAATGCATTACAAAAGTCCCAAAGTGGCTTCTGCTGCCTGTTTCTTTCATTGCCAGCTCAAATTCTGCAAAATTTCCTCCGGAAGAGGAGGGGAGAGAAGTTCTTCCTACACTGTCTGCTATGCAACTTCAGTTGGCCCCTTGGTCCATGTGGATCCAGGTCAGAGCACCATGCTCACAGAGCAGAGTGTGTCCGCCACCCTCCACCCGGAGGCGTGCTCACCGGGAAACCTGCAGGCACTTAGGAGGTGCCTGCCATGAAGGGGACACTTAGTGCCCCAGGCCCATGGAAGAACCTCGAGTGCTTCCCGGGTGGGACTGAGACAGGAGTGTTCTCAGAGAGTTTTTATATTTTAGGTACTAGTCCATTGTGAGATACATGTTTTGCAAATATTTGCTCCCAGCCTGTAACTTGTCTTTCCATCTTGTTAAGGGGATCACTGGCAGAGCAAATGTTTTTAATACTGATGAGGTCTGGAGTGAAGCTGCAGCCCGTCCCTGAGGGCTGCCGCTGAACTCGAGGGGCGGTGCGCGAACCTAGGGAGGCAGCCCGCTGCCCCTAAGGCCTGTGAGACAGGATGGCTGCAAGGCAGCCACCCCGCGGTGCTTGGGCCACCAAGTGCAGGGTGCGGGTTGGGGGTGCCCAGGCCACAGGCGGCAGAAAGCAAGCCTGGCTCTGGGGCCCCAGACCGTGAAGCTGGATCCTCCCAGCAGCGGATTCCCGCTTTGCCTCACGTGTCGCACGCACGCGCGCCACAGGCCCAGGGAGTGGCTGCAGGCATGCAGACGAGTAGCTCCAATAGTGTCCGTTGCAGCAGGGCCCCTCGAGCTGTGCCCAAGTGCACGGGGGTGGGGCCAACGGTCGTGCGGTTGGTCCGGGCCCATAGGCAGCTGCTCCTCCTAGTGCGTGTGGGGGCGTGGCCACTGCATCCTCCCTGCGGGGTGCATGGCTGGCGGGGTGTGTTGGCTGCCTGGGAGCTGGGATACGTGGGCGGTTGCCGGCCTTCAGCACCTCGGCGGGCTCCCAGGGTCCGTTGGGGCGTGCCCCTCCAGCTTCGCGCAAGCGCGCGGGGGCGGGGCCAACGGCTGCAAAATTTGGTCCTGGCCGGGGCAGCTGCTCTGCCTGGCTCGTGAGAGGGCGTGGCCCCTGCACCCTCGCTCCGGGGGGGTGGGGGGCGCGTGGCGGCTGCCTGCGGGCCGGGACTCATGGGCGGTTACTGGCCTGCAGCACCTCGCGGGCTCTCGGCACGGAGCTGAGCAGCCCGGGCTGATGACTCAGAAATAAGAGGGGTCATAGAAGATAACTATGAGCAATTATGTGCCAACAAATTGGATGACCTAGAATAAATGGATAAATTCTTAGAAACATAATCCACCAAAACTGAATCAAGCTGAAATAGAAAGTCTGAACACACAAAGAACAAATGAGATTGAATCAATTTTTAAAAACCTCCCCAAACAGCAAAGTTCAAGATGATATCGCTTCCCTGGTGAACTCTACCAAACACTTAGAGAGAAATTAATGTAGTCCTTCTTAAATGGTTCCAAAAAAATGGATAGGAGGGAGCACTTACAACCTCATTTAGATGATCAGCATTACCTGATACTGAAGCTAGACAGGATAATACAATAAAATAAGATTACAGGCCAATATCCCTGATAAACATAGATGGAAAAATCCTCCACAAAATTTTAGCAAATCAAATTAAACAGCACATTAAGAGGATCATACACAATGATCAAGTCAGATTTATTCCTGGGATATAAGGACAGTTCAACATACCAAATGAATGGGACACACTGAATTAACAAAGGGAGGGAATAAAATAATCTGTCTCAATTGATGCACAAATGGGACTTGAGAAAATTCAGCACTCATTTCATGATACAAACTCTCAACAAATTGGGTATAGAAGGAATGTACTTCAACACAATAAAGGCATATATGAAAAACCCACAACAAACATACTCACTGAGGAAAAACTGAAATCTTTTCTTCCAACATTAGGCAGAAGGCAAAGGTGCCCACCCTCACTGTTTCTATTCAATAGCACTGGAAGGCCCAGTCAGGGGAATTAGGGGGGAAAAAAGAAATAAAAGGCACCAAAATCAGAAAAGAAGTAAAACTATCTCTGCTTATACATGTCATGATCATACATGTAGTAAACCCTAAAGTGTCAACAGCAAACACTCTTAGAATGCATAAACCAATTCAACAAACTTGCAGGATACAAAATCAACATATACAAACCAGTCACGTGTCTAAACAAAAGCACCAAATACTCAAAAACAAAATTTAAAAAAATCCGATGCTCAATTTCAATATGAAGAATTAAATATTTAGGAGTAAGTTTAACTGAAGAGGTGAAAAACCTATATGCTGAAAGTATGAATAATTGATGGGGGAAATTAGAGGCACTGGCAGTATGGAAAGACTTTCCATATTCATGGATTGGAGGACTTTTGTTAAAATACCCATACTACCGAAGTGACCTATAGATTATTGCAACCCCCATTGAAATCCCAAAGGCATTCTTTACTGAGATAGGAAAAAAAAAAAAAAAGACACAAAAATTCATATGGATCCACAAAAGATGGTAAGTAGCCAAAATAATTTTGATAAAATAATCAAAACAGGATGGTACTGGCATATAAAAAGATATATAGATCAAAGGAACTAAGAGCTCAGAAATAAATATGTGCTTCTATAGCCTGATCTTCAAGAAGAATGCTAAGAGTTCACAATGGGGAAAGGAAATTCGTATCAATAAATGGTGATGGGAAAACTGGATATCTACATGCATAAGACTGAAATTGGTCCCTTATCTAATTTCATATGTGAAACTCAACGGTAAATGATAAAAGATATACACATAAGACTAGAAACCATAAAACCTTTGGATGAAAACATTGGTCTAAAACTTCTGGACATTGGTCTAGGCACTGATTTTTGGATCAGCCACCAAAAGCAAAAGCAACAAAAGTAAAAATACAAGTGGATTTGCATCAAACTAGAAAACTTCAGCACAGCCAAGGAAGGAATCAAAGAAAACAAAGAGGGCAAAGGCCTATATGATGGGAGAAAACATTTTTTCAACTCATATACCTAATGAGGCATTAACATCCAAAATACAGAAGGAACTCCTTCAACTTGGAAGAATAACATTTAACTTCAATAACTCAATTTTTTTAAACATGTTCAAGGGACTTCAATAGACATTTCTCTAAAAAATAACAGTGGCCAACAGACACATGAAAGAGTGCTCACCATCACTGTCAGGAACACAAAAATTGAAACCACAATGAGGTATCACCTCATACCAGTTGGAGGAGTGGAATATTTGGCACCATTCATTCCGCCGCTGGGATGAATGTTGTGCCTTGATGGGCTAGCACGGAGTGCACCAATCGCGGGGACACTTGGTTTGTTAGATGGGTTAACCAATCAGATTGAAAAATTCTGGCACATACAAAGTGCTTGGTCGCGACTACTCACTCTGAACATCAGCTTCATCACCTTCAAAGGGGAGCTAACTAATAATGTATCCATCTACTGGGCTTTTATGAATTTGGCAAGCATGACTGTGGCTAAAACTGCAACATTTCTATAATGTCTTTCCTGGCTTTGGTTCATTTGCATATCCTCAGGGGTGGAGAGAAGTTCATCTCCATGTCAATGGGTAATTACCTGGGCAACTGAGGGTGTGTCTGAGCCTGAGAGCTTAAGGGGAGTGGCTTGCTTGCTGGCTTGCTTCTTCTGGAGCAGGGGAGAGAAATAGCGCTGGACTGCAGTTTGTAAGCAATAAATGGACTTTAAACTTCACCTCTCACTTTGACTGATTTTGGTTTTTAGAGGTATTTTGCCCTGGGATCGCCTCTTCCCAGACTTACAGTGACTATGAATGTACCCACTGCCGTGCGTGGCACATGTGATAGAGACTCAAGTGATGCAGTGATAACTCAAACTTGCGTGCTCATTGGAGCCCAGTGAACACAGATGAGCATTTCAGCCTCTGGATCACGGGAAACACGGTGCTCTCTAAAGGTTACCAGACATTTATGATCCTACAGCTCAACCTACATGAAATAATGTCATGCCTGTGTCATTGCACTTTGGACAGTGAGCCAACTTAGTTCAATTTTCCTAAGCAGCACTTGTGTTTGGAACTTTGCAGTGTGCCATGGGTCAGTGTTACCTGGCTCAGAGTTTGTTCTGCCTCCCAGGGTTGTGAGCTGTCAGTGTGATCAGCCCTGGGATGTGCTCTGGGAGGAGGTAATGAAGGCCCGGTGGTCTCACCTTCAAGGAGCACTGGGCTGCTTGGCAGCAGATTCACAGGCCTGTGCTGCCAGCAGACTGGGTAGTGCTGTTCGTTGGTTCACGGCAGGCCTTTACATCTTTCACATATCACAAGGTTGCCAGTTACTGGGGACGAGTCAGTGGCCAAGACCCTCATCAGTTGCCCATTTTTGTCTTGAGAGAGACAGAACAACACTTGGAGGCCGTTGAAGTCCGGGAAGGCCCAGGAGAACGGCAGTCAGGCAAGCACTCTCTCCAGGGCCTCTGGCAGCATTCTAGACGACGGGCCCTGAGGCTGCCGAGGCCCCAAGGAGCATTTTGGGAAGAGAGGAGGCCACTGCCCCTGGGGCTCCTGACCAAGGCCAGAGCAGCAGGCAGGGAAGGGGATGGGCTGACCTGCCCGGGAGGGGTGTCAATGGGAGCTTGCAGTTTATTCTGAGAGCTGTGAGTGCAAGAAGGGGACTAGGATGGTGTGTGAACTTGGGGAGGGGGTGCAGAGGCAGCATGGGCCAAGGGAAGGGATGTGTGAGGGCCTCAGGCTGGTGTCCCCAGAGGGCACCTGGTGAGCCAGGGCATATGGGCCAGGCCAAGAAGGGCCCGGTGGGGAGTCGGCCTTTGCCTGCCAATGGGAGCCACCGATGGGAGAGAGCAGCAGATGGGCAGATGCAGACTTCTCATCAGGAACTGCCCTCAGGCCTGCTTATCTCCCACCAGGGTCTGTCCATGGGGTCAGCCCACTCTGTGGGGGACTGGCGGTGTCTGATCTGGGAGGAGAAGCCCTGGCCTCCCAGGCCCTCCACTGAGGAGAGTGCCCCACTCTGCATGCATCCTCCAGTTCTGAATCCTGGACGCCAGGCCCACTCACCTCTGGAGGCCTGGGTGAGATTCCTGGCCACCCAGCAGAGTGGCAGCCCTGAGGACACCACAGGAGTTCGAGTCACAGGTCAGACGGAACAGGGGTCACCCAATAGGGGAGCCTTACAGTCTCCAGTAATACCACTCCCAGCCCCGACACATGCTCCACCGAGTCACAGTGACCTATGCCAACATCACCCAGTGCCCTGGAGCTCTGAACATCCTCACACATGAACCCCCCACCTACCAGGTGCCTGGCTGTGCACCCAGCACCCTTATGCCACAAAGAGATATGCACCCCAAACCCCAGTAATATCACATCTAATCTTCAATACAAAACACTCCTAACCACCCTCAGTAATCTGACACTCTCACCCACATCCTCTGGTCCCCCAGAAATCACCCAAACCCGCATCTCCTCCCAGTGAGGCCTTCAATCCCTGTAATAATCACTCAGTGTATTCACACCAAACTCTTACTTTTTAATATTAGACCCATTCCCCCAGTCCCAAACACAGCACATACAGTCCCCCAGGGCTATGATATCCACTCCAGACAGTGTGTCAGAGGCCGAAACAAACACGTAAATACCATCCGACAGACACACACAGGGTTTCCCACCTTCTCCTAACACTCCCTCAAACACACATGACCTCACACCCAGTACAGACAGACCCATATCCCTTGAAAATCTATAAACAGCACCTGTCCACATCCCACAGTTACATACATGCAACTTGCAACACCCAAACACTGATGCCCCCACTCTCCCCAAATTCCGCCACACTAAAACTACACTCGCTACATTCTCACTGAGACCATGAGCACACGTACAGCCCAGTCTGAACACAGAGCACAAAAATGCACAACCCTACCTCTTCTCAGATGCACACTTACAACAGCCTCAAAACGCAGGCCAGGCCCCACACACCATTTCGCACCCACACAGGCCCTATGTATCTTGAGTGTGACCCCAAACCATCCCACATTGCTAAGAGTGTCTATGGATATGTCGTCAGCTTTGAGAGGAAAATCCTTGCATTCACCATTATTGACCTAAGCACTACATTTGGTTAAAGGATTTTAAAAGTTGGTGCTGCCTAATAAATAATCATATCAACAGAGGAAGACATTTTCCCCTCAATGTTTAGTCTTCAAAAGACATGATTAAAACAGAACATTCTGTGAAGATAATAGAGTTAGGACTGATCCCACTTCCTGAAACATTTTAGTTATATTTTTTATGCAACTAAAACAATCAAGAAACTCACCTTTTTACAAGGGAATGGTTAAGTTTCTATATAAGCATATCATCAATTTAGGTATCTGTTACCTTCAAAATTAACTCAATAACTCTATGTAGTCCTGGTTTCAAGTTACTAAGTCTTTGGGAAAACCATGGGAAGAAAATCCATAGGAAGTGACTTACTATTTTTTCAGAAGAATTGTATACTTTTCCTATTTATGAATCATAACACTGCTTACATGCAAGGGTAAGATGTATACTGAGCTATCTGAATTAAAGAATGATCCCAGATGATTCAATTCACAAAAGGCTATTTGAAAAAAATCAAAGAAAAGTAAAATGTTCAAATTAAAGGAGACATTTCATATCCAAAATTCAACTCATAGGCTTTATTTTTTTCTGTTTCAAAACATGACAGGCATTAATTATCTCATTAGCACAGCTCATGATTTAAAGTAAAATCTTGATGAGGAGGTGGCAAAAGAACATTACCAGAGAAGGTTCTGTGTACTCTGTGAGACCATCAGAGCTGGAAGATAGCAGCTCATTCCAACCTCCCATGTTACAGAAGAAGAAACTGAGATCTAGACCAATGAGTTGATGACAACATAGGCAATCTCATGTTGAGTTTGCTGAAGGGAATTTCAGGAAGGAATGGAGAAGGAATTAATAGGAGGAGTTTAGTGAGTAGAAATAAAAGGAGTTAAGTGAACAAATTTAGGGAAAAGGATACCTCACTGTGCTCTTGTGGAGAGAGAGAGACAAA
Source organism: Manis javanica (assembly GCF_040802235.1). Classification (NCBI taxonomy): domain Eukaryota; kingdom Metazoa; phylum Chordata; class Mammalia; order Pholidota; family Manidae; genus Manis; species Manis javanica. The sequence goes on from NC_133157.1 coordinate 82,808,046, forward strand.
AGAAGAAAAAAATTTGTAGAATGTCTTGTTTTTGCAACTAAAAAGTGAAGTGAGCCAAGAACACAGTCAGCATTTAACCAAGTAGGGTGAAGGCTTTATCAGTAGTCATACTGGGCACGACCCACCTCTTGTTGTTAAAATAATGGGTTACATTATAATGTGGGGGTAAAAGCAATGCAAGGTGAAGTTAAAAGTCACTGAGATGTAGCAACATTTGGCTTTCTTAGCTGCCTGTACTTTTGAGGGAATATCTGAAAAGGAGTCTGGGAAGGTTTGTTCTAGGCACAGAATAAGACCGCAAAAGGAAGAATTTGATTTATGCATAAAAAGGTAGACTTGGGCCTGTTGATCCAGGAATTCTCAGGACTCAGTGCACTTGCAGAAACATGGGACCATGTGGCCTGTTCTGACCAGTACACTATGAGTGCAAGTACCAAGTTGAGGCCATTAAGTGAGTGACTACTCATCTTTCTCTTTCCCTTCTGAGGAGATCAGCGAACCAGATGAGTCAGGAGACATGGAAGTAAAGAAGCCTGGATCACTCTGTCTCCAATCAAGGGGAGTTACCCATGTGAGTCAGCAGACCTACAAGTGAACTTTGCATGAGTGAGAAAGAGACACTATCTATTAAGGCACTGAGCTCCAGGGGGTTGTTTCTTCCAGTAGCATATGCCTAGCCTGGCCTGACTAATACAGTTATCTCCTGTAGTTGCATATCCACACTGTCCTGCTCATGCTGCTCAGTGGCTTCACTGCCTGAAAGTGGTCTGGGAAAGTTCTCCTGCTGATCCATGTAAGTTAATTTGGTATTGAGCACTTGCAGCAGCCAGAAGGGTTGGTCCCAACAAGGGTGGGGTTGTGAGTGTACAATTATTCCACATTTCATTTTGAGAGGTCAGAGGTAAAGGTCATGCTTTGTTGAAAACAGAAAAGTTCATAATGACTTGGGTGAAAGATAAGACATTTTGAGAATAGGTAGAAATCTTTGCAATATGCTAAGATTGCATGGGTAATAGCAGGAGCCCAACGTTTATGCAGTTTGTACACTGAAGGGAAGCTGGACTGGCCACCAGGAGGGAGACAAACCTAGCGGAACCTACCCGGCCACATACAGTGTGTTTCTCAGACTTCCCTCCAGTGTGTTCCGTACAGAGGGTGGGGGAGGAGCTTTTGCAGTGGGGAAACCTGATAAACGCTCCTGCAGCCAGGTGATCAAGGCTGACATTAACAGTGATAAGTCATGTTCATAGTATACCTTTGATATGATGTGACAAGAATGCCACTTCACCTCTGTGGTCTTCCTCCTAACAATGCAAAACCCCTCTTTTATCATGAGAAAAACAGTGGAGAGATTCCAGTGGTGAGGTATGCTGCAGAATACCTGACCAGTACTCCTCAACACTGACAAGGTCATCAAAGACTAGCTGTCATAGTCAAGAGGAGCCTAAGAAGATGTGACAACTTAATGTAATGTTATGTGGTATCTGGATGAAATTCTGGAACAGAAAAAAGGACTTTTTGGAAAAACCGAGGAAATTAGAATAAAGTCTGGGCTTTAGTTAATGATAATGTATTGATACGGATCCATTAATTGTAACAGATGTAGCATACTAATATAACATTGTTAATAATAGGGTAAACTGGGTGTGACCTCTCTACTCAACTGTTTCAATTTTTCTGTAAATCTAAAACTGTTCTGAAAAATTAAGTCTATTAATAAGGAAAAAATGAAGGATTAAAAAGTAAAAAGGCAATTCTGCCTAAGATGGTCTCTGATGAGCATGACCCACAACAGTTAGTATTGAGTCTTCCTCTTCTACATGTATTTTCCCTTTATGGAACCAAGATTAGAAGGTGAAATTTAGTGCATGTTGTGTTTCTGGTAGATCTGCAGTTCTTATTTTTTTACCTGGTTTATCTTCTTTGCAAAAGTTAACCAAACTCATTTTATTTAATGGAAGTCAAGTGGGTATAGTTAAAAAGAGAAGGGGATGGCATTAAATTACTGACCTTCAAGAAGTCAATATTTGTATCCTTACTTTTTTACATAGAGGTTAAATAAAAGATCTCAAAGTTGTAGGTGTCATAAGTGGCACAGCCAGGGATCTTAGCCGAGGTGGTCTGTTTCAAATCTCCTCTATCCACTCACTGTGCTGCCCACGAAGTGCACTCACACAAACACCACCAGCCAAGGAGGATGTAAGTCTGGGCTGGGAAGTAGCTCTGGGAGTGGCTCCTGGATATGAGGGAATGGAATAGACAATAAGTAAATAAATGGCGTGCCAGGGCTGGAAAGACAGAGCCATTTCCTCCCTTCCACAGCACTCTTCTTATAGTTATTTTTCAGTGTCTGGAGGGGTTTTCTAAGTTTTACTTCTTAAACTTTGTTTAACTTGTGTCCAACAAGCACAATTAGAAAGGACCTGGTTGAAATGAGGCTGTGTGTAGAACCCCAAATTCTTGGGCCCTCTTCTAGCCCTAAGTGTACCACCCTTAGGTCTCCTAATACAATATATTTTGTTAAGAAATTCTGGTCTGTTACATTTATGAATATGGGGGCCATCGAAGGGGGCAGGGAGAAGGGTGGGGTTATCACACTGAGATACTTCCAAGTCCTGTGCAAGGGAGTGGCCCTCACCACCACCATCCATGTGCAAAGGAGATGCTCTTTTAAATCCTTCCAGAAGGCAACATGTCAGCCACCAACAACCCAAATTTTGTTTAGGATTAGAGCAGATTGGGTCTTTTATTGAGTGCTGCCAAAAGAAAAAGATTTAAGAAACTCAAATAGGAGTTGAAAACTCTGTTCAGTTGATGCACATCAGGGAGAACGTGAAGACCCTCTCTAAGCGGTGCTTAGGTTCTCAGAGTTCTTTGCAGTCTTTGAGAGCTCAACTCTATGGCTCAAGTGGCAGTTTTCATCTTTATCTAATCCTAGATTTCTTAATTAGTTTGTCCTTGTTTTCATGCCTCCTGCTTGGAGTCATTGGTGGAATCCCAACAACCTGAGGTTTACAAGCTACTAAAGGCTCATATAGGAGAAGATGTAGAAGAAAAAGAAGAAAAGGAAAGACAGAGGGCACAAGCCCAGGAGACCTGGGGGAACGAGAACACTCTATCATATCTGTTTTGGGCCTTTGATAGTGAACTGACTTAAGCGGTTGACTTGCACCTATGAAATGCAAAATATGCACCTGTAAACACTGGATGGGAGATGCTCACACTTGGGGAAGAAGCATGCCTAATGGAGGATGCAGTCAAGAGGAGCCTAAGAAGATGTGACAACTTAATGTAATGTAATGTGGTATCTGGATGAAATTCTGGAACAGAAAAAAGGACTTTTTGAAAAAACCGAGAAAATCAGAATGAAGTCTGGGCTTTAGTTAAAGATAATGTATTGATGCAGATCCATTCATTGTAACAGATGTAGCATACAAATATAACAGACCTACAAGTGAACTTTGCATGAGTGAGAAAGAGACACTGGCACTGAGCTACAGGGGGTTGTTTCTTCCAGCAGCATACAGTTGTCTCCTGTAGTTGCATATTGAGCTGTCTTGGTGGGTGAAATGGTGGGTGGAAGGAGGGTCTGCTCTCTTCCCATTGTTTTCCTTCTTTCCCTCTTTCCTCCTCCTCCATTTCCTTCTTCTCCCATCTCCTTTTGTCTTTCTTCCCCCCTTCCCCTACCTCTCTACCCTTTCTCTTGCCCCAGTGGTTGATTTTGAGTTGTTAAATTACTAATGGAACCTCAGGTAATTCCTCCAGATCACATCGTTTCCTTGGTCACCCATGATGTGAACTTCTATATTTCTTACTTTTATAAAATAGGAGTAAATACATTAATTTAATTAAAAATAATAAAATAAAATGAAAAGTAAAAATTTAGAATAAAATAACAAAAATAAAAAATAAAAGAAAATGGTAAGCAAAAAATTAAAAAAAAATGAAAGGAAGCACACACACATTTTCTTGGCCTTCCCATGTCCCCTCCCTGGCTTCCTCAATTCTCTCTGCCTGACAGTAGCTGTCACCCTTCCCTAGCCTCCATTTCATCAGGGTTGTTAATGTCATTGTGATGCCATGACCCCTGAGTGCTCCTGGGAACCTGCCTCTGGCAACAAGAGTCCTCCTTCCAGCCCAGAGGCCCCCTCTAGTTGACACTTACAAAGTCTGTCCTTCAGGGCCATGCCACAGGCTTTCCCAGACTGCAGCTAGTGTGAGGGTATGTGGGGAAAATGGAAGTTCCTATGGCCAGGATCCTCACCTGACACTTATCTACTTGATGATGTCATTGGCCTACTGCTAGGCTACTGCTTACACACCTGCTGGCAATGAGCCATTATTGTTGGTGTTACTATACAAAGAGCTCCACCCAGTGCTGTGCCTGGAGGCAGAGATGGAGACTGACCGTGACTGTTCCACAGGCAGACCTGATTTCAGCACTTGACCTGCCATGGTGAGAATAAAACTTGGTATAAAGCCTTTTACCCCTTAATGGTCCATTGTTGTTACTCGGTCTCACAGAATCCAGAGGGAACTTTCCTGGGGGCAATCCCCCTCAAGCTAGACAGGGAGACTCTCCCCACTGCCTGGAAGGAAGCTTAGGGAAAGTCAGACTTAGGGGGCTCCAGCTTGACCCCCCCTTTTCTACATATTTTCTGCTCCCCTGCTGCCTTAGGACCCCTGTCAGCCAGAGGCAGGGAGATAATTCATGTCGTGAAATCAATGCATTTACTTCAGTTTTCAGTGATTAACGTCAGAAGCATTGTCCTGTTTCAGGTGTTGTCAGAGGAAGGAAAATCCACAGAAAAGGGGAAACGGTGGAAGAAAAGCTTTAACCAACAGTGCAATTAATTAAATGGTAATAAATAATGATTTGACAAATTAGATATTTTGTGGTTGATTTTTATAACTTTTAAAATAATATAAGTGGTGGCAAAAACCCTCCAACATCCAAAACCACAAGTCACATTTTGGTTGCGGTTTTTCATTCCCTACAAAATACAAAACATTTGGAAAACATCATTTGGACTATATTTGCCCCACAGAGGTTGAAATTCTCCTCCTTTAAATGATCCCTGGAAAACTTACATGTCTTCCTACATTGGAATCAATGTTCCTGTTTGAAGACTTGCCTGGTATATTGATGTTCATTTATAAAAAACACCTTATAGTCATCATTTCATTTTATCCTGTTGCTGGTTGGTATGCTGTCTTGCCTAAGGGTTTCAGCTCTGGGCATGTTCACTATGGATTCAGTGAGACTGAAAAAATGACAATGGAATGTTCTTGGGGTAAAAGGGTTTATTATCCGTTTGTTCTCCCAGCTATAGGTGGAGCACTGGAATTCCGTCTGCATCCAACAGTCTGCAGTTCTGCAATCCTCCTTCCTCTCTGCCTCAGCCTGGAGCACTGGGCAGAGCTATTTATATAGTGACTCAGTTAATAATAGCTTATTGTCTATGGTTGTGGAAGCAGTAGCCTAGCAGTAGGTCAGTTATATCATCAAGTAGTTTAGGTTCAGGTGAGGATCCTGGCCATGGGAACTTCAATTTTCACCACATATGCTCTCTGACTTATGTTCTTAGAAGGTAAAAGGCACACTCAAAGTCCCTTAACCAGAACATTCCAGGATCTCTTAGATCAGGGCTCAGCAAATGGCAGCCATGGACCAAATCCTACCCACTTGTGATTTTGTATGGTAAATGAACTAAGAATGAATTTTACAGTTTAGAATGATTGGGGGAAAAAAGATTTTGTAACACAGGAAAATTATATAAAATTCAAATTTCAGCATCCATAATGAAGTTTTCTTGGAACTCAACCATGTTTACATATTATCTTTCTTGCTTTCTTGCTTCAAGGGCAGAGTTGAGTAGTTGCAATAGACATACGGCCTGCCAAGCCTGAACTATTTACTCTCCGGCCCTTCACAGAAAAAGTTTGGCGACCCCTATGCTAGATCAAAGGCTTATTACATCACCCAAGACTGTTTTTCCAGAATCCTAGCAGACCCATGGTCAAAGGGAAAACCCACCAGAATCTGCTTTGTAAGCCCAGGAGGAGAAGCTTAGCAATGGACCTGCAACAAAAAGTAGCCCTTTAATCCTGAGCATGTCAGTCCTTTGGGTTGGTGACTGGAGACTTGGATCTGAGCCTCCAGGCCAGCAGACAACTCCTCTTCCAGGGGCATTGGAGGTGAATCCTCACAAGACCTTTGCCCAAATGAAAGAACTGTATTTCCCCCTTCCCTCCACCCTGGAAAAAGCAGTTCATCAACTGATAGCTGTCCTTAGAGTTAGGAAGAGTGGAATGTCCCAGCTTAGAGGCTGAGGGACAAATGGGGAGGGAACAATGAACCATTCCAGCACTTGTTTGGTTTTTAATGCAGTTATTTGATACAATGTTCTGCTAGTTCTGTACCCGGGTGGGCTATGACAGCTCTCTGCAGGAGGGGGAGAGGTGGGCTGGGACTGGGCAGAGGCAGAGGCAGGTGGGACAGAGAAACCAGGACCGAAGGCTCACTGTCCTTTCAGCAGAGCTTCTGATTCATTTTTATTACTTGTTTTCTCTGCTTATACCTACAAAACATAATATTATCTTCCCTTTTCTGAGTGACTGTCACATGTCATTCAATTTAGATTGAAACAGATATCTCAAGCAAATGTTTCCAAATCTCCATAGGATTTGTAGGGGAGGAAACTAAAACCTGGGTTGTTTAAAATTCTTTCTTGGTGTCTGACTTGTAATGCCAGCATCTAGGCCTTTCCCACCAAACCTCAAGTGTGCCACAAAATCAACTGTGTCTTCAGTCCTGAGCATGTTTCCACTATGTGACCACTCATGACATCCCCATTGTAAAGAAGCATTCTCCCAAGGGCATTTCCTCAGACCACCAACGACTGGGTCATATAGGAATGCTTCTTAAAAAATCCTGCTTGGGGAATAAAGCATTTGAACGACTCAGATTTCTTTACTCAAGAACTTCTCAGAGCCTTTAATAGGCAGCATTTGCTGCCTTTCCACCTTGATGATTTTAAGGTATTATATTTAACCTCTCAGAGCCTTATTTTCCTCTTCTAATAAACAAGAACAATAACATCTGCCTCTTGAAGTGTTAAATGTCATTTCTCTTTCTGTTTTTGGCCAAGCTCACTTAATTCCCATTAAATGAAGTGAATTCTAACAACCCGAGGGAATCTGCTGCAGAAAAAAAAAAGTCACTCCAACAATAAAATAAGGTAAATGTCTGTTGGCTAAATGCATAGCACAGGACACATTTGTCATTAATTGTACTGTTTTCATAAAGGAAATGACGCATCTAGAATAGAGAAACTCAAGACAACCATTCTGGGTCTACACTGCATATTAACATGCCATCATGAGAGGAGGAGAGGAGTAAGCCACAGGGGTGGGTACCTTATGGTGGAAATGCAGCCACTGTACCAGCAGATGGGGGGAGACTTTGGAGCAGCCAAAACCTTTAAAGCACTTCTTTCAAATCACACTGTGAGGATGACTGTTTTTCCATGCATCTGGTCAGGAGTCAGCAAACTTTCACTTAAAGGGACAGAGAGTAAATATTTTAGACTTTACAAGTTGTACAGACTCTGTTGCAACTGCTCAGCTCTGTTACTTCAGCACAAAAGCAGCCAAATGTAAACAGGCACGGCTGTGTGCCAATAAAACTTTATTTACAAAATCAGATCTTCAGGCCAAGTGCTGTAGTTTGCCAACCCTTGTTCTAGATGCCAGACATAGGTAGACAGGCCTCTTGACATGACATTTTAAAAGTTTTTGTTCATTTGTTTGTTCCACAGAACACTGAACACTCTCAGAATTAGTATTCCAAAGGACACAACTTTGGGAAAATTTCAGAGTTGTGAGTTTCAGAGTCATTTCCTCAGAAGAACAGACACTGAGGCAATAAAGATGGTGAAGCAGAACTAGGCAAATGGGTTAAGTCTTCAGGGAACTGGGCTATTTGTCATGTAAGTTCAAGTCCTCAAACACCTGGAAGTGGTCCAGGACCCAGAGCAGATGCCTGTCCAACTGCTCACAATGGATAAAGCTTACAGGGTGGGGCCACAGTGTTTCCCAAAAGGGTTTATTTGGTTCTGTTAGTCAGGGAACGTCTGCCAGTAACCAAGCCCACCTGAAAACCTTTGAGACACAGGAGATCATCAAGATCAAGAGCCTGGCCTCTGAAGCCATCCAGCCTGGGTTCAGGTCACAGTTCCACACTTGGCTTGAGCAAATTAGCTAAAATATCTATGCTTCAGTTTTCTTAGCTATAAAATGGGAGTATCAAGCTCTTAGGCAAGAATTCAGTGCATTACACTTAAAGAGCTGACACAGACACACACTATATGAGTATTGCTGCCAGCATGAATTGTCTATTATTGTTAGTATTTCCTTATGCTATTGTTATTTCAGGGCTTACTGAATCACCTAGCTTTGCAGGAGCCAAGAGGTCATCATAGACCTTCTCTCTCCATATTTTTTCTTTCTGCTTCTCTGTTCTCTTCTCTGTATAGGCCTATTTAATTCTATTAGCACATGGCCCCTCATAGCTACTTTAAATGGAAGTCCAGCACCCGAACCACATCCTCTGTAGGCCAGTACCCCACAGAAAGCAGACTTGGTCTCTGTGTCAGGTTGTGTCAGGGGCCCACCACCCTGACCTCAGGATCCTGTGACAGATGACATCGCTTGGTCCATAAGGCTACTTTTCCTGGTCTCTGGGCAGCCCTGGTCTCCACAAATGGAATGTGCTCAAAGGTGGAAATGATGGGCATGTCTGGTGCTGTGTCCTGAGGCTGTTCACCCCAGGCACGCAGGTCTAGACAGCAGACATTGGCTAGACCCTGAGTCGTCAGTGGAGAAGGAATTTTCCACTCTACATGACTATCCAGGCTTCCACTGACTCAGAACCTCAGCAAGATTCACACACAGGTGGCAGGATTTTATAGCAGACCTATGGGTGGTCCTGGAGTGGCTGGTAGCTGACACCATGTACAAAAATAACTATAAAACATGGAAGAATTTGCTCATTTCCATTCATTTGCTTACTTGTTCAACAAATATTTATTGAGTGACTTATAAGTACCATGCTGGGGAATATGCATTTTTTAATTAATAGAACAAAACAATTTTTTTTTCAATGAGATGAGGGATATTTTTGTAATCTCAGATGTGTTGCTTTCAACCCGCTCCTCTGTGTGAACAGTCTATTTGGGAGATTCCCTGATGGTAACAACAAATCTGACTGTCTGTCTTATACACATGCTCCATAAGTTATTATTTTTCAACCAGTTTACTGTGAACCTCATACAAAATTATCCCTGGAAACTGGGAGTGATATTGTAAAATATTTCATACATACATTAAGAAAATAATTTATGTACTGCATAAAAGGTATCAAATAATAAAAATGAAAAGCCTATAAATTCACCACTAAGGCTTAAGAAATAGAATAACACCAGTTCCTCTGAAGCCCCATGTATTGGATTCCCAACCCTCCCCACTCTTCTGAATTTGGAGTGAACATTTTCTGGCATTTCTTCATAGGCTATATTATATGTGAACATACAGATATCATCAGTTTTGTCTGTTCTGAAATTTCATATAAATGCAATCATATTGTATGTATTCTTGATAGTTATTCATTCATTCCCCTGTAACCATATTTAGATTTTTTTTATTAAAAACAACATTAAAACAATATTAAAAATTTCTGAGTCATGTTTCCTGGTGCAGATGTACAGAGCCTGAGGGCAGAAGTTTGGGTCATCAGACATGAGCATCTTCATATTTACCAGGCAACCACATGCTATTTTCTAAAGTTATTGTACCACCTTACTCCAACCACCTTACTTTTATGGTTTTGTCCATTTGGTGAATATAAAGTGGTACATGGTGGTTTCACTTGTTATTTCCCTGATTACTAATAGAACTGAAAACAATTTTTTATATGTTTATTAGCCATTAAGTTTCCTGTTCTTTGAAATATCTATTCCTGTCTTGTGCTTATATTTTTTCTATTTCTGTTCTGTTTTCTATTTCCTGTTTGTTTTGTTTGATATATATCTATATACCTACACACACACACATGCATGTATTTGTCCTGTATAGATGATGCAACTGTCATCTCAGTTTGTCGCTTTTCTTTATGCTTTTACATTTTTTATTGTATTATTTAAAAAGCAGACCTTTATATATTAGTATACTCTAATTTTAGAATTTTTCCTTTATGGTGTGGCCTTCTTTGTCTTGTTTAAGAAATCTTTTCTCACAATGAAATAAAAAAAAAGATATTCTCCAATAATATCTTCTAAAAGTTTTGAAGTTCTACTTTCACATTTAATTCTTTGGTCCACCTGCCACTGGTTTTATAATATTACATATAGCAGGGAACTCATTTCATTGTACTTTCCATAAGGATTACCAATTAAGTCTGCACCATGTAGTCCTTAATTCATCTTTTGTCCCATAATCTGCTACCTGCCATGTATAAATTTTACATTTATGCATGAATCTATGCCCAGGCTCTCTCTTTTAGATATAGGCATGTTAGCCTATATCTGTCCCAATAGAGTGTGAATTTATTTATCATACCTTTTCAATAAGTCTGGATTCTGGGGGTGTGATCTCTCCTTAATTTTTCCTTCTTCTGAGTGTCTTGGCATTTCTTGGCCCTTTGTTTTTCTATGTGCATATTAGAATCAGCTTCTTAAGTCCTGGGAAGAATTTGTTCTGGATTGATAAATTAATTTGAGGCAGACTGGTATATTTATGATATTGAGTCTTCTTACCATGTCTTTGGTACATCTCATTCATTCTCTTTTCATTGGATATTTGAGTTATTTCCAGGTTTTTGCCATCAAAAATATTTAATTTATTTAGGTTTTCTTCAATACCTTTCAGCATAGCTTTATGATTTTTCTTTCAAGTTTTGCACATCTTTTGTTAAATTTTCTCCTAGATACCTCATATCTTTTTGCTGTGTTATATGCAATGACATTTTTAAAAATTACAGAACACAGCTGTTGCTTAAGAGCTTCATTGTAAGCTATATTCTTACTGTGTTACAGTGGAGGTAGATGGGATCAGATTTCTAGACAGCTCTGTTTTCCAAATCCTAGGGTTCACTTCTTAAGCTGTTTTGTTTTCTTTATTACTGTTATTTTGTGAGGCAGGGATTCAATTTCCATCCCCAGCTTAATGTGTGCCTGATTAAACATATAAAGTTTATTATAATTATAGGAAAATTAACCTAAATATATTGTGACATTTATTTAAACTGCTCACAACCCTATTATTTCAAATTCCTTCAAGATTCTTAAACAGTTGAGCTTCTTAAGTCCTGGGAAGAAACTGTATCTGGATAAGTAAGCTATTATTTTACTAGTTGCTAGTTATTTGCACCTATTTTAAATAATTGTATTACTATACAAAAAATAACTGTAATGAAGAAGACGGAGGTTACATTCTCCAAAGTCAAAACTCAGAAAGCATTGTTTAGTGGTTGCAGCTTCAGAAAAATTTTAGGCGAATTTATTAGGCAAAATGAATGACCTCAGAAACATTACACTCACCAACCCAAGTCAGTGGAGCAATGGCTACCTTCATGCACTCGATGGCAGCGAAGTTGTGTGTGTGGACATGACATTAGAATTCTGGGGCCATGTGGCCAAATTCTACATTTATGAAATTCTAAGTTTCTAATAAACTATGTCACCAATCTAGCAGAAATGAGTCAGCTTAGAGTTTAGTTGTGGTATGTTATTTGACTAAGGAAGAGCCAGCGATTGTCAACATAGTTAATACATGCCATGTAGTGGCATAAGATGGGTGGTTACAGAAGTTTAGAAGTAAGATGGGCTAGCCATGAAGAAAGGCTAGTGCCTCCTAATTATGGGACCGTTTAGACTGAACGGAGAAACTCTGCTTTTTTATTTTCAGAATGACTGAGTGGCACTGTGGTAGAGTTACTGTTGTTCCTCTCTCCTGGAAATAGTAATTCCTTAGTCCCTTGAAGTTATGCATGGTCACATGACTTGCTTAAGCCAATGAAGTGTGTGCAGACGTGGCACTGTTACTTCAGGTAAAGCGTGTAACCTCTTTGTCTGACTCGGGGCCATGGAGGAGCAGCACCAAGACTCACATGGGAAACAGCTGCCAGGATTGCCTGTAAGACCTGCGGAGGACCAGCATGGGCCCGAAACACCTTCTGTTAAGATTTTAGGTTGTTCGTTGCAGCACAGCAGGCTCTTCTGCATGCTGTAGAAACCACCCCTGATTACCCACCTTATGTGAGTCATGAACTTGAGGACTAGCAGGCAGGACCTTGGACTTCAGTTTCAGAGATCTTGACTCTTTCCTTCCTCACATGAACCCTGCCAAAGGTGAGGGAGATGGGTCCTGCTATCCAGTCATGAACAATTCATATTCACAGTTCTAGGATAAGAATAAAAAGGAGAGTTAAGTTATATAAACTAAAGGATTCCATTCTCTAAGGCCATAATTTGCTTATCTTTCCAGGATTAAAAAAAATATGTATGCATCTATATGATAATTCTATGTATATTTGATATGGGCAGATGAGCAAACTTTGTGTCTTCTAACTTCTGTAAGATCATCAGTGGCAGAAAATAGCTACTTTCTCAAATGAGAGCTCTGTCCTTAGCCCACCCGTTTATCTTACAAGCACCAGAGGCACAGAATTTATCAACAAAATGCAAAATGTAATATTTATTTAGTGGCTCCCCTTTGAAGCTAGTAAATCCCCTTCCTCCTGTTTCCTACCTTATGAGAGCTCCCACTTCACGGGGGATCATTGAAAATGAAGGGGACCTTGGGCCTTGGCATTCCTCACCCCTGATTCGCTCTCTTCCTGCTGCGACCTCAAATGATCTCTGTCCTTGCCTTTCCAGACTTCACAGTCTACACACTAGTAAAAGTGGTCTTGTCTTCTCCTCACCCCAACAACAACAAAAAAATTAGGAAATAAAACACTTCAAAACTCATAGGATCACAAGCAAATCCCTCTCTGATTTGGGGAGAGGGGAGGAATTTCTGTTTTAGTTTTCACCCCTCCCTTCTTTCTGACCCTTGCCCATTCCCACCCACCTCCACCACACCATTTCCTTCACCCATGGTCCTTGCAGAAAAGTCCCCAACCCCTCTCTGGTACCTTCCTGTTCTTAGCTAGGTTACAGGCAGTGACAGAAACGCTGGCTGCAACAAATAAACAAAAGGGGGCTAAGAGTCAGCCAATCCTACTTTACAGGATGACAGAAAAGCACAGGGATGCCCCTTAGGTCCCCAATGCTTTAGACGAAGCATAGGGAGACCTCTTGGAGCCAGAGGAAGACCAAGCTAACAGGGATGGGGAGGACCCGGGATGTATTTTTCACCCAAAAAACCTTTATGATGAAATAGAGAGAATAGAGAAAGAGAATCACTTGCCCTAGTAAATATGGTTTTGACATTTCCTTGAGGTGAGGCATTTATTAATTTCCTTTTAACTTCATTTTTTTAAAATGCTAATAGTTTTCTAGAAATTTTATTTGGAATCCAAATAACCTGAATGTTTTCTCCAACATCACAGGTACTATGAACTGTAAGGTGATAATAACATTATCTAAGATCTGAGGGCTTATTATGTGCTAATAACTACACTGAGCATTTTTAACTTTTCACAGAAATATCATGAATGAGGTGCTGTGATCTCCATTTTACCAATGAAGAAACAGCCTTTAGGATGGTGAGGTTGCCTGAGGTTGATGTTTGTGAGCAGCAGAATGGGGACTTGGCCCTAGGCCAGCCCATCTCAAGCCCCAGGGTCTCAACCCTGTGCAGTGCATCTGCTCTGACTCTGAGACTTTGAGTGTCTCTTGGAAGAACTTAATACACTTGACTTGGATCATGTTGAATTTTTTCTTAGCACCAAAACACAGGAGCAGAACTCAGGACCCCTGGATTATATTCTTGACTCTCCTGTGATCCGTGGGCCTTTGACTCTCTGTGATGACAAGTCGTGGACATGGTCACCAAGGGCCAAAGGAAGAAAAGGCTGGCACCAGGAGGTGTGTGGCCCTGCATCCCTGAAAACCCAGTTTCTTTCCCCACTACTTGAAGAGTCTGCAGGGCTCACAGGGCACCTCAGGGGTGTCTACAGGACATGAAAGGTGGCGGCTCTGCACTCCCCATGCCCGGCTTGGCAGTGGTCTTGCACCTGGATTCAGAGAGACCCCAGATTCCCCACAGACATCTCCCTTGGTTCAGAGAACATCAGCAACATTTTAAGCACTGAAGGGGCAATTCCCGTGAAAAGGCCAGTCTTCTTCCCACTGCGTACACTGGCCAAAAAGCTGTTCTACTTCATAGTTTTGAGCCAGTTGCAGGCATTCAGTCCCTGGAACCTCCCACCCTCCCTTCCACGCCAGCTTCAGGCCTATTGGAGCTGGTCAATAAGCCTTTGCCTTTCACATTTGGGCTGGGAAAAAGTGAAAACTGATCTAATAATAATTAGTTTTGGTTTAATATGCGAGATTGGGGGGCTCTCGTTTTCTGTTCTGGAGCCTGGTGAGGAAGGGCAGAAGGGAAGGGGAGGTTGACGGGAGAGCATTAATGCCTGAAACGTTCTCATGCCAGGAGGAGGAAATGGCCCTCAGGCATCTCCTTGTGCCTGGTTAGAAGCCACGGCAACCCTCAAAGGAGCGGAGAAACTCAGCAGAGGTGGAGATAGGAGTTTTATTTTATTGTCCTCTTAGGCCAGGCACCTTGGCACATGAATCAGTGCCTGTTCATTTGTAAAGACTGTAGTCTCATGCTGGCCTCCCTCTTCAGGCTCCAGGAAAGAGAGTTCGGGTTCAGATAATTGGCTCTGGGTAAATAGCAGCTTGTTTTCGTGATGCTAGAGAAGTATTTACTTTTCACTTAATGAAGGGGAATGATGTCTTGGGTAAGACATGACCCGACACAACTACAAATGTTAAGTCCAAACATGATAGGGTAAACTCTTTCCAGAAATTTCCAATTTGTTACTAAATAAAATCAGCGTTGGTAGTTTGAGTTGCTGGGAGGATATTTCACTAACTTTCTGAAGGGAAACACAGGGGTGGAGAAGCAAATTGAAGATAATCTGTGTGTGTGTGTGTGTATGAGAGAGACTTGTGAGTTTGTGTATGAATCTGTGCATGTTTTGTGTTATAGCACAGCTGTAATTTGACACACTATAGTAAGATCATCCTATTTCTCACTGGTGGGAAATTCCATATGGCCCAAAAAATTGCAGAGGGTGAACAGGGAATCTATGAATAGGATGAGAAGGAAAGTCTTAAGTAATTCCTGGAGAATCACTCTGTCCTAGAAAAGAATGAATATTAGAAGAGAAAAAAAACCGATACAGGAGAGGGAAAACAGATGGTGCTTTGTGAAGAATGATCCTACAGTTCTTCTGCCTCCTAGTCGGGCTTAACGCAGAGTTCAGGGAGCAAGCGCGCTGCTGAGGAGAGGCCAGTCATGGCCTGTGGCTGGGGCACATCCCAAACCCCGAAGGCTGACACCCAGTGGTGCCCAGGAGAAGGCTGGGGGTCAGATGCTGTCCTGCTGGGAACTCGGATTGGCAGTCAGCAGGGACGGTGAGGCAAGTGCCTTCTCGTCTCCACCATGAGTGAGGAGGTGTCAAGAATCCAGTGATGGGCACTGTGGCCAAATGGTGGAGCATAAGGAAGTGGGTGAGAACAAGTCAGGGCAAATAGAGCTTACACGGACACCAAGAACAGAACTCAAAAGTCTTTATGAGTGATTTTTAAAGATCTTACAAAGTTTTTAACCCTCTCCCTACTACCCTTATTGTCCCTTCAAGCTCTCTGGACCCTTCTCAGTCTCTCCATCAGCTTGCTGCGATGAATGGAACTGGAGGCTGCATCGTGTTGGAGTGGGTGGCCCTTCCGCCTGGCAGGGTCTTTAGAAGCCCTTGGCCGCCTGGGTTTCTGCAGATGGGAAGGCAGTCTCGAGCCATTTGCCTGGAAGCTGTCTTGGTACAGCTCTAATGAAGATGGGGGATTTCATTCAATGCTGTGATTTTAACATAAGGAATGAGAGGTTAAATTATGATATTTAAAAAATAAAAGCATTTGCCTAAATAGCAGAGTCCACTGGCAAGCCTACTAGTAGAGAAAAAACATCTAGCCACTGAAGAGAGGGCATTCTACATGCAGTCTTAGAGGTGCTTCATGAGCAGGTAGAGACAAGAGCAGCAATTTCTGGACTTTTTTATGTTAAGGTGATGTTAGGAGGATGCACAGGTGGTAAGGCCTGGTGCAGTGTTCCTCAAACTTGGACAGGCATCAGAGTAACCCAGAGGGGGTTTGTGGAAGCACAGATGGCTGAGCCCCAAACTGTCTAGGGCAGGGCTTCTAACAGTTGCCCAGGAACTGCTACTATTGTATTCGGGGTACTGCACTTGGAGAACCACTGGGCTAATGCCTTGTGGATAAAGATACATAAAATACATTTGTGTTTACCCACATCCACACCTGTATTCTGGCCAGAAGTGTAATGGACTATCGTACAGCCAACTCGAGCTGAGCAGAGATTACTGCTGGCAGTGAGGACCCAGGTGTTTGGATTCTGGGAAGTGCTGCTGCCTAAATGAACTTGGGATTGAGGAATGAGATATGAAATATTAGACAGAATGCTAGTGTGGGAAGGGAGCTGGGAGAGAGCAAGATGATTCCCGATAGGGAGTCTCTGAGTCAGAGAGCTTGGCATTCCAATTCCAGATGTGACACTCACTGGCTTTGAAAACTTCGCAAATTACTGGGACCCCCTCCAAGGCTTGTGTGTTGTCAAGATGCTTAGCTGCAAACAACTGAAGTCTGCTCTACAACAGTATGGGGATAAAAAGGAGAGGATGCTGTTGTTGAATAAAGGGAAACAAGAGACGTAATGAATGAAGGCAGCTAGTGGACTTTATTTGGACCCTGATTCAAGCCAACATGCTATAAAAAGACATCTGGAAAAATGTACACTATGGCTGAGTATTAGATAACATTAAGGAATTGCTGTGAATTTTGTTTAGTGTAATATTGTTATGGAAGCTGTGATTCGTATAGAGGCCTTAACAAAGTCTAATACATGCAGGTATACCCAGGTGAAATAAAACAATGTTTGAGATTTGCATTAAGAAAAAAAAAACTTCAGGGAAAGAAGTCAGAGGGACAGGGCCCAGAGGAGTGTAGAAGAAACAAGACTGGCAAAAATGTTGATTATTGCTATGAATACACAAGTGGTTTATCTTGCTATTTGTGTGTGTGTGTGTGTGTGTGTGTGCGCATGTGCTTGAAATTCTCTATAATATATGTATATATAGTGTTAAATCAAAAATCAGATGCTCTATGAGGGCTGGAGAACAAGGCTCAGATATGTCTTCACACACAAGAGAGACAGTTTGACAGGGACACTGCTGTCATTTTCACCATTGTCCTGGATGCTGAAGCTTGTGCTTCTAGCAGGGGAGCCTGGGAGAATGATTATCTGGCATTTTCAAATTGTATGCTGGGAGGAGTCTTGGACACTAAGATACACAAGGTGGGAAATTCTCTAAGTTCAGAAAAGAAATTCAGGTGACAGAAGGCCAAAATAGACTAAAAATGTTAATAACAGGGACTAGTAAGGGCTCAGCACACATTAGTACTCGCCCGCACCCCCTTCCCCATTCCTGAGAGGAATATAGCCCAAACCTCCTTTTATGTAATACTTTCTTCCTCGGGATCCTAAATAACTTGGTCTCAAATAACTTGCCAATCTCCTCTTACATGGTCAAATTCTCCCACATGCCAGGAAGATGAGAAGTATTTAATTGTGGGACATTCCCAACAATTGGAACAGATTTCTGTATTCTGAGTATAAAAGCCATCATTTCCAGCCATCATTCTACATGCAGCATCTGCAGAAGGTATCAAATCCATCTTCTATACAGGGACTTTTCAGACACTTGAAGATTCTTATAGTGTGCCTCACATTCACCAACCCCCAGCCTGGCCCCCAGCACCACCCCTCATTTAAGTCCCTTTTCACTAGATTAAGCATACAAAACAGGTAATAAATGTAGTCCATAACTTCAGGTGTAGAAGTATGACTGCTTTCTCAAATCAATTTCTATCTCAAGTTCTTTTTCCACCACTGTTGTGAAAACTTTATTTTAATCAATCTCAGAATCCCCCATAAATTCCTCTGAGGTTGTGCTAAATCCCAAGGGCCCACGTAAAGTTCAGGCATTTATTAGGATGGGGCTTCTGGTCTTCAAAGTCACGTCTTCTGGGGAAACACCTCTCAGACATTCACGCCTTCAGTCATCTGTCCATGAGGCCAGTTTTTGATAAGCTGCCCAATACCAAACACTTTATACCACTTCTGAGCACCTCTTCGCCATAAAGACTTCCCTGTTCTAAAAGATACACTCCCCCTGGACACTAATGTGTCTCAAATGGGATCTGTTACCCACGTTTGGTGGCCAAGTAATGTATGTGCCAAAAGTTGTTTAACGCTCCGACTCCTAGGGCGGTTTCAAAATAAACATGAAGGTCTCAAAAGAAACTCTTAGGGCTTATTTGTTCCCTCTCCGACTCACTTTCCCCTCTCCTTCCCGCTGTGTTCACTGCCTTGCGTCATACTTGGCCCCTTTGGAGGGGATAGGAAGGCAAATACCTGAACATCCCCAGTGAACTAGATGATCTAGCCTGGCTTTTGATCACCATCCAACATTGCTGGGCCAGCCCATCAGGGCAGAAGCTGAATTAGAGCCAAATTGCATGAGAATAGGTTATTCTGTACCCCTTCAACCTTATCCCCACTTACCCACGGGAGTCCCCACTGCTAGTATCGTCTCTACCCATGTCATGGTTATCTACATTGTATTTTGTGCTGCCCCACTAAGCAGCTGGTTCCATTCCCATCCCTTAGCCCTTTTGCTAGGCAGTTTGAAGACCTCCTGCTTGCAGCTGAGCATGTTTCTCTCACCAGCTCCTTCTCCAGGGTCTCTGAAACTTTGCATCCGTGGTATATTCTCTCGCCGCCTTAAGCTTTCCTCTGTGATCCAGGTGGCTGTAAGGAAGTAAGCAGTCCCCTAACTGTGGGAATGGGGCTGAATGTCTGTCAGACCACTCACTCCATTGCAAGAAAGTAGAGGACATTTTCTTGCTATGTTCCACAGCACCTAGCAAAAGGTAGATGCTTAAAAAATAAGTAATAGTAAAGATAACCTCCAGTCCAAAGACTCCAAGGGCAGAAATTTAGACAGGCCGTGGTGGAGAAAGACATATTTTTCAGCAAACGTCCTCCAAATTATTTCACAAAATTGGTTTCTGACTTCATTAGGTTGGCTCTGAGAAATGAGACATACATGCTGATCCTGGTAAAAGTATTAGATGTGAAATCTGAAAACTCCTTTATGTCTTACATGTGCTTTTTCTTTTCTTGTAATTGAATGGGTTTTAAATGTGACCTTGAGCAATAGGTTTATAATGGCTTTGAAAATCAGTCATGGGCTGAAAGAAATCAGGGTAACTTTATGAGAATTTTCAATCTGTTCATGCTTTCTCCATCAATGTCAATTTAGAGTAAATGTGTACACATTAACTACAGATTCTAACAAACTAATCTTGATGAGGACAGGAGCTGTGGCTGTCTGTTCATTGCTTTCCCACTAGACACAAAGCTTGGCACAGTCAAGGCATGAAATAAGTAGTTATTATTTCATGTTGAAGTAATAATATTTTGGATATAAATTAATAAAATGTACTATTAAAAATAAGTATACTCTTTTACTTTAGGAATGTGGTTAATAAAATATTTATAATCACACATGTGGCCATCTCGCTATCTCTGCTGGGCAGGGCTGCCTTAGAGAGAGAAAGAGAGAGCGGGACTAGGAGGAGAAGCTGGTGGGAGAGGGGAACCAGCTCTAGCAGCTGTGGGGGTGTCAGGCTTGTTAGAGCCGGAGGGACAATAGAGGTCATCTCAGCTGACTTCCTTTTGCCTTGAAAGAGGCTGGTCAGGTGGGCCATCTGCACTGCTCACACTGGTCTTCCAGAAGTCTGGACTGGGGGGCCCAGACCACGCCTGCCTTCCAGGGTCCCTGTTTCCAACTCGAGTACTTCCAGGAGTCAGCAACTGCGTGTGTTTCCCTCTCAGGAGCATCTGTATTTCTAAAAACTTAGAAGCTCATGTTTCTTGAAAGATCTAGAAGAGGCAAATGTTATATTCAAAATTTTAAGATGCTATGGGGGAAAATAGGGTTATGAGTGAATAAATATAATGCAAGCTTTTGTAATATTCTTTACGTTCACTAAAATAAAACAATGAAGTCAGAATGTTTTCAAGATCTCAATTCCTAACAGACGTAAGTATAAAGTTGACTACTAAACAACACGGTCCACTTATATGCAGATTTATTTCAATAAACATACTGAAGAAGTGTTTGGAGATTTGCAACAATTTGAAAAAAAATATTTTCTCTAGCTTACTTTATTATAAGAATACAATATTAATACATGTAACACACAAAATATGTGTTAATTGACTATCCATGTTATCAGTAAGGCTCTGATCAACAGTAGACTGCTAATATAAGTTTTGGGGGAGTCAAAAATCGTACATGGATTTTTGACTGCAGGGGACGTTGGCACCCCTAACCCCCTCATTGTCCAAGGGTGAACTGTGCTTTAAAAAATTTATCTTATTTTACTGCAGATAGAATACAGCTTAGGGGTACTTTACTTTTCTCAGTGTGTTTCTCCATCCAAATGTCCAAATCTTGTCTGACTTAAGATTAAGGATAGTAGAAGTTGCTCTCCCTTTGGACCATTCTTTGTGTCTAGAAACTCAGAATAACTTGGATATTTAAGATTTATTCATTAGAGTATTAACCTGAATTTAATCTACCCAGCAGAATTGATGTTTCCTGACTATCCCACTTCCAACTTGAGTATAAAACTTCAAATCAGTTCTTTAGAATTTCCTCCTTCACCTATGAAAATTCTGCTTCTGGAGCTTTTTTTAAGCCTTGAAATATTGTGCAATGTGTTTTAACAAAGGGCAGCGTTCTTCATCATCACTTTCTGGCTCTTTCCACCCTTAGAATTTTAAGTGGCATGAAATTTCTGCCGGACAGAATTTTGGACAGCTGCTCTCAAGCAGCACCATGTAAGCAGTCATGGGGTGCATAGCAGACCAAAGGCAGAAGGATGTGAGCTCTGGCACTTCCTGATGGAGAGGGTGGGGAGGGCGTGGAAAATGCCTGAAGGTAGGTACACAGTGAAGAGGAGGAGGTGACATGAATGCTTCATCTCCACTTCCAGATGAGAGAATTGGGGCCTGAAGAGGCTGAATGATGTCCCTGAGGTCACAGGGCTGGGTCACATCCCTGGCCAGTAGAGGATTCAGGACTGAAATGCTGCAGCCTAGTGCCAGAGACCCTTATGAGAAAATAGTGCCAAGTAGGGTGTGAGGCAATGAGTCCCAAAGCACTACTGAAGGGACGAAGGGGGTTATAAACCTATCTATCTCTCTGGAAGACAGTTTACCAGTATGTGACAATGGGGATGTCTTTTGATCCCAAACTCCACTTTTGAGAATCTGTGCCTATTATGAAGAATATTGCTCAAAGGTATATTAATTGTCAATATTTTAAGCAATCCTTACATTGCTTAAAATATTGAAAACTTGGAAACAACTTGAGTGTTCAATAATTAAGATCCAATAAATTTAATTAATGATACAACTAACAAAATCTCATAGAGAAATGCCTAATGGCATGGAAACCTTTTCATCAGATTTTATTAAGAAAGGAAAAATGTTAGCAGAGTAATAGCTACAGCATGATCGATACTGATTTTAAATTTTTTATGGCACCTCTACTCTGCCCTTACAAAATAATTACCAAAAAATTATCTCAGTACTCTCAAAACTCTTGGTCACAAGAAACGGAAACTCAATAAATATTACTCCAGTTCTCTGCCATGATCATGGTGATATTAAACTTCCCTGAGGGATCCTAAGAAGGCTTCTCAATGCTAGTCTACTGTGCAGAACATGAGCAGGATGTGTAATAACTTTCCTTCAGTGACAAGCTGAAGATGCTCTGTGCTGCCATTTCTCACAATCTCCACCCAGTCCATTGACAAGTACTGAGCACTGACTTGGGGCCCAACACTGTTTGCACAAATCTGGAGGAGAGAAAGAAAATCTATGATGTGTTCTTCAAGGAGCTTATGGTCTCTTTGGGAGCACACAGTCTGTAACAACATGAGTGAGCTGGGATTTGTAGAGGACAGGTAGGAAGCATGAGGCCCTGTCCCTGGAGTGGAGACATAAGTAAACAAAGTAGTAGAATAATCACACAAGGGGGTCTATGACTGAATGCCACAACAGAGGGCTATAGGCTAGCAGGGCTACAGAAACAGAGAGCAGAGGACAGTGCAGATAGGGTGATAGAGAAAGCTTTCCAGAGGAAGAAACAGCTTGGTTGAAAAGGACAAGTGGTTTGTAAATCAAAGCCTCAGGGGAGGATAGAATGCATTTCAAGCAGATGACTGGGGATGACTGAAAGCAGGGCAGTCTGAAATAGTTGGCTCTCTTACACCAATCATCTTTAAAATTTAAACATAACATCTCATTTGTTTTAACGATCACTGTGTGCAACAGTAATTCATTATGCTACTCTTGTAACTTGCCTTAGGAATGATATTTATATTTTTAATATGATAAGAGGTCCTACAAATAAATAAGAAAAATATGAAAGGATTGGGATGATGATAGATGTTTCACAGAAATAATCAATAGGACTGGGAAACAGAAATAGGTATGGCTAGGTGAGCTACTGAAGTTGGCTTCCTAGATGCAACTGGCAAACCCCAAAGTTTAACCACACAGAAGATACTTTCTGGCTCTTATTATTTTCTCCTAAAAATACAAATGGTAAAAGCAACATAGTCAACAGCCAAAACAGTATTGTCGAGAGTTGTCACATGAGCCATTCATTATCTAAAAAGTCACGTTGATGAAGTTTGCAGTTCTGTCTTGCTGAGGTAAGTTGAAAAACAGAAATAAAACACTGGCATGAGAAAAAATTCTCTGTGACCAAGAATAATCAGCTTGTTTAGATGCTTCCCAGTAAATGCGGTTCTCAGTTTTGTTCTTAGTAAATGCAGTCAGTAATAAAGAACCAGGCATTGTGAAGATTAATGATTAGTTCTAAGCAATGTGTCAATTTTGATAACTTCAGGCAACTTTGACTTCTGTCATTTACCAGTTAAGAAGACTTATATATTTTTTTCTTGCTTATTTTAACCAATCCAACTGAGTGAATGGGAAAACAGAAACAAAACCAAAACCTGTTTTTGCCACAGGATGCATATTTGCTTGTTCCTAGTGAGGCTGCCGTCTCATGTTGGTACCAAGAGCACGTGAAGCCCTGGCCTAGCTCTGGCTGTGTCTCAGGCTGGTTCTGTTTACCTGTAGACACAGGTATACCCAGCACCATCCATTTCCCCATGCAAACTTACCCACAGTGTACCCACCAGGCATCCAAGGCCCCTGCTCTCCGGCCTGCCATATTGTGGCCACAGACATCTACCTCCCTTCTCTAGGTACACCACTGAAATCAGGCTTAGCCCATGATTTGTGTTGGTCAATGAGATGTGAGCAAAAATTACACGAGTCACATCTGGCCAGAAGCTTTTCAAATCTCTTTGAGCTTTGTCACAATCTGTTTCCCTTTGCCCAGCTGACAACTAGTGTATCACCATGTGTTCTCACAGAGGGACAAAGATCCCAGGGGCAGGATCCCCAAGCCAGCGTACGGCAGACAACACTCTACGGAGGGAGGCTTGAGGCTGCCTGTTGTTGCAGCATAACTAAGCCTACCTAACTAATATATTGAGCAGGGAAGAAGAAAATCAGAGGCTCAAATGCATGCTACTCCTGCTGGGTGGTACCCGCTAATAGTCCGGTCACTGGGTCTCTGAGTCCCACCCAATGCTAGACACTGAAACCCAGCTTTCACAGGGACCTTCAGTTAAGATGGTTCTTGCTCCTCTCTGCTCAGCCCACATTCAGTGCAGCTTGCTCTTTGTAGCCCCGCCTACCTCTCTGCTCCCACCACTTCCCCATTCATCTTATTCTATCACCCTCTTCTCCTTAAACCGGGGGAATCTGAGAAGTCCAGGTGAGGTGGGAAACTCTGCTCACGGTCATGTTTACCCCAAACAAGTTCTCTCTGCTGGACCCCTCTATATTTCCCTAGGGGATCAGGATTTTGGAAGCGAATGCCCCAATTTCTTCTCTGTGTTAACCCTGTCAAATCTCTCCCTGGAGGCAATGAACACAAAGCCATAACTAAGCTATTTGAACAGAGGACAAATAACACATTGCTTAATATTTCACAATCATTGTACTGCCATGAATTTTTGAAATTTCTTGTTTGGAATAACACCTATGACACATTGTTTAAAGTAATTTTCATTGCGACATATCTTTTTTCTTTGACTTTGATTTTTGTTAATAAGTCCTTCTAATACTATCCTTCTAGGCCAAATGTGATGATAAAAGGGAGTGAGCATGGTGGCCATACATTTATTTGTCAAAAAATGGATCAAAAATCCATATTATATTTCTTGAATATTCTGTAAATTCTTCCTGTTGATAATTTCTTTTTTTTTAATTTACAAAAAAGTCACTTATTTTAGTTACATATCATCTGCCCTTGAGACATGTGTAAGTGCAAAAATATAAGAGTAAATATATCTCAGCCTGAAAAAATATTATAGCTCAGAAAAACATGTGCTCCATGAGTACAGTATCACACATACTGGCTCACTCACCATTATACACCATGCACAGTGGCCAGCACATAGTACATGCTCAGTAAACTCTTGTTGGGTAAATGAATAAATAAATAAGGACTCCTGGAAGTGAGCAGAAGGGAGAGCAGCTCACCTGAGAGCAGCTGGACCCTTGAGTGAAGGCTTTCTATGGAAGCATGGATTCCAGCTGAAAAGAAAGGATAAGAAGATAAATTCATGTCAACTCCATCCTTTGCTCATCCTTTTAACAGTTTATTAAACATGGCAATTGTCATACTTTTTCTTTTATTTATGCACATGTATTTGTGGCCCTAACTATAAGCCCACTTCTGCCAGGTTTCTAAAGATGACCTTAACTCCTTACAAATTTAGCTTTGTGTCTGTCTGCTGTCTGTCCCTTACACTGTTACAGTTGCCACCACCTAAGGCCACTTGATGGTGACATGATCAAAGTATTAAATTCACTTTGTGTGTTTAATTTTGGGTCAGTTCTCTAAGGACAATTTTGGTAGATTTCCTTGATGTCCAATGAGGTATTTATTTGGCTAATTGACATACATGTAAAAGTGTTATAAAATAAGTCCATCAGAAAATCTTATTTTGCTAAAATTTAGAACTTTTCAGGAACAACAGAAACATAATGTACATTATGTGCAGACACACACACACTCCTCAAAGACTATGAAGCCTAGCTGTTTTAGAAACATTTTGTTTTAATTTGCTCTCTGAAATGATTAGCCAGGCTAGAACTTCAATTTTTTCATTTTTTCCAGTGCTTTACAACAAGAACCATGAAGCCACCAATTTTGCTTTTCTTATTCAATACTTTTGTGTGACCCCTTTGAGCTCATTTTGTTTAAAATCACATATTTAAAATTTTTTAGAATATGCTATCATGAATTATCAGCATGCACTATTCAAAGCCACTGTGCTCTATATTTTCTCAAGGGGTGATAGAAATTTCCCCAACTCTTTAAGCAACAGTGAAAATTTGACCTACCACTTGTGGCACTTGTCACATGATACTTTAAATAATCTACAAATGTCAGCTGTAATGTTATTTCTTCCTGCTAAGAAAATGGATGGGGCTAAAATTAGCTAGAAAAAGACAGCTGGGTCTATCAGGGATTCTTCAAGGAAGCTGCCAGAAAATCTTGATTAATACCATCGCTCCCTCTGGAATTAATTTTCAGTTCTGCCATCAGGTGTGTTGATGGAAAGTGGTCATACAGTTGTAGTAATTGCCTCGGATTCCTGCGCTGTCCTTCATCAGGGCCTCTAATGAAGTCTGAGCTGTAGCCGGGGGTTGATGCCAGACTGGAATGCAGGGAGGCTGAAAGCTGACACCAGTTCAACGGAGCAAAGGGCCAGGCACTAAGGTTGTCTCCATGACAACCTGAGTATTTTCCTGGTGATGCATTTACACAGCAGGGTTAAGGTTCTGTGAAAGCAACAGCTGTTGTAAAAACAGTATATTAAATATGTTTAGGACTGTAAAATGTGTATTCTCTCCATGACATTTCATTGGGGGAAATTCTGAAAATGCAAAATGTGTTTAAAACATAATTACTATGGCAGGCTATTTCTTTTGACAAATCTCTATTTTATTCTTGTTTTTGAAAGTAAGTATGAGAACAATTTTGATGATCCTTTTTCTCCTGGCCTGTGTTTCTTTTGAAATGATCTTTTTGTACCAAAATATCCAACCTCCAATCCTGATCCCTTTGTACTGACCAGTATGTCTGTAGTAGGGCACTTGGCAAACAATTTGGGGGAAGGAAAGCAACATATGAGTCTTGTAACTGAAGTCATTTGTCACGCTTCTTATTTGACTCTGTTCTTTTCTTCTCACAGCCTTTTAGTTTTTCATTCTAACTGATTATTCTGACTGGTATTTGAAAAAAAAGTAACAAAGAATTTTTCAAACAGTACAAAAGATATATTGATTTTTTTAAATAGAAAACTTGCTTTTTGCAAAACCTGTACCTCCAGGTTGATGAGCCTGATGCCACACAGATTTGCAAGAGGTAAACTGATCCTCATTTAGAACTCTGCCATTTGGTGAGTAACCCTATGTCATTCTTAACAGTGACCAAACCATCCCAATTTGCCCCAGACAGTGGTTTTCCTGAGACATTGGAATTTCACTGCTAAAATAGAGAAAGTTTCAGGCAAACCAGGATGAGGTGGTCAGTCTAGCATTCACACACATTGGCCAGCATCTGTTAATATGCCAGGCTCTGTTCTAGGACAGTGGGATCCAAAGTCTATTACAGTTCTTGGTCTGTTCCCATCTCCCTTAGCCATGTAATGGGAAATGGAGTAAATCAATTTCAGCTCATCTGAGTGTGCTCAGGTCTGTGAAAAGAGATGATAAAAGGTGAACCTTCATTTACGAGGTGGTGTGCACCGAGGCACTCTCAGGGAAGTGTATGGGGAGGGCACACCTTCCTGTCCTAGGCTACCATCTTGACTGGGTTGAGGTGGGCACCTACCAGTGGCCTCCTGATATCCTGTCTCTACACCAGTAGAGGCCATCACTGGCCAGGGAAGCCTGTTCACCTGGTGCTCCTCCAGGGCCTGGGGATGAAAAGCGCAAGAGTCTACCTATCTTGGCCAAATCATGGCAGACCTAGTGAAACCAATTATGTGGCATTTCATTCTTGTCTCTTTCCATTTGTGGATTGAGCAGACGAAATTAAAAAAATCTGTTGATTTCCTAATCACAGAGAATATTTGCTGCATAAATTTTTCTAAATCAAATGGACCAAGATATATTGCTTGCCTGGCTACTCTGTCTAATGTAAGTTGTCTTCAGAAAATCAAGAACACATGACACATTCTCCTTTTCCTTGAAAGTAAAGTTGGTCTACTCTGTCTGCTTATGACTAGGGAAAGGAAGCCTGCAGCCAAGCTCCAGAAACACATCTCAGAAATAAAAATGGCAGCCAAAGTCATGCATGCCTCCTATTGTACTCTGCCCACCAAGACTTCAAGAAGAAAATCTCCCAGCCTGGCTGAATTCCCCAGCTGGGTGTTCCAATTTCCCAATGGTGTTCCAATTTCCCAGTCACCCACACAGAGTAGAAATTCCATGCTTGGATAGTCATTCATTCATTCACCTGGAACTTCTTGAGAGCCTACTATTTGTCAGGCACTGATCTTAGTTCTGGGAAAAGAAAATAGATCAGATAAACATTCCTGCTCTTGTGCAACTTACATTCTAGCAAGAGAGAGTAACTTAAAACTCCATCAACTCAAGAATATTTTCTCACAAGCAAATTCTTTAAAAAAGAATTACTGTAACTTCTTCATTTCAAACTATTTCTTCAAATAAGGTCACAGATCAGTTTCTCCTCAGATTCTAAACTATGGCATCTTGACTAATACTCTAGATAAGTGTTTATCTTCCAGAAAGTAATAATATGAGAGTAAAACTAGCAAGCAGATATTAAGGACAGGCTTATTTTAAAAAAGATGGTTTAAACTAAACTCAGTGAGCATATGAGCAAATGTGGAGCTTATTTTAGACGAGGTCCTTATGAAAGAGGTTAAAACTAACCTGCCTTCTTTGCTGAACGAGCTGATGTTAGTAACTAAGTTTACTTAGTAACTAAAGCATATTGTACAATTCTAGGACAGAGATTTCATAGGTAAATTGGACCTGATGTGATTGTCTTACTTGATCTGGAGGGTAGCTAAGACCGACAGCTTTTTGGAAACAGGTTCTAGCTAGTCTGTGGTTAGATTGAGCGTGTATCACCCGAGGGCCATAAAACTGGTTGGTTTTGAAGACCTGCAGTTCTTAATGGACATAACAGTCCCAAGGAAGGGGTGTTCTCCACTTCTCAATCACTTGAATCTCATGGTTGTGCTAAGTTTGTGAATTTCTCATGAGAGGTGTATTTTTCTTTATTTGAAGGCTTTCATGTCTTTAAATCAGATATCCCAAATTGAACAATAATATTCAATTTACCCCTCACATTGTGTCTCCATATGTTTTAGGAGCTTTTACAAAGGTTGACCAGAAACTGGAGCCCATGGAAAGCATTAATTTACATGACTGCCCTAATGGATCTTGAGGACAAGTCACTATATTTAATACCAGATCCTCTGAATAAAGGCTGCTGTAATGCTTTGCTTATGATACATACTGTCACTTGGAATATTGTCTCAGATGAACAAAGATAAAATATAATTTTAATAAGCACTACATTCCACATTCAGTATTGTTGGGTACTTGTAAGGGTATCTTCCATTTGTAGCATGAGTGGGTGGTAAGATTTTTCTTACTTTAAAACAAAGCTCTGTTGTCAAGTGAATTCTAATTTATTTCATAGACAAAAAAGAAAGGTTAAACTTTTGTTCTTAATAAGATAGTAGAAGCTGCCTTGAGAAAGGAAGAGCTGCATCTACTATATTCCTTGTAAGACATATGATTTGATTCTTTAAAAATAAAATCATTTCGGGAGGCCAGCCATGAATTAGAACCTAACAGGCATCTGCAGAAATATCTCCTCCTGAGCCAGCTCCTTCCAAGCACGCCAGCGTTTTTAAGTATCTGAGAAGCGTAGGTGATTTCCGCACATAGCTAATGTTACTGGAGGTCCAGGGCAAATAGAAAGGGCTTCAGTCTGGTGGCTTCTTTTAGAAGTTTGGTTTGGATTTATAATCTATTCTTAGAAGATAGGAATATGTTCTTAAAAACCAGTTTCTGGATTTGGGAGGGCAGGGGTAGAACATGAAGTCCTGGATTGAAAAACGCATGTCCTCAAACTACCCTGCTGGACCAGTCCCAATATGGAAGGGGGCCTCCAGAGGTGGCTTCTTAATTAGACTGCCAGCACAACAGAATTGAGGTGGCTATGGACTGAAGAGCAGGGGATAGAGTTTCTCGAACTGGCTTTCTCATTGGTTCATTTGTGTGTTTCTTTAGGAAAATCATTTAACCTATCCGGGAGTCTGCTCATTTGGAAATGTGAGAGCGTGAGCTCTGTTCCCTTTCAACGCTTCGGATCTCCACCGGCAGGACGGGCTCTGCCCTGTGGGGCTGTGCCTCGCCCCTGGGACGACCCTGGCTGCCTGTGCTTGCCACAGAGAACAGCAGTCCACCAGCTTCTAAGAGAGAAGCTCCTCCACTCTTAAGTGAATCCTTTAAAAATGGTAAAGCAGCATCAGATGGGAGTGCTATCACATACCTTGCTAATGATAGATTTAGTACCTTTCTTAATCAAGATTCCAATGATTCTTAAAAAGTGAGCCTGAAAAAGAAGGCTTGAGAAGAATTTCTTAAAACCTCATTTTTTCTCAGCTAGAAACCTTTTCTACATAGATCAATTTCACCTATGCAGCAGCTTGTTGATTTGAAACATACACAATTGGCCCCTTAACATCTAATTCACTCAAGAATTTTTGGATGTAAGTTTTCATAAGTTTCCAGGAAGCTACCTTGTAATATAACCAGTTTCCCAGAACCTAAGACAAATTAAATTAATCATGCTAGAAACTAAATAAAAGTGCCCTGTCGGGGCCTGTTTGGACAAGCCCTACTGCTCCCTCCAGTTGGCCAAAAGCGAAAGAGCCTCTGGGAGGGCTCAGCCGCCACCCACCCCGCGCAAGAAGGGCGGTGGGATCCTGAGCCTCAGCGTGGCTTCGTTTCAGTTCACTATTCAAGCGTTCGATCAGATGCCAGAATCTTGTTCTCTTGTAGGAGAAAACAAACAGCAAGGACAGGTTTCAGCGACTTTACTGACAGGTAAGCGGGAGTGTCAAACACGAGCTCGGGACGACCAAGGCTTTACTTTCTTTGATGGTCATCCAGCAGAGGCCTCTTGCTCCTCTTCCTGATCTGCTGAGCACCTTTCCCCACCCAGCCTCCTGTTCTGCACATCTGTAACGCATGGGCATCTCTGTATGTATGGGGGCATTTACAAGCTTTGGAGAATGTGTGGGCCTGACAGCACCTGACACTTGATTTGTTGTTACTGATTTCTTCCTCAGAGCTGCAGAAACTCTCCCCATATGTGGCAGAGCCGCTGGAAAGAACTCTGCCCTTGCCATGTGTTCCTAATCGGTGGGCTCCCAGCAAGCATGGAACCTAGCCTGTCTTTGCACGAGGCTGAGTTGGCTCCCAGGCACTGTCATTTGATCTCTCCCCTGCTCTCATCGGCGATCGGGAACTGAAAATATTTACTTTGTGTTGGCTCGACAAAAACCAGTAAATAGCAGCCTTTGCAGGGCCCAGAACACACGCCAAAGGAGTGGAGGAAGGAAGGTCCAAATAGCCCCAGTTATACTTAGAAAAGGGAGTGTTCTGAGCTGGGATGCAAAACCCAGAAGCAGAGTCAAGTCTCGGTTTCTTTTGCCTCTGAAGTCAGTTATTTACTGACCGGGGCTTTGGAACTGAATGAAAGTACGACCACCCCTGCCCCCTCGCCCTCATGTTCATTGCTAAATCTCTTTTGGGAAATGCAGTTGTAATGGGTTTTCTGATCATTTTCTCTGTTTCTGAGATTGTTTATTCACTCAATGAGCCATTGAGTTACCCCTTTTTCTGAGTTACCCCCATTTTTTAGGCTTTATTATGGGTGCTGGAGACTCAGTAATGAACTATAGGAATCTCCATCTCAAGATAATAAGTCAATAGGATAATTTCAGATTGATACAACTAATGGGAAAGAGACAACCTAGGGGTTATTTATGGAGAAAAACTGTAGAGTGTTGTTAGGTGATTATACCAGCCTTCCTAACATACTATTTGACTCTAGACCTAAAAGAAAAGAGGCAACCATGCAAAAACTGGTAGGCAGGTGATAAGGCAGAAGAGACTGTAAGTGTAAGAGAAGAGATTCATGTTATGATAGAATGGAAAAGACTAGAGTACCAGGGACCATGTCAGGGAAAAGAATGGAGTAGAAAATAACTTTTTCACTAACTTTGCAATATATTTTTTCAAGCTGATCCTTACTACTATCTCATCAATTTTGTATTCTTGCACCTGTTTAATCAGAACCATAAAACTAAGGCTTGAAATAGAGTGGAAGCAAAACGAAGTGCTGCTAATATCTGCCAAAGATGAGGTGAAGTGGTGCAACCTAGGAGGCCTGGGGACCCCATCGCACATGACCACAGAGCACCCTGCTCTACAACAGGTAATTACATCTTCTATTTCTTTGGAATCCCAGTCTTACAGAACTCCAAGTCATCAGTGTGGCACAACTCTCCAAGTGAGTCCAGAGTCAGTGTAAGTTGGCAGTTGGCATCATGCAAGACGGCGAGCACAGAGTCGGGGTCTGCGGGACTGGGATGGCAGTGCTGCCTCAGTCTGCTCAGCCTTGAGAAAGGGACTTGTCTTCCGGAGCCTCAGCTTCTGTGTCTGTTAAACGGAGATGGTAACACCTAGTTCCCAGTTTAGATACCATGAGGTAATATTTGAAAAAATTCCCTAGCATATTTTTAAAAACTGTCTGGTAACACTTACATCTCATTACATGAATCGTCCGCTAATGTAATCACATACAAATGAGACTGCAGGGCATAACCACGGATGGTGGCTTCCTGTTTGAGGGTTTATCATTTGAGCTAAGTTTAAAAACCAGTGGTAGGTGAGGACTGTGAGAAGAAAAAGCTCTGAGAGCACTCCGGGGAGAATCATTTAGAAAAGAGACAGCTTCTGCTTCTCAAAAGTAGAGCTGGCTGGAAAATGGGGACACAGTCAGACACAGTTGGTGCTGGTAGGGGTGCCAGGCACCCTGCAGCCCTCATGAATTTTGTCTCTCGGTCTCCACCTGTCTCCAGCACTGTTTGCTGGCTCAGTCGTGCCTGCTGTGATTTCCTCCTGGGGTCTCCTTAAAGATTCCTTCTGGCTCCTGGTATTATCTACCACATAAGAACCATACTAGCAAACACTGGGTGATTCAGGACCATTGGATTCATGGGGTCTGTCTCTTCTTTTGTGAAATGATTATTTGTGCTAAAAAATCACTTTAGTTTCATTAAACATTAAACCCCTTATATGATTCTATTAGTATAATACTTTCATGCACAACCCAATAATTTTATGTGAAGAAAAAGGGGCCAAGAGAAGCTAGTTAATTTCTCCTGCATTTCTTCAATCAGCCATCAAAAATGGTTTTTCTTTGGATTAAAACAGCAGAGGATTTTCTTGTCTGGGAGGCTTTAAAACATCAGCCAGACTATCATGTTTCTTTTCCCTCTTAAAGAAGAATTAACATATGAAAAGTTGTTTCACCTCATTAGTAATCAAAGAAATAACATTATTGTATATGTCAATGTGAAAAAGGTAATATCACTTGGTAACGATACAGTATACAACACCAGATGCTGGCAAGAATGGGGGAAAGGAGGAGCCTCATGCTCCTAATGAGACTATAAATGTATATAGTCTTTTGGAGAGCCATTTGCCAATACCTGGAATACATGGTGCATACCCCTCCCTACCTAGCAATTCTACGTCTAGGTATATATGTTAAAGAAACTCTTGCATCTGTGCAAGAGGAGACATGGTATAAAAATGTTTAACGAAGCATGGATATGATAGTAAAATCTGTCAAAAATCTAATGTTTGTTAATGCAGTAATGGTGAATAAATGATGGTACAGGATGGATTACTATAGGGCCACCAAATAAACAAATTAGATCCATAAGTATTACCTTGGGTAACTCTCAAAACAGTGCTGAATAAAAAAACAAATAACAGAATCTTATCTACAGAATGATGCAATTTGTGTACATTTTAAAAACACAAAACTGCTGTTCTTGGGCACAGATACATGCAGTGAAAGTATAACAACATGACTGGAAGGGCCACACACCTAAGTCATGATAGTGGTGACCTCCAGCAGGGAGGGAAGGGTGAAGGGAAGGGATTGGAGTAAAGAGGCAAGCTCGGGGTTAGAGGACTTCTGCTGCCATATTCTCATTTCTTTCATTTAAAATAAACTGAAGCCCAAATGACAGTATGTTAGCATTTATTAATTGTGAGTTCTGGGTGTTTAGGTATGCAGGTGTTTATTATACCCTAAACCCTTATGACTTCTTTTGTTTTTTTTTATTTAAAAAAAATTTTTCATTAGGGTATGATTGATATACACTCTTATGAAGGTTTCACATGGAAAAACACTATGGTTACTACATTTACCCATATTATCAAGTCCCCACCCATACCCCAATGCAGGCACTGTCCATCAGTGTAGTAAGATGCCACAGATTCACTGTTTGCCTTCTCTGTGCTACACTGCTCTCCCCGTGATCCCCCACACCATGTGTACTAAACATAATACCCCTTAATCCCCTTCTTCCTCCTTCCCCACCCGCCCTCCCACACCCCTCCCCTTTGGTAACCACTAGTTCCTTCTTGGAGTCTGTGAGTCTGCTGCTTTTTTGTTCCTTCAGTTTTGCTTTGTTGTTACACTCCACAAATGAGGGAAATCATTTGGCATTTGTCTTTCTCCGCCTGGCTTATTTCACTGAGCATAATATCCTCCAGCTCCATCCATGTTGTTGCAAATGTTAGGATTTGTTTCTTTCTTATGGCTGAATAGTATTCCATTGTATATATGTACCATATCTTTTTCATCCATTTATCTACAGAAGGACACTTAGGTTGCTTCCATATCTTGGCTCTTGTAAAAAGTGCTGCGATAAACATAGGGGTGCATATGTCTTTTTGAATCTGAGAGCTTGTATTCTTTGGGTATACTCCAAGGTGTGAGATTTCCAGGTCAAATGGTATTTCTATTTTTAGTTTTTTGAGGAACCTCCATATTGCTTTCCACAATGGTTGAACTAGCTTACATTCCCACCAGCAGTGTAGGGGCGTTCCCCTTTCTCCACATCCTCGCCAGCATTTGTTGTTCTTAGTCTTTTCGATGCTGGCCATACTTACTGGTTTGAGGTGATATCTCATTGTGGTTTTAATTTGCATTTCCCTTGATGATTAGTGATGTGGAGCATCTTCTCATCTGTCTGTTGGCCATCTGAATTTCTTCTTTGGAGAACTGTCTCTTCATATCCTCTGCCCATTTGTTAATCTGGTTATTTGCTTTTTGGATGTTGAGGTGTATAAGTTCTTTATATATTTTGGATGTTAACCCCTTGTTGGATATGTCATTTACAAATATATTTTCCCATACTGTAGGATGCCTTTTTGTTTTGTTGATGGTGTCCTTTGCCATACAGAAACTTTTTAGTTTGACGTAGTCCCATGAGTTCATTTTTGCTTTTGTTTCCCTTGCTCAAGGAGATGTGCTCAGAAAGAAGTTGCTCATGCTTATATTCAGGAGATGTTTGCCTCTGTTGTCTTCTAAGAGTTTTATGGTGTCATGACTTACATTCAAGTCTTTAATCCATTTTGAGTTTACTTTTGTGTATGGGGTTAAGCAACAATCCAGTTTCATTCTCTTGCATGTAGCTGTCCAGTTTTACCAACACTAGCTGTTGAAGAGGCTGTCATTTCCCCACTGTATGTCCATGGAACCCTTATGACTTCTTAAAACATGAAAAAGATGCTGCACTTGTTTGTGCTAATTAGCAGGCTTCCCTCTACAGTATCCACTGCCCACTCACACGTAGGTTACCTGTCTGACTGTTCACCCCTGAGCCTTCACTTTCTCGCTCTAGCACATTGTCTTATTTACCACCTATTTAGCACCTATTACTGTCAGGAAGTGTCCGGTTGCTTGCCTTTTAATCTTCTGTTCCCCGAACTTTGCGTCAGAAGGGAAGCTCCAGGAAAGCCAAGGCCCAGCTGGCCGCTTTCTCTGCTGTGTGGTGAGCTGGAGAGCAGTACCCAGGGCCTCATCTTTTAAATGCACAAAAGCTGCTTTGGAAGACAAAGAGCAACTTGCTTCCTCACCTCCTCTGTCTGTTCTTAGATACAGCTATCTGCATCAGGTGCTAACTTCCCTCAAGGTCAAAATGGAAAAGCTTTCTGTTTGCAGAAAGGAACAGAGATGAGGTTATACACTACTCCTTACCTTTCTTATTACTACATTTTCCTACTAAGGAGAAATGCATTTTCTTACCTTGGAGAATCACACTAGGACATGACTCCAACTTGCTTGCTTCCTTCCCTTGACCTCTTTTCCTCAGCCAGGGTCTTCCTCACAGAGCAGAGGCCTGCTCTCCCCAGTGGGTCACAGAAGATTCTATAAGCCACTCAAGGACTCTGCTGCTTGAAAGTTCCAAGGGCCTCAGCTTTTCTCTGAACATTTAGAAACGTATTACAATTAAATAGGGGATAGGGGTGAGTGAGGTGGGTGATGGGAGTCAAAAGTCACAAACTTCCAGCTATAAAGTAAATCCTGGGGATGGAACATACAGCATAGTAAGTATAGTTAATAATACTGTATTGCATATTTGAAAGTTGCTAAGATAGTAGATTTCAAAAGTCCTCATCATAAGAAAAAAAGTTTGTAACTATAAATGGAGATGGAGGTTAACTAGACTTATTGTGGTGATCACTTGGAATATATATAAATATCAAGTCATTATCTTGTATACTTGCAACTAATAGAATATTATTGGAAATTATTGGAAATATTATATGGAAATTATGTCTCAATTTTAAAAATAAAATGGGAAAATTTTTAAAAATCTTAATACTGTGATTTTATCACTTAAAAATAGAAACCATGTATTTGCTAAAAATTACCTTATTAATCTGTCTGCACTTCTGTTACTTTTTGCTATTCCTTATTACTTTAGGTAGACACTACCCAGTTGGTCCACTTACATCTGTGTTATTAAAATCCTATTTAAAGTCCACCATCTATATAAAACATTGAACCATTTTTTAGGGATAATATTCCTCATGTTATGAGCAGTATCATTATAATAATGATATTCATAATCTTTACCCCATTCATCTGAGTCTTCTTAGATTTGTCTCAAAAATATACACCAACTAAAGCTCTATCTTTACAAATGTCTTTAACAAAAAAAGTTAAGGTACTTTGCATGAGATGCATTATTTTTCTGGCATGACCCTTTGCTTTAAGTACAAAGTTGTGCAATTACAAGTGGAAAGAAATAGCATGTGGCTCTTTAAGACTTTCAGG